>NC_088235.1:45251642-45864142 GCF_036934945.1 Oncorhynchus masou masou | reverse complement strand
GATTTTCGATTGGAGATGTTTGATATGAGTCTGGAAGGAGAGTTTACAGTCTAGCCAGACACCTAGGTACTTATAGATGTCCACATATTCAAGGTCGGAACCATCCAGGGTGGTGATACTAGTCAGGCGTGCGGGTGCAGGCAGCGAACGGTTGAAAAGCATGCATTTGGTTTTACTAGCGTTTAAGAGCAGTTGGACGCCACGGAAGGAGTGTTGTATGGCATTGAAGCTCGTTTGGAGGTTAGATAGCACAGTGTCCAAGGACGGGCCGGAAGTATATAGAATGGTGTCGTCTGCGTAGAGGTGGATCAGGGAATCGCCCGCAGCAAGAGCAACATCATTGATATATACAGAGAAAAGAGTCGGCCCGAGAATTGAACCCTGTGGCACCCCCATAGAGACTGCCAGAGGACCGGACAGCATGCCCTCCGATTTGACACACTGAACTCTGTCTGCAAAGTAATTGGTGAACCAGGCAAGGCAGTCATCAGAAAAACCGAGGCTACTGAGTCTGCCGATAAGAATATGGTGAATGACAGAGTCGAAAGCCTTGGCAAGGTCGATGAAGATGGCTGCACAGTACTGTCTTTTATCGATGGCCGTTATGATATCGTTTAGTACCTTGAGCGTGGCTGAGGTGCACCCGTGACCGGCTCGGAAACCAGATTGCACAGCGGAGAACGTACGGTGTGATTCGAGATGGTCAGTGACCTGTTTGTTGACTTGGCTTTCGAAGACCTTAGATAGGCAGGGCAGGATGGATATAGGTCTGTAACCGTTTGGGTCCAGTGTGTCTCCCCCTTTGAAGAGGGGGATGACTGCGGCAGCTTTCCAATCCTTGGGGATCTCAGACGATAAGAAAGAGAGGTTGAACAGGCTGGTAATAGGGGTTGCGACAATGGCGATGGATAGTTTCAGAAATAGAGGGTCCAGATTGTCAAGCCCAGCTGATTTGTACGGGTCCAGGTTTTGCAGCTCTTTCAGAACATCTGCTATCTGGATTTGGCTAAAGGAGAACCTGGAGAGGCTTGGGCGAGTAGCTGCGGGGGGGGGGAGCTGTTGGCCGAGGTTGGAGTAGCCAGGCGGAAGGCATGGCCAGCCATTGAGAAATGCTTGTTGAAGGTTTTGATAATCATGGATTTATCGGTGGTGACCGTGTTACCTAGCCTCAGTGCAGTGGGCAGCTGGGAGGAGGTGCTCTAGTTCTCCATGGACTTCACAGTGTCCCAGAACTTTTTGGAGTTGGAGCTACAGGATGCAAATTTCTACCTGAAGAAGCTGGCCTTAGCTTTCCTGACTGACTGCGTGTATTAGTTCCTGACTTCCCTGAACAGTTGCATATCGCGGGGACTATTCGATGCTATTGCAGTCCGCCACAGGATGTTTTTGTGCTGGTCGAGGGCAGTCAGGTCTGGAGTGAACCAAGGGCTATATCTGTTCTTTGTTCTGCATTTTTTGAACGGAGCATGCTTATCTAAAATGGTGAGGAAGTTACTTTTAAAGAATAACCAGGCATCTTCAACTGACGGGATGAGGTCAATGTACTTCCAGGATACCCGGGCCAGGTCGATTAGAAAGGCCTGCTCACAGAAGTGTTTTAGGGAGCGTTTGACAGTGATGAGGGGTGGTCGTTTGACTGCGGCTCCGTAGCGGATACAGGCAATGAGGCAGTGATCGCTGAGATCCTGGTTGAAGACGGCGGAGGTGTATTTGGAGGGCCAGTTGGTCAGGATGACGTCTATGAGGGTGCCCTTGTTTACAGATTTAGGGTTGTATCTGGTGGGTTCCTTGATGATTTGTGTGAGATTGAGGGCATCTAGCTTAGATTGTAGGACTGCTGGGCTGTTAAGCATATCCCAGTTTAGGTCACATAACAGAACAAACTCTGAAGCTAGATGGGGGGCGATCAATTCACAAATGGTGTCCAGGGCTCACCTTGGAGCTGAGGGGGGTCGGTAGCAGGCGGCAACAGTGAGAGACTTATTTCTGGAGAGAGTAATTTTTAAGATTAGTAGTTCAAACTGTTTGGGTATGGACCTGAAAAGTATGACATTACTTTGCAGGCTAACTCCTCCCCCTTTGGCAGTTCTATCTTGACGGAAAATGTTATAGTTGGGTATGGAAATCTCAGAATTTTTGGTGGCCTTCCTGAGCCAGGATTCAGACACGGCAAGGACATCAGGGTTAGCAGAGTGTGCTATAGCAGTGAGTAAAACAAACTTAGGGAGGAGGCTTCTGATGTTGACATGCATGAAACCAAGGCTTTTTTCGATCACAGAAGTCAACAAATGAGGGTGCCTGGGGACATGCAGGGCCTGGGTTTACCTCCACATCACCCGCGGAACAGAGGAGGAGTAGTATGAGGGTGCGGCTAAAGGCTATCAAAACTGGTCGCCTGGAGCGTTGGGGACAAAGAATAAAAGGAGCAGATTTCTGGGCATGGTAGAATATATTCAGGGCATAATGCGCAGACAGGGGTATGGTGGGGTGCGGGTACAGCGGAGGTAAGCCCAGGCACTGGGTGATGATGAGAGAGGTTGTATCTCTGGACATGCTGGTTGTAATGGGTGAGGTCACCGCATGTGTGGGAGATGGGACAAATGGGGTATCAGGGGTATGAAGAGTGGAACTAGGGGCTCCATTGTAAACTAAAACAATGATAACTAACCTGAACAACAGTATACAAGGCATATTGACATTTGAGAGAGACATACAGCGAGGCATACAGTAATTACAGGTGTTGAATTGGGAGAGCTAGCTGAAACAGTAGGTGAGACAACAACAGCTAATCAGCTAGCACAACAACAGCAGGTAAAATGGTGTTGACTAGGCAGGGAGGGTCGGATTAACTACACACAGAGCCTGAGTGCGGCTGGGGCCGACAGATAAAACATAAACAAGCAGAATGGAGTACCGTGATTAATGGACAGTCCAGCATGCATCAGCTATGTAGCCAAGTGATCAGTGTCCAGGGGGCAGCGGTGGATGGGGCAGGGAAGCTAGACTGGCGAGTATTATCCAGGTTAAAAAAACTGGCTGGCTGTGCAGAAGCTTACAAGAAATCCTGCTATGCCCTGCAACGAACCATCAAACAGGCAAAGCGTCAATACATGGCCAAGATTGAATCATTCTACACCGGCTCTGACGCTCGTCTTATGTGGCAGGGCTTGCAAACTATTACAGACTACAAAGAGAAGCACAGCCGCGAACTGCCCAGTGACACGAGCCTACCAGACGAGCTAAATCACTTCTATGCTCGTTTCAAGGCAAGCAACACTGAGGCATGCATGAGAGGATCAGCTGTTCCAGACGACTGTAGCCGAAAAATTAATGTAATATCATGTGAGATGGAAATGGACAAACTAAAGGGTGTGCAATGTATAGGCCCACTCAGTGGACATTCTGAACCTTGTTTGAAGTCCCTAGGTCACATGACCAAGGAGCTATTGAAATTATACATTTTGAAAAATGTATGTTATGTGGCAGGGCTTGCAAACTATTACAGACTACAAAGAGAAGCACAGCCGCGAACTGCCCAGTGACACGAGCCTACCAGACGAGCTAAATCACTTCTATGCTCGTTTCAAGGCAAGCAACACTGAGGCATGCATGAGAGGATCAGCTGTTCCAGACGACTGTAGCCGAAAAATTAATGTAATATCATGTGAGATGGAAATGGACAAACTAAAGGGTGTGCAATGTATAGGCCCACTCAGTGGACATTCTGAACCTTGTTTGAAGTCCCTAGGTCACATGACCAAGGAGCTATTGAAATTATACATTTTGAAAAATTTATGTAAAATCTTGTGAGATGAAAATGGACAAACTAAAGGGTGTGCAATGAGTGGGCCCACGGAGTGGACATTCTGAACCTTGTTTGAAGTCCCTAGGTCACATGACCAAGGAGCTATTGAAATGTTACATTTTGAAAAAATCATGTAAAATCTTGTGAAATGAAAATTGACAAACTAAAGGGTGTGACACATAGAAGGGTTAAACATGGTCTTAACTTGCAATGCTCAACCCTCCTGCCAACCCCCACATCACTCCGCCAACCACCAGGATGCCCAGCATCAGAACATTCCCGTGACTGGCCGATAGCAGGTTGATTGGCATGTCGGACCCCGCGAACACTAGGTATTGGTAAGTACAACACAACCAACTAGTAGTAACACACAGCTGTTTGTGCAGGTCGCTACAATACGTTCGATAAATCAAGGTATGCACCACACAGAACGCACTGCAACTGGCTCTGCTACGCAATGCTGCAAGGCACACGCAGGGTTTCATTGGAAATGAATGCAATTCTGGTGTACCAAAATGCAATGAGCTGTCGGTGTTCAAAGCGTAAGATGGGTGCTGCAGCGCCCCCTGAAAAATCAGGGAAAATATATACATTAATCATTTTTAAGTAGTTCATAATTATTTCTATTTGTCAACAATTACTGTGGTTAGCCTATACAGGTGTTGTAAGATATGTCATGTGTAAGCAATAAGCATAGGAAAGGGCCCCCAGGCTCATTGCAGAAAAGAAACGTTGCCTTGCAAAATAGTAGGCAAGACAACAATCTCTTAAATGCTTCACCTCTTTTTGTTTTCGCTGTGGGCTTTAAATGGGGCTCCTGGCTCACGCCTGGGAGGCGGCCCAGTTCCAGAACGAATGCGAACACTTTTCACCCAATATAAACTCCTCGCACACATAACCCGGGCTAGATAATCGAATCCCCTCACTGTGCCAGGTTTGTGAAAGGGGTGTTAACAAATGCAGCGATTCCCCAACACCTTATTGGTCACAGGTGGCATCGCTCAGAGTTATTTGGTAGTTATTGGTCACTCAACTCTTGCTTATCTATTTCAACATTCTGGTGAAGGGGCTAGCTGTAAATAGGCGACTCACACGAGCTATTCGGTTGTTCCGTGGCAGTGGTCGAGTCGTTCTTCTGTAACAGTAGGTTATTCGGACCCAAAAGGCTTGAGGGAATTCAACGAGCGTATTTTGTTTGTTGGAGTTTTTTGTTGTTGAGTGTTCGTAGTTATTCATTGAACGTGCCCTGCAAAGTACAAACTTTATCCGCAGATAACCGGTAGTTAACGTTAGATGGGCGACGGTGAGCAAGTCGTATCATCCACAACCGAAGACGAAATGAGTAGATACAGTCAATACGGTAATCATTATGGCAACAACGAGGCCACAGCTACATTTGGTGATGATGATATTGTAGACTTAGTTGGCGGAGCACATGATGCTATTGAGAGACACAAGGCTTCGTACCCCGAGGATATAATCAAATTTACGAAGGACGAGGAAGCGCTACTGACCACCACCACAGAGCGTGCCACGGGACAACAGACACACGACGAGGTGATTCCAGATTCCACCCCATCAGAGGAAGAGTTGGCAGAAATAATTCCAGCACCAGTGATTAGCAATTGTTTGGATGCAGACTCTTTGCCAGAACTCATCAGACCATATCCCCCGGCAAAATCAGCTCCAGAAGAAGCAGGTCCAGTACTAGAAGCAGCTCCAGAGAAAGAAGCGATTGCTGCTCCTCCAGCACCATCCCGTGAGTCGTCAATATTTTAAGGATCATCTGGTTTTTAAATATGTCTCTTGTTAAAGCGTTATTAAAATAGACGTTTCAGTACTTGCTTGCTAACTTAATTGGCAATAAGGTTACAGTTGACTGGCTGGCTAACTAATGTTTGGTAACGTTAGCTAGTTTATGTGATTGTGGAATTAATGCGGCAACATTTATTTTTTTAAATATGAAATTGTTGCGCACGGTTCGAGACTGCATTGGTAGCTTGAGATAGTCACATACTCCACACAGGTAGGTAGTGGCAGGCTAGCTAACTAACCATTCCGATGTCTCCCCCCTTAAAAAAAAGGATGGTTAACTAGATAGCTGGCTTTGTAAAGATGATGCAGACCACCGACTTGACACATCAGGAAGAAGCTAGTTAATATAGTGAACTGGAAGAATTGTACCACCTATTTCGACTATTTATTTAAACGGATGCATCGGTGCTGATTATTACATAACATGCAATGCTATGGTATTTTTTTAAATCCAAGAAACGAACTAATTGGCTCATACTAGAATAATCCTGACTGTAATTTTCCGATCTGGTTTGTGGTTGCGCAAACCAAGCAAGCAAGCTCTGTTCTGACTCAGTCAAGATGGCTTGGATTCGTCACAACAAAGGAATCTCATCTAAATTCGTCCACTCCCTTATTTTAGTTGTTTATCTCAAAATACCTTAAGTGAACGGTAGCTATCTACTGGAAGCAAGCCATTTAATGATAGCTAACATTTTTCATCGTACGAGAAATTGGGTTTTCACCCCTCCAATCTCCCGATCTGTCAACCATTCACGCTTTTGGATAATGGGGTGTTTTTATCTCATTCGGATGAAGTCAGACATTGTTCGGGGGCATTGTTATTGTGTAAATTGGTTAGCGCACGAGAATTTAATAAAATATGTTCTCTTTCTTGTTAGAATAGCTAAGCACTTTCCCAAACATGCGAGGCCAGACGGGCAGGGCGGGGTTGGGAGACAATTACAAAGACCTGGTGAAGTGTCATTCCATTTAATCGCTTTAGGCCCGACTATTACCTAAGAACTAATATAAGCATACGTGTCATTTTGGAAGGGCAGACATGCTTTATATTCTACTTCGGTTTTCTGCAATAATTTGGAATGCCTTCTTACTGCAGGATAGATGCTAAAAACGTAAAGGAAATGGTCCTACTGGCTCTGACGGGCCTTGTGGGTTTGCTCCCTCTGTTTTTACTGTGATGTGTATTTTTTATCCTAGGCTAGATGAGCATGCTTAAGCATGTATCAATACCATCCCAGCTGGATTTAGCTGCTACTAGTGCACTGAATCACTTCTGACTTTGTGTTGATTTACTTTTAAAAAATTGGAATGTTAATAACACAGTGCTGTAAT
This sequence comes from Oncorhynchus masou masou, assembly GCF_036934945.1. Classification (NCBI taxonomy): domain Eukaryota; kingdom Metazoa; phylum Chordata; class Actinopteri; order Salmoniformes; family Salmonidae; genus Oncorhynchus; species Oncorhynchus masou. The sequence goes on along the minus strand of NC_088235.1, from coordinate 45,857,187 downwards.
TGCTTCTTTAATGTTACACCTACAATACTGTACACCGCTCTAGTTAATAACTGCACAACTATAATGTCCTAGAATGACCCCTTCTCATATTTCATATTGACTTGTGACTAGAGTTAACATGGCGTTCATTGCAGTCTGTGCCATTCGCTTTCTTTGCCTCCTCTCAGACATATTACATTTCATGATGCAGCTCTTTCATGGGCAGGTGTTGGCCTACATTTTAGGTTCCACAAAAGTGTTCAAGTGAAGTCATTGACTACTAGCCTACGCAGAACAGGTGGACAGAATTCAAGCAACATTATAGCTAATGTTAATTGTCTATGGTTCAATTTTAGATATACTTCAACTCAGGAACCTAGACTAGAGAAGTAACTGGTCTTTAAACTGGTCTAATCTGAATAATCATTACGGTAATAAAAGCAAAACAAAATATATTTGTAACGTGATATTTCCTGGCTTTTGATGGGTGGATGCTTGATCTTTTGTTTTGTATGATTGGACTATGGTATTCAACCATTGTACGTTGATGGCAACTTGTTTAAGAAAACATGTTTTGCTTCTGTCCTATTGAAATATTCCCTGACATCTTAATATACAGGTTATTGAGAATATTGTAACATTTTGGTGATTTGGCTAAAATGGAGCTCAAAGCATTCAAATTGGGAGATTTTTGCTATTAAACATTTTGTTTAGATGGTTGATTTGAATTTGTGCTCTTTCTGCCCTTTCTCTCTCCCCTAATGCTCTGCTTAGGTGTCTGTCAAGCATATGTCTCAACCAGTTAGGCACAAAAGCTGGAATCAAGAATTGAGGGAATACCATTTTCAAATATGTTGTCTAGGCTATTATATCTTAGATTAGAGCCTGAACCAAATTTTTGCAGCTTAACCTGTTGCGAATTGATTTCGTTTTCATTAACTTGCTTACATTTTTTGTATACTTGGATCAGAAAATGATTGCTATGCTTAATTGTATCTGTAATTTTGCCTTTTAAAGGCTGATCTTCAAGCTGCTACATTAAAAATGAAATTCTTCAGTCATTCTGACACTTATGACCTTTCTCCCAGACTTTATTACATGCCTGTAAGCTATCTTGTATGCTATAAGCTGCCTGTCTTTACAGATGGTATCAGCAATGTTGCACACTGGGTGGACTTAGATTAGTAAAATATGTCTAGGGATAACATCAGATTTGCAACTTTTCTGTTTACAATAACGTTGGATATGGGTGCCGCTATTAGCATACTATAATACAACGGACACCAACATTTTCAGTCGATCACTTTCGCAGTCAAAAAGGAAGCAGAGATATACCTCAGAGGGGGAAGGGAAAGGTCAAATCATGATCTCTGATCTTCAGGTTGGAAAGTCAGTGCATTCAAGGAACTCAAGCTCAGAAGTTAACGATTTCCAAGTTCCCAGTTATTTTGAACACTGCATTAGTCTCAGCTGAGGGAGAGGGCAGCAGAGTGTTCCATCTCTTTGACAGTCTCACTCTGGTCAGGGTTTTAAAACTTTGCTGTGGCTGGGGTAGTGGAAGCTGTAAGCACAACTATTTGAGCTATCCGATTGGCCAGCACAGTAGGCACTTGATTAAGCCCGAATACAACACCTTACAGTTAAATGCTTACTTACAGGCTCTAACCAATGGTGCAAAGAAAAAAAAGTGTAATAAAGAAATAAGAGTAAAAAGACATTTGAAAAAAGATTAGCAAGGCTATATACAGACACCTGTTCGTCAGGCTTATTGAGGTAGTCTGTACATGTAGGTATCGTTAAAGTGACTATGCATATATGATGAACAGAGAGTAGCAGAAGCGTAAAAAGAGGGGTTGGTGGGTGGTGGGACACAATGCAGATAGCCCGGTTAGCCAATGTGCAGGAGCTCTGGTTGGTCTGGCCAATTTAGGTAGTATGTACATGAATGTATAATTAAAGTGACTATGCATATATAATAAACAGAGTAGCAGCAGCGTAAAAAGATGGGTTGGGGAGGGAACACACAATGCAAATAGTCCGGGTAGCCATTTGATTACCTGTTCAGGAGTCTAATGGTTTGGGGTTAATAACTGTTGAGAAGCCTTTTTGTCCTAGACTTGGCACTCCGGTACCGCTTGCCATGCGGTAGTAGAGAGAACAGTCTATGACTGGGGTGGCTGGGATCTTTGACAATTTTTAGGGCATTCCTCTGACACCGCCTGGTATAGAGGTCCTGGATGTCAGGCAGCTTTGCCCCAGTGATGTACTGGGCCGTACTCACTACCCTCTGTAGTGCCTTGTGGTCGGAGGCCGAGCAATTGCCGTACCAGGCAGTGATGCAACCAGTCAGGATGCTCTTGATGTTGCAGCTGTAGAAACTTTTGAGGATCTCAGGATCCATGCCAAATCTTTTTAGTTTCCTGAGTGGGAATAGGCTTTGTTGTGCCCTCTTCAAGACTGTCTTGGTGTGTTTGTAGTTTGTTGTTGATGTGGACACCAAGGAATTTTAAGCTCTCAACCTGCTCCACTACAGCCCCGTCGATGAGAATGGGGGCGTGCTCGGTGCTCCTTTCCCGGTAGTCCACAATCATCTCCTTAGTCTTGGCTACGTTGAGGGATAGGTTGTTATTCTGGCCCCACCTGGCCAGGTCTCTGACCTCCTCCTTATAGGCTGTCTCGTTGTTGTCGGTTGTGTCGTCAGCAAACTTAATGATGGTTTTGGAGTCGTGCCTGGCCGTGCAGTCGTGGGTGAACAGGGAGTACAGGAGGGGACTGAGCATGCACCCCTGGGGAGCTCCAGTGTTGCGGATCAGCGTGGCAGATGTGTTGCTACCTACCCTCACCTCACCACCTGGGGAGGCCTGTCAGGAAGTCCAGGATCCAGTTGCAGAGGGAGGTGTTTAGTCCCAGGATCCTTAGCTTGGTGATGAGCTTTGAGGGTACTATGGTGTTGAACTCTTAGCCTTAGTCAATGAACAGCATTCTGACATAGGTGTTCCTTTTGTCCAGGTGGGAAAGGGCAGTGTGGAGTGCAATAGAGATGTTAACTCTAAGGAACTAACTACTATCTGTGAGCTAATGTTTTCCCTCTACAGTGTGTGGTTAATTTTCAGAATGAGAGAACTAGTTGAAAATGAGGCTTTGCTTGTTAAACAGTTAGGTGTTGGGCGTGGCTTACGCTGGATGCCACTATAGAGGTGAAAGGAACACCACACACTTTCCCTCTTTCTCACTTTTTAAATTCAGTGGATTTAAAGGGGTATGCTAGGTGTTCTCTCTGCCTGAAAGAGATCAATTATGCCAACAAAGGGTATCATGCTATGCTGGTACATTGTAGAATAGATGTCCACAGGCAGAAAGTGTATAATGTGCAGTGTAGCCCAAAGATATTGCTTTTGTTGTGTTGAACTTGACAGTAACACGTGAGTGAGGGGGGGATTATTACATTTTTACTCAGTGAATGTTATTTTTACACACGTAGCCTTGTGCACATGTAGCCTTGTGCATAGTGGCCACTATAATAGGGTAAAAAAATAGAATGCCTGTTTGTGTCATTCTATTTCTACAAAAGGGTCAATGCAGATAGGCTGGGTAGTGTAGTATTCCAGTATAGAGCTACTGTAGTGTTTTGCTACTGTAGAAATTGTTCAGGCTCCTGTTGGTTCAAGACTTGGTCCATCGGTACCGCTTGCCGTGCGGTAGCAGAGAGCAGTCTAACTTGGGGGGGGGGGGGTTTGGGGCTTGACAGGTTTTGGGGCTTTCCTCAAATTGAAGAGGGCAGTCTAAGCGTAGACCAAGGGTTCTGTAGGGTGGAATGGTGTAAGATCATTCCCAATGTGTTCTCCAACTCATGAAGCATTTTAGAAAAAGGCTGCGATTGTCCTAGGAAGGTGAGGTATTGACAACAGGGTTGTGAATAATTTTACCTCTAATTTTTATTTATTTATTTATTTTATTTTTTTAGGGGAAAAAATGACTTGTTAAACACAACCTCTTTCTTTGTATTAGTATACCAATATACTTTCCATTTTTAGCATACAATATAGCTCCGTATTTGAATTATTTATTGTAGTCATTTTTGTTCATCTTTGTCAATGGCATCAATAGTTTCGGACCCCACTATGTGCTATAGATGTTCCCCACACTATCTCCAGAGGTCGTGTGGCAGATCTCTTCAAGAGATTTTGAATCTAGATCCATCTGTTTACACTACAGAAGTATCTCTCCTGGACCTAGTTTGTTGTCAAAGTAGTGTAGAGGCCCCATGTTAGGGTCTGTTTCACACTGTTGTAGTGTTAATTGTTTTCTGTTTCCTCAGCTGCTGGCATTGTCCACTTCACACTGTGCTACTGTCTCTTTTTCAGATGACAATTTTCTTCCTGCTGCGCTTCAACCTCTGATGCAATTCCCAAAAGGCAAGTTCTTTTTCCTGGCTGCCTTTGTCCTCCTGCATCTTCTCTTTTTAATTTCATGCCTTTTATACCTTAATTACATTTTGACTGATATGCATGCAAAGTTTGTTAAAGGCCCAAATGCAGCTGTTTGTCACATTTCTTGGTAGCAATTATGTACCTTACGGTAATAGTTTCCAATTGTAAAAAAATAAACCAATTTCCTTTTTAGCTACAGTTACCACCTGGGGATGTTACAAGGCAAGCTGAAATTCCACCCATGATTAGAAGGTCCTGAGTTGCTGGTTGAAATATAATACAATTTAAAATACAATTTTACAATCAGGAAATAACACTGATCAAATTTGTTCACACTTTTACAGTGTTAATTTTTATCAGCTATTTTACAATATGATATAAAACACAGGGTAACTGCACTTGGCCTTTAATAATATTTTACATTGTATTTGCATTTAAGTAATTTAAAAGAAAGACTAACATTGTTTGTATGATCCTATAATGTGAATCCCTGTGATAAGTCCACTTACAGTAGAAAACATACACTAACTTTACAGTTAAACGTTGAGGTGATGATTCCCCTCATTGATTGTTCCTATGTTAAAAAAAAAATCTCCCATAACTGGTTTTGTATCTTTTGGCATACCAGTTTATAATATCACTGATGTGAAACAACACCTCAACTCTGCAGACTGCTGGCAGGGCATGCCAGGCATGGCTTGCTAGCGCTGAAGGAATGGAGTGTGTCTTGATGTATTGCATTTTCCCTCTTTACTCAAGAACTTGGGCAGAAGGGTGATTCCCCTGCTCCCATCTCCCCTCTCTCTCGCCTTCACTCTCCTGACTCTCTGGAAGACCTCTCTTTGTCAGAGAGTCCAAATCCAGCATCTGCTCCATTGGGCTTCTCTTCTTGGCCTTCTACTGAGCCCCCCAAAATACTGACCAAGGATATGCCTTGGGATGAAGAGGGTAACACCAGATTAGGATTTAGTAAGAGTGATGAGGATATTGTGACAGGGTTAGAAACTGCTACCTACATTCAAAGTAAACATAAAAAAAAATGCCCCGAGAGCGATGTAGGGTCCAAGTCTCTGTGTGGAGACAGTGGCGTGGTCTCTCCTGAAGAGCAGCTTTGTAGCCCAGTCAGGTCTACTACTTCCCAGTCCCCCAATAATCCCCTGATGACTCCTGACTCTGACATTGCACCTGCCTCCTCTAACCCAACAGAGCACTGGGATTCTCCACTCTTAGCTTCTCAAGACAACCCCAGGGCCTCAATGGATACGTTTTCCAAAGACTCAGCATCCAGAGGCTCCTCAGGGTATGAGCCAGATATGCTTGGCCAATCAGATGATGACTTAATGTTTGAGGTGAAGAAGAATCCTTTCCAGGGCTTCTCCCCTGTAGCAGATGCTGGGTTCTCCCATCTTGGGGATATGACCTCTGACAGCCAGGCAGCTAAAATGTCTGAGAGTCCCACCCCAGACCTGGTCCAGTATGGCCGGGCTGAAGACTCACAAGATGGCAGCCCACCATCATATTACGATGAAACAAAAACATATGAGTCTGTCAAGATGGCTGCGGACTCGCTCATGGAGCCACTCAATCAGTTCTCAACCACCCCAAAAGAGAGTGAGGACTCTACACTTACATCTCTTCCAGATATCTTAAAGCCCTTCCCTCTGAACCCTGACAAAGTGGACTCGGGCTCTTCTGAAGGAAGCACTGAGCCGAGCCCTGCTCCAATCCGGAAGATGGTTGAGTCACCCACTGTCCCTGTCCCTCTGTCAGCCACAAATCCCTTTGCTTTCGATTCCAAAGCTTTACTGCTGAAGGAGCTGACTGAGGAGACTGAAGCAAGACTAGCTGTGAAGACTGAAGATGAAGGCTTTAGTGCCTTTGACCTCGTAAAGGAGGCAGAGCCTACACCCCATAGCAAAGTACCTGTCCAGATAGAACAAAAAGATTGGATGTTGTCCAGTCAAGATTCACCTCAAATTGTGAACAAATTAGAGCCTCTTAATTTCCAGACAAAGACCCCTGAAGATTCTGATTCTGAGAGTCCGTCAGCAGACTCCCTGTCCCCTGTTCTGGAGGCAATGGCCAAGAATCCTGCAAGTTTCCAGGTGGAGTCTGAGAAGAATGACATGAAAGTGGAAGAGGCAGAGGCAGCAGAGGATATCTCTGAGCCGGAAGTGTCCTCTGAAGAGTTTGAGTTCATCGAGAGGCCCCTCAGGGGTGTAATCGATGAGTTTCTAGAAGCATTAGATAGCTCCAAGTTTGCTAAGGCAACAGAGTTTAGCATGGATGAAGATGACATGCGCTTTGGGCTGACGGATGTGGAGTCTGCAAATATAGTCCCAGAAGTTCAGGAAGAATCTCCTAGTCAGCGCTCTTACCTCCTACTCACCCAGAAGGTCAAGTCAGACCTGGAGATGGATGATACCAAAGGTCCCGCCTCAAAGGCCCCTCTCATCCACTCGCCTGTTCGTAAACCGGAGTTGTTCTCTAAGGACACAGAGGGCCCAGGAATGGATCAGATGCCCAACCTGAGTGCTGAAGCAGGTAATTTCCACATGGAAGTTAACCACCAGTTATTTTTTTTATTTTTTTATTGGTACATCATTTTACTTGGTTGTCATTTCCCTTTTTTCCCCCCCATAAGTTTTCACTTGTTCATCACCTTCCTCCTCTGCATTGTCCCTTTTTTAGCATTTAAAAATAAATAAATTATCATTTACAATTGGGTGCATGTGTTGGCATGATTTTGTTTTCATGATCTTGGTTTTCATGTTGTTTTTTTCCCATAATTTTTGTGTTTTTGAATCCATCCTCTTGATCTAGTAAGTAATGCATTTCTTGTGCAATGGGGGGGGGGTTACAAAGAGGTTGTTAAAATGACATTGACACCACACAATCAATTTTACAGGAAGTGACCTAGCAGTGTATACCTCATACCTCATTAAGATATACAGTGCCTTCAAAGTATTCACGCTCCTTGACTTTTTCCACATTTTGTTACAGCCTGAATAAACATTTTATTTAATAGTTTTTTTTGTCACTGACCTACACACAATGACCCATAATGTCAAAGTGGAATTATGCTTTTTAAAATGTATACTTATTAATCGAAAATTAGTCTGAAATACCTTGTGTTGATAAGTATTCAACCCCTTTGTCAAGCCTAAAGTTCAGGAGTATTATTTTGCTTAAATTGGGTGTTTAACATGATTATTTTTTATGACTACCTTCTATCTGTAGCCCATACATACAATTATCTGTAAGGTCCCTCTGCCGAGCAGGGAATTTCACACCGATTCAACCATAAAGACCAGAGAGATTTTCACATGACTCGCATAGAAGTGTACCTATTGGTAGATGGGTAAAAATAAAAAAGCAGTCATTGAATGTCCCCTTGAGCATGGTGAAGTTATTACTTACACTTTGGATGGTGTCGCAATACACCCAGTAACTACAAAGATACAGGTATCCTTCTTAACTCCGTTGCCGGAGATGAACAAAACCACTAATTTCACCATGAGAACAGTGATGATTGATCAACAACCGTGTGTTTACTCCACAATACTAACCTAATTGACAGCGAAAAGAAGGAAGCCTGTGAAGAATATAAATATTCAAAAACATGCATCCTGTTTGCAACATGGTACTTAAGTAATGTTGCAAAAAATGTGGCTCAACTATTCACTTTTTGTCGTGACTACAAAGTTCTGTTTAGGGCAAATACAACACATTACTGAGTACAACTCCATTTTTTCAAGCATAGTGGAGGCTGCCTCATGTTATGGGTATGCTTGAAATCTTTAAGGACTGGAGTTTTTTAGGATAAAAAAGATAATGAAGTTAAGCACAGGCAAAGTCTTATAGGTAAACCTAGTTGTCTGCTTTCCACCAGACACTTTCAGCAGGACAATAACCTAAAACACAAGGCCAAATCTACTCTGGAGTTGCTTACCAAGAAGACGGTGAATGTTGCAGAGTTAATGTTTTGACTTAAATCTACTTGAAATCTATGACAAGACCTTAAAATGGTTCCCGCAATGATCAACAACCAATTGGACAGAGCTTGAAGAATTTAGAAAATAATAATGGACAAATGTTGCACAATCCAGGTGTGGAAAGCTCTTAGACTTACCCAGAAAGACTCTCGGCTGTAATTTCTGCCAAAGGGGCTTCTACGAAGTATTGACACAGGGTTGTGTATGTAAATGAGATTTAGTTTTCAATACATCTGCTAAAATGTCTAAACATGTTTTCACTTTGTCATTATGGTATTGTGTGTAGATGGGTGAGGATCTATTTCATCCATTTTGAATTCCGGCTGTAATGCAACTAAATGTGGAGTAAGTCTTGGGGGTTTTGAGCTTACATTTCAGCCATCTAGTAATATTTAAATGCCTATCGTTACATGCAGTATCTCTTATAAACACCCTTTTTTCTCCCCTTAATACTCCTGGTTAGAAAATGAGCTGATCTACAATTAAAATGTTTGAATGGTACCACAGGGCCTGGTAAAAACTGCCTCTCATGGGAACACTGTGACAGTTAGCAGGCCTGACTGTCTTGCTTACACCCACAGTGAGTTTAGTTTGCCCAGAGTTTTTCTCTATGGAATTAGATTCTCTGTAAACTGTGGATTGCTGATGCTGTGTGTTGGCCAATGAGAGGCTTTGAAGCCACCGATCGGCCATATTGGCACTCCCCAGAAGAAACATTCCTCCATAGGAATTAATATAATTCTACAGTGTTTCAATTCAATGTCTCCAGAACGAAATTACATGTATTTAAGCGGGGACAGTAAATCAAATCGAATTTGTCACGTGCTGAATACAACATTTTATTAGATATACGGCATTTTATTAGATGTTCAAGAGTCATGTGGCTTGGGGGTAGAAGCTGTTTCGAAGCCTCTTGGAACAAGACTTGGTGCTCCGGTACTGCTTGCTGTGTGGTAGCAGAGAGAACAGTCTATGACTAGGGTGGCTGGAGTCTTTGACAATTGTTAGGGCCTTCCTCTGACACTGCCTGGTATAGAGGTCCTGGATAGCAGGAAGCTTGGCCCAGTGATGTACTGGGCCGTACGCTCTACCCTCTAGTGCCTTGCGGTCGGAGGCCGAGCAGTTGCCATACCAGGCAGTGATGCAACCAGTCAACATGCACTCGATGGTGCACCTGAAGAACCTTTTGAGGATCTCGAGACCCATGCCAAAAATGTAGATCTTTAAAAATTATACTTTAAGGAAAATGTTTTAATATACTATTTACAAATATGTATTAAAGTGTCTAATGGAGTGAATGTGGCAAAAACTGATATAATATATATATAATATTTATATATATATATAATATTTATACATATATATACACATATATATATATATATCAGTTTTTGCCACATTCACTCCATTATTTATATATATATATATTGTGTGTGTGTGTGTGTGGTCAGCACATTCAACTATCAATGGAAATCAAATTTATCAACCCATGGAGGTCTGGATTTGGAGTCACACAAAATTAAAGTGGAAAACCACACTACAGGCTGATCCAACTTTGGTGTAATGTCCTTAAAACAAGTCAATGTGGCTCAGTAGTGTGTGTGGCCTCCACGTGCCTGTATGACCTCCCTACAATGCCTGGGCATGCTCCTGATGAGGTGGCGGATGGTCTCCTGAGGGATCTCCTCCCAGACCTGGACTAAAGCATCCGCCAACTCCTGGACAGTCTGTGGTGCAACGTGGCGTTGGTGGATGGAGCGAGACATGATGTCCCAGATGTGCTCAATTGGATTCAGGTCTGGGGAACGGGCGGGCCAGTCCATAGCATCAATGCCTTCCTCTTGCAGGAACTGCTGACACACTCCAGCCACATGAGGTCTAGCATTGTCTTGCATTAGGAGGAACCCAGGGCCAACCGCACCAGCATATGGTCTCACAAGGGGTCTGGGGATCTCATCTCGGTACCTAATAGCAGTCAGGCTACCTCTGGCGAACACATGGAGGGCTGTGCGGCCCCCCAAAGAAATGCCACCCCACACCATGACTGACCCACCGCCAAACCGGTCATGCTGGAAGGTGTTGCAGGCAGCAGAACGTTCTCCACGGCGTCTCCAGTCACGTCTGTCACGTGCTCAGTGTGAACCTGCTTTCATCTGTGAAGAGCACAGGGCGCCAGTGGCGAATTTGCCAATCTTGGTGTTCTCTGGCAAATGCCAAACGTCCTGCACAGTGTTGGGCTGTATAAGCACAACCCCCACCTGTGGACGTCGGGCCCTCATACCACCCTCATGGAGTCTGTATCTGACCGTTTGAGCAGACACATGCACATTTGTGGCCTGCTGGAGGTCATTTTGCAGGGCTCTGGCAGTGCTCCTCCTGCTCTTCCTTGCACAAAGGCGGAGGTAGCGGTCCTGCTGCTGGGTTGTTGCCCTCCTATGGCCTCCTCCACGTCTCCTGATGACCCGCCTGTCTCCTGGTAGCGCCTCCATGCTCTGGACACTACGCTGACAGACACAGCAAACCTTCTTGCCACTCCATCCTGGATGAGCTGCACTACCTGAGCCACTTGTGTGGGTTGTTGACTCCGTCTCATGCTACCACTAGAGTGAAAGCACCGCCAGCATTCAAAAGTGACCAAAACATCAGCCAGGAAGCATAGGAACTGAGAAGTGGTCTGTGGTCACCACCTGCAGAACCACTCCTTTATTGAGGATGTCTTGCTAATTGCCTATAATTTCCACCTGTTGTCTATTCCATTTGCACAACAGCATGTGAAATGTATTGTCAATCAGTGTCGCTTCCTAAGTGGACAGTTTGATTTCACAGAAGTGTGATTGACTTGGAGTTACATTGTGTTTAAGTGCTCCCTTTATTTTTTTGAGCAGTGTGTGTGTATATATATATAACACACACAGTGGGGCAAAAAAGTATTTAGTCAGCCACCAATTGTGCAAGTTCTCCCACTTAAAAAGATGAGGCCTATAATTTTCATCATAGGTATACTTCAACTATGACAGATGATGAGGGAAAAAAATCCAGAAAATCACATTGTAGGATTTTTAATGAATGTATTTGCAAATTATGGTGGAAAATAAGTATTTGGTCACCTACAAACAAGCAAGAATTCTGGCTCTCCTGTAACTTCTTCTTTACAAGGCTCCTCTGTCCTCCACTTGTTACCTGTATTAATGGCACATGTTTGAACTTATCAGTATAAAAGACACCTGTCCACAACCTCAGTCACACTCCAAACTCCACTATGGCCAAGACCAAAGAGCTGTCAAAGGACACCAGAAATAAAATTGTAGACCTGCACCAGGCTGGGAAGACTGAATCTGCAATAGGTAAGCAGCTTGGTTTGAAGAAATCAACTGTGGGTGCAATTATTAGGAAATGGAAGACATACAAGACCACTGATAATCTCCCTCGATCTGGGGCTCCATGCAAGATCTCACACCGTGGGGTCAAAATGATCACAAGAACGGTGAGCAAAAATCCCAGAACCACACGGGGGGACCTAGTGAATGACCTGCAGAGAGCTGGGACCAAAGTAACAAAGCCTACCATCAGCAAGGGCATTGAAGATGAAACGTGGCTGGGTCTTTCAGCATGACAATGATCCCAAACACACCGCCCAGGAAACGAAGGAGTGGCTTCGTAAGAAGCATTTCAAGGTCCTGGAGTGGCCTAGCCAGTCTCCAGATCTCAACCCCATAGAGAATCTTTGGAGGGAGTTGAAAGTCCGTGTTGCCCAGCAACGGCCCCAAAACATCACTGCTCTCGATGAGATATGCATGAAGGAATGGGCCAAAATACCAGCAACAGTGTGTGAAGACTTACAGAAAACGTTTGACCTCTGTCATTGCCAACAAAGGGTATATAACAAAGTATTGAGAAACTTTTGTTATTGACCAAATACTTATTTTCCACCATAATTTGCAAATAAATTCATTCAAAATCCTACAATGTGATTTTCTGGATATTTTTTTTCTCATTTTGTCTGTCATAGTTGAAGTGTACGTACCTTTGAAAATTACAGGCCTCTCATCTTTTTAAGTGGGAGAACTTGCACAATTGGTGGCTGACGAAATACTTGTTTGCCCCACTGTGTGTGTGTGTGTGTGTGTGTGTGTATGGGTTGTTGCCCTCCTATGGTCAGTGCGTTATATAAATATATATAAATAAATATATATATATATATATAAATAAATAAATAAATAAAAATATATATATATATATAATTAAATAAAATCTCACACACATCTTCCCCTCCCTGGGTCCATTTTTGTAAAAAAAAAAAAAAAAAAAAAAAAATCCTAGCACCACACAGCTGACACAATTAACCAGCTCATCAAGTTTTTGATGATTTGAATCTCCTGTGTAGTGCTAGGGAAAAACAAAAACATGCACCCAGGAAGTTTGGGAAACCCTGATCGTGTGTCGTTGATATCACCAAACTCTACTGTCTGGTTTTTGCCCTGGTTGAAAATAACAACCAGAGATATGAAACTATACACCACCTTGTAGGCCCCATTTTGCCTTACCCAGCTCAGTGAAAAGGGCAGTGTTGTAGAAAAAAGTGCCATATGTTTGGAAGGCTTACTGCACTGGGGCAGTGGCTTAATGATTTAGTGTTTTTTATTTTTGCATGACTGCTGTTAGGTTAAAGGCTATGCTTTCATTTTAAGTCGTTTTACAATGAATGGCTTAGTTTTACCTTGCTGGTTATTCACACCGGTGCAGATTTATTTATCTGATTGGGACATTGCTTTGAGCAAGGCTGGCGGACACCCAGACTGTGTGTGAGGAATGGCCCAATAAAAAGGCTCTGCCTGCATTGCGACACCAGCCGATGAAGAATAGAGCTTGTTAGCAAGTGTTCCCTTAGTATTTCATTTCGAGTCGAACAAATATCAAACATCACCCCTGACCTATCTCATTCGCAAAACCCCCTTAGTAAGATTGCAGGTCGTTTTGAATCCACAGAACTGTAGTAACCGACCACTGTATCATTAATTAGTCACCCATAGTCTTCAGTAGGACTACACCCATAAGCTACAAAATGTACCTTGCACGGAACCTCCCATTTATCTAAATGACTCCAGCTGTAGTTCTGAGTGAATATATGTCAACTCTCTAAATAACTTGCTGAAAATACTAACGCAATATAAATTGACACAAGAATGAGGAAACCTAGGCAGACTTAAGTGAAATTAGTGAGGTGCCCTCTAGTGGACTAATACAACAATCACCATTTTCTTATGTGATTTAAGACTGACTACTGATGTGTGTTGGTTTGGTGATGACCAAATCATAATTGTTTGGCTGATTTCGATATGGTACACCGTTTGTGAAGATGGACTTTGACTCTGATCAACAGAATAATATTACATTCATAATTTAAGCGCAGTAATGGTCAGATTGGATGTCTGATGCTTTCCAGAGCATGAGGTTAGATTTGAGGTTTTTGTTACTTACCAACATTGAGGCAATTCAGTGGCCATTTAAAATTAAGTCACAGTACACACGTGTCATTTTATAGGTAGTGGGATAGCCTGTACTTGTAGTCCCTACAGAGACCGTTGGGTTGAGTCGCCTTCTTGCTGCTTTGTCATCCATGTGGGGATGAGAGGGAGGGGAAAAGCACATGTACATTTGCGCAAGGGGAGGGAGAGTATCAGACGGAGGTAGGGGGAGTGAGTTAGATGGGGAAGTTGCTGCGTCAGTGCGTTAGGCGTTCTAGGTGCCAGCAGACAGTCAGCTGACCTCAGTCCTACAGCCTGAGAGGAAGAGAAAAGGGGGAGGGAGGTAGAGAGAGCAGTAGTGCTGCAGTCATCTCACAGGAGGAAGGTTTGGTTGTCCCCCATCTTCCACCTCGGTCCCCGCACCCCACCCGCCTCCAGCCCAACACACCGCATGCTGTCTGGAATGCCCTACTGATACCTTCACAGCGCTCTATCATGGAAAACGGGAAAACAGAAAATGGAGACACCCAGCCTCCACCACAGTGGAAAGACAAGGGTATCCCTCTTTTATTTTACTGTTGCGGTAACCTTTCCTGAATACTATTATATATATTTGTTTTGTAGTTATTGCTGGGTTCTGTAGATGTATGTGAAATTAAAAGTAGTCCATTTGTTTTTAGAGGGTGGTTATGTAACCATGCACAGGTATTGTGGACATTTTGTAGTATGTAATTGGTAATCACTCTGGTAGTTGAGTGGGTTGTTTTTATGTTGCTTGTCCCATCCAGCCATGCATGCCATTTGCTCTGAATGTGTAGCCAACTGTAAATAAATAAGATTGTTGGTAACCAGTGGAACTGTTAATGCCACACACAAAAATCTAAAAGTTTCTCTGGATTTCTAATGTGTAATACACTATCCTAGCAGAACCTTTTGGTAAGGGTCGCACTGACCGGAAGAAGTCTGTCCAAAGGTGCATGGTGGGTGGAGGGGTGAAGTGACAAGTGTAATAGATGTCTAATGATTCCATGCTGCCTGGAGTTGACTCACGACTGCCTGGTCCGGTGCACCAGGGGTCTCTAACCCCTTTGACAAATGCTGCTGAATACAGGACCAGTCTTCAGCCCCACAGTCTGCTGACTAGGCTTTATAAAGGTGTTTAAGTCCATTGTTCAGGATGTGCAACAACAAAAAAGGTGTGTGCATAGTGGTTAAGAGCATTGGGCAAGTAACCGAAAGGTCGCTGGTTTGTATGCCTGAGTTGACTAGGTGACAAATCTCTATGCCCTTTTAGTAAGGCACTTAACCCTAATGCTTATCCAGAGCGACTTATAGGAGCAATGTCTGCTAATTTACAAATGTGTGTATTCACACTTAGCCTATATGGCAAGCACCAGAGGAGCCATGTGACTTATGACAGAAGAGGTCTTCTGGTGTTTTCCAGGCCCAGTTGTAGCCATCTGCTTTCGGCTCAGACGGGACATTGTGAGGCTCAGGCAACCAATGGCACTGTGCTCACGTCCTGCTGATTTTTGTCATGTGTGCTGCTGCGTTGCATCATTCTGGAATGCAGCATGGCAATTGGCACACATTGCAACAGAAAGGGCATTGTGCTCAAAGGGACCCTGTCAACTCTATTTGACTAAATGGTATGTCATCCATTTTAGCAACTACCATCTGGCTGAGTGCTCAGTTGAGCATGACCTGCACTTGGATAGGGTATGGGTGTAGTAGACTACCAGCCTGAGTCACTCCAGTGACTAAGCAGTATTGTGCTGAGAGACTGTCTACATTAGTCTGTAACATTATGTATTAAACAATTACAGGATTAAAGCATGAGGGGCAGATGGCAGTGACATAACACTAAAGGGGCCAAAGAAATTGTATAGCTGGGCAATGAAGTAGGATGTTTTCTGGTGTGCCCCATAATTAGTTTTAATGGGTAAGCATATTGTTAGATTATTTTAATTGGACATGATATGGGTGCATGGATTTCCATCTGACATGAGTTTGTAGAGGACTCTTTCTGGCTATCGCATTAAGGCTATGAACTCACTACAATTGTATTGGTTAAATATTGACCAACAGCTTCACATGGCTGTATGAAAGGCTTCCAAAACATTGCAAATTGCCTGTGGTTGTCAGTTTTTACATTTGTTGGAATTAGTATTTATAAAAATGGCTTTGTAATAAACTCGTGATTTTAGATTTGACCAGTTGTCGGTCATAATGATGCACTGTTATATTGATAAAGCTGGTCAACATTTGCAGTTATGACTAACATTTTCCCCACCCCTACTCCCCCATTTCCAATATTTTCATAAAGTTTTGAAACCAAATTACTATTACTACAAAGCTCTACCAGTGTTCCCACGAATAGTAGAAAAGCACATTCGCATATTTGCATTGGGCACGTATTGAAACTTCAACATAATTAGAAATGGCTGAGGCGCGGCAGAGCTGCGCATAATGAGTGGATCTCAAATGTACCTAGCAGGAAGTGAACACCCTTTCGCGCAGCTGAGCTAGTTAAGTGCTGGATGCTAGGAGGCTCAAGATGGATGCCGAACGGGGTAAGTGCTGTCATTCTCGCGTGTAGGATGCTGTCTTTACATATCACATTTATATTCGATTGTATCGCCGTTGAAATGACCAATTTGCCTTACCGACGCTACGGTGTTAGGCGAATGGGTAGGAATTGAGCTGTGCATGGCGCGATGCAGAGGCCCCGCTAGGTCAAACTGGACATTTTATCGTGATGGGTGCTACGCTGAGAACTACATGGCGTCAGACTCATGTACGATTAAGTCATTTCCCTGTTTATCTCCACCCGTGGATATTAAAGTAGTGTTTGCATGGAGATGTATACGGAAGGACATTATTAAATCATGGCATGTTATTAGCTAGCTATATGATGAGATTAGCGCAGTTGATATGCCTGGGCTATTTTTAGGTCCCCCACATGCTAGTTCATGCTTACCATATGTACCGTAGATAGACTGAAAGGACGAACCCCCCCCCCCCCCCGTTTCACGGTTGCACGTTAGCTAATATTGCGAGAAACATTCTAAACAAAGGGTCCTGGTGACGCAAATGTTTGGGCAAGCTACTAGTAACTGGCCAATGTTAGCGATCTAGCTGTATTTAAACGAGCTGTAGCCGAGCTATCCAGTTAAGCTAGCAGCTAACATTGGCGTTTGGGAGAAATTAAAAGCTTAGCGTCACCGCCTAAAAAGACCCCACGAGCGTGGTCCATAATGGGTCTGACATGATTCCTCACGAGAAGCATTCTTGTGATTTGACAGTGAAGTGTGTCCCTAGGCTGGCTAAAACTGCTGACGCTTCTTTTGATTATTTCTTCTGCGGTGCCTTTAAGTATTTTACTTGTTCGCTATGTGATCAATTCAATCACAATAATGCAGCAGTCGTTGCTTTGGTATGAATCGCTTGATACGATTATCTATTTGGCAGAAACCTGTAAAATTTGGGTTTTCAACCATAAGCCCATTCATTACTTGTTAAGCCATTTGAAATCGGATAGCCTGCCAAGTCATTGCACATTGAATACTCGAGCAATGCCCGCGTGCTGGCTGGCCTACGTTTTAAAATGCGTCTGCCAGTAGGAAATGGATGTCTTTCATATCTAATATTGTACACTGACGTGCTAGGAATTGCTGGTGAAACACAAGCATGGGTCTGTCCTGCCCCTATCTGACTGGGTGAGGGTTGGCTAACAATCTTAAAAATTAACAGGTTTTAGGCCATGGCTATGAATGAACCTGGACCTAGGTACATTACCTGCAGTGGTATACTGGCGTTCCAACAGTAAACGAAACATGTCAGCTGTAGGGAACACCAGGGATTCCCGTTTAGTAAAGTAGTGTGGCTAGTAGCTAATTATCTGCAGACAAATAATTAAGCAAATTAAATTGAGTGTTCATTTTTTCATAGATTTACCCCTTCTCATTCCACCTCCAACATCACCATAATCTCATATTTTAATGTGTTGAAAAGAAGCACACTTAGGTTGTGTCCTGCAGCTATCTAACCCTGTTCTCTCTCCTGCAGTGGTAGAGCTCCTGTACTGGCGTGATGTCAAGACTTCTGGCGTGGTGTTTGGCGCTGGCCTCTCTCTGCTGCTCTCCCTGACACTTTGCAGCATCGTCAGCGTCTCATCCTACATTACTCTGGTGCTCCTCTCCGTCACCATTTGCTTCAGGATATACAAGGGGATCCTGCAGGCCATCCAGAAGTCTGATGAAGGGCACCCATTCAAGTTAGTAACCCACTTTTTTTTTTTACCTAAGTGATGGGAAAAAGTACCCAATTGTCATACTTGAGGTAAAGTAAATATACAGTGGGGCAGAAAGTATTTAGTCAGCCACCAATTGTGCAAGTTCTCCCACTTAAAAAGATGAGGCCTGTAATTTTCATCATAGGTACACTTCAACTATGACAGACAAAATGAGAAAAAAAATCCAGAAAATCACATTGTAGGATTTAATTTATTTCCAAATTATGGTGGAAAATAAGTATTTGGTTAATAAGAGTTTATCTCAATACTTTGTTATATACCCTTGTTTGGCAATGACAGAGGTCAAATGTTTTCTGTAAGTCTTCACTCACTGTTGATGGTATTTTGGCCCATTCCTCCATGTAGATCTCCTCGAGAGCAGTGATGTTTTGGGGCTGTTGCTGGGCAACACGGACTTTCAACTCCCTCCAAAGATTCTCTATGGGGTTGAGATCTGGAGACTGGCTAGGCCACTCCAGGACCTTGAAATGCTTCTTTCGAAGCCACTCCTTCGTTGCCCGGGCGGTGTGTTTGGGATCATTGTCATGCTGAAAGACCCAACCACGTTTCATCTTCAATGCCCTTGCTGATGGAAGGAGGTTTTCACTCAAAATCTCACGACACACGGCCCCATTCATTCTTTCCTCTACACGTATCAGTCGTCCTGGTCCCTTTGCAGAAAAACAGCCCCAAAGCATGATGTTTCCACCCCCATGCTTCACAGTAGGTATGGTGTTCTTTGGATGCAACTCTGCATTCTTTGTCCTCCAAATAGGACTAGTTGAGTTTGTACCAAAAAGTTATATTTTGGTTTCATCTGACCATATGACATTTTCCCAATCTTCTTCTGGATCATCCAAATGCTCTCTCGCAAACTTCAGAAGGGCCTGGACATGTACTGGCTTAAGCAGGGGGACACGTCTGGCACTGCAGGATTTGAGTCCCTGGCGCCGTAGTGTGTTACTGATGGTAGGCTTTGTTACTTTGGTCCCGGCTCTCTGCAGGTCTACTTTTTTGCCCCACTGTACCTTAATAGAAAATGAGTTGTGACAGTCACCAAGTAAAGTACTACTTGAGTAAAATTATGAAAGTATTTGGGTTTAAATATACCTAATACTCAAGGTAAAAGGTAATTGCAAAAATATACTAAAGTATAAATCATAAATGTCAAACCAAATGGCACAATTTTCTCTTTTTTTGAGTCAAGGGCACACTCAGACATAATTCACAAATTCAGTGTTTGTTCAGTGAGTATGCCAAATCAGAGGCGGTATGGATGACCAGTGGTCTTCTCTTGCTAAAAGTGTGTGAATTGGACCATTTTCCTGTCCTCTTAGGCATTCAAAATGTAAAGTACTTTTGGGTGTCAGGGAAAATGTATGGAGTAAAAAGTACATTATTTTCTTTAAGAATGTAGTGAAGTAAAAGTTGTCAAATATAAATAGTAAACTACAGATACTTTAAACTACTAAAGTGGTATTTTTTTCTTAGGTACTTTACTCCACTGCTCAACATACACCATGGTGTATTGCAGAAAACATCCATATTTTCTATTATATACATCATGCATGCATTAGCCTCAGCTGCTCTCTGGACTATCTCTTGTTCCAAAACCGCAGATTAAATTCCTATACAGCAGAGTAACCTTGGCATCTCACATACATTTCAGTGATCACTGTTCCAAGGCAGTGTTCCTGAAGAGTGCATATTTTTGTGGATTATTCCATTTAGTCACTTCAGGAATTGAATTGAAGTTAAATGACTGAATTGAAACTACACGTTTTATGAATCATGCAATTTGAACATGATTATCCAGCTACTGGCTAATTTATAGTTAATTTATAGTAAAATATTAGTCTGATAAGATGATTGGGTTGCAGAAGTAGATGTATTCCCAGCCAAGGAGGGAGAAAGGGACAACTCTCTTATTTGAGAGTAAACATTCTGACTCTGTCGCACAGAGCTGCTACTCTGGTTATCCCCATTCCTGGCAGTGGCTTAAATCCTTATGAATTCTCACCAACCACTCATTAACATTGAATTATCTTGTTTTAAGATTACAGGGATTGTGACTGGTGCACAGAATCATAACTAAGCCGGTCAAGCGTGGTTCTTGGCTTTGCGTTCTAAGAAATCAATCTGATGTGCAACAAGGCCAACCACTCCTCGACAACCTGTAGGCTTCAGAGGGTTTTCTAGACCCCTCGCCCATGTTTTGTGAATAACCTCAACACTAAGAAACAATTTAATTGTATTTGTTGCGTACACATTTTGCAGATGTTGCAGGTATGGCGTAACACTTATGTTCCAAGCTCTAACAGTGCAGTAATAACAATACATGCAAATTAATAAAAAAATATATATAAATATTAGAACAAGCAATGTCAGTCTGGAATGTATATGATGTGTAGAGATTATGGGACACTATATGAATAGAAAAAAGATGTACAGAGGGTAGTTTAGGATGAGCCTTGACTAGAATAGTGTCGTGACTTTACTTTCATTCATCTAATGACTTATCTAATCAACTGTTTAAGTGTTACCCGGTTAAATTAATCATGTAACAAACTCACTAGGATTTGGGGCACCACAGGAACTGTTCTTTAAAGAGTTACAATCTCCCGAATTAAACTCTAAAGGTCTTTACCTATCACATCCATAAACAGCTTACTTATTAATCATAACCTCGTATCATATCATCATTCTGAACAGTCGTAACCTTGCATCTGCAAAAACCCCAGCCTTACTTATGATTCAGTACTACACAAATGTATTTATTTTATTTGCTAACTAAATGGTAACACAGTATAAACATACACACTTAATACATTAGAAACAGGTCCCGAGCAGACTGACAACAAAATGGCTGCTTGTTACAAAAGACATGGAGGTCGAGAGAAGGACATACCTTTTAACGTTGTTACGTTTAGAAACTACTCTCACTTATACTTTGCACACCGCCACCCGCTTGGAGTAGGAAATCATGAATGTATTTATGTGAAAATCCTTGGTTTCTCTTGATAGACAAGGCCTTCTTGGAAAGGATGTTGGACCTCTTCGCTTGTAAGGCTATGGTTGTCCGAAAGGGGTCCCCACCAGTCTTCTACGGTTCTCCTCTGCAGTCGTCCAATATTCGGTGACTTGTCGTGTAGTCCTGAACATAATTTATTCTACTTCCATTCGCTCTGGAAGATGTTTCTTTGAAGATGGTTCCAGTGGGGTGATGGGAGTAGTGTAATACGATGATTTGAACACAGTAATGGAATGGTCCCACTTAAATTTGCATTTCTAGATACTTTACTGAGGACAGCTAATCAGCCGTACCAGTGATTGTCCGGGACGTGACTTTATCGTCTCTCTTCCTTGTGTTAAGATTGAGTTCCAACCACTTTAAATGTGAGCTGCAGCGCCACATCTCTGTTCTGATGTGTAAATTCTTAACCCATTTTATACAGTTTGTTCAAAAGGCTTGGTCTGTCAGGCTGACACGTTCTCTGACCTCACTCGTGGGCGTGGCTCGTCACTGCAAAGTTGATGTAGAACTCTATGGCTCCTAAAAACACACACTTTTCATATTTCATGCACAACATATATACTTTTCAAGTTACAGTATTTCCTTTAACATTTTTAACCTGTTACGTCTATGGGGGTGCTATTTCATTATTGGATAAAAAACGTGCCCATTTTAAGCGCAATATTTTGTCACAAAAAGATGCTCGACTATGCATATAATTGACAGCTTTGGAAAGAGAACACTCTGACGTTTCCAAAACTGCAAAGATATTGTCTGTGAGTGCCCCAGAACTGATGCTACAGGCGAAATCAAGATGAAACTTCAAACAGGAAATGAGCAGGATTTGAGGCTCTGTTTTTCATTGTCTCCTTATATGGCTGTGAATGCGCAAGGAATGAGCCTGCCCGATCTATCGTTTCCCCAAGGTGTCTGCAGCATTGTGACGTATTTGTAGGCATATCATTGGAAGATTGACCATAAGAGACTACATTTGCCAGGTGTCCGCCCGGTGTCCTCCGAAATTGGTGCGTCATCTTCAACTGCACGTCTTTTTCCAAGCGATTCACAGGAGAAAGTAGACATTCACGAACAATATATCAATGAAGAGATATGTGAAAAACACCTTGATTCTAAACGGCGTTTGCCGTGTTTCAGTCAATATTATGGAGTTAATTTGGAAAACAGTTCGCCGTTTTGATGACTGAATTTTCAGGTTTTTTTGGTACCCAACCGTGATTTTCTCCTACACAAAGAATCTTTCAGGAAAAACTGAACATTTGCTATGTAACTTTAAAGTCCTCATTGAAAACATCCGAAGTTCTTCAAAGGTAAATGATTTTATTTGAATCCTTTTCTGTTTTTGTGCAAATGTTGCTCACTAAATGCTACGCTAGCTATCAATACTCTTACACAAATGCTTGTTTTGCTATGGTTCAAAAGCATATTTTGAAAATCTGAGATGACAGTGTTGTTAAGAAAAGGCTAAGCTTGAGAGCTAGCACATTCATTTCATTTCATTTGCGATTTTCATAAATAGTTAACGTTACGTTATGCTAATGAGCTTGAGGCTATAACTGGATACAGGTTTTTTTTCATAGCCAAACGTGAACAAAACGGAGCAATTTGTCCGACACAAATAATACTTTTTGGAAAACTGAACATTTGCTATCTAACTGAGTCTCCTCATTGAAAACATCCGAAGTTCTTCAAAGGTAAATGATTTTATGTGAATGATTTTCTTGTTTTTGTGAATGTTGCTGGCTGAATTCTAGGCTTATAGCCATGCTAGCTATCAATATTCTTACACAAATGCTTGTTTAGCTATGGTTGAATAGCATATTTTGACAATCTGAGATGAGTGTTGTTAACAAAAGTCTAAGCTTGAGCGCAAATATATTTATTTCATTTGCGATTTTCATGAATAGTTAACATTGCGTTATGCTAATGAGCTTGAGGCTATAAATAGGATCCCGGATCCGGGATTGCTCGACGCAAGAAGTTAATGACATCACAAAATAACTGAAACTTCACCAGTGTTCTCCAGATCACCCCTGACCATTCCCCACATTCTATGTTAGAAATATTGTTCCACTATTTGCTTTAGAATGTGTTAGTTTCCTCTGGAAAAGGTCTGAAACGGGCTCATTCCTGTGGTGAAAATTGTAGAGGGAGATGCTGAAAGTTCTCCTTGATTTACAACAGGGTGTGAGGTGTTCTCTCTCCCCCCCCCCTCCCCCTTATGTGGCTGAGAGGGGGTCTGGTTGGACCTATTTGAATCCTCACAGGACAGTCATGACAGTTTATACATATGTGGGTTCACTCCATTGTTGAATGATAACACACCTTGTTTAGATTCAGGATTTGTCTTGCAATATACATAGGCCCAGCTCATGTTTTGTGGTGTTGCAGGCTGTACCTGGATCAGGATGTGGGTCTGTCAGAGGAAACCGTCCATAAGTACAGCGACTGTGCTCTGGCACGGTTCAACACAACAGTCATAGAGCTGCGTCGCCTCTTTCTTGTTGAAGACCTGGTGGATTCCCTCAAGGTAAGAATGCAAATGAAGATTTAAGCATGTAGGCTAACCTCCTGCACGGAAATATGGTGCTTGTTTAGGAATAGGCTACATATTTTGGTATTAATGATATATTTTTTATTTTTACTCAGTCTAGGGGGAATTTGACTGTTAACCTGTTGGGAATGTTCAGGTTCAACCCCCTAATAGCTACGGAAAACATTTGCCCTTAATTCTATGGTTGCATTCACATGTAAAAATTAGCTTTTCCTTTCATTTTGTCCATGTACAGTCAGGCAGGAGTAGGGGACCCTCATTGTTTTAAGGGGGAAACAGCCTTGTAGAGAAGAGCAGCTGTTGAGAGCTATGAAGTTTCTACATGTCTGTCAACACGTTCCTGACCTGTCTACTACGAAGGCCACTCCAGACCCCTCCTCCCTGCATGCCCTGGCCCCTTTCTCTCCCCTCTGGTTCTAGCTTGGCCTCATTTGTTAGTGGGTACAGTAAATTAGACCTCTGCCCATTCAAGAGCCATCAGCTACATTGATTTAGGATTAGTAATATTCATCAAGAGTGTCATCTATTTAGTCTGTGCCCTGTGGGCAAAGTGAAATGGTGAACTTCTGCCAAATGTCGTAAATATACCAAATAAGGCACCACCATCGCCTTATTTATACATTTGGGACAAGGCTATAAAGGGTGGTTGATATTTTGATTCCAGGTCAGATTCTGTTTCTTTACTAATTGATAATTGTCTGTCCACCTTGGATATCACTGTATAAGGATGCATGTGATCCTGGATTACAACAGCGGAGTGCCTCACATGTTAACATACCTAAGCTCAGTAGGAAGGAATAAGCAACATTTGGAGTGAAATTGTCATAGAACGGCTTTGCGAATCAATATATGGAAAGATAGCCTCTTACATGCTCATGGTTGCACCTCTGTCACTCGGTCACGTCGTTGCCATAGTTCTCAACGTTCTACAGATGCCTCAGCATATTGATTTCTGACAGATGGTTAATGCCAAGTCTTTCAGAACAGTGGCTTAATGACTTCGTCAAATCTACGCGAATGGCCTGTAAATACGTCGACATTGCTTAAGTAGACTAATTAGTAGAAAACAACTTCGCCATCATGATGTCGTTAAGTTTAAGATAGAGATGGCAATGTTGCCATAAGCTAGCAGAGTTAATCAGAAATGGCTAACAATGCCAACATTAGCTAGGTAGAATGTCGGCGCTCTCCCAG
This sequence comes from Oncorhynchus masou masou, assembly GCF_036934945.1. NCBI lineage: Eukaryota > Metazoa > Chordata > Actinopteri > Salmoniformes > Salmonidae > Oncorhynchus > Oncorhynchus masou. The sequence continues at coordinate 45,832,245 of NC_088235.1, read as the reverse complement.
CAATCTTAGCTGAAGTTGTACTGCATCTAAAGTCTCTGGAGACATCACAATGATTACAGAAACTTCTTACTAATTTGCTACATTTTGAAATGTCATCGTGTTTCCAAGCCACAGTAATGCACTTCAGATAATCTTAATCGGCACCAATTGAGACTATGGAGTAGTATGGTCAGCTGGTCTTAAAACGAATGTTCAAAACATTATTGTGACAACATGCAACCCATGAATAGGCCGAGTGTTCTGAACAGACTGAAATAAAACCTATCCTTCTTCTCCCATCCAGTTTGCTGTGCTGATGTGGATTCTCACCTATGTTGGTGCCTTGTTCAACGGACTCACACTCCTTATTCTAGGTAAGATACCTTGTGAAAATATGTCAGGCAGGCATATTGGGCTTAATCAATTATGGCCTATTGTATAGATGGTGGAACAAAAATGAACATTTAAGATCAGACTTTTAGTTTATAAGTACACTGCTCAAAAAAATAAAGGGAACACTAAAATAACACATCCTAGATCTGAATGAATGAAATATTCTTATTAAATTTTTCTTTACATAGTTGAATGTGCTAACAACAAAATCATACACAAATGATCAATGGAAATCAAATTTATCAACCGATGGAGGTCTGGATTTGGAATCGCACTCAAAATTAAAGTGGAAAACCACACTACAGGCTGATCCAACTTTGACGTAATGTCCTTAAAACAAGTCAAAATGAGGCTCAGTAGTGTGTGTGGCCTCCACGTGCCTGTATGACCTCCCTACAACGCCTGGGCATGCTCCTGATGAGGTGGCGGATGGTCTCCTGAGGGATCTCCTTCCAGACCTGGACTAAAGCACCCGCCAACTCCTGGACAGTCTGTGGTGCAATGTTGGTGGATGGAGCGAGACATGATGTCCCAGATGTAATTGGATTCAGGTCTGGGGAACGGGCGGGCCAGTCCATAGCATCAATGCCTTCCTCTTGCAGGAACTGCTGACACACTCCATCCACATGAGGTCTAGCATTGTCTTGCATTAGGAGGAACCCAGGGCCAACCGCATCAGCATATGGTTTCACAAGGGGTCTGAGGATCTCATCTTTGTACGTAATGGCAGTCAGGCTACCTCTGGCGAGCACATGGAGGGCTGTGCGGCCCCCCAAAGAAATGCCACCCCACACCATGACTGACCCACTGCCAAACCTGTCATGCTGGAGGATGTTGCAGGCAGCAGAACGTTCTCCACTGTGTCTCCAGACTGTGTTACGTCTGTCATGTGCTCATTGTGAACCTGCTTTCATCTGAAGAGCACAGGGCGCCAGTGGCGAATTTGCCAATCTTGGTGTTCTCTGGCAAATGCCAAACGTCCTGCACGGTGTTGGGCTGTAAGCACAACCCCCACCTGTGGATGTCTGGCCATCATACCACCCTCATGGAGTTTGTTTCTGACCGTTTGAGCAGACACATGCACATTTGTGGCCTGCTGGAGGTCATTTTGCAGGGCTTTGGCAGTGCTCCTCCTACCCCTCCTTGCACAAAGGCTGAGGTAGCGGTTCTGCTGCTGGGGTTGTTGCCCTCCTACGGCCTCCTCCACGTCTCCTGATGTACCGGCCTGTCTCCTGGTAGCACCTCCATGCTCTGGACACTACGCTGACAGACACAGCAAACCTTCTTGCCACAGCTCGCATTGATGGCTGCACTACCTGAGCCACTTGTGTGGGTTGTAGACTCCGTCTCATGCTACCACTAGAGTGAAAGCACCGCCAGCATTCAAAAGTGACCAAAACATCAGCCAGGAAGCATAGGAACTGAGAAGTGGTCTGTGGTCACCACCTGCAGAACCACTCCTTTATTGAGGATGTCTTGCTAATTGCCTATAATTTCCACCTGTTGTCTATTCCATTTGCACAACAGCATGTGAAATTTATTGTCAATCAGTGTCGCTTCCTAAGTGGACAGTTTGATTTCACAGAAGTGTGATTGACTTGGAGTTACATTGTGTTTAAGTGTTCGCTTTATTTTGAGCAGTGTACTTTGCTACCATGACACACACCGACCCACTTTGTTCCCTTTTAGCATGTGCACATAGTAAGTACACAATCATGTTTTTGGGATACGTGTCTTTCCAGATTTCACAATTATTCTTTAGTTGAGGACACGACATCAGTGTCCTTATCATCTTGGTCCTTATCTTTGTAAGTCACCTTGATTTAGCACGTGTTCTTTCAGTTTCTTTATTAAAATATTTAGCATACTCCGACAGCAGTTAAAGCAAGGGGCTATAGCAGCACACAAGTAGACTACAAATGCATGCTGGGCCGGGTTACCCTGACCTCGTGACGTGAGCACTACTGGAGAGAAATTAGAGCGTGCGAGAAGGCAGACCCTCCAGCCTTTGGGAATTTAGCTCCAGTCAAATTGGGCGCTCTGCTCGCATACAATATTAAATCTGTATACAGACACAGTGGCTTACTGACAGAGGTGTCAACCTTTTCCCCCTCTCTCCAGGTCTGGTTGGAATGTTCAGCTTCCCCATCATCTATGAGAAGTACAAGGTATGAGCTGTTATTTGCTGATAAATGTATGAAAAATATGTTGATCTGACGAGGGAAGCATAGAACATTCGCACCTAAACTGAAATGTTGATCAATTGACTTCAAAGTCAAGTGGAAGTTTAATATTCTACCTAAGCTTTTCACTAGAATGATTTTTGTTTTGTGTATTTTAGGTACAGATTGACCATTATGTGGGAATGGCCAACAAGCAGGTCAAAGACATTATTGCAACGTAAGTAAATACTGGTTGACAAAATGTGAATATTTTGGCAGTGTTGTAATGCGAAGGAAAAATATATAGGAAGTAGGTATCCAAAAAACTCTTTGAACAACCAGGTCAATTGCAGTCCTAAAAAGCTGTTGAAAAATAAATTGTGGTGGATCAAATAGAATTATCTTGGCAGTGATGTAATGAGAGATGCATCTTCCAAATATTCGTGGGCGGCAGGTAGCCTAGTGGTTAGAGCGTTGGACTAGTAACCGAAAGGTTGCGAGATCGAATCCCGAGCTGACAAGGTAAAAATCTGTTCTGCCCCTGAACAAGGCAAATTAAAAATAAATATTCAGACCCTTTGCTATGAGACTTGAAATTAAGCTCAGGCGCATCCTGTTTCCATTGATCATCCTTGATGTTTTGACAAGTTGATTGGAGTCCACCTTTGGTAGATTCAATTGATTGGGCATGATTTGGTAATGCGTGCACACACCTGTCTATATATGGTCCCACCGGTGACATTGCATGAGGTCGTCATGAGGTCGTCCGTAGAGCTTCGAGACAGCATTGTGTTGAGGCACAAATCTGGGGAAGGGTACCAAAAAGCGAGGTGTGGACCTCGGGAGCCCGAACCATGAAAAACAGCCCCCGACCATTATCACTCCTCCTTACAGCCAAATCCACTTATCTGAAGGGATGTCCACAACTTTTGTATACATGGTGCATGTGTTTGGCATGAACTGTTAAGTTCCAATGTCTCTCTCTGGCCATTAGAAAAATACAGAAATTAAAATGCTTATTTTACATATCCACCTAGTTTTCAAATTTGACAGTATTTTATGTTTTGGAATAATCGGTTATGAATTTGCTTTGAATAGTTCATGACCCTAGGGTGGCAACGCATACATTCTAAGTGATTTCAATGGGTCTTTCACCATTCAGATTTTGTAGACGGTTCAATTCAACGTCACCCCGATTTATGTCAAAAAAAGGCATATTGGCCAAAGTCACAATGGTACTTGATCCAGACAGGCCTTTTTTTAAAGTTCAATAGCTTTTTTACCAAGGCCAAATTGAGTGTATAATGCATTAATTAATGCATACATTAAAATCAATTTATATAACACTGATTTATTTGAATGGTCAATCTCTGATAATCTAGGTAAATGAATGTAGCCTAGGCATATTCACAATACATGTATATTCAATAGGATGTGCATGCATGGAGTTATTTAGCTTGTTTTGGCTGATTTTCATGGGGTGACAAAATGTTTCCCTTCCGTTTGACTTATTTTATTATACTCAACATTTGTGTAGAATAGCATTAGTCTTTTATAAATGTGTACGCTGCCTCTTTTTAAGGCCCATGACATTTACACACACCGCTCAAGAAAATATCTTGACTGGGAGAGATGAGGCGGGATAGACTAAGTTAATTCATTTTTGGTGACGATCTGCTTTGAAAATGACAATATTTTGCATTATGATTTCAAGCAAGCTACTACTGGTATCTTATTGTAAGGTGGTCTAAGGCACTGCATCGCAGTGCTAGCTGTGCTGCCAGAGATTCTGGGTTTCGAGCCCAGGCTGCGACTGGGAGGCCCATGGGGGCGCTGCACAATTGGCCCAGCGTCGTCCGGGTTAGGCTGGTAGGGATATCCTTGTCTCATCGCGCACTCGCAACTCCTGTGGCGGGCCGTGTACGCTGACCAGGTCGCCAGGTGTACAGTGTTTCCTCCCACACATTGGTGTGCCTGGCTTCCGGGTTGGATGTTCATTGCGTCAAGAAGCAGTGCGGTTGGGTTGTGTTTTGGAGAACGCATGGCTCTCGACCTTCGCCTCGCCCAAGTCCGTACGGGAGTTGCAGTAATGAGACAAGATTGTAACTACTACCACTTGGATACCACAAAATTGGGGGAGGACAAAAAGGGGTGTAAAAAAAAAGATGTGTTAACTTCTGCGCAGCATAAGTGGTGAGGCAGCCCAGACTCCCAGTGAGTGCAGGACAGGCTAGAGCTAGCAATGAGTAAGTGGTGCAGGCACAGGGAACGTTTGGGGCATGGCAAGAATGGAAACAGGATGCACTTAAGCTCAATTTCAAGTCTCATGGCAAAGGGTGTTACATTTTCTTAAAGTAAATTAGCTACATTTAGAACTGTTTTTGCTTTGTCATTATGGGGTGTATTGTGTAGATTAAGGAAACATTAATTTAATCAATTTTAGACTATAAAGATGTGGGGAAGGGATCTCAATACTGCCGAATGCGCTGTATAGCAGTCTAATCCGACTTGATCGTTTAAAATCCTGTACTAACAAAGCAAGGAAATGATCTTATAGTTTTGAAAAAATGTGAATCTCCAATTGATGACAAATTAATGAAATCCCTCTTATACCACTGATTTTAACAATTTATTCACATTTATCAGACGCATATTGCATCATTTTACCATTTAAAAGGTTCTGCAAGAATTAAATTGTATTATAAATAATTTACACGACATACAAACAGCAAGAACCCACCCCTTGTATTCAGAATGAATTTTCATTCAGAACCAGAATTGGATTACCCAAAAACGTAGCCACTTTATATTTATGTACTTCGTAATCTGCTATGTACCTTTGGCTGGATTTGGATTACATTTTTTAAAGCTATTGGTGTTGTGGTTGTCGTATGTTATTTTTACATGTCTGCACTCCTGCATACATAATTGACCCTTGTATGATAAAGTAGGCCCTATGTTGAATTGAGGTATTTGTAGAAGGGTGTTTTACTCAGAATGAGCGATTTCATTTTAGTATTTGTTTTAAGCATATCAACATCTTTTAACTAAAGCTTTTTGCTTCTTTCCACTTTCAGGGTCCAGGCCAAAGTCCCTGGACTGAAGCGTGTGAAGGCTGACTGAAGAAAGAAATGCCGGTCAGTCCCTGAAGTCCTTTGAGAGGGTGGGTGGCACTGGGCGGGGGTGGTGTGTAAGGTGGTATGCAGCACTGTTATTTTCACAATCTCTTCATTTCAGAATTCCTTGTGTTCCCTGAAACACCCTGGATTATCAGTATTCTATAGCTCAAGTATTGCCACCTTTTGATTAACTAATTTGACCATACCATGCTATCTGGCTCAAAAAGCTAGGTGGAATATGTAAAATATATATATATTTTAATCTTGCACTTGGACATGACCAGTGATGGATGTTGAAAGGAAATTGTGTTCCATGGGCTGGTTCATTTGTTCTTTGACGCAGTGTTCAGACAATTGGAATTGCTTTGTCTTTTTTTTGTAAGAGGGAGAACTTTGGAAACCTGAGTTTTTTTGGTATGATTAAGTTGGTGGTGTTTGTGATTTTACTGTTTTATTGATTGACTGTAGTTTCAAAGCTTCTAGCTCTCTTCAGTGACTCTTGAGTGTGCTTGACATGTTTCATTGTGCTTGGCGATGGTCTAATACCAGCAGGGCGCTATTCCATAGCACTTCATGCTTCTGAGTATTTCTAGTTAGAAACATTTAGAACTTTAAAAAAAATTAAAGCATTTAATGATCATTTCACCTCATGCAGCTGCCTAGTTAAACTCTAACACGTTTACAAACAACTTAAGACGAAAAAAATGAAACACTGTCTGTGGACCCTATCTAAAGCTGCAAAATTGTTACTTGGTAACTTCAAGCATTGTTTATGCAAGTAATTGTGAATGTTACTTCATACAATTGTAATGAACTCTTCTGTTTGTGGAATGCATTGTGAAATATAAACAATTACAATAAAGCTTCTAGATGAATTACTGTGTTTATTTCTCAGTAGGTAATGGAGGGTATAGAAAAGTTAAAACAAACACTTGCAGAAACTATAGCTGCCTGAACAACCCCTTTCTCCTATCCAGGGCATGTTTCAAATGCTTGGATGTCACCATCTTTTGTTGAATAGGAATTTACAGTATACTCAATGCTTTTCTAACTAGCATGTAGGAATGCTAGTACATTGTAAATACTAACAGTACAATAATTGCCATTGTCTCAACCTAGTCTGAAGTTACATTTTGTACATTTGAGTGATTTTAGCGGATGGTCTAATTCAGTGACTCAGTCCGTGCATTCATCTTAAGGTAAAACGAAATGACGAAGGATGAACCACCACCGAAAGTTCAACTGGGGGCAGAGAAGCTCAATATGCCTTTTGAGTGATACCCCCGTTTAACTATTCAACTTTCATTGGACAAATGATTACGATTTTTGTATACATTTTAGTTTAATCTTTCCATATACGTAACATTTGTACATCTATGTTGGCACACACTTACAATAAATTGGTATAAAACAACCATGATTGTCATTCATACAATAATTTTGCCTCACTCTACAAAGATGTAATTTTGATTAAAAAATAAATTCATGCATTTGAGCTTATTTGAGTAATTTACAATATGATACAAATAATATGAAACAATATCTAGACAATCAGTCTTGTACAAAAACAAAATGACTTAACTGGGAACATGAATTCATACTTATAAAGAATGCACATAGTAACAATATTGAGATATTGCTGCCACAATAGCTAAACGTTAGTGAGATTGACTGACTAAATACAGCAAGGTGAGGCAAAGAGTTCAACAGCCGACGAACACAGAAGAATGGAAAGATGACCAGGGCTTGAGTAAGACTGCATAGTCGGCTTTGGTGTGACAGGTCACTCCTTAGACTGTCTAATTTCACTTCACCTTAAAGCCACCCCTTGAAGTACCACTGAAATCCCTTACTGGAAGTGAATCTTGATTAAAACAGTATTCTTCAGTGTATTAGATCTGAACATTCTTTTCACTATGGTTACATGGAAAAACATTTCACCAAGATATTCCACAAAGTGTAAGTAACATTGACAAAATAAGAATGCTCACTGCCATGTCTGTGACGTTCACAAGCTGAACATTTAACGTCAGATCACTGAGTAACGTTTAAATATTTTCATTAGCTATTAACATACTATATTACATGTCATCATACTTTGGATGTTTATGCATTAACTTAAAACAGCAGCAAAGCAATGCCCTTTTCTGCATATTGAATGAGTAAAAGTTTACAATCTAATAGCACCAGACATGTACAAAATTATTTCAACTGAAATTGCAAAAAAATATAAGACCAGTAGAAATATTCATAAAGGCACTTAAGTTTGATAATGTTCAACAATGGAAAAGGCTCTTTCAAATAAGTTATGGGAAAACAACTTATTTTTTGCTCTACATTGGCTGGGATTCAATTCTTGAAGCGCTGTTGACAATGCAACATGTAACCCTTAGCCTACAATTTCTGCGCCCTGTGGAAATCTTACTAACATAAAATCCCCATCAAAATCCGTCTGTTTAAACTAGATGTTTTTTTGCATTCGTTGCGTCTCAATCCACCGCATCCGCCGACATCGCCCTTCCCTATCTGCGGTGAAAGGTCGCAGAGCTAGAGCAGTGTTTTGTCAGACCATGAGACATCCCGAAAATTATTCTTCTCACAAAACGAAAATGTCTAGCGTTCGAACGGTTTGGCCTACAAACTATTATGACCACTCTATTGAAGGATGAGACTCACAGGATGGTATTCTCCGTTTTGCTTTAGGATGCTCACAAGACTCGTCTGAAGGACCCCGGTACCAGTTACAAAGATGAATGGAAGTGTATATGAAGATATTTTAGGCACTAAACTAAGGGGGATAAATACATGTACATTTTTAAAAATAATATAAATAGTTTCCTGATCTTTCTTATCTCTCAGATTTTGGGCAGACATTTCAAAACAATCTTCCTTTAGATTTTTTGGGGACTATTTGTTGTTCCATGTCGTGAATCTGTTATTAAATGTGTTTCTATTGGCAAATAGCAGTAATGCCAAAGTCAATGTTTCATCCAATTTTATATATATATTGTTTTGATACTTTAATGGGTCTTAAAATTACAAATCTAATAGCTAAATAATCATTGGTATTACCATGTTAAAAAATTCCATGTGTTATCTCCCCCCCCCCCGGCTTAGACAGGGTTTAGACTTGAGGTTTTAAAGGTAATTTCAGATTGAGCTGACATTTGCAGCGTTTACTGTGAATGAAATCTCCGCAAGCGTGGGAACATTGCCTTTAAGAGCCCCCTTGTCGACAATACACAATCGGATTGAATCCCAACCATTATCAATGGTTTAACTATAAATCAATAGCTGGCGTGGCAACCTATTTTCATGTGTCCTTCATTACAAGCAGATGAGAATGTAAACACAAATGGTAATTTCTTGTTTAGACAGAAAATCCACCATTTTCTAGTGGCAAAAAATCTGCTTCAAAGTAATTTCCTGTTAGAAAAAGAGCTACCTGCTCTGCCTAATGCTTAGACTTGAATCGTTACTACAGTGATTAGCGTATTGCACCCCATTCTCCCCCACAGGTGGATGGGGAGACATAGTTGCAGCATGTCAGGCAAAATATTGACCGTAGCCAGACACTTGAGGCGTTGGGATCCTGGCTGCATTCTTGTCAGAATCCAAGACTTAGTGCGTTAGGCTAAGGAGTCTGAATGCATGGTTGTGGAGAAAAGACTCTGATTTATAGGCATTTCCACACAAAGACACTGAAAAAGAGGAAGACAATACAGCAATCATTAACAAACAAAAAAATCATAACCCTGAATCAGACCTGTCTGAAATCACTTTTTAATGCTACTACTCATTGTATAATATCTACATTTGATGTCAGAAGTTTACATACACCTTAGCCAAATACATTTAAACTCAGTTTTTCACAATTCCTGACATTTAATCCTAGTAAAAATTCCCTGTTTTAAGTCAGTTAGGATCACCACTTTATTTTAAGAATGTGAAATGTCAGAATAATAGTAGAGCGAATGATTTATTTATTTCATCACATTCCCAGTGGGTCAGAAGTTTACATACACTCAATTAGTATTTGGTAGAATTGCCTTTAAATTGTTTAACTTGGGTCAAATGTTTTGGGTAGCCTTCCACAAGCTTCCCACAATAAGTTGGGTGAATTTTGGCCCATTCCTCCTGACAGAGCTGGTGTAACTGTGTCAGGTTTGTAGGCATTCTTGCTCATACACACTTTTTCAGTTCTGCCCACAAATGTTCTATAAGATTGAGGTCAGGGCTTTGTGATGGCCACTCCAATACCTTGACTTTGTTGTCCTTAAGTAATTTTTCCACAACTTTGGAAGTATGCTTGGGGTCATTGTCCATTTGGAAGACCCATTTTGCGACCAAGCTTTAACTTCCTGACTGATGTCTTGAGATGTTGCTTCAATATATCCACATACTTTTACCTCACTCGTGATGCCATCTATTTTGTGAAGTGCACCTTCCAGCATCTTCACAAGGTTGCTGCTGTTGTTCTGGGATTGATTTGCACTTTTCACACCAAAGTACATTCATCTCTAGGAGACAGAACGCATCTTCTTCCTGAGTGGTATGACGGTTGCGTGGTCCCATGGTGTTTATACTTGCGCTGTTTGTACAGATGAACGTGGCACCTTCAGGCATTTGGAAATTGCTCCCAAGGATGAACCAGACTTGTGGAGGTCTACAATTGTTTTTCTTTGGTCTTGGCTGATGTCTTTTGATTTTCCCATGATGTCAAGCAAAGAGGCACTGAGTTTGAAGGTAGGCCTTGAAAGACATCCACAGGTACACCTCCAATTGACTCAAATTATGTCAATTAGCCTATCAGAAGCTTCTAAAGCCGTGACATCATTTTCTGAAATTTTCCAAGCTGTTTAAAGGCACAGTCAACTTAGTGTATGTACACTTCTGATCCACTAGAATTGTGATACAGTGAATTATACGTGAAATAATCTGCCTGTAAACAATTGTTGGAAAAATTACTTGTGTCATGCACAAAGTTGGTGTCCTAACCAACTTGTCAAAACTATAGTTTGTTAACATGACATTTGTGGAGTGGTTGTAAACTATGTAAACTTTCGACTTCAACTGTATAACGTAATTCATCTAACATGTGGTTAAGCCTTAACATAAGCTCTGCATACCTGGAGTCATGTCCTCCAGTGCTGATCACATATTTATCATCATAGGAGAAGCGAATGTTGGTCACGTGTGCCGAGTGCCCAAAGTATCGCTTGTGTTTGGCCTGCAGAGGATCAAAAGAAGTATTAAACATTCGGAGCAGCCACAGTCAACAATGTCTGCTCTATGGATTCAGTAACTACACCATCATTTGCAAATAAATTCATTAAAAATCCTACAATGTGATTTTCTGGATTTTTTTTCTCTCATTTTGTCTGTCATAGTTGAAGTGTACCTATGATGAAAATTACATGCCTCTCTCATCTTTTTAAGTGGGAGAACTTGCACAATTGGTGGCTGACTAAATACTTTTTTGCCCCACTATACATAGCTTAAAAAAATCTATCACAGTGATGTTGTTGAGATGAAGTGAAGCACTCACAAATTTCTCAGTGCATGGGAAGTCAAAGAGCTTGACCAGCCCAAAGTCATCCCCGGTGACCACGTTGAGTCCGGTGTGGGAGACACAGGCACAGTTGACGTCAGCCTTATCAGCATTCCGTGGCCAGATCCCCAGCACCTCATCTCCCAGGATACTGAGAAGAAATGAGGGAGAGGAGCCATGCTCAGACTGTAGAATATGCTGCACAAAACCACAGGCCTGCCAGTAAAATACTGAGATGACATTGTTCCACCACAGAATAGCCATTTTTTAGTTTCATCCATCAATCGAAATACTATAGTAAATTTCTATCCTCAGTAGTAAAACATATGTATACTATAGAAAAAAAGGATTCCTGCATACTACTACTACAGTTCTCAACCAGACATTAGTTTGTTTCCCATTACAATGTGGTCTCAGGGCAATTTGTATTATTATGATATATTACGTTACGTTATGGCGGTAATGACAAAGGTTAGTATAACTTCCATAAAATGTTAGAATTTACGTAGCAGATTAGGTGAATTGGGTTAAGTTCAGAATAAGGATTAGGGGAAGGGTTAGCTAAAATGCTACTGTTGTCCCCGATGCGACTCGGAACGAATAGCCTTTGGATTGCTAGACGGTCGCGGATTACGCTCATCCATCCTCTCCAACCAACCTCCCTAATTTGTTTCTGTCTAAAGTAACTATACTATTAGTAGATATAATACGTCTTGGAAGTGCTCAGAAATACGTAATGTATTTTTTGTATAGCTCTGAGACCAGGCTGCCTAATAATAACTGCTTATATGCAGAATCTATTTTTAACCCATTAACCCTGGGAAGACTGATATTATAGAGGGAGTTTGGGGTCTATTCATGAGAAATGAACAGTGACAGCTGTGCTGCAGACAGTATTGATTGACCTCTATTATTCCATTGATCAATAACAGACACCCAAACACAACTACAAAACAACATGTCTGGGTGTGCCCCACTAAACATCCATACAAAAACGTGCCCAGATGGCTTCAACGAGCCTAAAGCTCAAACAAATTGAACCAGCAATGTATTTGTATTGCTTTGGCTTGCCATATTGCAATGTCCCTACCAGAGTGAGCTGTTAGGTGTAGCTCCCATCGTTGACGCAATATCTCAATAGTGTTACCGTGCAGTGCTTGCGTTCTTTACTGAATATGGATCTCAGTCTTAATTTTAGAGAGTATGTGGGTTTGATTGAATTCCAGTGACTATCTTTCTACCTGGTCCAGGTGGCCCAGGTGATCCTGTCAATCACAGTCTGTTCTGTCACAATTTTCCCAGTAGGCATCTCATGCACCTGGCGCTTATAGTTTCCTGTGGACACCTGTAGACACACAGCCAGTGACACGTCAGAACACACACTCATGCATATGCACACATATGCAGACGTCGTCGTATTATATCACTCTAAAATCAATCAGTCATCTATCTACCAGCACTGTCTGCACAGCTAGGAAGGAAAAATAATGTGACATCATTTTCCATATACAAATTTGTTCAAGATATAGAAGACTCATTACTATTTCATGCTTTAGATCAACCAAAATATGGATTTAGGCTGGGATTCAATCAGACCGTGGGTTGTCAACAATGTGGCTTTTAAAGGCAATTAACGATTGAGCCGTCAGATGCAGGGTTTACTGTAAAATCTCTGCGAACGCGGGGACATTGCCGCATTGTCGAAAACCCACAGTCGGATTGAATCCCGGCCTTACAATGAAATCGTAATGAGCTTAGTCCATTATATAACTTCAAATGGACTGGGAGGACCTTGGCCAACTATACTGGACCCTCCCCTTCTGTGTCCTCCCTCTGTCCCTTCAAGCCACAGACACATTTGTACTTGTAATTGTACGCTGAGGTCAGGTTAAATTTAGCAGGCCAAGTCACCATCTTACCCTGTTTCTGACCATGTGCCAGTCACATCAACATTTCAGAAAAGGTGCAAAGGTCTCCATAACAGCAAGGGATGAGTCTATAGAAATAACTCAGATAGGGTTACTTTGTAGCATACTGATGCGTGAGGTTACTCTAGAGCAGCTCCAGACTGCTGTTAAAGGTGCTACTCACAGGTTTGAGTCTTTTTTTTGTTGCATTGTTTTTCAGAAAATGTCTATAATATATCTGCCGCTAATAGTGGAATGATAGTGTTTCACTGTATTACTTACCCACCAGTGTTGGGATTGGCTGTGATATTCGCCACTTGATTTCTCCTGGCAGAGCGGCATCTGTTGTCAAACTGGGAAAGCAATTCTGACTTTATGGCTGTGTTATTTAGTGGAAATCACTGTCAATTCCTGGTTGCTAAAATTAGCTCAATTTTAGTTTAAATGAGAAAACAAGCATTGGATTGTTTAGGGAATCATCGTACCATCTAAATCGCTGTGAAATATATTTTCTATAGCAAAAAATATTGTTTTAAAACTATTTGAACCTGGTGGACCAAAACAAAAGATACTTCCGGTTTTGGTCCACCAGCCTCAAACAGCAGTTTTGGTCCATCAGCTTCAAACAGCTGTAAAAACGAAAATATATTTCACAGCGATTTAGATGATACAATGATTTCCTGCACTATTCAAGTGAAAAAACTGTAGAATTTTTGCAAACAGGAACGATTTCCACTAAATAACATAGCCAAAGTCAGAATAGGTATCCCAGTTTGACAACAGATGCCGTTCCGGCAGGAGAAATTCATAGGTGAATATGACAGCCAATCACAACACTGGTAGGTAAGTAATACCATGAAAACACTGTCATTCCACTATTTAGGGCAGATATATTATGGACATTTTCAAAAATTAAAATGTAACAATTTAAAAAAAATCCTATGTGTAGTACCTTTAACTAGAAGGGCACTTGCCTATAAACGATTATGACCTGCCTGCCATACATATGTGTGTCTAAATATAGGTTTTTCCACATTCAGTATGCTTTGAAATGGATATATGAGTGTCCATCATGTTGAGAACACACTGTGCAACATGATCAAATGGTCAAGAGTGCTGTCTTAAACACAACATAGGTTGTAGATTTAGCTCAATTGGTTTCCACAATAATCAAATAATATTTAGATTTTTTTTACCATTCGAACATAATGACCTTGACAGCAAAATAACATTTAAGTCATTCCACTATCTATTTTGTGTGTTTTTAGGACAGTGGTTGTAGTGGTTCGTCTATCGTTTATTGAACAACAACAGCTCTCAAGTGAATTATCATATTCCGCCTGTTTTTTTAAACCATCACGGTCAGTGTAGCATACCTCAATGAACATGCTGTCTGCAGAGAAGTCCATCTGGATAACAAAGCTGGAGATGTCCTTACAGTAGCCCACGCGGTTTAGCGAGGGGCCCAAGGTAAGGTCGTAGAGGTCAACCGTACTCTCCACTGAGCCCACTGCCAGGAGGTGTTTGTCTGGACTGAACCTGAGAGGGTCACACAATAGACATTATATATATGGTTTGAGTTATGCCAAGATTAAGCTTAGGGTTATGCCAAATCAGGGTTGTGGCTGAGGCAAGGGTTAAGGTTAAACCTAGGAGAGGAGGTGACCTCGACAATTTATTGTTAAAACATGAGGCTGCCTGGATCTTTAATTTAAAGACCCTTGCTCCCCTCGGTCTCAACGTTTACAGATACCTGTGTGTGTCCTTTGACACTATATAAACTAGTGATCTGCAGTGTTTGTCATTATACCCTGATGAAGACAGCTTGTCTGTTGAAACATTGGATATTAGGTTATTCAATTATTTCATCTGAGCTCCAAGAGTGTGTGGCTCTCCTATTATTTCTCAAGTGAACAGGGATGTGGACATGAAGTTCATTAAGGTAGTGGTTGAGGCTAGGGTTCAACAGAGATCTGTACATTAAGCATGGTCAGGGTTGTGGTGGAGGTTTGAACATGGATGTGGAGATGAAGCTTGGGTTAGGGTTAGAGTTGTGTTTGATGCTAGGGTTAGGGTTACTGCCAGGATGTGGACATGAAGCTAGGGATAGGTACAGTGGGGCAAAAAAGTATTTAGTCAGCCACCAGTTGTGCAAGTTCTCCCACTTAAAACGATGATAGAGGCCTGTAATTTTCATCATAGGTACACTTCAACTATGACAGACAAAATAAGGGGGAAAAAAATCCAGAAAATCACATTGTAGGATTTTTTATGAATTTATTTGCAAATTATGGTGGAAAATAAGTATTTGGTCAATAACAAAAGTTTATCTCAATACTTTGTTATATACCCTTTGTTGGCAATGACAGAGGTCAAACGTTTTCTGTAAGTCTTCACACACTGTTGCTGGTATTTTGGCCCATTCCTCCATGCAGATCTCCTCTAGAGCAGTGATGTTCTGGGGCTGTTGCTGGGCAACACGGACTTTCAACTCCCTCCAAAGATTTTCTATGGGTTTGAGATCTGGAGACTAGCTAGGCCACTCCAGGACCTTGAAATGCTTCTTACGAAGCCACTCCTTCGTTGCCCGGGTGGTGTGTTTGGGATCATTGTCATGCTGAAAGACCCAGCCACGTTCTTTGTCTTCCAAACAGGACGAGTTGAGTTTTTACCAAAAAGTTATATTTTGGTTTCACCTGACCATATGACATTCTCCCAATCTTCTTCTGGATCATCCAAATGCTCTCTAGCAACCTTCACTGGCTTTTACTGGCTTAAGCAGGGGGACACATCTGGCACTGCAGGATTTGAGTCCCTGGCGGCGTAGTGTGTTACTGATGGTAGGCTTTGTTATTTTGGTCCCAGCTCTCTGCAGGTCATTCACTAGGTCCACCCGTGTGGTTTTGGGATTTTTGCTCACCGTTCTTGGGATCATTTTGACCCCACGGGGTGAGATCTTGCGTGGAGCCCCAGATCAAGGGAGATTATCAGTGGTCTTGGATATCTTCCATTTCCTAATAATTGCTGCCACAGTTGATTTGTTCAAACCAAGCTGCTTACCTATTGCAGATTCAGTTTTCCCAGCCTGGTGCAGGTCTACAATTTTGTTTCTGGTGTCCTTTGACAGCTCTTTGGTCTTGGCCATAGTGGAGTTTGGAGTGTGAATGTTTGAGGTTGTGGACAGGTGTCTTTTATACTGATAACAAGTTCAAACAGGTGTCATTAATACAGATAATGAGTGGAGGACAGAGGAGCCTCTTAAAGAAGAAGTTACAGATCTGTGAGAGCCAGAAATCTTGCTTGAAGAAGAAGTTACAGGTCTGCGAAAGAGCCAGTAATCTTGCTTGTTTGTAGGTGACCAAATACTTACTTTCCACCATAATTTGCAAATAAATTCATAAAAAATCCTACAATGTGATTTTGAAAATTACAGGCCTCTCATCTTTTTAAGTGGGAGAACTTGCACAATTGGTGGCTGACTAAATACTTTTTTGCCCCACTGTATCTGGTTAAGGGTTAGGGTTGAGCCGGGAAGTAGACACTGGTTTAGTCAAAGTACAAGAGCCCAGCTTCAGGTGGCTCCTATCTCTCCTCAGTTCTTGCCTGATGTCCTGTATGGCAGCACTGCGGTCTCGTTTCTTGGCCCACATCTTAAGTGAGTTGGTGAGGAGGATGATGAACTCCCCATTGTTCATGCCCACAGACACCATCTCCCCATCAGGACTGTAGCTGGCACACTTGGCTGGGTGGCCCAGGCTCACTTTGTTCAGCAGTTTCTATCAAGGAAACAAGACAGCAGGGTTTTGAGATAACAAAACATGATACGTAGCCTTAGAATGGCCACATACCGTCCTAACTAAATACAGGTGCAAAGGAAACCAAGAACACAAATAAACTGTCATTTGAGATTTAAAAAAAGTAGTGTTAGTGTTTCTCTGTGTTTCTCTGTGCTGTACCTTGTCGGCCAGGTCCCATATGCGGATGGTTCCGTCGTCACTGGCGGAGATGAACAGGTCTTTAGAGGGGTGGGTGGCCAGGCCCCAGATCTCGCCCTGCATGTGACTGTTGATCAGGATGTTGGACGCAGCGTTCTTCTCCCCCACCTCAATGATCTCACCATCCTTTGTGCCTACCAATATCTTACCCTGGTAGACAGGAACACAAGAAGGTTACTGTTTTTGACCCTTCAAAAACCCTAGTTGAAGCTATAGACTTAACTTGACGTGACAGACTAGTTTAAATAACATGTCACATCTCCCATACTACTACTGTAAAGGTGGCTAAAGCTGCTGGATAGGCTATGAGCTTCCGAAGGTTGCCACAGTATGGGAAGAAAGCCAGCAAAGCCATTTCCAAACAAATGACTCAGCTGTCTTTTTTCGATTGAAAGAATAAGTGATTTTATTCGCTGCACCTTCTCTGACCTTGAATATCCCAACTCTGTAACAAAATGTATGTTCTGTTGCAGTGTAATAAACAAGGAGCAAGTGTGTATGATAGAGCACCAAATAGATTGTGCAGTTATAAAGGCCCAAAAAGTCTGACTCAAAACCAAGTCTTATCTAATGTCTAAACCATCAGTCTATCCAATTAGAAGATATTTGTAACTGCAGATGAGAAGATACCTAAATGTTATTTTATGATATCAAATTAAAAGACAATGAATTCTGTTGTTTAAATAATATAGCTAGCTCGTGTACTGTATATGTATTTCCAAAGGGAACTTTCAGGGAGTAATTTCAGGTTTAACATTTGCTGTACGCTTGCTTATAGTCTTTCCCACTGGGGTGTGTGCTGGCTGTGCTGAACTCACCTTGCCTCGACAAACGGACCTCACACACTCAACAGTCTGTCCCGTCTCAAGCTGGAACGCTCGGCAACGTTTCATCTCCTGGTCCCACAATTTCACTGCACCGCCCTCCTTTGTACTGAGAAAGCATGTGCCGTGCACACACACACACACATTTTACTAACCTTGTGGAGGGACACAATTGATTCCTGTTCAAAATCCTATTTTCCCTAACCCCTAACCCTAAACTGGGTCTGTGCCCCAACTTGGCCACCCCATTCAAAATGTTCTGGACACGCCACTGAATATACAGTTGAAGTCAGAGGTTTACATACACTTAGGTTGGAGTCCTTAAAACTCATTTTTCAACCACTCCACAAATTTCTTGTTAACAAACTATAGTTTTGACAAGTCGGTTAGGACATCTACTTTGTGCATGATTCAAGTCATTTTTCCAACAATTGTTTACAGACACATTATTTCACTTATAATTCACTGTATCACAATACCAGTGGGTCAGAAGTTTACATACACTAAGTTGACTGTGCTTTTAAACAGCTTGGACAATTCCAGAAAATGATGTCACGGCTTTAGAAGCTTCTGATAGGCTAATTGACATCATTTGAGTGATTTGGAGGTGTACCTGTGGATGTATTTCAAGGCCTACCTTCAAACTCAGTGCCTCTTTGCTTGACATCATGGGAAAATCAAAAGAAATCAGCCAAGACCTCAGAAAAAAATTGTAGACCTCCACAAGTCTGGTTCATCCTTGGGTGCAATTTCCAAACGCCTGAAGGTACCACGTTCATCTGTACAAACAATAGTACGCAAGTATAAACACCATGGGACCACGCAGCCGTCATACTGCTCAGGAAGGAGACGCGTTCTGTCTCCTAGAGATGAACGTACTTTGGTGTGAAAAGTGCAAATCATTCCCAGAACAGCAGCAAAGGACCTTGTGAAGATGCTGGAGGAAACAGTAAAACGAGTCCTATAATCGACATAACCTGAAAGGCCACTCAGCAAAGAAGAAGCCACTGCTCCAAAACCGCCATAAAAAAGCCAGACTACGGTTTGCAACTGCACATGGGGACAAAAATCGTACATTTTGGAGAAATGTCCTCTGGTCTGATGAAACAAAAATAGAACTGTTTGGCCATAATGACCATCCCTATGTTTGGAGGAAAAAGGGGGAGGCTTGCAAGCCGACGAACACCATCCCAACCGTGAAGCACAGGGGTGGCAGCATCATGTTGTGGGGGTGCTGTGTTGCAGGGGGGACTGGTGCACTTCACAAAATAGATGGCGTCATGAAGAGGGAAAATTATGTGGATACAGTGAAGCAACATCTCAAGACATCAGTCAGTAAGTTAAAGCTTGGTCGCAAATGGGTCTTCCAAATGGACAATGACCCCAAGAACACTTCCAAAGTTGTGGCAAAATGGCTTAAGGACAACAATGTCAAGGTATTGGAGTGGTCATCACAAAGCCTTGACCTCAATCCTATAGAAAATCTCTGGGCAGAACTGAAAAAGTGTGTACGAGCAAGGAGGCCTACAAACCGGACTCAGTTACACCAGCTCTGTCAGGAGGAATGGGCCAAAATTCACCCAACTTATTGTGGGAAGCTTGTGGAAGGCTGCCCGAAATGTTTGACCCAATTTAAACAATTTAAAGGCAATGCTACCAAATAGTGATGAAAGAAATAAAATATGAAATAAATCATTCTCTCTACTATTATTCTTAAATTTCACATTCGTAAAATAAAGTGGTGATCCTAACTGACCTAAGACAGGGAATTTTTACTAGGATTAAATGTCAGGAATTGTGAAAAACTGAGTTTAAATGTATTTGGCTGAGGTGTATGTAAACTTCCAACTTCAACTGTATCATCATCATCATGGACACAAGAGGAGAGTGTTAGCCAGTGGAATTCCATATGTGATTTTGATGCTATTGTATGTTGCTGTTTTGGTTTGATAAGGAATGGTGTTATAAGAGGATCATTGAGTGGATCATCAGTGGTCGTGCAGCAGTGCGGTACTCACGGCCTCTCCTTGCCCCCTGTGACGATGAGGCCGTCTCTCAGTGTGGTGTACATGGTGAACACTGGCCCGGTGTGGGCTTTAGCCACGACACGAAGCAGGAAGTGATCTCTCCACACGTACACATCCCCGTTTATGGCACCTGTGAATGTTAGGTTATTCTGGAGGAAGAGAAACCACACACGTAGGATCACAAAACTTAACATTTATCTCAAATGAATCACAGAAAACATGGTTGATTATATTAGCCAATTAGTTTAGGGTAAATCAAATCCATTAGGGCAGATTAAAGAGTTTAGTAAAAAATGCTGTCAATACTCACAGCACCGAAGGCCACAGACAACATGGTCTGCATCCTGCCGTCCTCCACTGAGCCCACAACTCCCTTTTTATACATGAGAGAGCCTCCAGCCAGTGTCCAGAACTTGATGTGTTTGATGCCAACAGACACAAACTGAGAATCAGAGTCTGGCCGGAACTCCACTACGAAGATCCTGTCTGGATGGCCTCCTTTACTGGTCACTTTAGCACCTGAACAGGGGAACACACACACAAGCACAAACACACTTCTAAGACCTGCTACTTACAGTTTACTGAATGATATCTAACAACATTGTTATGATTAATTATCACAAAAATTCACTTATCACAGTCCAATCTAAGCTGTAGCCTACCACCATCTCAGTGTATTTTAGCAGGGTCAGAATGGCTCACCTTCCTGCCAGCGCCACACAGTGATGGTGTGTTCAGGCTCCACCCCCACAGAGAGCAGCAGCTTGCCTGTGGCGCTGAAGTTGACGTAGCCCACCCCCTTAGTGTGAGAGCAGCGCAGGATGGACAGTGTCTGTTTACTCATTGCGTCCCACACGTGGATGGAGGGGGTGGTGCCTGCAGTACAGAGAACAAAAATCATACTCTGATCAAGTATATAGGGATGCAGCATGGAGCAATAAAGGCCAAATAATTGTCTGTAGTAGATAGAATGTCTCGGCAGAGTCTAGGTTGAATCAATGGAACAATACAGAGGGATAATTACTGGACAAACTAAGGATAGAAAACAGAGGACAGCCCACTGGGAAAACTGTAGGAGAACAGCAAGGAAAGGGTAAACCTATAGGGTAAAACTAGAACACATCAGTACAAGGGGCAATCTGGAAGGTGTTTTACCTGGTAGGTCTGTCACTTCACCTATGGTGTGTGAGCGATGGGAAATTAGGCAGCAAAATAACAATTGAAATCTAAAGTGAGTGCTTTTTCAGATGCTGCTGAAGACATTATGATATAAAGCACCAATATAACTAATTCTAGCACCAAACAAAATGAAAATGTGCCAATGCAGACTGAACCGGTCATCAAAAATGGCCCACAAAAATGAAAAGACAATAAGGCATTCAATATCTAGCTCTTTCTCTCATGTGCACACAGTCAGCCCACACACGAATGCTACCAATAAGTACATACAAGTACATGCAAAGTACATATAAACACAACCACAATCAAAATAAAATGAAACACGCTCATTCACAGCAGTACAGGACATACCAATCTGTCCTGTAGCGATGACATTTTTGTATTTTGGATGTTGATTGACGGTCAAACAGAGGATATCATCTGTATGTTCCAAGTAGAAACTCTGAGTCCCTGAGGAGAAATAGCATTAAACACAGAGTTCATCTTCATCTTATCATGTACATTTCTATATATATCACAAGCCCTGAAGTTAATGTTGAGTAGGTTATCCAAAAGTGTGGCCATGTAGCTGTACCGGTGGTGAGGCTGTGCACCATAGCCGTGGCTGCTGTGTGGAAGACAATGTCGGCGCCGTCGTTGAGGTAGTGAAGGTTGTTGCGACAATCAAAGCCCCTGAACCCAAACACGTGGTCCAGCACCAGGTCCTGAAAGTACACACATCACCGACCAATCACATCCCGCTGTGCACCAAACTGGCCCAACACTGGTTCATAACAAACAGTGAAAATGTAACATGAACATGTAAAAAAGGATGGGTACGACATCAGAGTCATTCAGAGTTCACTTTAACACCACTGTGAGGCAAACCTCAACAAGCTTCTTCTTTTTGGTGATATTGTTCTTTTGTAGCTTCTCTGGTTGGGGAGCAGCTCGGCTAACAGGAGGCCTGCAGAGAGTAAAGAGGTAGAACTGCCTCACACAGCTGATATATTGGACAAATATATTAACTTGTCTACCACAGAACTTCAAAAGAAAAAAACCCAAGTCATGTTTTCTCAGAACAATTTCATTATAGGACACAGCAATGGCACATAAAGGACAGATTAGGCCAAGTTCTAAAGGGGCTGTCTGGTCTGACATGAGGCAGATAGAAACAAAGAGAGGAAGAAATATAAAAGAGGGCACATAAGAAAGAATAGACCTATGGAGTAAACTGCAGCTTGAGCAACTCAGAGAGAACAAAACAGCTGCAATCAGTCATATCCCTCTGAATAGAAAGATTGTTAAGCATTGCTACTGTAAATCATTGCTTGTTCATCACTCATAATAGGCCTTACTGTTTATAAATAAAAACATTCAGTGTGCCCCATGACACTATAGATACTACACAATATCTACAGACAGATTCAGTGCTACATATAATGGAATAAATTGCATACATCAAATGAAATTGTCCCATTACATTTTCCACATTTATGAATTTTGGCCCACACACACACATATCACCAAGGTGACACATCACATTCACAACATCAACAAGCGTCAACTTTCACATAAGGATTCCACCAATAATGACACAGCACACCAGCTGGCTGAGGTTACATTTAACATGTATGGCAATGAGCCACAGAATGAAATTCCACTCAGTCAGTCTAGGAGCTCTGCACTGCTGTCTGCTGCACACGTACATCTGCCTCTCGGTGAGGCTTCCCTGTATTTCCCTCTCTCTCTCCGTCTCCCCCTTACTGTGATTGTTTTCAATAAATGTTTTATAAAAGAAACAAAATCGCTTCATAAGAAAGACCAATTTCTCAAGTAAGAATTTTGCTAGGACTGTCTGGGAGTGGTCTGAGTGGGGAGGGGAAAACTGAAAAATAGCTGTTATTGGCAGAGAGTTTTGGAACTCTTTCTTATTGGTCTATTAACTAATTTACCAACTGGTGATGTCACCTGGCAGGCCAAAACTCCATCCCAACTCAACAGGCTTAAACATTCAGGTGGTTTTTCAAACAGCTCTTACACTGAAAGGGCATTAACATAATTTTCACAATTTCACAGTATTATTCCAGTCTCATAGTGTGGAAATACATTATATAGAAAACAGGAAAATTCACTTGGTTGACTGCACTGGTGGAATTCCACCTTCATTAAAAAATTAAGTTATGGGATGCGTTGTAAAATTAGATTTCCTAGATGGTTACCACAGTGATGTGGCCTTGCTGAGACCTGAGGTCCAGCAGTTAAACTTAGGGTTTAACAGACTGATCTTGTTAAACATCTGACTTATATTAGGGTGGCAGGTAGCCTAGTGGTTAGAGAGTTGGAGAGTTGGACTAGTAACCGAAAGGTTGCAAGATCAAATCCCTGAGCTGACAAGGTTAAAATGAGTTGTTCTACCCCTGAACTAGGCATTTAACCCACTGTTCCTACGCCATCATTGAAAATAAGAATCTGTTCTTAACTGACTTGCTTAGTTATATCAATACTATTGTTATCTGACACAAAAACACAGGGCCATTAGAGGAAGAATAGAAGTTATTGCTCCTAAACGTAGGCTGTCAAGGTTCACGGAAATCTGTACATGCTTCCGTGCACACAGACAGAGAGAGTCTACAAATTAACAGAGAAACACACATTAAAGTAGACGTTGAGGTTAAAATCCCACAGGAGGTTGAACAGTGCAATGACGATGCAGAAGGATTAGTTATACAGCGACACCACTGTGTGCATTTATTTGATTTATTTATTAAGGATCCACATTAACTGCTGCCAAGAGGTATTGATATGTTTAAACCACCGAGCTGTCTATTTAAATGACTAGCACACAGCTCAGACACCCATGCGTACCCCACAAGACATGCCACCAGGGGTCTCTTCACGCAGTTGCCTTGTATAACTACAACCGTGTCAAACGGTTGCACATGACAAGGTTCCAGGTCACTGATAAAGCACTATAGCCCAAAGGTGATAGCTGTGATCACATACATACATAGTTTACACTCCTTACAGCTGACAGACACTACCGTTCTTCTCTGTTTGTCCGAACAGCACTTTATAAGCATTGTCTGGATGATCTTGCATGACAGGGAGTTAATATTTCCAATCTTTTAATTTCTCCTGTTTCATTCTGAAATCAGACTCCCTCTTCCCCATATGTTTTAACAATTTTTTTGGTGACGGTGTCTACGTGCTCTGAAATGAGTTCAATCAGCATATCAGAGTGTAGCGTTGCCACACACAACACCACAGATTGAATATCTGCACAAGTGTAGTAACTAACTCCTGCGGACTGATTGCAACATTTTTCATGCTGAGCCAGGATTGTATGATCACACAGTGACATGAACTGGGAGTCTGGGATGTTGTCTAATTCCATGTCTCTATCTGAACAGAAAAAAAGAAGATGAAAAGAAGAATCCGCCCCCTGGGTGTGAAACTCTGCAGTCTGGATGCAAAGATGCAGTTGTGATCAGATGGGAATGAGATGAGCCGACTGTCACCATGCAGGACAAACATACAGAACAACAGAACATCACAGAGAAACAGAGACACACTTGGACCTGGAGCCACAGTTTACACACAGTGTGACACAAGTAGCTCACTTTACCTGGATCCCCTTGAGAGCAGTGGACAGAACCAAGTGAGAGGTTTAGAGGACACAGGTCAGAGCCCGAGGGGACTCACTATACTACAGTATAGCTATAAGGCTCATGCAACAAGCAACCTGGAGAGCTTTTGCCCATCATTTTTGCCTGCTGCAAACCATGCTCTGACTGTTAGCATACTGTCAGCATGCCAGAAAGAGAGAGACTGCTCAGAGGAGAGGTGTGGAATGAGAGAGTGTCCCAGTCTAAAGAGCAATAAGGGGAGGGGGTCATACACTGGGGTCCCTGTGCAATAGCACTCCTATGAGAGGGGGGAGGAGGAGGGGCACAGGGAGAGAGAAATGCGTCAGTGCCTCCATCTCATCACCCAAGGGGTTATGGGAAAACAAGGTCCTGTGATGTCTGGGGCCCCACAAGAGGGAGTGAGGAAGAGAGAGGGGGAGA
Organism: Oncorhynchus masou masou; assembly: GCF_036934945.1. Classification (NCBI taxonomy): domain Eukaryota; kingdom Metazoa; phylum Chordata; class Actinopteri; order Salmoniformes; family Salmonidae; genus Oncorhynchus; species Oncorhynchus masou. The sequence continues at coordinate 45,807,060 of NC_088235.1, read as the reverse complement.
GACAGAAACAGAAAGGTCTCCTCCAGCACCACTTGGTAGATCATTACTGTACTCTAGTGCTCTCTAACACCCAAAAACAAAATATATTGTTGTGATACAAATGACACAAAAGTGAGAATCTGAAATAAAATGTGTTACTCATGCAATTCCCATGGCTTTCATGTTACTCAGAATTTGAGGAGTTTGAGCAAGCTGAGTGATATTAGGACCCATAGGCTATGGGAGGTTATGCCCATAGTCCAAATAAATAGATGACTACAAAATGTTTCAGACCTGGCTCCTGTAGTACCATTATAGGACATAAATGAATAAACAAACACTTTTAAAAATACAGGTACATAGGTTAAAAAGGAATTAACACAGATCTGTTTTCTTCCATTCTGTTGAAATAACAACACCATACTCTATTGAATGTTAGATATTTCAGCTTCTGACCACTCTACTACTATCCTTGTCCTGCACATCTAAAGCCCTGTTTATAAACCTGGTTCTAATATGCTTCCTTTGTCCTACTCTTGTCCGTTTACACTTTACAATCAGATCACAATGTGCCTTTTAATTATCTACACCAGTCTAACAATGTGGGCACAATCAGAATGTGGACAAGATCAGGACAAAGGACGCATGTTAGCACCAGGTTTAAATGGGACTTAATGTATGGGAATACCACCCACATCCCATAGCTAGCACAGAATGTATGCATTAGGTCATACTTACTTGACAATGCCCTGCCTCCAAAGGAATGCAAGTTAAAACACAATAGAGATATTAGGTGTTTCTGCAGACAGAAGTGTGCCCCAGAGTCATGGGGATCACAGATAGTAAGGTTGATATTATATGCAATCACTGTTTATTGGTGGCTATAGAGAGGATATCTAGCTACAGTACTGCTTAATGGGGTTAGTACTGTGCAAACATACAAATTGCTGAATTAAGTGTACACAAATTCTAAAGGGATGGATAAAATAATCATAAAATTTTATTGTAAATCATGCAAAGTGTATACAGCATTGGATTTTTCACAACAATACTTCTACTTATTGTACATACCACACACACTCACTAGAGTATATACTCTATACAGTCTCAAAGCAACTGAGCTCATACCAATGATACTGTTATGTGTAGACCACATATCGGTATCATAGCAACATATATCACACAGAAGCGCCAGAGAGCACACCTGCTATACATGCACATAACATTATGCAATACATTGACTAGATTCCTACACAAGCCACAAATACATACACATGCAATGTCATACATCTACCACATAGATTATGACCCAAACACGTACATCCAACAATCCACAAATAGATGGACAACATATAAAACATGCACACAGCATACAATATCAACGGGCTACACCCACAATACATGCCAAGGACAATCCATCGTATCATAGCAACAGAGCTGACTAATATAGAGAGAGTATTGGAGAGAGAGTACACTCATACAGTGCAGAAGGACATTACATGGAAATGGTGATAAATATCTTTATATGTGCATAGAATAATTTCTAGCAGCCCTAGCAGCCTTCCCTTACTCTGCAAATGATGTCAGCTCAGCACTAAAAGGTCAACTCACTCTGTATCATAAAAGCAAGACCAAAATCTATATCCATGCCAATCCTACAATGACCACCTCTGAGGCTTTACAAAAGGATACATACAGTAGATGTCAGTTATACTCAAACACCATGATGTATATTGATAGGTAGGAGGTAACGAAAGTTGTATCAAATGACAAAAAAGACAGGTGCAGTTTCTGTTTCTGACACCAGAGGGCTCTATAAGCATTCCTTTAAGCAATAAGGCCTGAGAAGGTGTGGTATGTGGCCAATATACCACTGCTAAGGGCTGTTCTTTAAGCACGACACAACAAGGAGTGCCTGGACACAACCCTTAGCCGTGGTATATTGGCTATATACAACAAACCCCCCGATGTACCTTATTGTTATTATATTATTTTAGGGCTCCCGAGTGGCGCAGGGGTCTAAGGCATTACATCTCAGTGCTAGAGGTGTCACTACAGACTCTGGTTTGATTCCAGGCTGTATCACAACCGGTTGTGATTTGGAGTCCTATAGGGCGGCATACAATTGGCCCAGCATCATCTGGGTTAGGCCGGGGTAGGCCGTCATTGTAAATAAGAATTTGTTCTTAACCGACTTGCCTAGTGAAATAAATAAAAATATATAAACTGGTCACCAACGTAATAAGAGCAGTAAAAATAAATGTTTTGTCATACATTTACATTTACATTTAAGTCATTTAGCAGACGCTCTTATCCAGAGTGACTTACAAATTGGTGAATTCACCTTCTGATACCCATGATATATGGTCTGATATATCACAGCTGTCAGCCAATCAGCATTCAGGGCTTGAATCACTCAGTTTCTAATTAGAGATAATCATGGTGTTGGCTGCTGATGGCAGTCTGATTAGGATCAAGATGTTAATAGAGTCTTTTGAGGCATAAAACAACAGCTAAAACTTTATAGTTTTTTAAAATTGTCACTGCTTCAGACTTTTTAAATTGTTTTAAATCTACACACTCAACACAACAGTCAGGAGTCAAGACACACTCTAATGTTTAAGCTCTATCACTTTGAATGACAACAACCAGTCCAAACACAGAAGCTGGCATGGGGGTGTACCTTTCCTCTGCCGACACCTCCTTCAATTGCTGGTGGGGTTTGATGCCACACATGTCCCGGATGCTGACAGCATAGATCTTAGTGGTGTAGTCAATGCTCTTCTCCCTCGCCACATCACTGTCATACCCTATAGACACGCCCACAGGAATAGACTCAACCAATTAGAGCAGTTTATGAAAAGTAGGATTTGATCAAGATCGCTTTGTATGTGTTTGTTGAGAATGTTGTATTAGAGTTGTACTGTATGAATCAGTAGTCTAAAGGCTGGCGTTTACCTCCGTCCTCCTCAATGTCATCGTCTGACTCCTCACTGTCCACAGGGTTCTCCCTGTGACCCTCTCCGGTTCTCTCCAGGGCCCAGATCATCAGCGCTGTGTCAGCTCCGCCGAGTGTCAGTAGCATGGCATCATCTTGTCCCCATCGAACATTGGTTACATGGGCACTGTGACCCATGTACTTCTTGAAGCGGGCATACTGACCCTGAGGAGGGAGCAGACAGAGCACATGAAAAAACAAGAGACAACATTGGACTTGAATCAACAACAGAGTCATGTACCAGCGTTGGGGTCAATTCCATTTCAGTTCAAGAGAGTAAAATTGAATTGACATCTAGTGCCTGTCTCACCCTGGCTGGATAGCTGAAGAGCTTGAGGAAGCCAAAGTCATCTCCCGTAGCAAGCAGCTTCTTGTCTTTGGTGAGCGAGGCAGCGTTGACGTCTGTGATGTCACTGTGGGTGGGCCAGATCCCCTCACAGGTGGGGCCCAGAACACACGTCCAGGTAGCCCACTCCACCTTCTCTATCTGACAGGCGGAAACATGAATGCACACACACACACCGTGTTTAACACTGCCTCATGCTTTTATGGGGTGTCCATTAATATTTGATGTCTAGCTGGGAAAAATTACAAGAAAATTGCAATCTCAGGTGGGTCTCTTACCTCAGCATTTCGTATGGTTTGTCTCTTCCCTCTTGGGGCTTCAAAGAATAATTGCTCTTTGGCACCTGAATTTACTTGCAGCAATTTACCTATAGAAAAAATAACAATCTCAGAATCAAAAGACAAAATAGAACTTGTATCTACAGAGTACTAATAGGAATCCATGCTCTGCTTCCAATTACACCATAAACTCACCACGAGAGTCCCAGTCTATATGAGTGATATAGCTGGAAGCTCCTTTGCAGATTCCCACCCTCTTGCTGGACAGCACATTGTAAATATCCACAAAGTTATCATGAGAGGCCACAGCGAGGTATTTACCAGCATCTGAGGAGGAAGCCATAGAACAAATAATTAATACCTCAGCCAGGTGGGCAAAAATGCTAATCTGTGAAACCTCACTTCATATTTTAGGAAAGGTTTAACTCAAATGAACATTACAAAAAAATACCTATGCATATTAGCAGTGTTATGAAATACAGACAACAATGAATGGACATTTTAATGATAAGTCAGTTGTCAAAGGTTACCTTGTGAAAACCTGACGTCAGAGATGGACTCCTTCCTGTGATGGAAGGACACCAGGTCCTCCAGGGTGTCAGAGTTCACCACCAGAAAACTACCATCATTGAGGCCCACCGCTAAGGCTTTCCCATCAGGGGAGAAGGCACAGCATCTTCCACCTGATACACACACACACACACAACGCACACACACTTATACACTTCCAAAATGGAGATACAGACATAGACTGACAGACACAGAAACAGAAGGTGACACTGGAGTGCCTTATGTTTGTTGATGATCATGGGAATTAATGACTCGCTTAATGACTCATTAGTTGATGAAGATAAACATTCAGCAGTACCTTTTTTAAGTTTGCGAACGGCCACCATGCGGTGGTTGGTGGAGAGCTCCCATATCCTCAGTGTTTTGTCGTCACTCACTGTGGCACATATGGGGAGCAGGGGGTGAGCAGCAAGACCCCACACCTCCCCTTCCATGTGACCCTGTAACCATAGCAACAGACGGACACACACAGCTGTCAGTCAGTCAGTTGACACGCCCTGACCTACACCTAATCTATTTGACACACGTCACCCACAAAATCCCTTGCCATTTTTCTCAGGACAATACATTGTGCTCATTTTGAAGTGGGGGTTGAGTGTGAGACGGTACTTTTGAGACAAAACAAAAGCCCAATCGATCGCATCTCAGATAGCTGCAGTCATTCTACCCAACAACACATCCATACTGATCTTTCAAAACCCATCCCTATCAGCTCTGTTCACCATGGCAACAGAGCACAGGTACCTGACCGCTAGGGAGTCTGGAAGGCTCTGACTCTGAGCTTTAAGAGTTGGGCCGCACCCATTGGAGGGAACTACCACAGAGATACACTGACTGTCAGAAACACACATGCACGCAAGGAAACATATGCGCGCGCGCACACACACACACACACACACACACACACACACACAATACAAACTACAGTAACTGTCATCTACAATGCAGCACTTCAGAGCAGGGATGGGAAGTTCAGCTCTTATCGTCTTGTTCAGTCGAAAGAACAAATCTTTTGACTCATTTTGTTCATTTGAGTCAGTAATGCCCAGAGCACGCAGGACCCCCCACTTGCAAACAATGAACTGAAAACTTGAAAGAGTCATGATTCTACAAGCTGTCATTTGTGATTGAGACTTATAAAAGTGTGCTTTAAACAATGTACATTTGTTGATTGCTAGGCATACAAACAAAATAATTTCTTGATACATTTGAAACGAGGTCTAGACTGGACTAGACAGTGAAGGAGATCTTGGTAGAATGCATTGCTTGACTGCCGTGAGGGTGATAAGCAGAATATCGTTTGCGAACTGCAGCACCCAAGCAGCCCCCAGGCAGCACCCCAAATGATTTGTTCTTGAGTTGGAGTTTGTTGAGCAGATGCTGTGTGTATGTGTTGGATCTATGAAGCTGTGTCCATCATAACATTTAATAATCAATTGATTGCATTCCTTATAGCGCAATGTGATCAATTAAGTTCTAAACTTGTCTTTTTCTCAAATCTTATTGGTCACATGCTTTGTAAACAACAGGTGTAGACTAATAGTGAAATGCTTACTTACAGGCCCTTCACAACAATGCAGAGAGACAGAAAATAGAGAAACAATTGAAAAGTAAAACACGTCATAATAAAAGCGCCAGCATTGGTTTGAGTTGGGGAATAGACAGCTACGAAAAATACAGATGAAAACTCTTGGTAAATAGTGTGGCCTACAACTTACCATGATGTATTCTAACTCAGGCGAGCAGAACCTCAAGACGTCCTTAATAATGAGAGATTGTGCACCAGCTGTCGTTAACCGACACACCCCTCCCCCCCAACCTTACCCAACGCTGCCATAAAGTCATGACGATGCATAGAAAAACCAGCTAGATGCATATTGCCCATGTTCTTATTATCCATGTTCAGCCACAAAACATAGGATATTACTTTTCTTCAGGTCACGTTGATAGGATAGTCTTGAACGGAGCTCGTCCAGTTTGTTCACCAGTGATTGTACGTTCGCCAATAGAACGAAGGTGTCACGCCCTGATCTGTTTCACCTGTTCTTGTGATTGTCTCCAACCCCTCCAAGTGTTGCTTATTTTCCCTAGTGTATTTATCTCTGTGTTTCCTGTCTCTCTGTGCCAGTTCGTCTTGTATGTTTTCAAGTCAACCAGAGTGTTTTCCCGCGCTCCTGTTTTCTATTCACTTTTTCTAGTCTTCCCGGTTTTGACCCTTGCCTGTTTTTCTGGACTCCGTACCTGCCTGGCTGACCCTTCTGCCTGCCCTGACATCGAGCCTGTCTGCCACTCTTAACCTTTTGGACTCAGATTCTGGTTTTGACCTTTTGCCTGTCCACGACCATTCTCTTGCCTACTCCTTTTGGATATCAATAAACAGCAAAGACTCTAAACATCTGCCTCTTGTGTCTGCATCTGGGTCTCTTATCTTATGTGCCCTTATAGTACGAACTGTCCATGACAGACCCAGCAGACTTGGACCAGCTCCGCCACGCTGTCTCACTGCAGGGAGCCACCATTGGGAGACATGAGAAGCTGTTACAGGACCTTCTGGAAGGGCTCTGTTCCTTGACGGAACGCCACGACCAAGGGTTTAAGGATATTATGGAGCAAATCAGGGAGTTAGCTCAGAGGCTGCCTGCCACCTCTAAGAAATCCCAACCACCCAGTATTTTTTTTCCTATTAGTGGTGAGCTTGTACAGCCTACCCCGGCTCCCCGAGAACCCCGCCTGCCTGACCCTTCTGCCTGCCCTGACATCGAGCCTGTCTGCCCCTCTTCACCTTTCAGTGCAAAAAACACAAATGGTCAGGAGCCAGTAAAACAGCAGGTATCCATTGCAGCACCATTCTTGGGTTGTTGGTTGGAGCAGGTCTCCTGAGCCACTGAGCCGGAGGACCGCGTATTAACCCTGCTGTAGAATTAATTGCGGCCAGCAAGTCAAACGAACGACTAAAACGAATGAGTCCCCCAGAAAAACGAATCATGACTCTCAAGTCAGTAAAACTAATTGTTCGCAAACTGCACATTACTACTACAGAGGCCATACACAAACCTTGAGCATCAGGCGAGGAAAAAAACGTGACAGGTTTGACAATAATAAGGAAGAAGGTATTGAGATATTAAGCTATGAACTATTCCTCAACTGGGCTGGATAATCCACAGGGGGAACACAGAGCTTTTCGGAACCAGCCAAGCGGCAAACTGTTAAAGCCTGCCTCAGATATGCAAAGATATATTTCCGACTGCATTCCCTGAGTGGAGAACACAGGAAATAGGGAAGAAGCCAACAAATCCAGAAGCCTGAGTAGGTGGAGAACAGACAACACTTGAGGGCTGATGTTTTACTGCAGGATGCTGCTGTAAAAATGTCTCTAACCCGAATTGGGAAAACCAAGTAGAATAAGTAAAACACACCACCCTAGGTGTTTCAGCTGTACGCACACACACAGTCACAGGCACACAGACACACACACAAACAAACCCACTACCTGGACCAGCAAGGTCATGGGTCCACTCTTGTCGATTTCAAGTATTTCTCCGTTCTTGGTTCCCACCAGGATGTGTCCGTGTCCCAGAGTTATGGCACGGATGGAGGGGTTGTCCTCCAGGAGTAGCCCTGGGACACACACACAAATAGCACTGTAAAGACTTACAGTGCTAAATCCTCCCAGATCGATAGCAGCAGATCCATGTGAAATATAACTGCAATTCCACATGAGGCCAAGAGATGGCAACACTAAATGTAGGAGTCAAAAGTGGTCAATGATGGTTACAGTATCTATTGAATGTTTATGGTCAAATTTCAAACACATTATGCTTCCTGATACAGGTATGTGCTTTACATGGTCAGTTTGAGCTTCAAGAGAGAACTACAGCACTTCTCAGACAGTGTTTCTGTATCTGTCATAGACTCTTTCAGTTACTGTAGGACAGAGAGTGTTATCCTACCTTTAGATCCCGGGGAGAGAGCTGCTCTCTTGATGGCGTAGGTCTTTAGGCACCTCTCAAACATGTCGTCCCACAACTCCACCACTCCGTCCTTCCCACCTGTCACAAAGCCCTGGAGGGAACAACAGCAGAGGGACATCACCCAGTGTACTCCAACTCTGACAACCACACTGAGGAAAACTTTCAGTGATGAAGGCCGGATGAGACAGGGGCTCTGACCTACACTAATCTTCTGCCTGACATCTTCTCAAGAAGTCTGTCTGAATTGCTGAAGTATGCTAGGGGGTCAGTTTGTCTTGAAACTGAGAATATAGTGTTGGATGATGAAGTGCATGAGGAAAGTATGGATGGAAGACAAATGAAAAATACTGTCTTTCGCTGACATCTTTCCCAACACACAGAATCAGCAGGGAATTACAATTACTATTCTATTAGCAGGCAGGGCCTGTCAAGGATTTGAAGCAGCAGCAACAACAACACATCAGGAATTCAGCGGAGGTCTCTACCAGGAATGGCCTCCCACATCCTCCTTAAGGCTACTTCTCTGATGAAAGTTTTTGGGAAAAGCATCACATATACAGTACCAGTCAAAGGTTTGGACACACCTACTCATTCAAGGGCTTTTCTTTATTTTTACAATTTTCTTCATTGTGGAATAATAGTGAGGACATCAAAACTATGCAATAACACATATGGAATCAAGTAGTAACCAAAAAAGTGTTAAACAAATCAAACATATATTATATTGTATGTTCTTCAAATTAGCCACCATTTGCCTTGATGACAGCTTTGCACACTCTTGGTATTCTCTCAACCAGCTTCACAAGGAATGCTTTTCCAACAGTCTTGAAGAAGTTTCAACATATGCTGAGCACTTGTTGGCTGGAAAAGCAGCCAACATAAAAATGTGCCAAAGGAAGCCAGCTTGGATTTTGGCATCACTCCTATCACTAATTCCCATTGAGAGTATACATCATTGACAGAAAAACTTGAATTGTTGCATATCTTTGTGTTGTTGTCCTCCGGTGCCTTGCTAGCTAAAATCATCCCTTTCCTAAATTAGATGGAGATAAAGATTTGGACCTGTGATTTTACTTAATTCTCCATACTGGTCAATGATTATAACAGCGATTCTGATCCAACCATTAATTTATACATTGTTGTGCCTCTGGCCTGAGAGGATGGAAGTTCAATATGTAGCTAGATGTAGAAGGCTAATGTTAACTAGCTAATGCTGACCATGAATGGAAGTTAGGCTAGCGAGCAAGCATTTTAGCCAGGTAGCCTTGGACAACAAAAAATAAAAGTGTGTACTGTATGACAGAGTGATAAACTGTTTCGTCAACATGAAAGAGAGGAGGATGGCATTGGCATTTCTCTACAAGTAGGGTGAGTCAACATGTTTTTCTACATGCATGAACGAGCGCGCACACACACATACACACAGAAATTAGAACCATGGACAGCCACATGATATTTAGCTTACGTTGGTTGGACTAAATTGTTTTTTGTATCTTTAAGTTGTCCCTGTATTAGACTAAGCAGAGGTGATTTGATAATGCTGAAATGTTGAAGTTGAAATGGTGCTGGCATAGTGAAGGCAGCTTCTGTTGTCTTTGTGATCAATCAGCCTTTGATATTATTGACCCATTACCTGTTGTTGAAAAAACACACGTGTTATGGCTTTTCAACCTCTGCCACATCGTGGATTCCGAGCTATCTATCTAATAGAACTCAAAGGGTTTTCTTTAATGGAAGCTTCTCTAATGTCAAACCTGTGTGGTGTACCGCAGGGCAGCTCTCTAGGCATTCTACTTTTTTACTAGTTTTACCAATGACCTGCCACTGGCCTTAAACAAAGCATGTGTGTTCATGTTTGCTGATGATTCAACCATATACGCATCAGCAACCTCAACTAATGAAGTCACTGAAACCCTTAACAAAGAGTTTAGGTCTATTTTGGAATGGGTGGCCAGTAATAAACTGGTCCTGAACATCTCTAAAACTAAGAGCATTGTATTTGGTACAAATAATTCCCTAAGTTCAAGACCTCAGCTGAATCTGGTAATGAATGGTGTGGCTGTTGAACAAGTTGAGAAGACTAAATTACTTGGCGTTACCTTAGATTGTAAACTGTCATGGTAAAAACATATAGATTCAATGGTTGTAAAGACGGGGAGAGGTCTGTCCGTCATAAAGAGATGCTATGCTTTTTTGACACCACACTCCAAAAAGGTTAAGCTGTAGCTGGCCCAAACAGAGCAGCACGTCTTGCTCTTCATTGTAGTCAGAGGTCTGAGGTAAATACTATAAATACTATGCATGCCAGTCTCTCTTGGTCAAACAGATGGTTTGCAGGTGTTTAATGCCATTCCATTTTCTCCATTCCGGTCACTATTATGAGCCTTTCTCCCCTCAGCAGCCTCCACTGAGGCCCCTCCACCACTGTTACAGTTTGAAAGGACTCAATATTTTGGACAAAAATTGGACCAATGTAACTAAGGCTGAGAATGTCAATACAATAAAACTAGCAAGGGCAATGATCACAAGTCCGTCATGCTCATAACGTGGCTAATAAGTCAGTGTATCTATTTATGTAGCTATTTATTTAGCAAGTTAAAAGCACAGAGCCTACCGTTAGCTAGCCAGCTGCTGGGAGGATGTCCTGTCATTGGAGGAGTGGGTGAGTGATCAACTTTTACCCTCACTGTTTTTCGGTGGTTACAGCTAGAGATGCAGGTGTCATTTGGTTAGCTAGCAAGAAATGTGAATCGACAGACGGGCAGGCAGTTTTTTCCAGCCAGTCGAAATCATGAATCTGCATAATTTTTATGAATATATACAAAGAACTATCAACAGAAAACAGGTCAAACGGAACAAAGTGAAGCTAGTTTGCAGTCTTTTCAGCTTCAGTTCGAAGGGATTGTGTTAGTTGTGTTGTTGGCTACCTCCTCTGAATAAAAGTGTCCTGACGAGAGAGGACATTTTCTACACCAGGCGAAATCGCACATTATTAGCTCAATGTAGTGGATCTATCCAAATAAATGTCACTCGAAAACAGCAAATGCAAATGCTGACTTGACTGTAAGTTGGCCATAGTTGGCTCACTAGCAAGCAATGGATAAGAACATTACCAGCCAGTATGGCTATGGAACATTTAGAATGAACGACTGGCTGGCGTCCATAGATATAGAACAAAAAGACTGAACGACTGGGTTGCATCTCTGTCAACCGAACCGATTTAAGTGATAATGCCCTTGAAGCCAGTGTCTGGAGGATATATTGGCATGTTAGGCCAGAGGGCCGGCAAACCCGTGCCAATATATCCTCAAAACACCGGCTTCGAGGGCATTATCACTATTATTGAAATGTGAGATAATGTCTAGATGCTTTTTATAGTGGAGATCAAGTTTATAAATTGCCTGGCTGGGCTGATGAGACAGTGGATTGCACAGTCAGATGGAACAGAGTAAATAGGCATTTTAACGATTTAGCCGGTGGTAACTTGTGGAATAGGCACCGGCTGAAATATTTACACTAAGTGGGTGTTGGGAAGCCACTGAGTACAATATAGAGCCATTCCCAATTGTCATTGGTCAAAATAACCATGCAATAAAGATGATGATCTTATTATTATATTATGATTATTGAGATCATGATTATAAGATGAGCGGAAACTAGTTGACCAACAGTTTGTTGATAGCAGACAGGGCTGATATCCAGTACAGAACCTTGTCCAGGGAGTACATGGCGAACACAGGTCCGTCGTGGGCCTTGATGGTCTTCAGCAGCATGGGTTCCTTCCAGACATATATGTCCCCTGTGGCGGCTCCAGAGAATACCAGCTCGTCTGTCCGACCATAACACACGGACATCATCGTCTCCAGCTTCCCCAGGCTCCCAAAGATGCCTCGCTTGAACATAAGGCCTCCACCTTCAGAGACAGCACACTGTTAGAAACTCAGGCATACATTAATTGATTTCAATAAACATACCATGCCTGACAAGCTAAATAGTTGTTCATAAGAAGAATTACAGGGCGGATCACTTTCCTGTGTGAAAACACCTATGGAACTATATTTTTCTTAAGGGTAGCTTTAGTGTAGCTGATTTTTTTTTCGAGTGTGAAGTAATTGGTAGCTTGGTAAACTATATTTTAAGAGTAGCTTCCCCAACACTGCTGATGGTATGAGGGAGACAGCCAGGGAGAACAGGAGGGCACACCTGTATGCTGCCAGAACTTGATGTGTTTGATTCCCACTGTGACCAGCTTGTCCATGAGGATAGGATTACACTTCACCACAAACAGCTTGTCTTTGTGTCCCCTGGGAATAACAGAGACAGAATATCCACTTCACATTCTGTCAGCTCAAATACATGGAGCCCTACGTTTTTCCTGGTCATGTCATGTGGTCAGGAAAAAACTCCTAACTGATTCTACAAATGTGTTATCATTAAGACAACAAACCTGAGTCCAAGTAGAATTTGATTTCTTTCAAATACTTTGAGCACTTGATTGAGCCTGCCTGGATTGTCAGACTTTTAGGACTATACCATAAGTTCCATTGTGCCAGGTAAGCTCAATTCAAGCGCAGCTAAAGTATTTGAAAGAAAAAATTACAATTTGAACCCAGCTTAGCTGAACTATTCTATAAAACCCTGTTTTTGTAATAACTCTAAATGTCTAAATGCACACCCCCACTGATCACACAAATAGTAGCTATCAGCCGGTGTGAAAAAGCTTTTAGTACCTTGCGGTGGCCAGCTTCTCCCCCTTCCTCCAATCCCACACGATGATAGAGTGGTGTTCATCAATGCCCACTGAGACCAGGCTCTTCCCATCCGCTGCACAGAAACAACAAGCTACTCTTAGTTTGACATCTTAACAGACATAGGGACAGAACACCCATGGACAACACATTTACAAAATATGATTAAAAAAATTAGGAAGCATTATGCGCTTTGATCATTCAATAGGCTGGTATTGATATTAAATTCTGATAATGACATAAGTTACACGCCCAGGAAAATACTTAACCATACCAGAGAAATCAAGGGCACAAACGCCTTTCTGGTGAAAGCCCCTGAGCAGGGAGAAGCACTTCAGGGTTTGGATGTCCCACACATGGATGGCTGGGTCCCTGCCAACCTGGATTCATTCAAGAAGAGGTGATTAAGATCTCTCTGAGAGAGAAGAGAGAGAAGAGAGAGGGAGGGAGGGAGGGAGGGAGGGAGGGAGGGAGGGAGGGAGGGAGGGAGGGAGGGAGGGAGGGAGGGAGGGAGGGATTTTACATGTGTACCTGTCCAGTGGCTGCATAGTCTTTGAGTGGGTGTACAGTCAGGCTGATGATGTCATCATCGTGGCCCAGGTAAAACCTCTGACTGTGTTGCTCTCTGTTGTAGACCACGCCCACCGCTGCCACATGGTACACCACCTCCCCCGCCTGGGTGTAGAACAGGTTGTTCCTGCAGTCGTAGCCGCGGTACCTGCACACACACACACACACACACACACACACACACACACACACACACACAGATATAGGTCGCACAAATAAACATAATTCTACTATATTAAGGGGAGTGAAAGCCACTTACAGTGCATTCGGAAAGTATTTAGAACCCTTCCCCTTTACCACCTTTCTTACGTTACAGCCTTATTCTAAAATGTATTAAATAATTGTTTTCATCAATCTACACACAAAACCCCATAATGACAAACTGAAAACAGATTTTTTAAATAAAAAATGCCAAACTGAAATACCTTATTCACATAAATATTCAGACTCTATGATATGAGACTCGAAATTGAGCTCAGGTGCATCCTGTTTCCATTGATAATCTTTGAGATGCTTCTGAAACTTGATTGGAGTCCACCTGTGGTAAATTCAATTGGTAGGACATGATTTGGAAAGTCACACACCTGTCTATATAAGGTCTCACAGCTAACAGTGCAAAAACCAAGCTATTAGTTCGAAGGAATTGTCCGTAGACCTCTGAGACAGGATTGTGTCGAGGCACAGATCTGGGGAAGGGTACCAAAACATTTCTGCAGCATTGAAGGTACCCAAGAACACAGTGGCCTCCATCATTCTTAAATGTAAGATGTTTGTAACCACCAAGACGAGAGCTGGCCGCATAGCCAAACTGAGTAATCAGGGGAGAAGGGACTTGGTCAGGGAGGTGACCAAGAACCCGATGGTCACTCTGACAGAGCTCCAGAGTTCCTCTGTGGAGATCGGAGAACCTTCCAGAAGGACAACCATCCCTGCAGCACTCCAGCAATCAGGCCTTTATAGTAGAGTGGCCAGACAGAAGCCACTCCTCAGTAAATGTCACATGACAGCCCGCTTAGTGTTTGCCAAAAGGCACCTAAAGGACTCTCAGACCATGAGAAACAAGATTCGCTGGTCTGATGAAACCAAAATTGAACTGTTTGGCCTGAATGCCAAGCGTCACGTCTGGAGGAAACATGACACCAACCCTATGGTGAAGCATGGCGTTGGCAGCATCATGCTGTGGGGATGTTTTTCAGCAGCAGAGACTAAAAAACTAGTCAGGATAGAGGAAAAGATGAACGGAGCAAAGTACAGAGAGATACTTGGTGAAAACGTGCTCCAGAGCGCTCCGCACCTCAGACTGGGGCAAAAGTGCCCCTTCCAACAGCACATCCCCTAGCCGCATCCTCAGATCATGCACAGACCAGCTGGCTGGTGTGTTTATGGTCATATTCAATCTCTCCCTATCCCAGTCTGCTGTCCCCACATGCTTCAAGATGGCCACCATTGTTCCTGTACTCAAGAAGGCAAAGGTAACTGAACTGAATGACTATCGCCCAGTAGCACTCACTTCTGTCATCATGAAGTGCTTTGAGAGCCGATTCAAGGATCATATCACCTCCACCTTGCCTGTCACCCAAGCCCCACTGCAATTTGCATACCACCCCAATAGGTCCACAGACGATGCAATCGCCATCACACTGCACACTGCCATATCCCATCTGGACAAGAGGAATAGCTATGTAAGAATGCTGTTCATTGACCACAGCTCAGCATTCATTTAAGCTTGAGGCCCTGGGTCTCAACCCCGCCCCGTGCGATTGGGTCCTGGACTTCCTGACGGGCCGCCCCCAGGTGGTGAAGGTAGGATAAAACATCTACACTTCGCTGATCCTCAAAATAGGGCCCCGCAAGGGTGTGTGCTCAGCCCCCTCCTGTACTCCCTGTTCACCCATGACTGCGTGGCCATGCACGCCTCCAACTCGATCAATAAGTTTGCAGACAACACAACAGTAGTAGGCTTGATCACCATTAATGACAAGACAGCCTATAGGCAGGAGGTGAGGGCACTCAGAGTGTGGTGTCAGGAAAACAACCTCTCACTCGCCAAAAAGATCATCAAGGACAACATCCACCCGAGCCACTGCCTGTTCATCCTGCTACCATCCAGAAGGCGAGGTCAGTGCATCAAAGCTGGTACAGAGAGACTGAAAAGAAGTTTCTATCTCAAGGCCATCAAACTGTTAAACAGCCATCACTAACACAGAGAGGCTGCTGCCTACATATAGACTTGAAATCATTGGCCACTCTAACAAATGTACTTTAATTATGCCACTTTAATAATGATGTTTACATATCTTGCACTACTCATCACAGATGTATATACTGTATTTTATATTTTATATGTACATATTCTTATTCCATCCCTTTACTTAAATTTGTGTGTATTAGGTATCTGTTGTGGAATTGTTCGATTACTTGTTAGATATTGCTGCACTGTCGGAACTAGAAGCACAAGCATTTCGCTACACTCGCAATAACATCTGCTAACCATGTGTATGTGACCAATACAATTTGATTGGATTTGATTTGAAGCACACAGCGAAGACAATGTAGGAATGGCTTCGGAACAACTCTTTGAATGTCCTTGAGTGGCCCAGCCAGAGCCCAGACCTGAACCTGATCGAAGATCTCTGAAGACCTGAAAATAGTTGTGCAGCAACTCTCCCCATCCAACCTGACAGAGTTTGAGAGGATCTGCAAAGAAGAATGGGACAAACTCGCCAAATAAAGGTGTGCCAAGCTTGTAGCGTCATAAGAAGACTTGAGGCTGTAATCACTACCAAAGGTCCTTCAACAAAGTACTGAGTAGAGGGTCTGAATACTTTTGTAAATGTGATATTTCAGTTTTTTTTTATACATTTGCAAAAATGTCTAAAAACATGTTTTTGCTTTGTCATTATGGGGTATTGTGTGTAGACTTATTCCATTTAAGAATAAGGCTGTAACGTTACAAAATGTGGAAAAAGTCAAGGGGTCTGAATACTTTCCGGGAATGCACTGTATACTGAAACAAAAATGTCAATTCATTCCTTGACTGAGTTGCCTGGGTGTTTCTGTAAAGCTGACTAGGGAAAATGACATATTAAGATAAGACGGCTATTTTTTTCTGAAACTGGGAAGGTAGGATACTTATCTAAAAGGTACTCTAAATAAAAGCATAAAAGTTCATATGCTGTCTCAGCCCCTACATGGCCTATATAAGAGTGTCTAATAAACCCGGCGTGGGGAATTTTAATCAAATGTGCGGCATTTATTTCATCGCTCAAACAACTGAAAGACTTCTGCCTCCCCCACTGTGAGGACTTTAAGTTTTACAAAAAGGAAAGGACACTGAGGGAGAATTAGAGCTGCTACAGGGAGGTATTTAATGGCTGCTCGTGCTGAATCAGTAATGTTAACTGCTTCACACATCTTGAAACATTTTTGCAAAAATGATTGAAATACTACAGCTTTGAAAAGGGATTTGCATATTCCAACAGCTGACACAGACAGGCCAATTTTAGAGAGAGAGAGAGAGATTGTTTCATCGCGATGGAAACACACGATTTCCTCTCAATTCAATACAAGACATCTGTCCTTATCACGCCATTCCAAATGGTGGAGTGTCATCTCAACCAATTTGACATTGAAAAGATGACACCTAAAACACATGTGTGAGTATTCTTTCTGATGAACACTCAGTAACACAGTCAAAATGAGACCCATAAGACCTGTCATAAGAACCCATTACCCGTGGACAAACTTCAGACGAAGAGCTTCATCTGGCCCTCTCTGGCGTTTCAGGGAGCCGACCTGCTGCTTCTTCTCTCTGCTCTGCTGCCTCAGCTGGGGAAGGTCCTCCTTATACACCTGAAACAACCACACACAGTCATCCTTCTACACCTGCAACAACAACAGTCCCTCATATTGTACATCATGTCAACCCACTATCATCCACTTTCCCCACAGTCACAAGCAGCTAAGGTTGACTAAATAACATGAATGGTGATCATGTTGACTTCATGCTCCTACAACGCATCATATGCTTTACCGAACCATGATATGAAATAGTACAAATAACAAACAATCAACAAAATGAAAAGTGTTGCATAAGGACAAAAATGAAGTCTTAAGAGATGCAGGGACAATAATATTTTTACCCCACACTTTAAACTTTAAACAGGCAACTCATTGATCTGTCATGAAGCAGTGTTGGCACAGCCGGCCATGTATCTCCAGAGCACACATGGCAGCGCTCCGTGTGGCACCAACCCGCATCGTCACGGCAACAAATGCAGATCCAGCTGCCAGTGGAGATAAGGCATGTGATGGATGCCATGGCAACCCAGGCGTTTTCCGACAAATAAAGTCTCAGTCAGCGCTGATCCCATACAAAGCTGCTGATAGGAGCACTCTGCTATTTGAATATATTATCTCCCCTTCCGTCCGCCTCGCAGCCTCTCTCTGCTAACATCAATCAATATCAGAATATCTCCACTCGGCACCTTCACTGACTTTCAGGATGCCTCAGGATCCTCATACAGTATATGGCTGGAGGCATTCTGACTAACAACGGGCCATTCCAATTCAGATTACACTGACTAATGTGGGTTATTCTAACAATTTATTCTCTCTCTGCCTCATCTACTGTAGGGTATTTAAACAGGGTATTGTTTAAGCCTTGAGTAGTGTGTTCTCTTGGCTCTCATGTTTTTTTTTCAGACACCATGGGGCATATTCTCCTCTCATTTCATTCAACTGTCATTCTCATATATGAATATAGCATCTTCATTTGATTACCCTGTTGTCGCAGATCATTTCCCTGTGCCGCAGGAAATTCAAATGAGCCACGTGATTTACATAAATTCACTAAAAACCCACAGTTCTCTTTTTCTCACTAGATCTCACAACTAAACTATAGTCTATCGCAACAAATTTCTGATAAGAAATGATAACTTTTTAAATGATTTTATTATTTTATTACTTCGAACAAACTGGTCAAATTAAGATCCCACAACTGTACTGACACTCGTTCTTTCTCTGCATCATGTAAGACACTCTCCCTGTTCCTCATATGGAACTTTCTCAATGTCCCTCATATCGTGTATCATCTTCAACCTGATTTCACCCACTTTCTGTCTGACCCATATAGGACTCCCTCCAGTGTCTGTAAGCTCCACACACCCACCTGTCGGTCGTAGTTGATCTGTGTCTCCTGCTCAATATCAGAGTCCAGCTCCGGGACATCAGACACGTCAGAGTCAGACTCCTCACTGTTCGAGTCTGCATGGCCATCTAGAGGGAACCGATACCAGGAGACAGTGGCAGCAAGCAAACTGATTTCACTGCTGCAACAATCACTCACATAGTTATTACATTGGCTTTTGACAACAGCATGGATATTGTGTACTGTAGTCACTCTAAGGTAGATTAATCATATGGAATAATATTTCATGCACAAATCTACCCAAGAACACTTCAGCACCAGCTCAACATGACAATATGGGATCTCTCATTAGAACCATACAATACATTCTTAAATCAAACCCCCAGGTTCCTCAGGCTAAATACTGTACGTACCTTGTGGTATATTGGTCTCCAGTCCTCCGTTCATGACGCCCTCGGGTAGGAACTTCCACTGGAACACAGAGTGGTCAGCCCCTCCGGTGGTCAACACCCACTGCAGGTCGTGAGACCAGTGTACGTTGGTCACGTGGGCAGAGTGGCCAATGTACTTCTTGAATTTTGCCCCTGTTCACAACATCAGGGAAAGAAAAACTAGTCAAAATGAAATGAGAGAAGGGGAGTGTGTTCAACATAATTCCCTATCTCATCATTCTATATTTGCATGTGTACACATGTATTTTTTATTTTAATGACTCCAAAGTAAAAATGGCATGTTGCATATTTAGAACAAAGACATTTACTGACCTTTCTTTAGGCAGGGGAAGCGGAACAGTTTGACCAGACCAAAGTCGTCTCCAGTAACCAGCACAGCACTGCTGTAGTTGGCGTCCACAGAGTTGACGTCACTGATGTTGGTGTACTTGGGCCAGATCCCACTCACCTCGGGACCAATCACACTTGTCCACGAGCTCCAGTGGATCCCTTTTACCTCCTCCTTAGTGGTCAGGTGCTTCCCAACTTCAGGGGAGAAAAGCAGGATGGATGACAAACATTGGCAGAATGCATGTATCTTGTAAAACCAGCTTGTTGTGCGTAAATAATATTACCTTTAAATAATGTTGACTCTGTTACAACTCTACTAACCTAGCTGCTAAGTTTCTTAGCAGGAACTAAAAGACAATACGTTTACTCAACAAGTAGGTAAAGGTTACATAAACATGAGACTGAAGGTGTTAACAAACAAACACCCTGTTCCTGTGTTAATGAGGGGTTTAATTGGTGCAAGAAATAAACCAAATAGCAACGTAAACAAAGCCTGGAGCCAGGAGCCCTTTTCTGTCCAAAGCTTGCATCACTTGTGGAGCTCCTTTTTTAATTAGGGTCCTCAGCGTGAATATTTGTGTATGTGCGTGCGCGTGTGTGTGTCACTGCATGTGCATGCGTGTGGTTTGTTAGTATAACCCCCAGGGAAGAGGGAGCTATCTAGAATCCTATGGGACAAGTGAAATTAGAAAATCTACCATGCTTCAACACTTGATTGACGACATTCTATTATCGTAATTAATTGACTTTATAAGAGAATATTCCCTTGGCTTTTATAATTGCAAAATAATGCAATGTTAAAAAGACAGATAAGTGAAGCAGGAAACACAAATAAACAAACACATTGAAGTAATATGTTTGAGGTAAATGTAAGAAATTACCCATTGATGTCAAATATTTTCCCTAATAAATAATAGGAAAATGTAGCAACCAAACTATTTTTTCCCCTTTCTCCTGTCTTCTCTGTAGCATAACCTGTTGCCCTCCTGACTGTCAGTCTAGACAGTCTGCCTGCTGACACTAAACACCCTGGAGCAACGCTGAGTCACTCACTCTGACAGGGCTTTTCACACAGCTCTCCAAAAACAGTGTAGTGTAGTTTGAGAGAGAGAGGTGTGTGTGTTTGTGCATGTGCGTGTGTGTGTGTGTGTGTGTGTGTCTGTGTGTGCGCAGACAGTGGTTATGTAGTGGCTGGGAGGCTTGTGCAGCTGACTAGAGTTTTAGACAGTGCCACCTAGAAAGCAGCCTTGCCTGGGTAGAGCCTTGCCTGTGTGACAGACAGAAGAGACAAATAAGTAGAAAACACATCGATGTTAAAGACGGATGTGATGTGATGATTGCTGCTGCTGGTGTGTGTGTGTGTGTGTAACAAGGGCTTGTTTGGCGTGGCGCTAAGCTAGCTGTGATCCACCTTCGATTCATGGACCAAATTACTGTTTACTGTCAAGCTGATTGCTGTGTGATCTGTTTATGTGCCTTCTCCCAACAAGGAAACAAGAAACCGCTACATCAGATTCAATCACGGATAGTGTTCCCAGTAAGCTGAGATAATAGGAGTTATACCATGGTTATCATGGCCTAGTTCAGAGAGACACAGGGACAATTTTGTCATTATGAAGCGTTGCTTTTCTGCAAAGTGAGTCACTCTCAAAGTGACAGCAGAATCTATCAAAAGCAAAGCCAAGATGCCAAAGCACAACATTGTCACAACGTTGCCAAAACGTGGTGGCGGCTGGTGGTGGTGATTCACTCACTTGGCATCCTGTAGAAGAGGCGTTCACCCGCACCATCGTTGCTCTGGAGGAACTTGCTGTCGATGGACCAGTCCAGGTGGGTGATGAAGCTGGAGGACTTGTTGCACTCGCCCACCTTCTTGTAGCGCTGTGCCACGGCGTACACATCCACCAGGCCGTCATTGGAGCCCACGGCCAAGTAGCTGCCATCCGGAGAGAACTTCATCTCATGGATCACCTCCTTCCTGTCTTTAATGTGCACCACCTCCGTCATGTCCCTGGGAGGGAGGGAGGGAGGGAGGGAGGGAGGGAGGGAGGGAGGGAGGGAGGGAGGGAGGGAGGGAGGGAGGGAGGGAGGGAGGGAGGGAGGGAGGGAGGGAAAAGAAGAATGAATCCCTTGGCTCTAGGCAGGAGGCTGGCTGGCTAGCTCATCTATCTAACCAACAGTGAGCAGCAGCAGATGGACTGGGCCCATTCATTGTCATAATGACTCTGAGGCCAGCTGAAACACTGCGAGGGAGCCTCGCCACTAAACTCATCTTCCTGCTGTCTCTCTCTGAGGAGGACGCATTACAATGAACCACCACAGTCTTATCACACCTGCTGCGCCCACCCAAAAGCAATTCCGGGGGCCCAGACTTGATTAACTCATATTTCAAGGGTCATTTTAGATGGGGACATAATTATGTTTTTCTGTCTAAATTGCTCTCTGGTAATGTTAATGTTGGTACGATCACAAAAGGTGGAAGGAAATATGTAATCACAGGACGTATAGACAGTGTGGCTTCGTATTCTTATAATGTGCTGTAATTGTGAATCATAGTGCCAGTGATGTTTGTCCCTTATCCTGACAAATTCCTAACGATTAGATATGGTGAACAGTAATCATAGGGAATAACCTATGGGGAATATCAATGTATACAGTGCAGTGTGTCTCAAACAGCTATATTCAACGATGAGGTCGATAAGTCAAACCCTTTTAAACGCACCAGCTCTCAGTCAAAATCATACAGCACAACACAACACAGCCCCAGGCAACATAAATTCATCCAATCATAAAAAGCTGCTCCTAATGCTGTAAACCCGTTCTTTTCCGATAGACTAAATGCAAATCAGGAGCACTGTTCACTTCAAAGTGCAGCGTGAGGATTAGCCACTTCAAAACGTATTGATTAACAGCACTGCGGACCAATTTACTATAACCTAATGGAAAGTGCCAGCATACCAACTGAATCTGCTGGGGAGTAAATTAAACTGGGGCCTTCAGTCAGGCTTTAAGTGATGAATTCAGCATCTCATTTGAAGGCTGTTAAAACCAGAGGTTTCGGCCCATGGCGGCACTGTAGGCTAAATTGCATAACTGTATGGCCCTTCTTTACGAGATGTATCTGAAGAGTTTGATGCTGGAAATACTTTTGCCAGCTTTGCTATAATGCAAGTACTTATGAAAGCTAACTAACCAAAGTAAAAACGTTCCTTAATTTCCTAAATTGCCATTTGACTACTGTGAGCTTCCACTGGGGAAAAGGCACTTAAGGTAAATACACACGCTAGTGTTGCAATGTACTTTTTTGTCACAAAATGGGCGGCTACTTGTAATACGCTCCGGGACTTAACAAGCTTGTGTATTACCTGAAAATTGAGATGCCCGGTATCATTCCTTCCCGCAGCCGTGGGGGCAATGTAGTCTGCTTGGCTCCTTGATCTGATCTATAGGCTATATAGGCTATTCATCAAAGTAGCCTATTTTGCATTGATAACCAAATGTAAATAATCTCAGCGACTGTTCAAACAGTAAACCAAAACAACACAAATCCACCCAAAAGGGTATTTTGTTTATGGATAATAACAAGTGATTCCAGGCTATTGTGAAATGGTAGAAACTGCTGTAGCCAACTAGTTAGCCATGTGCTTTTTCTCCATGACCAAAACATTATGTTCTATTTTTAGCTGATATCATAATGAATACAACAGCAGCATATCAAACTGGGATACTGTTTTAGGTTACATCAGGAAGTATAAGAATATACACCACCGGTCAAAAGTTTTAGAACACCTACTCATTCAAGGGTTTTTCTTTATTTTTTACTAGTTTCTACATTGTAGAATAATAGTGAAGACATCAAAACTATGAAATAACACATATGGAATCATGTAGTAACCAAAAAAGTGTTAAACAAATCTAAATATATTTTATATTTCAGATTCTTCAAAGTAGCCACCCTTTGCCTTAATGCAGTGGTTCTTAACCTTGTTGGAGGTACTGAACCCCACCAGTTTCATATGCCCATTCACCGAACCCTTCTTAATTGGAAAAATAAAATGTGATTTTTACAAATTCAAAACATAGGTACAGTGCCTTGCGAAAGTATTCGGCCCCCTTGAACTTTGAGACCTTTTGCCACATTTCAGGCTTCAAACATAAAGACATAAAACTGTATTTTTTTTGTGTAGAATCAACAACAAGTGGGACACAATCATGAAGTGGAACGACATTTATTGGATATTTCAAACTTTTTTAACAAATCAAAAACTTGAAAAATTGGGCGTGCAAAATTATTCAGCCCCTTTACTTCCAGTGCAGCAAACTCTCTCCAGAAGTTCAGTGAGGATCTCTGAATGATCCAATGTTGACCTAAATGACTAATGATGATAAATACAATCCACCTGTGTGTAATCAAGTCTCCTTATAAATGCACCTGCACTGTGCTAGTCTCAGAGGTCCGTTAAAAGCGCAGAGAGCATCATGAAGAACAAGGAACACACCAGGCAGGTCCGAGATACTGTTGTGAAGAAGTTTAAAGCCGGATTTGGATACAAAAAGATTTCCCAAGCTTTAAACATCCCAAGGAGCACTGTGCAAGCGATAATATTGAAATGGAAGGAGTATCAGACCACTGCAAATCTACCAAGACCTGGCCGTCCCTCTAAACTTTCAGCTCATACAAGGAGAAGACTGATCAGAGAGCAGCCAAGAGGCCCATGATCACTCTGGATGAACTGCAGAGATCTACAGCTGATGTGGGAGACTCTGTCCATAGGACAACAATCAGTCATATATTGCACAAATCTGGCCTTTATGGAAGAGTGGCAAGAAGAAAGCAAATTTCTTAAAGATATCCATAAAAAATGTTGTTTAAAGTTTGCCACAAGCCACCTGGGAGACACACCAAACATGTGGAAGAAGGTGCTCTGGTCAGATGAAACCAAAATTGAACTTTTTGGCAACAATGCAAAACGTTATGTTTGGCGTAAAAGCAATACAGCCCATCACCCTGAACACACCATACCCACTGTCAAACATGGTGGTGGCAGCATCATGGTTTGGGCCTGCTTTTCTTCAGCAGGGACAGGGAAGATGGTTAAAATTGATGGGACGATGGATGGAGCCAAATACAGGACCATTCTGGAAGAAAACCTGATGGAGTCTGCAAAAGACCTGAGACTGGGACAGAGATTTGTCTTCCAACAAGACAATGATCCAAAACATAAAGCAAAATCTATTATGGAATGGTTCAAAAATAAACATATCCAGGTGTTAGAATGGCCAAGTCAAAGTCCAGGCCTGAATCCAATCGAGAATCTGTGGAAAGAACTGAAAACTACTGTTCACAAATGCTCTCCATCCAACCTCGCTGAGCTCGAGCTGTTTTGCAAGGAGGAATGGGAAAAAATGTCAGTCTCTCGATGTGCAAAACTGATAGAGACATACCCCAAGCGACTTACAGCTGTAATCGCAGCAAAATGTGGCGCTACAAAGTATTAACTTAAGGGGGCTGAATAATTTTGCACGCCCAATTTTTCAGTTTTTGATTTGTTAAATTTTATTGAAATATCCAATAAATGTCGTTCCACTTCATGATTGTGTCCCACTTGTTGTTGATTCTTCACAAAAAAATACAGTTTTATATCTTTATGTTTGAAGCCTGAAATGTGGCAAAAGGTCGCAAAGTTCAAGGGGGCCGAATACTTTCGCAAGGCACTGTATATATTTTACTGGTGCACAAAATTAAACGTGCATCAACATCACTGTGTTCAAAGAACAAAATCATCAAAACATGATTTTCACACAAAAACAAAAACATAATAATGAATATTTACTGCAAATCAGTGTGACTTCTACTGTTGCCTTTCAGAGACCAGTTCAGAAATGCGCGGCTTCACCTTGGCAAGTGCCACTCTCATGTCATTTTCGCAACAAAGTCTGTTCCTTTTCTTCATTTTTATGTCCAGCATCCTCGAAAAGGATTGCTCGCAAAGATATGTTGTAACAAACGGTATGAAAATCTCCAGAGCTTTCTTAGCAATAACAGGGTACGTTACCATTTGTTGACACCAAAACATTGAAAGCGTTGTTGTTCTGAAGAGTTGCTGTTGAACCTGGCTCTGCTGAATTTCAATGATTTCATCATTGACATCTGTTGTCTCAACACTAAACGTGAACGGCTGTCTCACCCATGCTGGATATGACTCTCTTGTAGGGAAGTATCCGTCGAGAGACTTTGCAAGCTCATCTAAGTGCGTGGCAATTGCTTGCTTCAGTTCCGCGGGTACAGAAATGTCTCCGATTCCAGATACATCTTCGATCTTACTTACACAGTCGTCCAGCAGGGGAAAGATTGCGAAGTTATCGTTCTCTGTTCGTCGTTTCCATAACGGTAGCTTTTTTTGAAAAGCCTTCAGGTTTTCCTCCGTTTTGATGATGTTGACTCCACCGCCCTGCATCTTTTGATTGAGAGCTGCGAAGATATCAGCCATGTACGCTAAAATGAGAATGAACTCAGAATTTTTGAAGCAATCTGCATGACAATGTTGGTGCTCTTGCAAAAACAGGGCTAATACCACACGCACTGCAAAAACACGATTCAGCACCTGTCCCCGGGATAACCACCGAACGTTAGAATGGTACAGAAGTACCTCGAATTCAGAGCCCATTTCTTTACACAGCTCACTGAAACGGTGCCTCGGAGCATTAGTTCGCACATAGTTCACGCATTCATCTACAATTTTTAATAATACTGCCAGTTTTGGAGGCAAGGTTTTTGTTGCCAACGCATGCCTGTGCAGAATACAATGCGTAACAATGATGTGTGGTGCATCGGCTTTCACTAGCGCACCAAAACCAGACTTTCTTCCCAGCATGACTGGAGCTCCGTCCGAACAAACTGCAGAAACCATATCCCATGAAAGATTGTTGTCTTTGAGGAAGTCATCCACAAGTTTCTTCACATCGGCTGCCTTAGTTGTTGTTGTAAGAGGCTTACAAAATAAAAAATCTTCATTTATCACGTCGTCTTTCACATAGCGCACGAATACAGCAAGCTGGCTTAGATTGGAAACACCTGTGGTCTCGTCGAGTTGAAGGCTGAAATTTGCCGTGCTTGAAATCAGATCTGCAACTACTTGAGCCAAGATGTCTTTGCTCATGTCCTCTATTCTGTCGCTGATGGTGTCATTTGAAAGAGGAATTTGGGATAACTTAACTTCAGCCTCTTTTCCCAGCATGATATTCGCCATCTTCAACACAGCTGGTTTTATGAGTCTTTCACCAATGGTGTGTGGTTTGCCCTGCTTTGTGATCAGGTAAGCAACTTCGTACGATGCTGTGAGGGTCGGTTTGTTGATGGGTACATAGCCGAGAACAGGCAGAGTAGCCTTTTCATTGAATCTGTCTCTCTTCACCTTGAATTCAGCGAGCGTTGTGTTCTTGTATTTTCCATCTCCATGCAGCTTAAGGAAGTGTTCTCTTAGTTTTGCCGGTGCTACACTAGAATTGCTCAACTTGGCATTGCAAATCATGCAGTTAGGACGCTGACTCCCATCACGTTCCGTTATACATGTGAATCCATATTGTACATATTCCTCCGACCACTTTTTTTTTTTGCTCGACATAGTAAGTATGAAGGGATTAAAATATTAAGAAAGAAATCACAAGACGTACCATCACAACAGTCACAAGTCGACTACTGAACGCACCAAATTCCCTGCAGCACAGATAGGCCAAGCGATGTAGTGTGATCACCTGCAGCCAATGATGGCCAAGCGGGGCGTGTCATCACGAATCATATGAGTCGGAAGTGTGTCTTGACCTCCGCCGAACCCCTGAGACTGACTCACCAAACCCCTGGGGTTCGATCGAACCCAGGTTAAGAAACACTGCCTTAATGTCATCTTTGCATGCTCTTGGCATTCCTCAACCAGCTTCATGCGGTAGTCACCTGGAATGCATTTCAATTAACAGGTGTGCCTTCTTAAAATGTAATTTGTGGAATTTCTTTCCTTCTTAATGCGTTTGAGCCAATCAGTTGTGTTTGGACAAGGTAGGGGGGTATACAGATGATAGCACTATTTTGTAAAAGACCAAGTCTATATTATGGCAAGAACAGCTCAAATAAGCAAAGATAAACGATCATTACTTTAAGACTTGAAGGTCAGTCAACACGGAAAATGTAAAGAACTTTGAAAGTTTCTTCAAATGCAGTTGCAAAAACCGTCAAGTGCTATGATGAAACTGGTTCTCATGAGGACCAGAGTATTGAAAGACCAAGAGTTACCTTCTGCTGCAGAGGATAAGTTCATTAAGAGTTATCAGCCTCAGAAATTGCAGCCTAAATAAATGCTCCACAGAGTTCAAATAACAGACACATCTCAACATCAACTGTCAGAGGAGACAGTGTGAATCAGGCCTTCATGGTCCAATTGCTGCAAAGAAACCACTATTAAAGGATACCAATAAGAAGAAGAGACTTGCTTGGGCCAAGAAACACGAGCAATGGACATTAGACCGGTGGAAATTTGTCCTTTGGTCTGGAGTCCAAATTTGAGATTTATGGTTCCAACCGCCGTGTCTTTGTGAGACGCGGTGTGGGTGAACGGATGATCTCCGCATGTGTATTTCCCACCGTAAATCATGGAGGAGGACGTATTGTGGTGTGGGGGTGCTTTGCTGGTGACATTGTCTGTAATTTACTTAGAATTCAAGGCACACTTAACCAGCATAGCTACCGTAGCATTCTGCAGCGATACAACATCCCATCTGGTTTGGGCTTACTCGGACTATCATTTGTTTTTAAACAGGACAATGACCCAACACACCTCCAGGCTGTGTAAGGGCTATTTTACCAAGAAGGAGCGTGGTGGAGTGCTGCATCAGATGACCTGGCCACCACAATCCTCCAACCTCAGCCAAAATGAGATAGTTTGGGATGAGTCGGAGCGCAGAGTGAAGGAAAAGCAGCCAAAACGTGCTCTGCATATGTGGAAAATCCCTTCAAGACTGTTGGAGAGAACGTCAAGAGTGTGCAAAGCTGTCATCGAGCAACTCAGCAACTTTTGAAAAATCTGAAATATTAACAAATTTGATTTATTTAACACTTTTTTTGGTTACTACATGATTCCATATGTGTTATTTCATAGTTTTGATGTCTCCACATTTATTCTACAATGTAGAAAATAGTAACACAATTAAGAAAGACCCTTGAATGAGTAGGTGTTCTAAAACTTTTGACCGGTAGTGTATATATATATATATTTTATTATAACGCAGATTATTTCACATGCAGGAGGCTAAAAAACTTAGCTAGCTAAAGCCTGCTAGCCAGGCTGCAAGCTAGCTAATACTAGCAAGGGAAGATGACTTTTCCTTGCTATCACAAATTTTTAAAAAGTTAAATATGTAAATAATATGCTACCACCTATCACCCCCTTGTGAATGGGAGTGGGACTGGTGAGGATATTATGTTACCAAAAGGTGTCAGCTGCTTCAAAAATCCCACTCCTCCCACGCGCACCCACGCACTAGATCACCGGAGGGAAGCTTGTAGTAACCTTTAAGGTGGGTAATAGGAGATGCGTGAACTTGTAGCAGTAAAGGGCGGGAGGTGATGGTCCTATACCCAATAGGAGAGTCTGTACTGAACACTGAGCTCTAAAGCAGATTATGAAAGGAGTGCTTGTTGTACTAAAGATTAGTCTAGGGACTACAGGTGTGGTAAGTGGTGCCTGTATTTGGGAACTAAATGTGCAAGACAGTGCGTGCTGTACTGCACTTGCCTCTAGGGACTAAAGGAGGTAGTGATATGGAAGGTGGGAGTTTGTTGTACCTGACACTCGGACCTAAAAGTGTTTGTTTGTGGATGTTTTCTGTAACTGTGAGCTACACGTGTGTGAGTGAGTGGGTGTTAGTTTAACTGACTCCAGGGACTAAAGGTAGGTAGTGAAGGTACATTTTATCAGTACCTGACTCGGAGCACAGTGAAGGAGCCATCCTTCATGCCCAGAGCGAGCTGAGAGCCATCGTTGCTGAAGGCCACACTGCGGACTGCCTCCTCCATGTTACAGCGAGCTATCAGGGCATGGTCTGCCAGGCTCCACAACCTGAGAACACCACACATGCAGGCATGCACGCACGCACGCAGCCACGCATGCGCGTGCACACACGCACACACGCGTGCGCACACGCACGCACAAAAACACATGCACAAACACACACACGCACAAACACACACAGTCATAACCAATCAGCACAGTTTCAGCTATGAACATGGCTTATGTAGCCACACCCATTAGAAAGTATTAAGTGAAGAAGATATCAGTAGCAGCTAAGTGACTAAGACAGATGTTTTATTGAGCTAGTTACTGCTGCAGGGTGAGGGCTTGATTTAAGGGTTACACTTTATTTTAACATATTTTTTTACAAAAAGATTGCACAATGGTTACGGTTGGGTTAGGTTATGTTATGTTAAGGGTTAGGGTTAGATAGCGCTCACTTTAGATTAGGGACTGCAAAAATACTTTACTTATGATTAATAGATAGTTTATAAATGTGGTCATAATGATTAATGTATGGTTTATTAGGGACCGTTAAAATAAAGTGTTACCAGGCCCACAGAGAACTCTGTCTCTCCTGGTAGAAAGGGGTTGTGTGTGGCTTCATTATCAAGTGTCTGTCCCTTGCACAGGCTGGCATTGTGACTTTTCTATAGCTAGCGCTGAACTCTGGGCTAGAACTGTCCCGGTTAGAAATGTGTAGAACAGTGTCTGACAAACTAAGGGCTGTCTGAAGGAGAGGAGAACCAGTGAACCAAGAAGGACGAGTAGTACTACTGGTCAGGGTTCACTGAGTGTATGTAATTAAGATGAAAAGTCTGGATGAAGTGGTACATTAAAATAGAATGAACAGGGATGGTGGCCTGGGTAAACTGAGAAAGGATAAATTAGGGAAGAAAGCTCTGATGATAACTACTGGGTCTATAAAGATGCTAGTGTAAAGATGCTTCTGAGGGAGCTGATGTACGAGCTAAATTACTGCTGGAGTTAAGACTGACCGGACAGATCGGTCATCACTGCCGGTCACAGCAAGTGGTTTCTTGGGGTGGACGTCCAGAGCCCAGAGCTCTCCCTCACAGTGACCCTGCATGATGAGCAGAGGCTTGTCTCTGTCCCGAACCATCACCTCAAAGATCTCACTGTCCTGCGTCCCCGCCAGGATACGGTCTGCCCTCCAACACACACTACGGATAGACAGCCCTGAGAGGGAAAGAGAGGGAGGAAGGAGGGGGAGGGATGGATGGAGGGAGGGAGGGAGAGAAAAAAAGAAAGAGGGATGGAGAGAGACAGAGGATGAGAAAGACACCGCAAATAATGAATGCTCTGTCGTGTAAAACCAAAGAAGGGGATTGAATACAATCACACCCGTTCTTCAGCAGGTGATGAAGGGTAGCATCTAATCCATTTCATTGTGTATTACACTTCAATCCAGAGATAGAAACTATTACGTTCAGACAACTTTCAGGTGGCAAGTTTTTCACAGAGTGATGTGTGACTAATACAGGTAGACTTTCATTTCAGGAGAGAGAAATGAAGTAGACATCTCTAGAGGGAGGAACAGATTGAGCTGCTACAGTGAAGGCACTTCAAGCAACAAGACATCAGCCAATGCAAGACATCACCCAATGCAAGACATCACCCAATGCCCCTCACTAATACTAAATAGTCTCTAACTCAGTCAGGAAAAGCACAGCTACAAATCCTCAGTCTCTTCCTAAAACAACACCTCACTAACATCGCACAATATGAAAAATATATATAAAAATACATGGCAACCAGAAACCAGCTACAGCCAATATAGAGATGTAGGATCTTACTTTTAGCCAGTTTGCTACAGCAGAAAAATAATCCTGTAGCAACAGGAAATGTGAATTATAATTAATGTACATTTTTGTAGGGGTTGATGAATGTTTTGTTAGGGAAAATCAAGTCTGAAATTTCAAAATGGCAATTACACATTTTAGAAGCCTTTTAAAAACTCAAATACACTACAAAAGTGATCAAATTAAGATCCTACATCTGTATAAGCTAACAGAATACCTGGCAACCGAAACCAGTCTCATAATCTGTGTGTATGGACAGAATCCCTGGCAACCGGAGTAACATGAACTAGAGTTAATTGGCTGCACAATACACTTCAGCTTTGACACCCTGGGGGGATAACCATTTCTAAAAAGTAATTAATGTGGATTCTTATCTCAGATTTCCTCTCACTAAAACTGATCCATAGTTAGGAATCAAACCTTCACTGGGACTCAAACTTTCAAGAACAGAAGTAGGAAATCCCTTAATACGGAGGATACAAAAATCATTGGGAGCACGTTCTAATCTAGAGTCACAAACTATTACGAAGGTTTTTGGCATTTCTACTAATTTCTCAGATTTGGTCCTTCTATACATACCGACACGTACACTACGGTCACAAGACGCAGGCCTTCTTATTGTCCCTAGAATATCTAAGCAAACAGCTGGAGGCAGGGCTTTCTCCTATAGAGCTCCATTTTTATGGAATTATCTACTCAGAATTATCTATACTCAGCCTTGTCTCAGGGTAGTAAATTGGTGGTCTGTTGATATCCCTCTAGTGGTGTGGGGGTTGTGCTTTGGCAAAGTGGGTGGGGTTATATCCTGCCTGGTTTGCCCTGTCCGGGGGTATCGTCGGATGGGGCCACAGTGTCCCCCGACCCACCTCTGTGTCAGTTTCTATGCTGCAATTGTCTATGTGCCGGGGGGCTAAGGTCAGTCTGTTACATCTGGTGTAATTCTCCTGTCTTATCAGCTGTCCTGTGTGAATTTAATTATCTCTCTCTCCCTCCCCTCCCGGAGGTTCACGCCTCAGGACTAGCTGACCTGATGGCTCCTGGCTGTCCCCAGTCCACCTGGTCGTGCTGCTGCTCCAGTTTCAACTGTTCTGACTGTGGCTAGGGAACCCTGACCTGTTCACCGGACGTGCTTCCGTGTCCCGGACCTGCTGCTTTGACTCTCCCTCCCTTTACCGCATCTGCTGTCTTGACCTCTGAATGCTCGGGTATGAAAAGCCAACAGACATTTACACCTGAGGTACTGACCTTGCTGGTCATCTATGAACGTTTGAACATCTTGAAGAACAATCTGGCCTTAAATGGCCATGTACTCTTATACTTTCTACCCGGCACAGCCAGAAGAGGAATGGCCACCCCTAAGAGCCTGGTTCCTCTCTAGGTTTCTTACTAGGTTCTTGCCTTTCTAGGGAGTTTTTCCTAGCCACCGTGCTTCTACATTTGCATTGCTTTGGGGTTTTAGGCTGGGTTTCTGTGTAGCTCTGTAAAAAGGGCATTAAAGAAATTTGATTGACTTGTGTTTGGAAAAGATGGGTTGCCTGTTTTGCATGTTATTTTGACATTAATACGGGTCACATATCACTTTGCAAACAATGTAAATACAGTGCCTTGCGAAAGTATTCGGCCCCCTTGAACTTTGCGACCTTTTGCCACATTTCAGGCTTCAAACATAAAGATATAAAACTGTATTTTTTTGTGAAGAATCAACAACAAGTGGGACACAATCATGAAGTGGAACGACATTTATTGTACATTTCAAACTCTTTTAACAAATCAAAAACTGAAAAATTGGGCTTGCAAAATTATTCAGCCCCCTTAAGTTAATACTTTGTAACGCCACCTTTTGCTGCGATTACAGCTGTAAGTTGCTTGGGGTATGTCTCTATCAGTTTTGCACATCGAGAGACTGAAATTTTTTCCCATTCCTCCTTGCAAAACAGCTCGAGCTCAGTGAGGTTGGATGGAGAGCATTTGTGAACAGCAGTTTTCAGTTCTTTCCACAGATTCTCGATTGGATTCAGGTCTGGACTTTGACTTGGCCATTCTAACACCTGGATATGTTTATTTTTTGAACCATTCCATTGTAGATTTTGCTTTATGTTTTGGATCATTGTCTTGTTGGAAGACAAATCTCCGTCCCAGTCTCAGGTCTTTTGCAGACTCCATCAGGTTTTCTTCCAGAATGGTCCTGTATTTGGCTCCATCCATCTTCCCATCAATTTTAACCATCTTCCCTGTCCCTGCTGAAGAAAAGCAGGCCCAAACCATGATGCTGCCACCACCATGTTTGACAGTGGGTATGGTGTGTTCAGGGTGATGAGCTCTGTTGCTTTTACGCCAAACATAACGTTTTGCATTGTTGCCAAAAAGTTCCATTTTGGTTTCATCTGACCAGAGCACCTTCTTCCACATGTTTGGTGTGTCTCCCAGGTGGCTTGTGGCAAACTTTAAACAACACTTTTTAATGGATATCTTTAAGAAATGGCTTTCTTCTTGCCACTCATCCATAAAGGCCAGATTTGTGCAATATACGACTGATTGTTGTCCTATGGACAGAGTCTCCCATCTCAGCTGTAGATCTCTGCAGTTCATCCAGAGTGATCATGGGCCTCTTGGCTGCATCTCTGATCAGTCTTCTCCTTGTATGAACTGAAAGTTTAGAGGGACGGCCAGGTCTTGGTAGATTTGCAGTGGTCTGATACTCCTTCCATTTCAATATTATCGCTTGCACAGTGCTCCTTGGGATGTTTAATGCTTGGGAAATCTTTTTGTATCCAAATCCGGCTTTAAACTTCTTCACAACAGTATCTCGGACCTGCCTGGTGTGTTCCTTGTTCTTCATGATGCTCTCTGCGCTTTTAACGGACCTCTGAGACTATCACAGTGCAGGTGCATTTATACGGAGACTTGATTACACACAGGTGGATTGTATTTATCATCATTAGTCATTTAGGTGAACATTGGATCATTCAGAGATCCTCACTGAACTTCTGGAGAGAGTTTGCTGCACTGAAAGTAAAGGGGCTGAATAATTTTGCACGCCCAATTTTTCAGTTTTTGATTTGTTAAAAAAGTTTGAAATATCCAATAAATGTCGTTCCACTTCATGATTGTGTCCCACTTGTTGTTGATTCTTCACAAACAAATACAGTTTTATATCTTTATGTTTGAAGCCTGAAATGTGGCAAAAGTTTGCAAAGTTCAAGGGGGCCGAATACTTTCGCAAGGCACTGTAAATAAATAATAATAATAGAGTTAATAAAGCTGCATACAAACTTGGTCTTTTTTGCTTCTTGAGTAAGGCAGCTCCAAATTGCAGGTGTTTCAGCCTAGCTCAGTGATTTCTGTGGTGGGGGGGGGGGGGGGGGGCAGCCAGCGGAAAATATGGAGCATAGCGGTTGGTAATGTTCTCTAGTTGCGCCGTGATTGGGTAATGTTCTCTAGTTGCGCCGTGATTGGCTCAGTGTTCTGTCACTCATGGGGACACTATGTTCCCGGCAAATCTAAGGGTAGAGCTCGAAAATTCCAGCCCCTTGGGTGCTACCATAGAGTTATATTAGAAGTGCCCATCCAAGAAGTCTCAAGGTCATTGGCCACAGATAAAATGATGTCAAATAATGTTATATCTACAGCAGCTTTGATTGGACTGTTCATATCAACATCATACTTTCAAATGTCATGAATCAAGTAGACAATCTACTGGCAAATGCTTTTTAATCCTTGTCATATGAAGAGAAATAATGAAGAGAAATCTATCGGTGCTCATTGGCCATTGGACATAAACACTACAGAACAAATTGGAAATTGCAAATTCAACAGTGAGTAATTTAGAAGGAATCAGTTGCTAACTGCAAGCATCACAAAGCAAACGCTGGTCTGCTATTCAGTGGAGTAGGTGTGTGGTCCCAAGTCTGAAAAAGCTTAAAAACATTCAACATTGGCCATGCTGTCAATCCAGCATGACTTCTGCCACGCTCAAAACAACTGGAAACTCAGAAATGAGAAATCTGACTTCAGTGAGTTCCAGAAAACTGGGATCTCTGAAAATAGGTTTTGAACGTTCATCCAACTCGGAATTGCAAGTCGGGAACTCGGGCCTCTTTCTAGAGCTCTGACCTGAAGATCACTGATGATGAATCATGATTCAACCTTGTTTTTTTCCTGAGTTCCCAGTTGTCTTGAAAGCTCCATAAATCCAGAGAATGCCAGACTTTGATGACAAAGTTTGATGACAAACTTGATGACAGCCGCGCCACCTTCCTGTTCAAGTGAGTACAGCACAACAAGGTGAGTCCAAAAATGTCTTGTATGCTGTTGCATAAATTATGTAATATACCAGGGAGATATGTATACTGTAGCTAAGAAAGTAATACTACGTGTATGTTGTGTAGTAAGTTGTTAGTAGCCCATGTGCCTTACCCTAATAATTTGGTCCCTTTCCCTTCATAATTTCACCTACTGTTCTAACTTGGTGGTGCACATGTAGCCTATAGCCTGTTTTAGAGAAATGTAATCATTGAATATTGTAATCATCATTGTCTGCTTATATGCCCCCTTAATTTATCTTACGGTTCTGACTTGATGTACAGAGAGAACAAATGTAAGAAAGGCCATTGTTCTGAATTCTGTCGCTATACATTTCAAAAGTGCTGATCAAATAGAGCGGCACGTTTTGCTCTTAATTGTAATCAGAGGGTTCATATAAATACTATGCATGCCAATTTCTCTTCGCTAAGAGTTGAGGAGAGACAGACTGCATCACTTCTTTTTATAAGAAACATTAATGTGTCAAAAATCCCAAATTGTTTGCATAGTCAAGTTACACACAGCTCTGACACACATACTTATCCCACCAGACATGCCACCAGGGGTCTTTTCACAGTCCCCAAATCCAGAACAAATTCAAGAAAGCGTACAGTATTATATAGAGCCCTAATTGCATGGAAACTTCCTTCTATCTCATATTGCTCAAATTAACAGCAAACCTGGTTTCAAAAAAACAGATAAAGCAACACCTCACGGCACAACGCCTCTCCCCTATTTGACCTAGATAGTTTATGTGTATGTATTGATATGTAGTCTACATGTGCCTTTAAAAAAATGTATGTAGTTCTGTCCTTGAGCTGTTCTTGTCTATTGATGTTCTGTATTACTCATTCTGTATTATGTTTCATGTTTTGTATGGACCCCAGAAAGAGTAGCTGCTGCTTTTGCAACAGCTAATGGGGATCCTAATAAAATACCAAATACCAAATTGTTTGTCCTAGCACTCCCATTAATGTCTTAATCGAAATTACGTATTGCCTCTTATCCGCTCGTCGTTCCCTTCTGCCATAGTTTGTACATCTCAATTGTCAGTAGAAACCACATTTTGTTTAAGCAAGTCAGCCATATCAGCAATGTTTTTTACATATCAGCAATGTTTTTTTAAAGGCAGTAAATGAGGCTGAAAGAACTATTTTACGACAAGACAAGGCTCCGCTGATAGCCAGGTGTAGCAGTGGTAAGATGTTGGGACTCTGCTGTTGGGACAGCTTTATGTAGGCCCTAACAGTTTGTGGGCACCGATATAGTGAAATTAATCAAATCAAAGTTTATTTGTCACGTGCACCGAATACACCTTACAGCGAAATGCTTACTTACAGGCTCTAACCAGTAGTGAAAAAAAGGTATGATGGTTAGCATGGTTAGCATGGTTAGCAGATGTTCATGCAAGTGTAGCGAAATGCTTGTGCTTCTAGTTCCGACAATGCAGTAATAACCAACGAGTAATCTAACCTAACAATTCCAAAACTACTACCTTATAAACACACGTGTAAAGGGATAAAGAATATGTACATAAAGATAAAGATAGATGAACAATAGGTTAGTAAAGAAATAAAACAACAGTAAAAAGACAGGCTATATAAAGTAGCGAGGCTATAAAAGTAGCGAGGCTACATACAGACACCGGTTAGTCAGGCTGATTGAGGTAGTATGTACATGTAGATATGGTTAGTGACTATGCATATATGATGAACAGAGAGTAGTGTATTGTTTAGTGTTGTGTAGTGTTGTGTAGTGGCTTTAAAAAAATGTTTTTGCTCCACCAACATTTACATGTTAAAATTGCCACTGGTTACAATACTTTGACTGGCCAACAAACACCCAACAATGCCATTATCTAATCCCAGGGTGAACCCGGTGTCTGTGGGGCTTTCAGATATTAGTATTCCCCACCGCTGGGGCTGGCTGGGGACACAGAGCTTTTCTCTGCTTTAACCACAGACAGCCAGGCAGCCACTGCTCAGAACAGAGGAGGAGAACAGAGGAGCAGAGGAAGGGAAGAGAGAAGACCCTCATTGATAATACATGAGTGCCACTGATGGTTTCCTCAATGTAGCAGGAGGCATAGAGCAACAGGAATCCACATGAAAATGTTATGAAAAAGGGGAGTTTACTAAATGTCATCTGTCAAAGGTTTCGATTTTTTTTTTATCTTAAATTCTCTATTCTGTTTTATCCATACCTCACAGTCAAACTCTCTCAGGCCCCTAGAATATAACCATCTTTCGTTTCTCTGTCTGATTGGATTAACATGGCCTGCTCTGGCTCAGATGAATGGAAATGGATGAGTGGCATATTTGAATTTAGCGGTCTCTCTCTCTGTCGGTCTCTCTCTCTCTGTCCTCTGTATCTGTTCCCAGTCAACAGATGTCAATGATACATCCACAGGGACAGGCTAATAAATCATCATGGCAGGGCTCTCAATGAGCTAAACACACATCGGCCTCTATTAGGCAGCACAAACACACTGACTGAAGTGACCTACACATTATCCCTGGTTACAGTATTTTACCCCCTGTACAAATACATCAGTGTCTGGATCGACCTATTCACACACCTCTGCCACAGAAGCGTGGACTCTGACCCTTAAATCCATAGACAGCACAGTGCACACACAACCCTGTGTGCTTAGATGGATCTCCTCATAAGGACATGCCTCTTATCCTCTGTCTCTCCATCACCCAGCTACCCTAATTACCCATCATACCCCAGGGACAAGCACAAACATGCAGACTATGACATGGTTTGTTCAGCTGTGGCCCCTGACGTCTCCCACGAGCCTGTGAAGGGCCTGCCTGCAAATGCACACAGCTTAGATTGTGATGTTTAATTGATGAGAGGGCTAACACTCACCAACCATTTAGCCCCATGCTACCTTCACACCTGCTCCTGTCTGTATCAATTCAAGTATTGAATACAGAATAGGGCTGGAAATGGCCAGGGACCTCACGATACGATATTATCACGATACATAGCTGCCGATACGATATGTATTGCGATGTTTCCGATTCTATAATTGTGTTCATTGTCCTTGGCTTATGCCTGCCCATACCATAACCACAGAACTATGACAACAGTAAACCGCTCACCCACACAACGCCATACACGCTGCCTGCCATCACCCTGGTACAGTTGAAACCGGGATTCATCCGCGAAGAGCATACTTCTCCAGCGTGCCAGTGGCCATTGAAGGTGAGCATTTGCCACTGACGTCAGTTAAGATGCCAAACTG
Organism: Oncorhynchus masou masou; assembly: GCF_036934945.1. Classification (NCBI taxonomy): domain Eukaryota; kingdom Metazoa; phylum Chordata; class Actinopteri; order Salmoniformes; family Salmonidae; genus Oncorhynchus; species Oncorhynchus masou. The sequence goes on along the minus strand of NC_088235.1, from coordinate 45,768,230 downwards.
CAGTCAGGTCAAGACCCTGCTGAGGACGATGAGGCACGCAGATGAGCTTCCCTTAGATGGTTTGTGATAGTTTGTGCAGAAGGTATTTGGTTGTGTAAACCCACAGTTTCATCAGATTTCTGAGTGGCTGGTCTCAGACCATCCCGCAGATGAAGATGGCTGATGTGGAGGTCCTGGGCTGGCATGGTTACACATGGTTTTGCGGTTGTGAGGCCGGTTGGATGTACTGTCCAATTCTCTAAAATGACGTTGGAGGCAGCTTATGGTAAATAAATGAACATTCAATTTTCTGGCAACATCTCCAGTGGGCATTCCTGCAGTCAGCATGCAATTGCACGCTTGCTCAAATCTTGAGACATCTGTGGCATTGTGTTGTGTGACAAAACCGCACATTTTAGAGTCGCCTTTTATTGTCCCCAGCACAAGTGACACATGTTTAATGATCATGCTGTTTAATCAGCTTCTTGATATGCCACACCTATCAGGTGGATGGATAGTCTTGGCAAAGTAGAAATGCTCACTATCAGGGATGGAAACAAATTTGTGCACACCATTTGAGAGAAATAAACTATTTGTGCGTTTGGAAAATTTCTGGGATCTTTTATTTCAACTCATGAAACACTTTACATGTTGTGTTTATATTTTTGTTCAGTATAATATCGTCCAAAATTATATTGCGATATGTTACTGTATGATCATACATCACAGGTAGAGCCAACCAACATGGACATATCATATTTCATCTGTATGCAGTCGGGGTTACAAACTGCATAACCACATTTTGACAAGAATGCAAAGAGGTGAATACCAGAAAGAAATACCCCAAATAAATTGCAACTTTTCATGAGGCCATTGACTTTAAAGCCTCGTTGTTTGGGATGATCAGAAGTGTGACTTGGGGATATAAGTCTTGCACTAACTTTAGCATCATTAGCTTATGCAATTGGCTTTTTAATTAGAACCATTATATATTATCACCAAGAGCTGGTAGTTAAACCAGGTTCCTGAGGCCTACCTTTATACCCCTGCTCAGCCTCCCGAAGGTCGATCTTGGTGATAGGCTTGAAGTCCAGATCCCAAAGCCTGACACAACCGTCACGTCCCCCCGTGGCGAAGCCCTCCTCACAGGCATACATGCTGAAGATCCCAGCCTACACACAGTGCAGTCAACTTTAGTCATAGGCAGGGGGATTATCAAACGGTTCTGTGCATAGAAAAAGGTACTTGGAAAGGGATATGATTTCAATAGGAATGTGGGTCAAAAGTCTATTTCCGTATTGGAGACACAAAAAGGGGGCAAAATCATTATTTTCAATGCTTTTAAAGGCCTTAGAGATTTACAAAGAAGGTTTCAGGGTAGGGATGCAGAGGGAGGGAAGGAGAATTGAGTAAGGTGGATTGAGTTGCTTCAGTGTAGGGGTGTAAGAGATTATAGGCATGAGAGGGATGGGGTTTAGCTGGAGCAGGTGTTTGGGTGTCTGGAAGTGTACAATCAATGGGTCTTGAGAATTAGAGTGACGTATTTCACTCACTCCATGAGCGGCTTGCACCGTGCGCAAAAGGTTCAGTCCTTTCCACACGTAGATATCCCCATTCAACGCCCCAGAGTATGTGACATCATCTTTAGCCGATGCCACACACAAAATGGTCTGTAGATCCCCCGTCTTCCCGAATATCCCCCGTTTGGGCGTCAACGCATTGCCACAGAGAGCCCAGAACTAGAGACATGGAGAGGGGGAAGCGAGTGAAAGGAGAAGGAGAGATGAGACATGAAATGAGAGAGATGTACAAGTAGGCATAGGTAGGGGAAGGAAGCAAGATAATTAGAGAGGTGAAGAGAAAGGTGGATAAAAAAGGCAATGGGAGGAAAGAAAAAAGAACATAAGGTGGATGATGACAGCAAAGGATATAGGGTAGAGAGAGAGAACATGAGCTCAGAGATCAGCTGCTGTCACAGTGCGTTTGGAGAACCGTTGCTCTAAATCACGACTGCTCATTTGCCAGCCTGATCACCTCAGGGTAGATAGCATGGGGCTTATTTCTAATAAAGCTCACAGCGGTCAGTTAAGAAGATTCCCTGTCCATGAAAGCTGTTTTATGGCCAAAAGGCACAATAGGCTCAACTATTTAGTTCTCGTACCATAACTGGATATGCATAAATATATTGATATATATACAAACAAAACAACAAGAAAACTGATTGTCCATTGCTACTGTGTTTGAGGCATATGTATTTACATATTTATTGTAAACTGAGGGCTCTTCTGTAAGTTCAGTGTTGTGTGTTCTTTTGTGCGCGTGTGTGTGTGTGTGTGTGTGTGTGTGTGTGTGTGTGTGTGTGTGTGTGTGTGTGTGTGTGTGTGTGTGTGTGTGTGTGTGTGTGTGTGTGTGTGTGTGTGTGTGTGTGTGTGCGTGCGTGTGTGTGCGTGTGTGTGCGTGTGTGTGTGTGTGTGTGTGTGTGTGTGTTTGTGTGCTTGTGTGTACAGTAGGAGACAGCCCTTCCGGAGGGGAATGACAGAACAGATTACTGCTTTTGACTGAATAGAAACTGGCGTCCTCCAACTGCTCTTCACGCGTACCCATTGAAAACAATATGCCCCAGTCCCCCTAACACCACTTTCTCATTCTACTGCTAGAATATCTGATAGCGCCCTGTTACTCCTCCACTGACAACATGTCATATTGTTTATGAGGTTGTTCCAAAGGCAGCTTTTAACAACAACCGTATAAACGTATGACATGTTCAATAACTTGAATAGACTGATGCCCGGCTGCACTGAGTGAGGGTAACCCATCTCAACATTGATAGCTTCTCATGTGTTATTTTTGAACTTGGCTCAAAGGTAATGTATGGACTGACTGGACAGCACAGAGCAGACCGTGTTGTTATTGTGAAGCTCACCTTTATGTGTTTTACCCCACAGCTCACCAGCCGGTTCTGCTGAAAGGGATCCCAAGATATATCGAAGATCTGAAAGACAGCCAAGCCATTAACACACATGCATTTCCTGTCCTTCACACAGAACGCCATGTCGCACACACACTGTGTACTCACACGTGTACTCACTACAACTGAAACAATACACAACGCACACACACTCAAATGCCAACGTGCGCACAGCACACACGACAGCTTACCCTGTCTGAATGTCCTGTCGCAGTGGCCAGAACCTTTCCTTTCTTCCAGTCCCAAACAGACACTGTATTTTTGGCATCCAGCCCCACAGAAGCCAGCCGCTGAAAATGAGAAAAGGGGGAAACCATGAATTGATCTGCGAATAAAGGAGAGAGACTGTTTCTATTCAATGGAGGAAGATGAATACATCTTAATTAATGCAAACGGAGGCAAATAGTCATATTTTCATAATCAATTTATCTCTATGAAGGGACATATGACAGAATTGTTCTATGTGACGGCTGCAGAGACACACACAGGCAGTGCAGACATGTGCAGATAATACAGTAGGACCTTAAACAGCACTATTCAAAAGCCTTCTTTATTTTATCACACCGGCTGTAGAAAGGAATGGAATGCAAATTGTTTCCAATTAGTCTGGCGTCAATTACCATTCAGCGAGTTAATTGTTAATTACCCATTTTATGACCTAGACAAAAGAGCTTGGCCTTTAGGAACATATGGACAACTGTCTCTGGGTGAATATTGGGGTGACAATGAAACATTAAGATAGAAAATAAATTAGACCTAAATGTAGGGATATTTCAGATTTGATGCTCCAATATAAAATAAGTATGGGCCATTCTACTGACTACAAAAGAGAGGAGATGAATGCCAAATGTTAGTTGACCTGATGTGCTGTTGACTTTACAATGAAACGGTAATGTGTGTTTCCATTAATTAATACATTTCAGTGATAGAGAATACATTCTCTTTTCAGCAGGAAGACATGTTTTGTCATATTTGTGGTTTGCCACAACCATTCATCCATAAACCCATTTAAATCCCAACCAAACAAGACATCCATCTATGTTATATGACATCTCCCAGAGTTGTTTACCTGCTCTACCCACAGGGTTTCCAAGAAATCAGCCATTTAATGCATTTCAGAATGGAGCTAATAAAATGAAAAGGCCTAAATGTCTCTATGATTGACTAAGGGTCTGAGGTAAACCTTGTTTACTGCCCCTCCCTGGTTGGTCTCCATTACAGTGCAGCAGTAATGTGGACTGGTGGTCAGTGGCAGGAGGTGATAAGACTTGTTGCATTCGCCCTGGTAGCATTAGCCATGGCTCTATTCACCCACCCTTCCTCTTTCTCCCCCTCCCTCTCCAACCCAGACACATTCTTCACCAGCCGCAGCCTCCTCTGACATGACATTGCATTTGTCAACTCCAAAACCACAATGAAGGCAATGACAACAGCAGCCATCCTTCCTTCCTTCCTTCCTTCCTTCCTTCCTTCCTTCCTTCCTTCCTTCCTTCCTTCCTTCCTTCCTTCCTTCCTTCCTTCCTTCCTTCCTTCCTTCCTTCCTTCCTTCCTTCCTTCCTTCCTTCCTTCCTTCCTTCCTTCCTTCCTTCCTTCCCTCCCTCCCTCCATCCCCTCCCTTTCCCCTTCAATCTTTCCTGTGTGTAGACTACTGGTCTTGTATGGGGGACGTCAACAGGCTGCTGCTGTAGGAGACTCTCACGGAGCCCCATACATCAAGCTAAAGGTCATAGGAGATTGGTGCTGTCCCAGCATTCCCCCCAGTAAACATGGGCCATCATGATTCATGGCAGAGCCGTATATCATCCCCAACCTGCACAGTTACCCAGCAGGCTTCACTTCTCAGCAACCCACCACCACAATACCATTCCCATGGCTATAGGCTATGTGAGACATAAGGCACATTTACATATGATATAATTGGGAGAAATCTATGAATTATGACCCTTCAATGATGGAGCATTCACATTGCTGTGTGTCAGAGTATTGTTGTTTTTCAGTCAGACTCAGATCATCAAACAGATTTGCCTTGGTAACAGGGTAATAGTACAGGAACCCATCCACTCAGAGAAAAGTTGGATGAGAGGTGTGCCTGTATGCGTGAGGTGAAGTGTGTGTGTGTGAAGTGGTGCGTGCTTGGCTGTGTGTGTGTGTGTGTGTGTGTGTGTGTGTGTGTGTGTGTGTGTGTGTGTGTGTGCAAGTCTGCTTGTGTGCATGCTTGCTGGCATGAGGTGGTGTGTGTCTCACCTGTCCATCTGCGCTGAAAGCCAGGCAGGCCACCCCATGGGAGTGTCCGTCCTTGAGGATAGAGATGGTCTGTGCACTGAAGGTGTCCCACACACAGATGTAGGGCTCCTTCCCCACCTGACCTGTTGCCACCAGTGACCTCTCAGGATGAAGGGCAAGGCTGGAGAAACAGGAGAGGAGACATAACAGGAAATTCCAGCGCAAGACGTTTGGATTAAACATGTATATAACCTGTTGCTCTTTCTGGTTAAACCATGTGCTTGACTCATTGTTGACATTAATAATCATGTCAGTATACACAGTGTTTGATACTTTGTCAATAACCATTTTCAGCCTTATGTGTACAATCTGAAACTCATAGGTTGCAGACGCCACAGTGGGTCCTTGGTAGCTCCAGGCGCCAACCTGCCTCCCTCGTTCCCTTTCTCCATCTTTCTCTCTATCCTTCCCTCTCTCCACATGTTCCTCATTATCTCTCTATCTCCCCTCTCTCTTTCCCCCTTTCTCTCTCTGCCACCCCTCTATTTTTATATCTGTATCTCTCTTTCTCTCTCTAGGGAGAGAAGAGTCCTGCTGAAGAGTACCCACAGGTCATTGTGCTCCTTTATGAAAGGTGCACCAGTGTTCTATAAATACATGAGGTTAATGGCATCATTACTGGGGCCTGCCCGAGCGTCAGACATTAGTGTGTTAGTTGCATCAGCCACACAGGGTCAGGGATCATCACACCACCAATGGACTGGGGAGAATACCGTGCTCAATTCCGCTCAACACGGTGTGCCCTCTGTGACCTTGACCATGGACACCGTACAGAGGACAAGCGGTAGCCTACCAAACTGAGCCTTGGCATTGAAAATAGTCCAATCGTAAAAATGGGTGGAAAATTACAATTTCTATCAAGAGAAATAACCTGACACTACAAAGCAGACATGGTAGTATACACTACAAAGCAGACATGGTAGTATACACTACAAAGCAGACATGGTAGTACACACTACAAAGCAGACATGGTAGTATACACTACAAAGCAGACATGGTAGTACACACCGCAAAGCACATTTTCATGTCTTGCTCTCTCTTTCTCTTTCAACACTTTCTCAGTCTGTGAATATCTTTCTCTCTCTGTGTGCTCCGTCTGACTGTCTCAGACTCTTTCATCTCAAAGCCTCTTTCTGCATGAAGCTCATGGCTGTAAATCTGGGCTTGGAGCTCTGCCTGGAGCAGAGGAGAGAATGAGGAAGTAGAGAGGGAGGAAGAAGGGATAAATAAAAGCTGTGAGAAAAGGAATGGAGGTAGGGGGAGAAATGGAGAAACACTCATGCAATTTGAGTGAGAGAAAGACAGAATGGGAGAGAGAGCTCAACTCTACTCAGCTGACTGTTCGGGAGGTTTCCCACGCAGTATGGAAGCATGCACTCCCAGACAGTCAACATCCCAGCTGGACCTAATATAGCACATGGGTATGAGCAGAAGTGCAAAGCTAGCTGATGGAGATGGAGAGACTACGACATGAGGGCAGATTTGCTGGCTCATGTGTTTCAATGGGCTGTTGGGTTGCCAGGGTCAGGAGCAGGAGCAGAGGGACTGCACGTGAAGAGATGCATCAGAAGATGCTCCATTCATGCAGTGTGTGATGGCAACCCAGCCAGCCTGAGAGGAACTCACTGTACTGTGACTGATGGATGAACCTTCTGATTTATTGACAGCTACAATCATGATGAATGTGTTCGGGGTATTTAATGTTATGCATACAGTACTGTGCAGTTTTCAATACATTCTTTGATAAGTATGTACACTATGCCTTTACCAGTGGTTAGATTACATAAACAACATGAGCCAGAAAGAAAAATATGTATTTTAAAGAGAAACCAACTTGTCTTTTTTTCACTCCATAAAAGAACATATGTAAAATCATTATGCATACAAATTATATAATTGATGAGATCATTTATTGTACTAATGCATTATTCATAGACAAAATGCTAGTGAAGGACACAGAGTCAGTCCCAGTGGGACCGGACTGCATTATCGGACTCCCGTCACACAAACAAACAGTAATGTGACATTCCTCTCCTCTGCAGAGTGGTGCAGGGAATTCCCCAGGGGAAGGAAATCAGAGCCACAATAAAGTGATATTTAAAAAAATGAGGCAAAGCAATTAACTTTTTGTTCTGAATAAAGTGTTATGTTTGGCCATTGTGGTGGCTAAGCACAGGCAAACTCCTAGAGGAAAACCTGCTTCAGTCAGCTTTCCACCAGACACTGGGAGACGAATTTACCTTTCAGCAGGGCCGTAACCTAAAACACAAGGCCAAATCTACACTGGAGTTGCAAACCAAGAAGACAGTGACTGTTTCTGAGATGCAGAGTTACAGCTTGGACTTAATTCTACTTGAAAAGCTACGGCAAGACTTTAAAATGGTTGTCTAGCAATGATCAACAACCAATTCGACAGAGCTTGAAGAATTTTGAAATGAATAATGGGAAAATGTTGCACAATCCAGATGTGGAAAGCTCTGAGAAACATACCCAGAAAGGGGTGTAAATGGTTGTAGTGCATTCAGAAAGTATTCAGACCCCTTGACTTTTTCCACACTTTGTTACGTTACAGTCTTACTCTAGAATTGATTAAATCGTTTTCCCCCCTCATTAATCTAAACACAATACCGCATAACGACAAAGCAAAAATCGTTTTTAGAAATTTTAGCAAATGTATTAAAAATAAAAAAACAGAAATATCTAATTTACATAACAATTCAGACCCTTTCCTCAGTACTTTGTTGAAGCACCTTTGGCAGCGATTACAGCCTCAAGTCTTCTTGGGTATGACACTACAAGCTTGGCACACCTGTATATGGAGAATTTCTCCAATTATTCTCTGCAGATCCTCTCAAGCTCTGTCAGGTTAGATGGGGAGTGTCGCTGCACAGCTATTTTCAGGTCACTCCAGAGATGTTCGATCGGGTTCAAGTCTGGGCTCTGACTGGACCACTCAAGGACATTCAGAGACTTGTCCTGAAGCCACTCCTGCGTTGTCTTGGCTGTGTGCTTAGGGTCGTTGTCCTGTTGGAATGTGAACTTTCGCCCAAGTCTGAGGTCCTGAGTGCTCTGGAACAGGTTTTCATCAAGGATCTCTCTGCACATTGCTCCATTAATCTTTCCCTTGATCTTGACTAGTCTCCAAGTCCCTGCAGCTGAAACATATTCCCACAGCATGATGCTGCTACCACCATGCTTTACCGTATGGATGGAGCTAGGTTTCCTCCAGACGTAACGCTTGGCATTCAGTCCAAAGTGTTTGATCTTGGTTTCATCAGACATAGAATCTTGTTTCTCATGGTGCCTTTTGACAAACTCCAAGCGGGCTATCATGTGCCTTTTACTGAAGAGTGGCTTCCGTCTGGCCACTCTACCATAAAAAGGCCTGATTGGTGGAGTGCTGCAGAGATGGCTGTCATTCTGGAAGGTTCTTCCATCTCCGCAGAGGAACTCTGGAGCTCTGTCAGAGTGGCCATCAGGTTCTTGGTCACCTCCCTGACCAAGGCCCTTCTCCCCCGATTTTGCAGTTTGGGTGGGCGGCCAGCTCTAGGAAGAGTCTTGGTGGTTCGAAAGTTCTTCAATTTAAGAATGATGAAAGCCACTATGTCCTTGGGGACCTTCAATGCTGTAGACATTTTTTGGTTCCCTTCCCCAGATCTGTGTCTCGACACATTCCTGTGTCTAGAGCAATTCCTTCGACCTCATGGCTTGGTTTCTGCTCTGACATGCACTGTCAACTGTGGGACCTTATATAGATAGGTGTGTGACTTTTCAAAAACCATGTCCAATCAATTCAACTTACTCTAATCAAGTTGTAGAAACATCTCAAGGATGATCAATGGAAACAGGAGCTCAATTTCGAATTGCATAGCAAAGGGTCTGAATACTTATGTAAATAAGGTATTTCTGGGTTGTTGTTTTGTTATAAATTTGCAAAAAAAGGTATAAACCTGTTTTTGCTTTGTTGTTATGGTGTGTAGATAGACGAGGAAAAATAATATTGAATCAATTTTAGAATAAGGCTGAAACATAACAAAATACGGAAAACGTCCAGGGGTCTGAATACTTTCGTAATGCAATGTATGTAAATGTCATTTTTCAGTTTTTTTTTTTTTTTAAATGTCCACTGCCCGCCGGCGCCTTATGTGAACAGTATGATCTCATGTGAGCCAATATGTCTGATCTAACACACAATTCACTAACAACAACCAACCTGCTGACAGCATGGTTGCCTTGACAACTGGACAGCCAAGGACACAGGAATCAAGATTAAGAATGAAAGTCTAACTAGAGGTGAAATATCAGCAGACGTGCACAACAAACCTCACCTACACATGAGCAAACCATCCTCAACCAACAAAACGTCCTACAAAATATATCCTTATGTAGCATACTGATTTCTGTTAAGAACACAATATTGTGATAAATTGAAGGGTAGAGTGCATTCAGAAGGTATTCATACCCCTTCACTTATTCCACATTTTGTTGCATTACACTCTGGATTCAAAATTGATTACATTTTTTTCCACCTATCTATACACAATACCTCATAATGACGAAGTGAGAACATGTTTTTAGAAATTTGTGCAAATGTCTTGAAAATGAAATTCAGAAATATCTGATAAATCTTAATATGTTGTAGAAGCACCTTTGGCTGTGACTACAGATTTGAATCATCTTGGGATTGTCTGTATCAGTTTTGGACATCTGCATTTGGCATTTTCTTCCTTGCAGATTTTCTCAAGCTCTGTTAAGTTAGATGGGAGAGTGGCAGTGAAGAAATCCTTCAAGTCTTTTCACAGATTTTCAATGGGATTCAAATCTGGGCTTTGGCTGGGCCACTCAAGGACTTTCCAGCGTTGCTTTGGCTGTATGCTTGGGGTCATTGTCCTGTTGGAACGTAAATCTTTGCCCCAGGTCTAAGGTTGTTTGCAATCTGAAGCAGGTTCTCAAAGATGTGCATGTATTTGGCTCCATTCATTGTTCTCTCTATCCTTACCAGTCTCCAGGTCCCTTCTGCTAAAAGCATCCCCATAACATGATGCTGCCACCACCATGCTTTTATGGTAGTGATGGTGCTAGACAGGTAATGAGCTGTGCCTGGTTTTCTCGAGAAAATGTTTAGCTCAGGTAACCACAACTGGCTACTGGACTTCCTGACGGGCCGCCCCCAGGTGGTGAAGGTAGGTAACAACATCTCCACCCCGCTGATCCTCAACACAGGGGCCCCACAAGGGTGCGTTCTGAGCCCTCTCCTGTACTCCCTGTTCACCCACGACGCCTCCAACTCAATCATCAAGATTGCGGACGACACTACAGTGGTAGGCTTGATTACCCATAACGACGAGACGGCCTACAGGGAGGAGGTGAGGGCCCTCGGAGTGTGGTGTCAGGAAAATAACCTCACACTCAACGTCAACAAAACAAAGGAGATGATTGTGAACTTCAGGAAACAGCAGAGGGAGCACCCCCCTATCCACATCGATGGGACAGTATTGGAGAGGGTAGTAAGTTTTAAGTTCCTCGGCGTACACATCACGGACAAACTGAAATTGGTCCTCCCACGAAGACAGTGTCGTGAAGAAGGCGCAGCAGCGCCTCTTCAACCTCAGGAGGCTGAAGAAATTCGGCTTGTCACCAAAAGGACTCACAAACAACTACAGATGCACAATCGAGAGCATCCTGTCAGGCTGTATCACCACCTGGTACGGCAACTGCTCCGCCCACAACCGTAAGGCTCTCCAGAGGGTAGTGAGGTCTGCACAACGCATCACCGGGGGAAAACAACCTGCCCTCCAGGACACCTACACCACCCGATGTCACAGGAAGGCCATAAAGATCATCAAGGACAACAACCATCCGAGCCACTGACTGTTCACCCCGCTATCATCCAGAAGGTGAGGTCAGTACAGGTGCATCAAAGCTGGGACCGAGTGACTGAAAAACAGCTTCTATCTCAAGGCCATCAGACTGTTAAACAGCCACCACTAACATTGAGTGGCTGCTGCCAACACACCGACTCAACTCCAGACACTTTATTAATGGGAATTGATGGAAATTGATGTAAAAAATGTATCACTAGCCACTTTAAACTATGCCACTTTGTTTACATACCCTACATTACTCATCTCATATGTATATACTGTACTCGATACCATCTACTGCATCTTGCATATGCCGTTCTGTACCATCACTCATTCATATATCCTTATGTACATATTCTTTATCCCTTTACACTTGTGTGTATAAGGTAGTAGTTTTGGAATTGTTAGGTTAGATTACTCGTTGGTTATTCCTGTATTTTCTGAACTAGAAGCACTAGCATTTCGCTACACTCGCATTAACATCTGCTAACCATGTGTATGTGACAAATCAATTTGATTTGATTTGCATTCATGCCAAAGTGTTACATTTTTGTCTCATCAGACCACATAATCTTTTGCCTTATGATCTCAGAGTTTTTCATGTGTCCTTTTGCAAACACCAGGAGTGCTGTCATGTGCCTTCTTCTCAGGAGCGGCTTCCATCTGGCCACTCTCCCATAAAGCCCAGATTGGTGAAGTGCTGTAGTGACGGTTGTCCTTCTGGCAGGTTCTCCCATCTCAGCCAAGGAAGTCTGTAGTTCTGTCAGAGTGGCCATTCGGTTCTTGGTCAACTCCCTGACCAAGGTCCTTCTTGCCCAGTTGCTCAGTTTGGTCGGATGGCCAGCTCTAGGCAGTCTGGGCAGTTACATATTTTTTCAATTTCCCAGTGAGACCACCATGCTCTTGGAAACACTCGAGAAATTGTTTTATTCCCTTCCCCAGATATATGCCTCATCACAATTATATCTAGGAGACCTACAGACAGTTCCTTGGACTTCGTGGTATAGTTTCTGCTCTGACATGCACTGTCAACTGTGGGGCCTTATATAGACAGGTATGTTTCTTTCTAAATCATGTCCAAACAATTGGATTGGCCACACGTAGACTCCAAAAAAGTTGTAGCGACATCTCAAGGATGGTCAAAGGAAATTGGATGCACTTGAGCTCAACTTGAAGTGTCATAGCAAATGGGTGGGAATACTTATGTAAATTAGATATTTATGTATTTTATTTTCAAAATATTTGAAAAAAATGGAATAATGTGCTCACTTTGTCATTATGGGGTATTTTTTTATTTCACCTTTATTTAACCAGGTAGGCAAGCTGAGAACAGGTTCTCATTTACAACTGTGACCTGGCCAAGAAAAAGCAAAGCAGTTCGACACATACAACAACACAGAGTTACACATGGAATAAACAAACATACAATAATACAGTAGGGAAAAAAGTATATATACAGTGTGAGCAAATGAGGTAAGGGAGGTAAGGTAGTTGGATGGGCTATTTACAGATGGGCTATGCGCAAGTGCAATGATCTGTGAGCTGCTCTGACAGCTGTTGCTTGAAGTTAGTGAGGGAGACAAGAGTCTCCAGCTCAGCAACTTTTGCAGTTCGTTCCAGTCATTGGCAGCAGAGAACTTGATGGAAAGGTGACCAAAAGAGGAATTGGCTTTGGGGGTGACCAGTGAAATATACCTGCTGGAGCGCGTGCTGCGGGTGGGTGCTGCTATGGTGACCAGTGGACTGAGATAAGGTGGGGCTTTACTTAGCAAAGACTTGTAGATGATCCTGGAGCCAGTGGGTTTGGCGATGAGTATGAAGCGAGGGCCAGCCAAGGAGAGCGTAGAGGTCGCAGTGGTGGGTAGTATATGGGGCGTTGGTGACAAAATGGATGGCACTGTGATAGACTGCATACAATTTGTTGAGTAGAGTGTTGGAGGCTATTTTGTAAATGACATTGCCGAAGTCAAGGCTCGGTAGGATAGTCAGTTTTACGAGGGTATGTTTGGCAGCATGAGTGAAGGATGCTTTGTTGCGAAATAGGTGATTCTAGATTTAATTATTTTGGATTGGAGATGCTTAATGTGGGTCTGGAAGGACAGTTTACAGTCTAACCAGACACCTAGGTATTTGTAGTTGTCCACATATTCTAGGTCAGAACCGTCCAGAGTAGTGATGCAGGTGCGGGCAGTGATCGGATGAAGAGCATCCATTTAGTTTTATTTGCGTTTAAGAGCAGTTGGAGGCCACGGAAGGAGAGTTATATGGCATTGAAGTTTATCTGGAGGTTAGTTAGCACGGTGTTCAAAGAAGGGCCAGAAGTATACAGAATGGTGTCGTCTGCGTAGAGGTGGATCAGAGAATCACCAGCAGCAAGAGCGACATCATTGATGTATACAGAGAAGAGAGTCGGCCTGAGAATTGAACCCTGTGGCACCCCCAATAGAGACGGCCAGAGCTCCTGACAACAGGCCCTCCGATTTGACACACTGAACTCTATCAGAGAAGTAGTTGGTGAACCAGGTGATGCCGTTATTTGAGAAACCAAGGCTGTTTAGTCTGCCGATAAGAATGTTGTGATTGACAGAGTCGAAAGCCTTGGCCAGGTCGATGAATACGTCTGCACAGTATTGTCTCTTATCGATGGCAGTTATGATATCGTTTAGGACCTTGAGCGTGGCTGAGGTGCACCCATGACCAGCTCGGAAGCCAGATTGCATAGCGGAGAAGGTATGATGGGATTCGAAATGGCTGGTGATCTGTTTGTTAACTTGGCTTTCAAAGACCTTAGAAAGGCAGGGTAGGATAGATATAGGTCTGTAGCAGTTTGGGTCTAGAGTGTCTCCCCCTTTGAAGAGGGGGATGACCGCAGCAGCTTTCCAATCTTTGGGAATCTCAGACGATACGAAAGAGGTTGAACAGGCTCGTAATAGGGGTTGCAACAATTTCGGCAGATCATTTTAGAAAGAGAGGGTCCAGATTGTCTATCCCGGCTGATTTGCAGGGGTCCAGATTTTGCAGCTCTTTAAGAACATCAGCTATCTGGATTTGGGTGAAGGAGCAATGGGGGAGGCTTGGGTGAGTTGCTGTGGGGGGTGCATGGCAGTTGAACAGGTTAGGGGTAGCCAGGTATTGTGTGTAGATGGGTGAGAAAAAAATGTATATTTAATACATTTTGAATTCAGGCAGTAACTTAACAAAATGTAAAATAGGTCAAGGGGTATGAATACTTTCTGAAGGCTCTGTACACTATGGAAAGAGGCAATAATATAGTCAAGTGGTTGATGTGGCATCTTCGGTTTTTCAGAATTCTAAAAGGTTCTTGAAACATATGAGAGCTGCAGATGTGTCCCTTTCATAGCACACAGCAAATATGCCCGTGTTAATTCTTGGTACTACCCATCCCAGATCCGGGAGCGTTGTCATCAACTGACACTAATTAGCATAACGCAACGGACATAAATATTACTAGAAAATATTCCTATTCATGAAATCACAAGTGAAATATATTGAAACACAGCTTAGCCTTTTGTTAATCATCCTGTCATCTCAGATTTTGAAAATATTCTTTACAGCCAAAGCAAGACAAGCATTTGTGTAAGTTTATCGATAGCCTAGCATAGCATTATGCCTAGCTAGCAGCAGGCAACCTGGTCACGAAAATCAGAAAAGCAATCAACTTAAATTGTTTACCTTTGATGAGCTTCGGATGTTTTCACTCACGAGACTCCCAGTCAGATAGCAAATGTTATTTTTTTCCAAAAATGTTATTTTTGTAGCCGATATAGCTCCTTTAGTTCTTCACGTTTGGCTGAGAAATCGACCGGAAATTGCGGTCACGACAACACCAAAAAAGATTCCAAATTAGCTCTATAATATTGACAGAAACATGGCAAACGTTGTTTATAATCAATCCTCAAGGTGTTTTTCAAATATCTATTTGATAATATATCAACCGGGAAAGATGGCTTCTTAGTTGGAAAGAGAGAAACAATGGCCGCATTTGTCCTTTACACACAAAACACTCTGAGAGACTTCAGCTGACCACTGACGCAATGTTGATGTTCAGGCAAATTTTTCAAAATAAAAGCCTGAAACTATGTATTGTGACACTAGACACATTAGGGAAGCCATAGAAAAAGGATTCTGGTTGATATCTCATTCACTGCTCAATAGAGACGCATAGGAACGCAGAGGTTTCTAAATAAGAGTCACTTCCTGATTGGATTTTTCTCAGGCTTTCGCCTGCAATATCAGTTCTGTTATACTCACAGACAATGTTTTTACAGTTTTGGAAACTTTAGAGTGTTTTCTATCCTAAGTCAATTATATGCATATTCTAGCATCTTGTCCTGACAAAATAACCCGTTTACTTCGGGAATGTTATTTTTCCAAAAATGAAAATAGTGCCCCCTAGATTCAAGAGGTTTTAACTAGTGTTGCATTTTTCAGTCTAACATTTCTAGTGTTGATTCAAGAGTTCAATTAACACTCAGTGGTGTAAAAGAGATTACACATCACTTTGCAAGCCAGCATAATGTGACTTGCAGGCCTGAAAACTATGAGTTTCAGGCCACCGTATTAGGGTAAAACTAGGCTGCATCAAAAGAAGACCTTATGAAATATGTATTGTATTGTCTTAAATAATGTAATTCTAATGACAATATATTCACTCAGGATCTTGAAGGCAACAGGACCAAAAATGAATTTATGCAACAACCATGTCTCTGTCACTAGCAAACACAGTCATGGGTGGTACTGGTAACTCTAAAATCCACTCAAAAGGCACCCTGGAAAATATGCAAATAAGGCATAAAACCCTACAGCAGGGCTATTCAAAGAACCATCCCATTTATGGTTCTTCAGACACCCTAAAACGGTTCCCCTATGGCATCGCTCTCAAGAAACTTATTTGGTTCCTACTTGCATTCTTTATTTGATTGTACCACACCACAGATCCAACTAGTTCTAACAGAGAAATATAAATACAAAAATTTGAAGAGTTTCATTCAAAAACGAGATATAAACATTTTCAGAAATGTTGGTAAATTGACATTAATAAAAAAAATGATATTGTGAAAGACATAGAGTTATTATTTTTTAATCTTACCATGACATGTGCTAGTGAAAAGACAGACATAATCTTGTCAGAAATATATTGCAAGATCATTTAATTTATCATTTTATTTTATAATCGTGTTTTGCCCCTTCAAACAACAGAACTCCAATATAAAAAGTATCCCATTTCGGTTTTAAACAGTTACATGTAATAAAGTATCGATACATAAATAATTATACAAATATTCAATTTGATCAACATTATTGTGCAAATATCACATAGCCAATGTATTGTAGCCTATGCAGAGGGTGAGCAGTGTATAAAATGTTTTCTTTTGGTAATTTAAGCAATTTTTGGAACAATGTTATGGGGGGTTACAGGTTTTTTGTTAGGATAAATCAAGGGAAGCTTTGAGTTTGATTATATACACTTTAGGGAATGTTTTAAGGATTAATAAGGATATTGAAAATCTGTCAGAATTAATTTGCCGGTAAAGGATGGATTTATTCCTATTGTTGGAGTGACACAGCCCGCTGTATGTTTGCAGCCAGTAGGCTATTAGCCTAGGTTGTTTCCCTTCACCTGAGAGTCGCTGGATCTCTAGTTGTTTAGAATTGTTCCTCTTTAGTCCAACAGGAACAGATATCACAGGCTCCAGTAAACTGTCAAAAGGATCCATACTCAAAAGGTCCACGACACACAAGCGCACAAAGCCTAACATGACGCTAGCTAGCCAGCTTAAACAGCTGAGAGTGGCAGCTGTCAATCAACACATCCGGCTGACTAAGCCAGGGGCGTGGAAAAAATATTTAGAGAAACTTACAATTGAACAGCCATAGAATGTTGCAGCGTCATGTAAATGTATCATAATGCAGAAACCTCAATAGCCCAACTCTCTAAATACATGTCTCTGGATATAGTGCATTTTAGTATGAAACAAGTGTCAGATATCACTTTTAGCAACAAAAACACACACATTTTAAAGCACATCTAAAGTCAAATGTTTTTAAAATATGAGAACAGCCATGATTCATACACATAGAAAGGGACCAATGAGCATTCATTTCAGATGAAAAAATGCAAATGTAAAAATAAAAATAAATCACTAATGTGAAAAATTTAATTTTCACTGATGTGATAACCTACAATCTCTTAATGACCTAAACAATAACCCTACATCTCACTGCACCCGGTCACCCCCCTCTAACAGGCACCTAGGTCTACTTAGCATTCACCTTAACACTCATCCAACCTACACTGCTAATGCATTACCCATCCACTCCACAACAGTACCACTCCTTCTTTCCTCTGACCCTTCCCTGACCCCCCACTCTGCTCGGGATGTCAGTCTGACTCTCCTGTAATCTTGCCCTCTCATAATTAGTGTGAGTTCCTCTCCTGGAAGCCTGTGTCCTCGGGACAACCACCATCTGCTCCACTAAAACGATAGCAATATCACCCCGGCTATTCATAGCTGCCACAAAATCAGCTCAGGCTATAAACAGCAGAAAGGGACTCCGCCAAGAGGCTGGTTTTCACGGTAAAAAGCAATAACCCCATTTATAAATTATCCAATAGGGTTTGGAGGGCAGAGGGGAGATAAACAGAAGAACATTAAATGATGCTTTGTTTGTGTTGCCTCAGAAGATTCAATACATCCCTCTGCTCCTGAGGAAGATGTTTGCCTTACAGCGATAGCTCAGTCAAGAGACAAAAAGACTCAAGAGACATAGCTCGACAAACTCATAGTGAAAAGGTATTCATTGAGCGTCATTTGTTGAGCACCGTACTAATGGCTACATAATAAAGAATAATGCTGCACGGGTACTGACCAAGACCAGACGGAGAGCACACATTACACCGGTTTTAAGGTCTCTGCACTGGCTGTCTCTGAGTTTCTATTGCTTTTTAAATCAATCCACGATTGTGCATCCTAATACATGTCTGACATGCTTTTAAGTTATGTACCCAGTAGGTCCCTCAGGTCCTCTGGCACTGGCCTTTTAAGTATCCCAAAGCCTAGGACTAAGAGGCATGAAGAGGCAGCCTTTAGTTACAGTATTATGGCCCCAGCCTCTGGGGACACACACACACATTAAAACACACATTTTTAGCGTTGCTTTTCCTTAGGGTGTTTTTTTGTCATTTTGTTTTTGTCACTACTTTGTTTATTATCTTATGTTTGTGTTGTGACGTAGGTATTTCAGCTTTTATTTTCATTTTTTAAAATTTCTGTGAAGCACATTGAGTTGCATTCCATGTCTGAAATGTGCTGTAAAAATAAAGCTTGATTTGATTTGATACAGCATATTTTATACGAGGAGCAGGAAATATAACCGATTATCAATGGAAATTCTGCAATAAGGGGCATAATCTAAAACATTCATAGTCTCAGTTAATCTATAATGAGCGCAATTCCTCCTTCGAACATTTTAAATCACTTAATGAATAATAGAACAATAAGTGTCTACCACCAGACAGTGGTGGAAGGAGTACTGTAATTACACTGATATTATAGAGCTGTCAAGTTAGACAGAGCAAAGGAAAACAGAGGATCAGTCATTCTAACAAGACTCTCAGAAAACATTCATCTCAATACTGTATGTAATTACAGTATCTATGGAAAAAAGCCTGGGCTGTTATGACTGGCATGTTACAGACATTTATAATGAATGGATCACACCACCTGCAAAGTGGATAGGATTCCCTATTAGATGCCACACCTAAGGTATCCAGTGAATATTCTAGTACTAGTGGAAAATTCCTGATGGAAATACAGTCCTGTATAGCCTATTATTCTGTGCAATTTCAGCACAGCACAGCAAGATAAGCATCTCTGTCAGAGTGCTCAGGGAGGAACAGACACATTCGGATTTTCATGATCAAAGACCTACTTAGATGGTCTGTACTGTAGTTTGCTGGGAATGTCAACGTCAAGATTTGCCATGTACAAACCAACTACAACTAACCCAAGCTACTCCTCAGACACTCACTTAGGTATATTCACCTACTGTCTGGAATTCCCCTTTTATGCACTTTCTCTCTCTACTCGTATTCTGACCTTGAATTTAAGCATGAGATTAGCATGCTATTCACCCACTACTCGTTTGGTGTGGAGATCAAATAAATGAAGGTGTGGCAGAGTTGTGTCTACAGATACGCCATATTCTGACAGGTAATCACAATGCTGATCAGACTACATTGCTTGAATAGGGCTTTTGACATCCTGTTACAGTACTTAATGAAATCCTACATACTTCAACACTATTACAAAAAGACGACTATCTGCATGGCTTGACCTCAGAGGCACTTAAGTTAATCAAAGTTCAGTTTCCTCAACATCCTACAGCTTTTAACGAGTGACGATGGCTCCTTCTCTCAACCGTGAACACGCATCTTACACACGTGAATGCCTTTAGATAAGCCAGAGCTTCTATACACAGTACTTCATTATCTCAGCATGGTCCTTTCTCATGGTGTGAGAGAACTGAAGTGCTAGTATGATGGTCACTAGTATGCCCCCTGACAGACCACTCACTGTCTAACTACCATCCAAGGCCTACTGTTCTAATATCTAGGGCGTAGAGGGGTTCAGGGATATTCCTGACCTTGTGACCTGCCCAGGACAAATTGGCATTAGGGCCCTGAGATTTTCCTGGGTCATGTGGTCAGGAAAAATTCCCTTCATATTGTCAATAAAAATAAATAATTGAAATAAAATAAATACAAATAAATGTTTTCCACCACCTATCTATAGACAATACCCCATAATAAGAGTGAAAACATGTTTTTAGAAATATCTCATTCACAAAGGTATTCACACCCCTGAGTCAATGGCTTGTGGAAGCACCTTTTGCAGGCCTTTTTTATTTAATTTAACTTGGCAAGTCAGTTAAGAATAAATTCTTATTTACAATGACAGCCTACCCTGGCCAAACCCTAACCACACTGGGCCAACTGTGCGCCGCCCTATGTGACTTCCAATCACAGCCGGTTGGGATACAGCCTGGAATTGAACCAGGGTCTGTAGTGACGCCTCTAGCACTGAGATGCAGTGCCATAGACCACTGCGACACTTGGGAGGCCATTACAGCTGTGATTCTTTCTGTGTAAGTCTCTAAGAGCTGTGATTCTTTCTGGGTAAATCTCTAGGAGATGTGATTCTTTCTGGATAAGTCTCTAAGAGCTGTGATTCTTTGTGGGTAAGTCTCTAAGAGCTGTGATTCTTTCTGGGTAAGTCTCTAAGATCTGTGATTCTTTCTGAGTAAGTCTCCAAGAGCTGTGATTCTTTCTGGGTAAGTCTCTAAGAGCTGTGATTCTTTCTGGGTAAGTCTCTAAGAGCTGTGATTCTTTCTGGGTATGTCTCTAAGAGCTGTGATTCTAACTGGATAAGTCTCTAAGAGCTGTGATTCTTTGTGGGTAAGTCTCTAAGAGCTATGATTCTTTGTGGGTAAGTCTCTAAGAGCTATGATTCTTTCTGGGTAAGTCTCTAAGAGCTGTGATTCTTTGTGGGTAAGTCTCTAAGAGCTGTGATTCTTTGTGGGTAAGTCTCTAAGATCTGTGATTCTTTCTGGGTAAGTCTCCAAGAGCTGTGATTCTTTCTGGGTAAGTCTCTAAGAGCTGTGATTATTTCTGGGTACGTCTCTAAGACCTGTGATTCTTTGTGGGTAAGTCTCTAAGAGCTATGATTCTTTGTGGGTACGTCTCTAAGACCTGTGATTATTTCTGGGTAAGTCTCTAAGAGCTTTGATTCTTTCTGGGTAAGTCTCTAAGAGCTGTGATTCTTTGTGGGTAAGTCTCTAAGAGCTGTGATTCTTTCTGGGTAAGTCTCTAAGAGCTGTGATTCTTTCTGGGTACGTCTCTAAGACCTGTGATTCTTTGTGGGTAAGTCTCTAAGAGCTGTGATTCTTTCTGGGTACGTCTCTAAGAGCTGTGATTTTCTCTGGGTATGTCTCTAAGAGCTGTGATTCTTTCTGGGTAAGTCTCTAAGAGCTGTGATTCTTTCTGGGTATGTCTCTAAGAGCTGTGATTCTTTATGGGTGTGTCTCTAAGAGCTGTGATTCTTTCTGGATAAGTCTCTAAGAGCTGTGATTCTTTCTGGGTAAGTCTCTAAGAGCTGTGATTCTTTCTGAGTAAGTCTCTAAGAGCTGTGATTTTTTCTGGGTATGTCTCTAAGAGCTGTGATTCTTTGTGGGTAAGTCTCTAAGAGCTGTTATTCTTTCTGGGTAAGTCTCTAAGAGCTGTGATTATTTCTGGGTAAGTCTCTAAGAGCTGTGATTCTTTCTGGGTAAGTCTCTAAGAGCTGTGATTCTTTGTGAGTGAGTCTCTAAGAGCTGTGATTCTTTGTGGGTAAGTCTCTAAGAGCAGTGATTCTTTGTGGCTCAGTCTCTAAGAGCTGTGATTTTTTCTGGGTAAGTCTCTAAGAACTGTGATTCTTTCTGGGTAAGTCTCTAAGAGCTGTGATTCTTTCTGGGTAAGTCTCTAAGAGCTGTGATTCTTTCTGGGTAAGTCTCTAAGAGCTGTGATTCTTTCTGGGTAAGTCTCTAAGATCTGTGATTCTTTCTGGGTATGTCTCCAAGAGCTGTGATTCTTTCTGGGTAAGTCTCTAAGAGCTGTGATTATTTCTGGGTACGTCTCTAAGACCTGTGATTCTTTGTGGGTAAGTCTCTAAGAGCTATGATTCTTTGTGGGTACGTCTCTAAGACCTGTGATTATTTCTGGGTAAGTCTCTAAGAGCTGTGATTCTTTCTGGGTAAGTCTCTAAGAGCTGTGATTCTTTGTGGGTAAGTCTCTAAGACCTGTGATTCTTTGTGGGTAAGTCTCTAAGAGCTGTGATTCTTTCTGGGTACGTCTCTAAGAGCTGTGATTTTCTCTGGGTATGTCTCTAAGAGCTGTGATTCTTTCTGGGTAAGTCTCTAAGAGCTGTGATTCTTTCTGGGTATGTCTCTAAGAGCTGTGATTCTTTATGGGTGTGTCTCTAAGAGCTGTGATTCTTTCTGGGTAAGTCTCTAAGAGCTGTGATTCTTTCTGGGTAAGTCTCTAAGAGCTGTGATTCTTTCTGAGTAAGTCTCTAAGAGCTGTGATATTTTCTGGGTATGTCTCTAAGAGCTGTGATTCTTTGTGGGTAAGTCTCTAAGAGCTGTTATTCTTTCTGGGTAAGTCTCTAAGAGCTGTGATTATTTCTGGGTAAGTCTCTAAGAGCTGTGATTCTTTCTGGGTAAGTCTCTAAGAACTGTGATTCTTTCTGGGTAAGTCTCTAAGAGCTGTGATTCTTTCTGGGTAAGTCTCTAAGAGCTGTGATTCTTTCTGGGTAAGTCTCTAAGAGCTGTGATTCTTTCTGGGTAAGTCTCTAAGAGCTGTGATTCTTTCTGGGTAAGTCTCTAGGAGCTGTGATTCTTTCTGGGTAAGTCTCTAAGAGCATCCCATACCTGGATGATGCAACATTTGCTGTTATTCTTTTCAAAATTCTTCAAGTTCTGTGAAATTGGTTGTTTGATCATTGCTAGACAACCATTTTCAGGTCTTGCCATAGATTTTCAAGTAGGTTTAAGTCAAAGCTGTAACTCTCCCACTCAGGAACATTCACTGTCTTCTTGGTAAGCAACTCCAGGTTAGATTTGGCCTTGTGTTTTAGGTTATTCTTCTACTGAAAGGTGAATTAATCTCCCAATGTCTGGTGGAAAGCAGAATTTCCCAGGTTTTCCTTTAGGAAGTTGCCTGTGCTTAGCTCCATTTGATTTATTATTTTTAATCTTGAAACTCCCCAGTTCTTATGATTACAAGCATATTTATAACATGACGCAGCCACCACTATGCTTGAAAATATGGAGAGTGGTAATCAGTCATTTGTTTTATTGGATTTGCCCCAAACACAAGATGTTGAATTTAGGACTAACAGTTAATTGCTTTGCCACATTCTTTTGCCATATCACTTTAGTGCCTGGTTGCAAACAGGATGCATGTTTTGGAATATTTTTATTCTGCAAGTTTCCTTCTTTTCACTCTGTCAGTTAGGTTAGTATTGTGGAGTAACTACAATGTTGTTGATCCATCATCAGTTTACTCCTATCATAGACATTCATGTTGAAATCCCTTAGCGGTTTCCTTCCTTTCCAGAAATTGTGTGGGCTACAGAGATGAGGTAGTCATTCAAAACATTGCACACAGAGTGAGTCCATGCAACTTATTATGTGACTTGTTAAGCAAATGTTTACTCAATTTATTTAGGCATGCCATAACAAGTGGGTTGAATGCTTATTGACTCAATACATTTCAGCTTTTCGTTTTTAATTCATTTGTAAAAATGTTGAAAAACATAATTCCACTTTGACATTATGGGGTATTGTGTGTAGACAGGGTGGGCTCATGGGTGGGATGGGGGTAACAAATCAACTGCAAAGAATCACCAGTATTGAATGCATATGTTCTTTAATGTGTTTTCTATTTACTGAGATTTCATTATGTGCAAATAAACTATTATGGAAATGGATGGTGTCAGTGGTCTGGCTGGAAGTTAGTATTACTGTTGCACACACAACCGTGAAGTAGTTTAAAGACACTGCCCTTTAAAGAGACATTACAGGAGAAAAGAAACCGTTGATGCGTTTGACCGGTATTTGATTATTTTTTTAACATACAAATCTAGATGCACTATTGTAAAGTGGCTGTTCCACTGGATGTCAGAAGGTGAATTCACCAATTTGTAAGTCGCTCTGGATAAGAGCGTCTGCTAAATGACTTAAATGTAATGTAAATGTAGGCAGGTGACCAAAAAAAGTAAAGGGGTGTGAATACTTTCTGAAGGCACTGCGGTGACGATCTACAGTAAGCCTGTCTGAGATGGTGTATGAGCATGCATGAGATGCAAATTAAGAGTTTCATTCCAAAATGCTATATATCCATTTTCAGAAATGTTGGTAAATTGATTTGTATAAAGAAATCAAAGAGATTGGTGTGTTATTTCACTATCTAATCATTTCAAAGGGTTGTTCAATGAAAGACATGTATTTGTTGAAATATATAACTTCAGGGATATTGGCATTTAGCAAAAAAACACATTTTGTGAAACCCATCAATTACAAATCTGAGAACAACAATATTTTACATACAGTGCCTTGCGAAAGTATTCGGCCCCCTTGAACTTTGCAACCTTTTGCCACATTTCAGGCTTCAAACATAAAGGTAAAAAACTGTATTTTCTTGTGAAGAATCAACAACAAGTGGGACACAATCATGAAGTGGAACGACATTTATTGGATATTTCAAACTTTTTTAACAAATCAAAAACTGAAAAATTGGGCGTGCAAAATTATTCAGCCCCTTTACTTTCAGTGCAGCAAACTCTCTCCAGAAGTTCAGTGAGGATCTCTGAATGATCCAATGTTGACCTAAATGACTAATGATGATAAATACAATCCACCTGTGTGTAATCAAGTCCCCGTATAAATGCACCTGCACTGTGATAGTCTCAGAGGTCCGTTAAAAGCGCAGAGAGCATCATGAAGAACAAGAAACACACCGGGCAGGTCCGAGATACTGTTGTGAAGAAGTTTAAAGCCGGATTTGGATACAAAAAGATTTCCCAAGCTTTAAACATCCCAAGGAGCACTATGCAAGCGATAATATTGAAATGGAAGGAGTATCAGACCACTGCAAATCTACCAAGACCTGGCCGTCCCTCTAAACTTTCAGCTCATACAAGGAGAAGACTCATCAGAGATGCAGCCAAGAGGCCCATGATCACTCTGGATGAACTGCAGAGATCTACAGCTGAGGTGGGAGACTGTCCATAAGACAACAATCAGTCGTATATTGCACAAATCTGGCCTTTATGGAAGAGTGGCAAGAAGAAAGCCATTTCTTAAAGATATCCATTAAAAAGTGTGTTTAAAGTTTGCCACAAGCCACCTGGGAGACACACCAAACATGTGGAAGAAGGTGCTCTGGTCAGATGAAACCAAAATTGAACTTTTTGGCAACAATGCAAAATGTTATGTTTGGCTTAAAAGCAACAGAGCTCATCACCCTGACCACATCATCCCCACTGTCAAACATGGTGGTGGCAGCATCATGGTTTGGGCCTGCTTTTCTTCAGCGGGGACAGGGAAGATGGTTAAAATTGATGGGAAGATGGATGGAGCAAAATACAGGACCATTCTGGAAGAAAACCTGATGGGAGTCTGCAAAAGACCTGAGACTGGGACGGAGATTTGTCTTCCAACAAGACAATGATCCAAAACATAAAGCAAAATCTACAATGGAATGGTTCAAAAATAAACATATCCAGGTGTTAGAATGGCCAAGTCAAAGTCCAGACCTGAATCCAATCGAGAATATGTGGAAAGAACTGAAAACTGCTGTTCACAAATGCTCTCCATCCAACCTCACTGAGCTGGAGCTGTTTTGCAAGGAGGAATGGGAAAAAAATTCAGTCTCTCAATGTGCAAAACTGATAGAGACATACCCCAAGCGACTTACAGCTGTAATCGCAGCAAAAGGTGGAGCAACAAAGTATTAACTTAAGGGGGCTGAATAATTTTGCACGCCCAATTTTTCAGTTTTGATTTGTTAAAAACGTTTGAAATATCCAATAAATGTCGTTCTACTTCATGATTGTGTCCCACTTGTTGATTCTTCACAAAAAAAATACAGTTTTATATCTTTATGTTTGAAGCCTGAAATGTGGCAAAAGGTCGGAAAGTTCAAGGGGGCCGAATACTTTCGCAAGGCACTGTACATGAAGGTACCCATAAGCAATAATTTTTGGTGAAAAAACACAAATGTGAAAAATTGGTGGATATAGCGTTTTGCTAATAAACTCTTCAAATATTGAACAGGATATTTGTATTTATTATGGATGTGTATGTATAGTGTGTGTGTGGTCATGTGTATGTACTGTCATGTGTATGTACTCCCATAGTCTGTTCTGGACTTGGGGACTGTGAAGAGACCTCTGTTGGCATGTCTTGTGGGATATGCATGGGTGTCTGAGCTGTGTGCTAGTCATTTAAACAGACAGCTCGGTGCTTTCGAACATGTCATTACTTCTCACAAATACAAGTAGTGATGAAGTCAATCTCCCCTCAGTTTCAGCCAGGAGAGATTGACATGCATATTATTATTGTTTGCTCTCTGTCTACATCCAAAGGCCAGCCGTGCTGCCTTGTTCTGAGACAATTGCGATTTTCCTGTCACTCCTTGTGGCACCTGACCACACGACTGAACAGTAGTCCAGGTGCGACAAAACTAGAGCCTGTAGGACCTGCCTTGTTGATAGTGCTGTTAAGGTAGCGCATCGCTTTATTATGGACAGACTCCCCATCTTAGCTACTGTTGTATCAATATTTTTTGACCGTGACAGTTTAGAATCCAGGGTTACTCCAAGCAGTTTATTCACCTCAACTTGCTCAATTTCTACATTATTTATTACACGATTTAGTTGAGGGTTAGGGTTTAGTGAATGATTTGTCCCAAATACAATGCTTTTAGTTTTTGAAATATTTAGGACTAACTTATTCCTTGCCACCCATTCTGAAATAAACTGCAGCTCTGTGTTTTGCAGTTAAGTGTTGCAGTCATTTCAGTTGCTGTAGTAGCTGACGTGTATAGTGTTGAGTCATCCGCAAAATGGAAAAAAGGGACCTGGACAGCTGCCCTGGAGAATTCCTGATTCTACCTGGATTATGTTGGAGAGGCTTCCATTAAAGAACACCCTCTGTTCTGTTAGACAGGTAACTCTGTATCCACAATATAGCAGGGGATGTAAAGCCATAACACATATGTTTTTCCAGCAGCAGACTATGATTGATAATGTCAAAAGTCGCACTGAAGTCTAACAAAACCGCCCTCAAAATATTTTTAACATCAGCCAATTATCAGTCATTTGTGTAAGTGCTGTGCTTGTCGAATGTCCTTCCCTATAAGCATGCTTGTCACGCTGGTATAAAGGTTTTGGAGATGGGTGCAGGAATACATCATCTGGGTTTTTAATACACCCAAAACAAACGTATACAAAACACTGGGATGGACCCAAACAAAGAGCGAGGGTAAACCTCATAGAACGACACAAGACCCATAATACACAAAGCATGCAGCACAGGCTGATACAACATATAGGTACTTACACGACCAACAGACATGGGAACAATAATCGATAGCCCAATGGGGAAACACATTTATACAATTACAATCTGTGTGGAATTGGAACCAGGTGTGTGTAATGACACAGTGCAGTGCAGCCAAGAAGGCCGATGACGTCGACCTCCGGAACTGGTGAACCGAATGAGCAACAGTACCGGGGGGGGGGGATCTGTGACAGCCCTGAAAGTCTATTGTCAATTTTTTTACTGTAAAAAAGCATTGTATCTGATCAAACTTTACTAAGGGTTGGTAACAGGCTGATTGGTCGGCTATTTGAGCAAGTAAAGGGGACGTTACTATTCTTAGGTAGCGGAATGACTTTTGCTTCCATCCAGGCCTGAGAGCACAACACTTTCTAGAAGGCTTAAATTGAAGATATGGCAAATAGGAGTGGCAATATCGTCCGTCCAAGTTGTCAGACCCCGGTGGATTGTCATTGTTGATAGACAACAACAATCTTCCACACTCACATTATGGAATTCATAATTACAATAATTGTCTTTCATAATTTGGTCAGATATACTTGGATGTGTTGTGTCAGTGTTTGCTGATGGCATATCATACCTAAGTTTGATAAACTTGCCAATGAAAAAATCATTAAAGTAGTTGGCAACATCAGTCAGTTTTGTCATGAATGAGCCATCTGATTCATTGATTGATGGAGCTGAGTTTGCCTTTTTTTCCCAAAATTTAATTGAAGGTGCTCCAAAGCTTTTTACTATCATTCTTTATGTAATTATCTTTGTTTCATAGTGTAGTTTCTTCTTCTTTTTATTCAGTTTAGTCACATGATTTCTCAACTTGCAGTACATTTGCCAATCGGTTGTGCAGCCAGACTTATTTGTCATTCCTTTTGCCTCAACCCTCTCAACCATAACATTTTTCAATTCCTCATCAATTCATGGGAATTTATCAGTTTCTACAGTAATTTTCTTAATGGGTGCATGTTTATTAGTGACTGGGATAAGCAATTTGTAAATATGTCAAGTGCTCCTCCTCCTTTTTGCTCCTCATTACACACCACAGACCAACACATTTTCTTCACATCAACAACATAGGAATCACTACAAAACTTATTGTATGACCTCTTATACACTATATTAGGCCCAGCTTTTAAAACTTTGGTCCTATTGTGATCACTATATCCTATGGATTATATCCTATGGACTGCTTTAAAGCAAATATCTGCAGCATTAGTAAAGATGTGATCAATACATGTTGATGATTTAATTCCTGTGCTGTTTGTAACTACCCTGGTAGGTTGACTGATAATCTGAACCAGGTTGCAGGCACTGGTTAGAGTTTTACGCTTTTTCTTTAGTGGGCAGCTTGATGAAAGCCAGTCAATATTTAAATCATCCAGAAAATATATCTCTATGTTGATATCACATACATTACCAAACATATCACACGTTATCCAGATACTGACTGCTAGCACTTGGTGGTCTATAGCAGTGTCCCACAAGAATGGGCATTAGGTGAGGCAGATGAACCTGTAGCCATATGATATGAATGTGTGTCTTGGCGGAGCAATCTGTCAACAAGACAAGCTGTGTGTCAACAAAGTATATAATCAATGTGTCATCAACGTAATCAATATGTAGTCATAACCACCCACGCAGTTACAATGTGTGTTTGTGAGACAGCTGGGCCCAGCTACACAGACAACCAATGGAATATCCCAGCACCTTTTATTAAATCATGTTTAATATACTGTAACATTACCAATCATTATCAAGTCCAATTAACATAAAAGAAAACATGCATTACCGCTGAGAGAAAATTTTTGGACTCCACATTTTCTTTCCCTATCCACCCATCTATTTTTCAAAGGACTCCATATTCTAGAGAGGGAGAGAGATGAGCCAGTAAAGGTCAGCGGCTCATTTGAAGTCTTCAGCTCCGTGAAATCAGGAGCACTTAGAGCCCAGCCTGGTGTTAATGGAGCATCATGGGAGCAGCTATCCGTCCGCCTCTGATCCAGTCATTAACCCTGATTAATGACACCCCCCCTCCCCTCCACACACACACACACACACACACACACACACACACACACACACACACACACACACACACACACACACACACACACACACACACACACACACACACACACACACACACACACACACACACACACACACACACACAAAGACACACACCATCGGCAATCCATGCCCATCTCCTAGTCTCAGCATGCTCTTTCTAATAAAGCTGATATTGTGGTGTCCCAGTCAGCCTCAGTAATGTATGCAAAGGTCATGAGGAGGAGACAGGATGGGGCAGTGGTGGGGAGAGGTTGATGGGGTCTTTGTATTTTCAATACTCGCCTTTTCAATCAGTGATACTACATAAAAAAAATATAATCAACCATGTCATTGCACTAGCGTAATTGAATGATGTCCTGGTGTAAGATTCCAGCTGGTTGATAAGTTGTAAAATAGTTGTAATAGCTTGTGACTAGGCTATATAAAGATTTTGCCAAAATAAATTAAAGTAAATGTCAATAATGATTGTCACATAACACAGACAGATGCAACGAAATGTGTTGTTTTACAGGTTCAGCCATAGTAGTACAGCACACCTGTAGCAAATTAGGGTTAAGTGCCTTGCTCAAGGGCACATCGGCAGATGTTTCACCATGTCGGCTCAGATAGTTGAACCAGCAACCCTTCGGTTACTGGCCCAACACTCTAACCGCTAGGCTACCAGCCACCCTTCAAGACTAGACTGTGGAGTGTGTGAATGAGACAGTAGACTGTAAAGGTCTAGTTTAAAGACTTGCTTGTCTGAGCATGAAAGGGCTGTATGAAAGTGTGGTTGTGACCCGGTTCTTCCTACTTCTGTCTGGCTGGCAGTGACAGATGCATCCGGAGCCGGGTTCTGCCCTGCAGCACTGACGGAAATGGGACAGCAGAGGGAGGATAGAAAACCAGAGCATGAGAGGAAGCAGTGGCACAGCCCGTCCGCGGCCAGGCAGGGGACGCCAGCCAAGGGTACGACACTGTGAAACACACCAGCCGGGGCCACAAGCACTAGTCACTTCCAGACAGAAAGACACATAAGAATAACTCACAACTGAACCGGAGTTTAGCAAGAGCTTTTTGTCTTCTCTTTTTTGATTGCCCTTTTGTATCTGCCAAGGGCATGCATGTCTGTATGTAGCCTCGCTACTTTTATAGCCTGTCTGTTTACTGTAGTTTTAGTTCTTTACCTACCTATTGTTCACCTAATACCTTTTTTGCACTATTGGTTAGAGCCTGTAAGTAAGCATTTCACTGTAATTCACTGTTGTATTTGGCGCACGTGACACATAAACTTTGATGTGATTTGATCTCCATACGTTGGTATTACCTTAAGGATACAGCTGTTTAGATGGAGAGCATTCAAGAACCCATTGAACCCTTAAAACCACTGTAATTATACATCATTTTGTACTGTGCCCATCACTGACTCCAACACTGGGTGTCTCTGTGTCACATCATACACAGTACCACAGCATTAGGGTAAAGGTAATCTCGGTTAACCCAGAACTAAAATCTGGCGTAATTTGGTCAGATGTGTTTACGTAGTCTGTCCACGAGAGATTTGGATAAAGGCATCTACAATGGTGACTATTTTGTTGCAAGGGTACATGGAGAAAATGAGATAAGGTCTGAAATAGTACTGAAAGTGGCTGGGTAATTCTAAAGCCTCTCATATAGGACACTGGAGTGTGTCCTCTTGAAAATAAGAGTCCTGAGGTAGGGGTTAACTTGAGACCACGTAGCAAATCACAGTGTGAGGACCAGACTTCAATTCAACTTCAATTAGAGTAGGCAGCAGACAGACAGCAGCACATCCCTACACCAAGAAATAATAACGTTGAGCTCAAATTGGAAAAAGGAAACGACCTTAAGGTGCTGTGTGTATGTACTGTGATAATGAGAATGCATGTGACGTGTACAAGCCATGGAGCAGGGGCTACATTATTGGTATTCCTATAATGACTCCCTAACCATCCCTCTGCAAAAACATATCTGCCTGCATGGACACACAGAAATGCACAGATATGGAAACAGGCAGGAGTATAGACACCATCTGCATGCACACACATAGACAATGACACAGGGACACACATACATGAACCTCATCACCCCCCACCCACAAGCCATCTTTTCAACAGCCTGATACATTTCACTTTCAGATGCACTCAATGCAGACGGGTCAATCAATAAATCCAATCTATTTTATGTCCTTTTTATGTCAGCAGTTGTCACAAAGTGCTTTACCGATAACCAGCCTCAGACCCCAAAGAACAAACAATGCAGATGTAGAAGCACAGTGGCTTGGAAAAACTCCTTAGAAGGTAGGAACCTAGGAAGAAACCTAGAGAGGAACCAGGCACAGAGGGGTGGCCAGTCCTCTTCTGTCTGTATTGGGTGGAGATTTAAGAGGCCATTAAGACCTGTTTCAAGATGATGGTCCCACAGGATAATAACACTCATTTACCAGTACATGTCAATCATATAAGCTCAATGCTTTCTCTTCCTCTTCATATTCATAGTTGAAAGCAATCAAAGTCAGTGGGGAGACTTCTGCCTCTGTTGAGATGATGCCAGAGGGTCCCTCTAAAATAACTGCACCCTGTGTGAGATCAAGATAGTCAAACTCCGGAAACCTGTGACTGTGTAAACCCCTTCAGCCTTCATGGAGCTGTGGCACAAAGTAGGTCTGATTTAATGACATCTTAACTCACTCTGGGTCCTCATTTCATGATTCTAAAGAGGATGTTGATCTTGAGGATGTCTTAGCAAAGTAACACCAAGGACAACATGAAAATGTTTCTTTACCTAACTGTAAAGTAGCTGTAGAGCAGGTATTCCCAAACCCCCTGGGTGATTCACATTTCCTCAGCCACAGTGTGTTATATGTGCAAAAGTAATATCTCACAACTCGATGAAACCTTCACTCTTGCGCAGACATTTAGAAACAAAACATGCCAACATAAAAAAATAAGTCACTGGAGTTTTTTGGGCAAGAATTATGATGACTTTCGAGTAGTAAGACATGTATAAAAGCAACAGATAATGTACCATTAATAAGAAGGGGCTAGAAGCGTCTTATATGGTGAGCTACCGAGTGGCTAGGACAGGCAAGCTCCATACTATTGTGGAAGACTTAATTCTTCCTGCTGCTGCGGATATGGCTGGGACAATGCTGGGGGAAAAGGCCAAAAAAACTATACAGACAATGTCTTCATCAAACAACACTGTTTTACGACGCATCAGTGACATGAAAGGAGATGTTTTGAAATAATTAATGGCGCAAAAGCCATGACAGGGAGACATAGTGGAGTGGTAACGTGCGTGCAAGCAGTTGCTCCCGACACCACTTGGTTACACTGCAGCATCCACCGAGAGGCTCTTGCTGCCAAGGAAATGCCTGACAGCTTGAAAGAGGTTTTGGACGCTACAGTGAAAATGGTTAACTTTGTTAAAGCAAGGCCACTGAACTCTTGTGTATTTTCTGCACTATGCAATGATATGGGCAGTGACCATGTAACGCTTTTACAACATACAGAAGTGCGCTGGTTATCAAGGGATAAAGTATTGACACGTTTTGTTTAATTGAGAGACGAGCTTAAAGTTTTCTTTACTGACCATCATTTTAACTTGTCTGACCGCTTGACGAGTTTCTCACACGACTGGCCCATCTGAGTGATGTTTTTTCTCGACTGAATGATCAGAATCTAGGATTTCAGGGACTCCACAACTATATTCAATGTGCTGGACAAAATTGAGGCTATGACTAAGAAGTTGGAGCTCTTCTCTGTCTGCATTAACAAGGACAACACACGGGTCTTTCCATCATTGTATGATTTTTTTGCGTGCAAATGAACTCAAGCTTACGGACAATGTCAAAATGTGATACAGCAAAGCACCTGAGTGAATTGGGTGCACAAATACGCACGTACATTCCTGAAACGGATGACACAAACAACTGGATTCGTTATCTCTTTCATGCCCTGCCTCCAGTTGTCACAATCGTCTAATGAATTAATGGACCAAGGCGCAGAGTACGTAGAGTTCCACATTTTTATTAAATGAAACTCACAAAAACATTAAAGAGCAACGACATGTGACGTTCTGTAAAGCTCACAGGCATCAACATGAAAACAAGATCCCACAAATCCAGTGGGTAAATGGCTGCCTAAATATGATCCCCAATCAGAGACAATGATAAACAGCTGCCTCTGATTGGGAACCATACCAGGCCAACATAGAAATAAATGCACTAGATTACCCACCCTAGTCACACCCCGACCTAACCAAAATAGAGACTAAAAAGACTCTCTATGGTCAGGGCGTGACACCAGTTCATTTACCGATATCTGAAAAAGAGAGCCTCATTGAAATTGCAATAAGCTAGTCTGTGAAAATTGAATTTAATCAGAAGCGACTGCCAGAATTATGGATTGGGCTGTGCTCAGAGTATCCTGCCATGGCAAATCGCGCTGTTAAGACACTGATGCCCTTTGCAACCACATACCTATGTGAGAGTGGATTCTCAGGCCATCACTAGCATGAAAACTAAATACAGGCACAGACTGTGTGTGGAAAATGATTTAAGACTGAGATACAACCCAACTATGCAGAGTTATGTGCATAATTTCAAGCACACCCTTCTCATAAATCTGTGGTGAGTTATTCACAATTTTCGATGAACAAATAAGGTTTTATATGTAAGATAGTTAAATAAAGAGCAAAATTATTGATTATTATTATATTACTATTTGTGCCTTGGTCCTATAAAAGCTCTTTGTCACTTCTCACAAGCCGGGTTGTGACAAAAACACACACTCATTCTTATGTTTAATAAATGTATCGTATAGTGTGTGTGTGGCAGGCTTATTATGGCAAAAAAACAACATTTGAGAGTGCGCTGACCCTGGTGCTAGAAGGGGCATGCAGCTGGAGGTTGAATGTTTGCAGGGGTAAGGGAATATAAAAAGTTTGAGAACCACTGGTCTCGAGCACAGAAAATCCATGTAGTAAAAGACCAGAAAATGGCCATTGACACACCACAGGGAAAGCTCTGATAGGCCCTTGTGACAAAGCCAAGCCAGTCCAGAGTAGATAATGCAATATGCTATAAGGTTACATGCTGTAATCACATTACAACTACATACTGCAATTTATTGACGCATAGCAACATTGGGTAAATGGGTAGCCCAACTTATTGATGCTAGGTGCTAATTGTGTTCTTTTTTTCCTGTTTAAAAAAGTTCGGGAAATTTTACTCACTTTTTCTCCCCAATTTCATGATATCCAATTACGATCTTGTCTCATCACCTCAACTCCCCAACGGGCTTGGGAGAGGCAAAGGTCAAGTCAAGCGTCCTTCGAAACATGACCCGCCAAACCGCACTTCTTTACACCCGCCCCGCTTAACCCAGTATCCAGCCGCAGCAATGTGCCAGAGGAAACACCGTTCAACTGACGACTGAAGTTAGCCTGCAGGCGCCCGGCCCACCGCAAGGGGTCGGTAGTGATGCCTCATGCCTCAAGCAGTGCCTTAGACCGCTGAGCCACTCGTGAGGCTCCGTTTGGAGAAATCCGCAATACTTGTATATCACTCACAGATTTTGCGATAAAACTTAAAGTATTTTAGGCTACATGGAAATAACATGAAGTAACATATTTAACATGGTACATCGGAATAGGCTTTCCAACTCTTTCCGAAACATGGGAAAGGTACCAACACTTCTGTGTAGATGAAGCTGATCTGTATACTGGACGTTATCATTCATCACATCCATTAAATATGCAATGGGGTTTCTCCGAGTTCAGGTTCTGGCTGTTTCAATGGTTTCCCAGAGCATCGAGGTCCAGTGCTCCAGCTACCCTCAATATTGAGTGACTGACATGTATGACTAGAGAATGTGCAACAGGCTTAAACAAGTTTTAATGGACTATTCAATAAAAGTGCATCACTAAACAAATCCACTATATCTAGATCTATATATTTCTGAAGGGGAGTAGGCCCAATTGTGTTACAAATCACAGTTTTTTTGTTGGTCAGTCCTGGCCATGGAGACATGTAATAACTGTTCAACAGCGGGGAGTGTCCACTGAAAAGGCCTTTATTCAGAAATTATAGGCCCAACATGGATTTAATTCATCAATATGACTGGCGCAATCACAGACCTAATCCATCAATACAACGACTGTGATAAAGTGTCTGCAGTAGAATGATTCCCTGACAGAGTGGAGAGAAATAACAGTGGACTATTTAAAACCTTTTCAACAAGGCTGGTAGCCTAGTGGTTAGGAGCGTTGGGCCAGTAACCGAAATGTCGCTATTTAGAATCCATGAGCCGACTAGGTGAAAAATATATCGATGTGCCCTTGAGCAAGGCACTTAACCCTGATTGCTCCTGTAAGTCGCCCTGGATAAGAGCGTCTGCTAAATGACTAAAATGTTATTGTAACCAAAGTGGATGGGGATGGATTGGTGTTACAATCTCACTAACACTGTAGGCTTCAACCAGTTTGATTGTGCTCTGTGACCTGAGGAGGACTTTGCATTGACTAGCTATGAATAGCGGCTTTGCAGTGAGCCTTGTAGTTTCAAGCATGACTGAGAACAACTACAGACCAGGGCTTATCATGCTTGTGTTTGGGTTGTTACTGTGGTTTGCTGGCACCAGCTTGGCTTGCTATCGCTGAGCCACAACAAAGACCATCTGCACTGCCAGCTCAAGCTCTCAAAAAATACTATATTTGCATACAGAACCAAGAACTATACATTTCACACATCCACCAGCCTCAACCCCTCTCCAGTGTGTGCTTTTACAGGGGGCACTGCTACTGTAGTTGCAGGCATCCAAGGGAGACAAGAGCTTTTAAGGGCCTTTTTGGCTCTTGAATAACTATTTGGGTGAGGAACTGTTGGCCAGCTCCATGCTTTCAAATCATCATGGTTGCTGACTCAAAAAGAAAGGAGCTGTCCACCAACTGGTGGCACTGAAATGGCTGTTTTGACATAGGTAGACGTGATGAGAGATCTAAGGAAAGTCATAGTACAAATAGTATGATCTCTGTGAATAGAATTCTTGCAATGACTCCCTTGGGTTATAGGCTCTCTGGACAGGCGAGGCTACACATTACTTCTGCACAGTGACGGCTCACATGGCCACTGGACAGAGCAACACTGGAGTGAAGCCATGGGTCAATTTATTGCTTTAATTAAGCAATTCATTAAGATCCACAGATTCAATAAAATGTGGATGTGATTTTGATAACTGGCTAAGAGAGGGACCGAGGAAATGTTATGTTTTAAAGTTGATCAGCTATGTGAACCGTAGTCACTTAGCAACCACCAGGTGCTCTACCTTGCACCTTAGAGACTGCTGCCCTATGTACATAGTCAATGAACACTGGTAATTTTAATAATGTTTACATACTGTTTTACACCACATTATATGTATATACTGTATTCTAGTCATGGATCCTCCTATATAACTACTGCTGTACACACCTTTTCTATTCTTATAATGTCCATACAGTCTTGACACACCATTATATATATAGGACTATATTTTTACTCTGAACACTGACATTGTTCATTCTGATATTTCTTAATTTCTTTATTTTTACTTTTTGTGTTATGTGTGTATTGTTTTGTATTGCTATGCATTACTGCACTGTTGGAGCTAGAAGCATTTAGCTGCACCTGCGATAACATCTGCAAATCTGTGTATGCGACAAAGAAACTTTGATTTGAAATTATACATATTTTACACTGGTGCGCATTCTGTACGCATTTTACGACATACGTGTTGGTGTTCATTGACTGTAGGTCAAGAGATACATTCCAAGTAACACTCACCTTATAATGTCATCGTTGTGACCCAGGTAAAACTTCTGAGTGTGTTCTCTGGCATTGTAAACCACGCCGACTCCAGCCACGAAATAGACCACTTCTTTCCCAGCGGTGTAGTACAGGTTGTTTCGGCATTGATGCCCTCTGTACCCGTAGATCCATTCTAATCTCAATTGGCAACGCGGAGCAGTCCGATCCGCCATTATATTTGACAACTTGTTTCTTTTGTGAATTATTCCACTCTTAAGTAGGCTACACGACAACAGGGACTGCAGACATGCATATGCAAAGTTTATGGAAAACTCACTGATAAAATTAGAAAAATTCTAACAGATGACATTTTCCTTTAGTCTAGGCTATCGATTTTAAAATTAATTCCCGCATTCTACAGCAGATGTGCACATAGCGTTTTGAAAAAACCCCAGCAAGGACACGACACTACACACCTCAGGTCTATTCATCATTTTTGCTTTTAAAAACTGTGTTGCATGAATGGTTACTATGTTAGGCTACTCTTAGAGACTGTGAATTAATGCATTATTTTCATCATAAACATTTTTTTTCACTCTTACCATTATGTCTTACTAAAGTTAATTTACTCCACATTAAATGCTATTTCATATGTATTTAAAATGGGTTCCTTTTCAAATGATAACGAAAACAGAAGAACTGGCCAAATAAACAAACAGCAAATGAACACAATTGCTAGAGGATTCGGCTGCTGCTGAAATATAATCCGGACACTAATCCTCCACTGTAACACCAGCCATAGTTACTACGGTTTTATACAATTCCCAAGACAATAACTAACAACTAAACATTTCAATCAAACAAACACGTAGAAAATAGGGCGAACATGCAATCTGTCTGTCGTCAATTGACAAATCTGGTTTAAGTAAATCCAAGAGTCGAAGTATTGTGAGGAATTACGGATTTTCACTGCAAATCACTCCGACAGAGTGCAAACTGTCTGACAGCCACAGCTGGTTCGCCGCTGTCAGAGTGAAGGAGCCCCAAAATGCAAATTATATGTTAACTTCCGTGCAGAGGCAAACAATCTATGGGTTTCAAAACACAGTCGCTCACCGCGCGACTCCGTCGCATCTCCCGCATCTCAAATGGATTGATGAAAATAGGGATTCCGGGCGGCAAGCGACAGAAGCCTATTACTCATAAGGGCGAATGACAGGCGATGCCTATGATAAACCGGGGTGGAAAACTGAGCAGAGGTCTAGTACTGTGTTATTCATTGCGTATTAATATTAATGTAGTAACGTAATGGAGACTTTCCCCATCAAGTATTTAGCGTAATATTTTTCAGAACAGCCTCTCTCTATTTTCGAAATGCTATTACCACGTCGCTCTGCGAGCCACCCCTGCCCTGCCGCCGACGTTAAGGGGCCAGCTGCATAGGTTTATGGGTATTGATGTATTTATGTCTGTGGCATCCCCTCTCTCATTGGTCCAAAACATTGAAAACTACAACTACCAGTCAGCAGTGCTAAAGCGCTATCCAAGGTCCTGAAGACCTAAAGATACAACAAAACATCGGTTAGCTATGAAAACAGAATGGCAGCTTTTGCGATCAGCAATAATTGAGTAAATTCATATGATAGAAATGTACTTTGATTTAATCATAATTTTAGGCCCTAATTAAAATAAAGGCATTACACTGAATAGGAACTGAATGAATCGAATAGCAACTGATAAATGTTTTTTGTAACAAATAGATGATATTGGAGTTCAATCGCAAATAGGAAACTAAATTGGATGTAATAATTTAGCCTGCATAATATTAATATCAGGATTTATCAAATTGGAGAGAGTTGAACCAAAGGGAGTCCTCAACACACATGTGATACTTTAGATCATACACAGATGCATTCTAGAACGGAATATCTCTTGGATCGATGGCTCTCAAAACTGAACACCACTATGCTACATTTTCTGTAAAAGGTTTAACAACCATAACCCCTTACTTATTATTCATATGCCACTCTTTGACTGGGGCGGTAGGTCGCCTTGTGGTTAGAGTGTTGGGCCAGGAACAGAAAGGTTGCTGGATTGAATCCCCAAGCTGACAAGGTAAAAACCTGTCATTCTGCCCCGAAACAAGGCAGTAGGCCGTCATTGTAAATACGAATTTGATCTTAACTGACTTGACTAGTTAAATACAGGTTTAAAAAAAATCCCTTACATGTTTATATATGGAACAAGAGGTCTTTCTAGATGGAAGCTGGACTCTTGGAATGGATGTTATGTAGATTGTTCTCAAATGCTAAGTAGAGCATGCCATTGCCAGCCCCTTAGACAGCCCCTTAGACAACGGTGACAGACTTTACTGGAGAGCCAGCGCAATCTACCGTGCCATTCTTAGGGCCTCATATAGGGCTCTCTGTGAATATGTTGCGAGTGAGAGGAGTTGGCTGAATTAATATTCTTCTTGCAAGCTAACAGTCATGTTCACAAAGACCTTGACTGACAACTCCCATGGGACTCTAGCGGCTTACCGATTCCTCAATATAGCAACTGCTCGAGGTTTGTATTACTGCTCCACCCAACCCAAGATCTGCTTGTGCTTAGCCAACTCCTCTGACATTTGTTGCCATGTACGCCATCAAGCATGGATGGTATGAGAATTATTGATAGAGGCATTGGATAAAGCACAAAAGGAACTGGCTATAACCTATATACAGTAAGGTCCATTATTGGCACCCTTGATAAAGATGAGCAAAATATACTATAAAATAATTACAATAAACTATTTGTGTGCAATCAAGCATCTAATTAAGTATTAGACAAGACTACTGTCTTGAATCCTGCCTCATATTCCTTGTGACTAGTAAAATAAAAAATACAACAGATGCACAAAGTAATTGAATGTCACTGTTTGAATTGATGCAGTGGATAACTAGTTTCAAACTGTATTGATTTGTTGAGTACATGAATCCAAATGGGTATTCTTGGGTCTCGACCAAGCCCTGTGCAACTGGCTACTGGACTTCCTGACGGGCCGCCCCCAGTTGGTGAGAGTAGGTAACAACATCTCCACCCCGCTGATCCTCAACACAGGGGCCCCACAAGGGTGCGTTCTGAGCCCTCTCCTGTACTCCCTGTTCACCCACGACTGCGTGGACATGCATGCCTCCAACTCAATCATCAGTGCTAGGCAGTGGTAGGCTTGATTACCAACAACGACGAGACGGCCTACAGGGAGGAGGTGAAGGCCCTCGGAGTGTGGTGTCAGGAAAATAACCTCACACTCAACGTCAACAAAACAAAGGGGATGATTGTGGACTTCAGGAAACAGCAGAGGGAGCACCCCCCTATCCACATCGATGGGACAATAGTGGAGAGGGTAGTAGGTTTTAAGTTCCTCGGCGTACACATCATGGACAAACTGAATTGGTCCACCCACACAGACAATGTCATGAAGAAGGCACAGCAGCGCCACTTCAACCTCAGGAGGCTGAAGAAATTTGGCTTGTCACCAAAAGCACACAAACTTCTACAGATGCACAATCGAGAGCATCCTGTCGGGCTGTATCACCGCCTGGTACGTCAACTGCTCCGCTCACAACCGTAAGGCTCTCCAGAGGGTAGTGAGGTCTGCACAACGCATCACCGGGGGCAAACTACCTGCCCTCCAGGACACCTACCACCCAATGTCACAGGAAGGCCATAAAGATCATCAAGGACAACAACCACCCAAGCCACTGCCTGTTCACCCTGCTATCATCCAGAAGGCGAGGTCAGTACAGGTGCATCAAAGCAGGGACCGAGAGACTGAAAAACAGCTTCTATCTCAAGGCCATCAGACTGTTAAACAGCCACCACTAACATTGAGTGGCTGCTGCAAACACA
Organism: Oncorhynchus masou masou; assembly: GCF_036934945.1. Taxonomy (NCBI): domain Eukaryota; kingdom Metazoa; phylum Chordata; class Actinopteri; order Salmoniformes; family Salmonidae; genus Oncorhynchus; species Oncorhynchus masou. The sequence goes on along the minus strand of NC_088235.1, from coordinate 45,727,204 downwards.
TTAACTCAACTCCAGCCACTTTATTAATGGGAATTGATGGAAATTGAAGTAAAATATATCACTACCCACTTTAAACAATGCTACTTAATATAATGTTTACATACCCTACATTACTTATCTCATATGCATATACTGTACTCTATATCATCTACTGCATCTTTATGTAATACATGTATCACTAGCCACTTTAAACTATGCCACTTTGTTTACATACCCTACATTACTCATCTCATATGTATATACTGTACTCGATACCATCTACTGCATCTTGCCTATGCCGTTCTGTACCATCACTCATTCAGATATCTTTATGTACATATTCTTTATCCCTTTACACTTGTGTGTATAAGGTAGTAGTTTTGGAATTTTTAGGTTAGATTACTCGTTGGTTATTACTGCATTGTCGGAACTAGAAGCACAAGCATTTCGCTACACTCACATTAACATCTGCTAACCATGTGTATGTGACAAATAAATTTGATTTGATTTGATTGCAGTGCAAGATTTTTGATTGACAGGAGATACCTGGTTGTCAGGGTTGACAGAACATACCTATCTACACAGTCTGCAAAACATTAGGAACACCTTCCTAATATTGAGTTGCACCCACTTTTGCCCTCAGAACAGCCTCAATTCGTCAGGGCATGGACTTTACAAGGTGTTGAAAGCATTCCACAGGGATGCTGGCCCATGTTGACTCCCTTGCGTCCCACAGTTGTGTCAAGTTGGCTGGAAGTCCTTTAGGTGGTGGACCATTCTCGATACACACAGGAAACTGTTGACCGGTGCGCCTGGCACCTACTACGATACCATGTTGAAAGCCACTTCAATCTTTTGTCTTGCCCATTCACCCTCTGAATGGCATACATACACAATCCACGTCTCAATTGTCTCAAAGCGTAAAATGTATTCTTTAACCTGTCTCCCCTTTCTCTATACTGTTTGAAGTGGATTTAACAGGTGACATTAATAAAGGATCTTAGCTTTCACTTTGATTCACCTGGTCAGTCTGTGGTGGAAAGTGCAGTTCCTAATATTTTGTACACTCTGTGTATAATGTCCTTGTGTGAAGGGCAGTCTGAGTTCTCAGTTTACTGGTACTCTTGCGCCCTCTTGTGATAGAAGTGATGATGGAACGTCTCTGCTCTCTCCCAATACGAGAGATACGGGAGCATAGTAATCTGATCATCTAAAAAACAAACAAATATATCTATATATTGCCCATACTCCTGTCCCCTCAGGTTGGCTGTTAGATTACTCAGAGGTGATCGAAAACTCTGCCAATGGGGTTACATTGATGTTTAGTAGCCAAATTATAATCTGTAAACACTGAGTCTTCTTTGTGGTCTCCTTTCATTCATGGTCATTGCTAAGAAAGGATTTCTAAATTAAAGCAAAATGGTTAAGAACTATGGTCCGATTATTTTACTCTCAGTTTTAAGATTCTCAAGCCTCACCCTAGATAGTCTTGCAAGGTCAAACACGGTATTCTCACATTCGTTTAGAGGCAAGATTCACCCATATCCCCAAAAACGGACCAACCTAAATCCTGATGTTTCTAGAGGCGATAGAAGTGGTCAATTTAACAGGCCACCTGTAATCTCAATTATCTATGCCATTTTGAGTTTTAACATACCCAAAAATCAAACTCAGCACGTTAGGCTATTTTACCAAACTTTTGCCCATAGTGTTCTTTCGTCTCATATTAAAACAAATTAAAATGGCGTATTTGTATTTTTCCAGTGATATATTGTTTAGTTTTCTGCTAGCCTCTTACCCAGGCCTAGGTGTCTGGGAACGAGATATGCGTTCTGCAGAAATGTTCAACACTGGCTGCAAAATCTCCATAACGCCACTAGATGGTGCACACATTTAGGGGCAGTCAAATCTGTGTTGCCTAAATGAATTCAAAGGAGACAGGATTTATTCTGCCATTAATTTCATTGTTACATCGTAATAGCTCTGTAATTGCTTGGTAATAGTGTTTTTTTTGTAATGAATGAGAACATAGTGCTTGCACTGAATGAGGCATGATTTCATAAAAATGTATTCAATCGTATAGAAGCGGTAATGACATGAGGAATTGTTGCTGATTTGGTGTGATGCTGTAGTACTGAAAACACAGAGACAGACATCATCTTAAAAGCAATTTAATGGATTTGCACATATTTAACAGAGAGGGCAAAAGTCTACGGGTGCAGCTCCATCTACCTGTGACAATGGTCCATATTAAACTACATACCTAGAGGCGTCGCTATGGCAAACAAGCTTTCTCCCATCGTGGCATTGATTGTGCAATATGAAGAAATATTTCATTACAATAGTTACAGTGACAGAGAAATGCACACTATTTATCAAATAGCTAGAGAATGTAGCAAAATGATAATATGCGGTGCTATAGCCAACAAGCAAGCAACCTTATTCCAGTATTTGCCTTAGAATCCACTTTTCTACTTAACAACAATGCTTAAAGTGTTTATTGTTTTGTACATCTAATTTTTATACTTTGTACTAAATATATTTTAAACATACATTATAATGCAACTCAAATACATAGGAAAACAATGTTTAATAATGTTTTGAAAAATTACAGAAATAAACCTTAATCTGTGTTGTAGTTCTTCATGGATATCCAACATTCTGACTGGTTTTAGTAATTACTTGAGCCCGAGTAGGTATAGGATTACATTTGACAATATTATGATCTTTTCATTCAAATGAATGTCACACTACGTTTTTGGGAAAAAAGTGACTATATTGAAGCTTATAATGTTGTAGGGCTTGTTATTAGTAAGTGAAATGAAACGTTTTTTTAATAGTTTGTTATACACAAGTTATACACACAGTTCAAAGCACCGCTGACTTTGCTTTTCAACCGCAGAAGAATGCAAGTCATCTTTCAATGATAGCCTCACAAAACTGAGGACAGACCCTAGAAACTACATAGAATTACAAAAATAACTGGGAAAAAACAACAAAAGCAACAAGTGAAAAGCAGAGATGAAAGCAGGAAAAGAGAGAAAATACAAAGAAATCTTAACTAGAAACCCTATCCTGTTTTTCAGCGCTGACTTCTGGATGGTTTACAATGGCAGCTGCCCAAAGCATCAAATCTACCTTAACATAATTGTTTGTCTTTTTTTGTGTTCCTTATCTTAAAAAAGAAAACACCATACTGTGGTTGACCTCTGAGCCCGGCTGTTGGATTGTTAGGCACAGAGTGTGGAGTTTTGGCTCTGAGCTTGCATGCTGGAGTCTCGCTTTAAGAGGAACAGGAGCAGGGGAGAGAAGAGAGAAGAGGAATGGCATTGAAGGGGCTGGGGAGGAGGATCTACTTCTTTTTGCTGAAAAGGCTGAAGCGTTTTTCTTTGTCTTTCTCGCGCTTGCCTGGGCTGGATTCGGTTGCCAGGGCAACAGAGGTGGGCAAGGTCTGGGCTCGGCTGGAGGCAGGGGTGCTATGGCTGCTGGGGGTCATCTCGGTCTTATCAGGGGACGCAGCACTGGAGATGGCCTGCATCCACGAGTTCATCTCCTCCTGCGGCCCAGACGAGGATTTATCAGGACACACAACACAGATCACATCAATACAGCAACACTCAGACACCCACGTGATCCTCGTAAGAGACAGGGACTAAAGACAGCAAAGGATACACAACATTCACAGGAGGAAGATAGTCTGTCATTCATGCACAATGTACAAATTAAAAGCTAAGCAAGCTTACGTCATCTTTGGCTTGGAAGAGATACTCATTCCCATCTGTAGCTCTGTAAAAGGGAAAATAAAAACTTGATTAATAAGTCAAACTAACTACTGTACTGTATGCAAGATCTCATCTTCGGATAATACAAGACACATAGGGAGCTATACAGCAAATAGTGCTCACTTCAGTTTGAACACATGCTTCTTCTTCTTGTAATCGAGGGCGATCTCACACGCAGCGTCCTTCAGGCTGATGGGGATCTCGCTGTGATAGGGGATGCCCTGGCTGGCACTCTTAATGTCTTTGTAGAAGCCCATTTCCCAGTTGTTGATCACACAATACACATTGTGCCAGGATCTGAAACCATAGGAAACACAGTTATCAGAGTCTGTTCAGCTAAATAAAATGTTGGCATTATTGTAAGGGGAAAGTATTTGGCATGCATGAATATGTCCAGTAAGCATACATGTTAACTCTCCTATGTATTTATTTGGACAGTGAAGCAAATTTTTTAATTTGGCTCTATACTCCAGCGTTTTGGATTTGAGATCAATTGTTTTATGAGGCGACAGTACACAATGTCACCTTTTATGTAAGGGTGTTTTCATATTTGTTTAGAAATTAAAGCGCTTTATGTATCTAGTTCCCTCATTTGAAGGTGCGTATTTGGACAAATATACTTAGAATTTATTCCCATATTCCTAGCACACAATGACATCAAGCTTGTGACTCTACAAACTTGTTGGATGCATTTGCAGTTTGTTTTGGTTGTGTTTCCGATTATGTCGTGCCAAATAGAAATGAATGGTAAATAATGTATTACAAATGTTATTGTAAATAAGAAAATCATTTGTTTCTGAACACTTCTACATTAATGTGGATGCTACAATGATTATGGATAATCATGAATGATTTGTGAATAATGATGAGTGAGAAAGTTCGATGCAAAGATCATGCCCCCATGTGTCACGTCTAATCAAGGTGGGTGGAATCAGGCGCAGAGAGCAAATAGCGATATAAAGTTTTATTCTCCGGTGAACAAAATAAACACGGTCAACCCAAATACACACATGGTGAAATTATCCAACACAGGATAACAGACTAACCGGAGAATAAGAAACACAAAACACCGACAGACAAAATGAATGACAAAATAAACAATCCCGCACAAAACAAGGGCGTGACAACCTACATTAAATACAGACACTAATTAACTAAACAACACACAGGTGAAACCAATCAGACAAAACCAACAGATACACGAAAAAGGGATCGGTAGTGGCTAATAGGACGGTGACGACGACCGCCGAGCACCGCCCAAACGGGCAGGAGAGCCAACCTCGGCGGAAGTCGTGACACCATGGTAGCATCCACATTAATGTAGAAGTGCTCAGAAACATATTCTATTCTTATTTACAATAAGCGACTCATAAATGACATAATACATGATTTACCATTCATTTATATTTGGCAAAACAGCCGAAACACAACCAAAACAAACTGCAAATGCATCCAACAAGTTTGTAGAGTCACAAGCTCAATGTCGTCAATGCGTGCTAGGAATATGGGACGAAATACTAAACTTTTGACTACATTTAATACACTATAAGTGAATTTGACTATGTATCACCTTCAAATGGGGGGACTAGATACATAAAGTGCTTTAATTTCTAAACCGTGAAAGAGATATGAAAATACCCTCAAATAAAAGGTGGCATTCTGTATTGTCACCTATCAAACCAAAATGCTGGAGTGTAGAGCAAAATAAAAAGATTTAGCTAAATACTAAGGGGAGTGTATGTGAATTGTGTGTGTGTGTGTACCTGCTGGATGCCTTCTTGTTGTGACCCTCCCACTCATGTTTGCGGTGCAGGAGGCCTTCCATCTGGTTGGCTGGGGTTGAGTCCAGAGACTTGGCCGGGAGCGTGGCAGCCTGGCTGGGCTTGCCCTTGCGTGCTGCACTGGGCGACCCGCCTGGGCTGGGCTCCGCCACCCCATTTACAATGTCACTTCCCTCCCCAATGTCCTGAGGTAGACAGAAACTGGTATTAGAGAAAGCTGGGGCTTGGTAGACAAAACACACAGTGGGGCTGGAAATCAGAGAGTTGGCTTCATGCATAGCAGGATCAGAGGCTGTGTAGAAACATTCAGTACTTTCCCTTTGATTGCTATATTATATCACAATGGCTTTAAGACAAGTTAAGTAGAAAGGGGTATTCTATACGACTAGGCCTACTCTACTGTAAATGATACCCAAAAAATATTTCCATCACAATATGTGTCCTTATTTCCATTTGATGAGTAAAACAGGTATAGGTATTTGTATAAATCAAAACAATGCCATTACACCAGCCTCAAATTTTTAAACGTGCCTCAATGTCACAATTATAGCCCAGCTTCATCATAAGATGAATGGCAGACACTGAACCCCAGAACTGAGTGTTTGTGCTATTCTTACATCATGTCTCAATCTCTGTGTCACCCACAGTGTCTCAGGTCTTAAGGTTCAGTGCCTGGAGTGAAACTTATCAAGTGTTTAACTCCATCTCAGTCTCTTTCTGACTCCTCTCTCTAACCCTCTCACTCCATCTCTCCAACATTGAATGCCATCTACTTGGGACAGTTGATTTTTTTTTACTTCTACACTAACTTGACTCTGATCAAACGACTCAATCCGACTGATTCATCATGAACCTCTCTGACTCCATCCGAATCTTGAGACGAACAGCCTCTAAAATGACTCACTTACACTAACTCACAGTTGGATTCACTCTCACTTATACTAACTCACTGTTTGACTAACTCAGATTCCGACCCATCTAAGCACAGTTAGGCGGAGACTTTGCAGATGCAGTAAAAATCAATTTATATAGATTCTGAGAAAAGCTGGGACCATACAGATTTAGAAGAGCTTTGGTTTATGGGATTGGTTAAAATGGGACCGGAGTCCAGCCGAGACAGCGAGAGAGATCATTTCAAAGACATGCATAGATCAGGGGTTAAGACATGCACACCACATTGCCACACCCACACAAAATATTGTTGGAGAGAAAGAGAAAGCCAGCAAAAGGGAGATAAAGTCCAAAATAAAATCCCAAACAATTAACACAATTGCTTGAACTCATTATTCATTTTACGGTATCATTATTGTAAAGTGAAGGGAAATGCAAAATTGGCCAGTTAAAAGATTTTATCACAACACACCCACTCCAATTTGTCACTTATTACCCATTACTGAGCTCTTCAAGGCTGGACCAATCGTGGACACTTTTACTGAGAGCTTGCCAGGCGATGGACAAATCCTGGATGCTTATACAGAGATCCTGCCATCGGCTGGACCACCAATACTGGACACGAAGGACTGCATCGCTGCCAGGTTTTGCACCGTTCGATTGGTGCAACAGGGGACTGATATTTCTCGCCACCTCTTTGTTAAATGTTCAGGGTAAAAGCTAAAATAGTTTTCGCTTGGGCTAACACTCATATAGGTAATCATATTATCAATGGTCACATCTGCACCCTCATTCTATCTCAAATATACTCTCCAAGATTATAATATGAACCCAGTTACTTCCACATAAATACGTAAAGAAGTCTGATCATCTCAAAGTTTGATTACTGTGAAGGAGGATCACTTTGATAGCAGTAACTGTAGTTCCCTTAGAAATTACCCTTTTGCAGAACTAAAAACACTAAACTTAGAATTGCTCAAACATTGATCTCTCAGTTTGGATGGGCACCTTTTTACACCAAAGCAAAATACTGGAGATTTATTGTCAGAAGTCTACTGGATAAATGATATCTACAAGACAATTACCCTTTTTTAAATGTATGAAAAATCAATTACACTTTACTTGACACCCAGTGTCATAACATGTTATGACATGGTCATAACCATAACCACAGCTGACATAACCTGTCATAATATGGTCATAACACTTATGACAAGCTATGTCAGCTGTTATGACATATTATGACATGATTATGACTGCGGGTTATGACGCTGGGTGTCAAGTAAAGTGTTACCGAAAAAAATCTTTGAAAAAATATTGTACATCAATGTGTATAAAACCACCCCAGGATGAAAACATAGAAAATACACACAGAGAAAAACACAAAAACAGTGGGCACTGAACGTGAAAGGTGATTACCAACATGTTAATGACATGCAAAACAATATACCCAACATAAGACATGAGGACAAAAACAGTGTTATTTTGTAGACGGCTCAAGGACAACAAAAACCGGACATACATGGGGAGTGATTGACTCTAACAATGTTTTATTGGGGAATGTGCGTTAGTGGGTTGGGGGTGCTGAAATGATTCAACGTGCAACATGACCAGGAATAAAATGAGGATCTGGTGCACAGAGCTAACATGAAGAATGATATGAGAACAAGAAGGTAGGTATCATATAACTACTGAGACCCAATGACCGGAATAAATTGGAATGTGCTTACACCCCTCTACACACACACACACGTACACACTATGACTGGAACAACCCTACAAACAGAATTACGACGGTGAAGCATAGTGAAATGAATCATACATAGTGAAATGGTATTTGAGATGGTACTGTCTGACAGTGGTATAACGTGTGGTATGGATGTGCAGGTCATGTAAATGGATGGATATCTGGGGCAGATAGCTACTTACTACTTTTGATTTCCTATTCTCTTGAATTTTATTTAACCTTTATTTATTCAGGCAAGTAATGGAGATAAAATCTAGTTTGCAAGAGACCTGGCTGATTTGATCTGGGGCAACTTGAAACCTGAGACTAAAGAAGACGATTTAACTGCATTACTGAGGCAACGATTAAGCCATGTATTTTATCTGTCAGTTATTCAGGTTCCACATGGTAAGTTTGTAAATAATAACGTACACAAAGAGTAATATCATCAGGGATGGAGATAGGAGGAGAGAAGTGTTGGGCTGAGAGGAGGAAGAGAAGAAAAACAGGGATAGAAGAGAGAAGGGAGAGAGGAAAAATAGGGAATAAAGACTAAAACCTGACAGTAGAGGGGAAAAAAAGTTTTATATAAAGAAAAGATACGAGTGGGGGGGGGGGGGGGGGGGGCAAGGAGGGCGTGTTCTTCTTCGTTCCCACGGACACACACGTATATACACACCCACCCACACACACACACACACACACACACACGCTGTGCTCATTCTCATTCTAGACTATGTAGTGCTGTAGTACTTCCGTGTCCCATTATGCCTTTCTCTGGGGTCAATAGGTCAATAGATCATGTCAATCTACAGTGAATACAATTAAATCAATTATTTTTTGGACCTTTTGCTCAAATCTCAAAATGTTCAATTAGGAAATGTTGTACTGCTTTTGAAATAGGGTTGCCTAACTCAAAAACGGTTTCATCTTCTTTCTACTTTCTCATTTGATCTCGGCCCAGCTTACATCTAATCAGTGAATACTACAGTATTTAGCTGCAGCAGTGGAGGCTGCTGAGGGGAGAACGGCTCATAATAACGGCCAGAACGGAGAAAATGGAATGGAAACTATGTTTGACGTATTTGATACCATTCCACTGATTCCGCTCCAGTCATTACCATGATCCCGTTCTCCCAAATTAAGGTGCCACCAGCCTCCTGTGAGCTGCAGCTAGCATTTATCAGCCGTCCTCAGCGGAGTGTTCGATCAGTAGCAATAAAGGTACCAGTTGGTTTGTAGGAATATTAAGATAAAAAGATGAAAGCATAAATAACTATACGATTGGCCCCCAAAAAATAATCTAGTACCCTGCTACTGTTCATCTATGTTCAGTCCTGCAACATCCATGTGATAAAATAAGACTAGGTGAATAAAAACTACAATAAATGAAACTGCAATCAGCAAAGCTAATTACCATTCAAATGCATTATGCAAATAAAAAAATAAAAAGGAATAATCAAGGTAGAATTAGTATAGTCTCCTGCAATGGAATTAGGATACGGCTAAATGGTATATGAGGGGGGGGGGGGGGGGGGGGGTCAGGGGTAGAGGGGTGTACAGTCCTCTCCCTGTGGTGGGGGCAGGGGGTTCAAAGGGCAAGGGAGGCATTGGGGGGTCACGGTCCAGCCCGCACGCCTTTCTCGCCCAGTCCCAGTCCTGCGGGTTTGAAAGCTGGTGTACTTTTGGTAGGCTGGGGAGCGGTAACTAACCCGAGGGGAGTCCTGGTCCGATGGCAGTCCATTCAGAGACACTTGCTCACCCTCCCTGTAGGGACAACACACAGAGACACAACAGTAAGTCTCAAACATAGTGCAGGATAAACACACTGGGACAGTCATAGCGTACAGTATAGAGACAACAGTCAGTCTCCAACGCTGTACTGCAGTATCTATAAACACACACAGAAAACTGTCAGCCTCAAACACCGTACTTAAGTCTTTATAAACACACTGGGATAGTCATAACACCAAAATACAGCATGCCTGCTCAATCTAAACATAGACACAGAACAGACACACAAACAGACCAAACACATTATTTCAGTATGGTGCGCCAGGCTCATATCGTACTTCTGCTGTGGCGATGCAGTGTCCGTCTGGGTCTCTGCAGGTGGGGGATTACTCCTCCTCTCCTCCTCCTCTTGCTGTCTTCTCACTTCCAGTAATTCCATCTGCATCACGAACAGACACACATCATTAATGACCAACAGAATTTGTCCAATTGAAATTTAAACATTTAAGTCATTTCATTAAAGTTGCAGTCAAAAACATGTTTTTTCTGTGTTTTATATATATTTCCGCACTACGAGGTTGTAATTATGAAAATGATGGTAATTCCCTTTCAGTGTAAGAGCTGTTTGAAAATGTCATCTGAAATTTCAGCTTGTTTGGCTGGGTGGATTTTTTTAATTGCCTGGTGACATCACCAGCAGTATACATTCGTAGACCAATAACAAAGAGAGTTTGCCCTCCTCTCTGACAAACAGCTAGTTCAGGTTACACATCCTTCTAATTCGGCTCCTCTCTCAGAACACTCCCAGACAGTCCTAGCAAATTTCTTGCTTGAGAAATTGCATTTAGCTAAGAAGCTATTTAAAAAAAAAGTTTTTACAATTTTAATTGAAAACAATCACAGCAAGGTACTCCATTGCATTGGACCCTTACGTCACGATTTGACTGACAGACAAATGTGATGAGAGCATTGCAGATGGATGTCTAATCTATTTAAAAACAAAATTGATTGAGTTATTGGATGAATGGTTTAACTGACAGCCCAGTGAGTTGTGAACATCCCCCGTCCTCTCACCGTAGTCAGCCGTTCCAGAGCAGAGAACCGCTCTTCCCAGGTGGCAGCTGACTTCTCAAAGGCCTCGTGTCTCTTGATGAGTTTCTCCACTTCATCCACGTTCTGACCCATCTCCCTGCTGGACAGGTACGGCTCCTGTCCCAGCAGCCACGACTCGGCCACACCCGCATCCCTTCCAAACTGGTGCACCTCCAGAACTGGTCAGAAACACAGCTAGTCACACACCACAGCAGTAAAAAGTAACGGTGATACCTCTGGAAATACCAAGGGACTGTGGGATAATGCTCGGTGAGCCTCAAGGCACTACTCTTAGCTAATACTGTGCAACAGACTGAAAACGATTTGATAGAATTACCCAATCTAAGCCACTCCCATCTGTCCTCCCACTTGTCAATCATGTCTTTCCTCTTGTCCGTCAACTGTAGTAACTTCTCTTTGATCTGAAAATGGAAGGAAATTAAGTTAAACGAGTCTAAAAACACCATACATTTAATGACGCAACACAAAACCAGAGGGAGCCACATTTCCATCCGGAGACCGAAAGAAGGAGAATGGGGGTGAAGAAAGAAACAGAGAGAGGAGGAGAGAAGGAGGTACGAATCTGTGAGGGTGTTATGAAATGGTTGGCCTCTCACCTCCTCTAATGCGTAGTGTTTTCGTGCCAACAGGGACTTGCCCAGCTCGATGCAGTTGGTAAAGCTGTCGTTACGGGCGTCGATCTCAGCCTTGATGCCCTGGTGGTTGTTCATCAGGAGCTCCACAGACGACACGTCCCTTGAAGACACAACAATAAGCCAGTTACACACACTGAACACACCAAGGTTCTAATGTCCTTTGGTTAGGTTACCTGGGGTTTCAATTACCCAAGAAATGCCGCTTACGTTGCTACTTACGATGCTAGCATATGTTTTCTAAAACCACATGTACATACAGTCTAGACAGGATGCTGACACCCAGCGTATTTCAGTGGACTACAGCCTTCAACATAATGATGTTCCAGGGTGAGTACCTGGAACCATGCTGTTATCAAACTAAACACTAGTCTACGCTAGTCAGGATAGGGTGTCATTCTCCCGGACAGTGGAAACAGAGCAATGCAATTGCTGACACAAACCAAGTCTCTCTCTCAATTCCCCTCGCCCACCCGCTTTTCCTCCTTCACCCCATTAGCCATCCATCTTTCTTCCCCCCTTTCTTTTCCTCCAGTATCTTTTTTCTACTTCCCCTTACATCATCATTAGCCCCCTATGTCTGTCTGTCTGTCTCTTATCTTTTCTATTTCTGTCTCCTCCTATCTCTCGCCCTCTCTCTTCCTCTCTCCCTCTTCATCCGTCTCCATGGTAAGCTGCTGGCTGAGATTCAGCTGAGAGGCGCAGATAATGAAGGCCTTGTCGACCCTGGTGATTATCACAATTACAGCTGAAACCAGAGCCAGATAAGGGCTTGGTGTGCTGCTGTCTCCCTGAGAGGAGAAGACATCCTGGGACATTAATTGAGTATTGATACATTGACTATTCACCATTTTCTGCAGCTGCATCTTCAGTGGTTATAAAAAGAACCATCCGTGGGTGGCAATACATTCAGTTGAGGCTTCAGTTGAAAACCTGTGCTACACTACAGTGCCAGAGCTACAGCATTCATGCAGAGGGTTGTTTGGGGTGAGCTAGTGAGGATAACTTTGTAAATAACAACAATCAGTACATTGAGGATTGGATACATAAATCCAGACCTGAGAAAGTGTGATTACAGCGTAAGCTGCAGACCAAAAGCTGCTTACAGAAAACTACAGAGATTACTCACACCTTCTTTTCTGGCTTTTGTCGGTAGGAGAAAGAAAACGTGTACTGCAATAATGGCAAACTATTAAAGAACCAGCTTGAGGCAAAACTGCTTCCCATCAGGTTCACGGTACCTGGGCTTCTCCTGAGCCTCGATGAGGCGGATGACGTCCTCCATCCAGAGCATGAGGTCTCGGACCATGCTGAAGAAACGGAACTTGTCGCCGGTGTCGAGCAGTCTGACCCTGCGGCCGTCACAGGCTTCCAGCAGTGTTCTCCAGGCCTCCAAAACCTCACCCTCTCTCTTTTGGATGTCATCAGCCTTGTCTCCGGCATAGGCAGACTGCAGGCGCACAGCATCCTCCTGCAACATCCTCACCTGGGGAGGAAAAGGGAGAAATATGGGTAGGCAGATACCAAATGTTGAGAAGTCTTGTCTATGATCTGTGAGAGATTCACTTTATAGCTGCACATTTAGTTAAGGCTGTAGTCCAACCTCTGTTTTAGTCATTTTGGCTTTCTGGCTACGTCTCTCTGGTGTCATTGTCATACCTGTGTCCCCAGGGCTTGGATGTCGTGTTCGAAGGTGGTGTGCATCCTCTGCAGGGTCTCCACTGTGTTCTGGTCCCGGCCCAGCTCCTCAGGCAGCTTCTTGTGTTTGTCCAGGATGCGGTTGAGGATTTCCTTGGCGTCGTGGTAGAACTTGTGCAGCTCGAAGGACGCTGCCAGGATCTGCGTGCGTGTGTCAATCAGCTCCAGCAGGTCGGCCCACGCCTCATTCAGCCCGTCCTTCCACTCTGCGATGGTAGCCGCGTCGGCGTGGCCCGAGTTGATGAGTTCGTCCGCCAGCTGGTTGACAGTGTCCACACGCTCTTGACCAATGTTGCCCGTGTCGCGAGCAAACTCACGGAAACGCTCCTGAAGCATCTGTAGAGGGAAAATGAATGGACATACTCTGAATGGACATACTCCACAAGATACTCTGGCAACAGGGGAACATGGGTGGCAGGGTGGCACTACATACCGTGACATGTTCATAGTCCTGTCCCAGCTCATGTGACCCAGCCACCACCTCCCTTTCAGCGATCCACTGCTCCAGATCATCCACCTCCCTGTTGAGCTGAAAAAGACGGAACCTCTCGTCCAGCTTCCCCCTCCTCTCCTCCGACAGGTCCTTGAGCCCCGCGTACAGCTTATCCACCTGGGACTGACGCATGCCGATCCGTTCACTACACAGCAGGAGGAGGGAGGAGGAGGCAGAGAGGGAGGGGGTTAGGATATAGGAACTACAATATCCTATCCTCTCTATCTTCGGGGATGCTAAACTGTCAAGTGTTAAACCTCTGCGTGGTTAAATCCTACTTCAACTCAGCAGGAGTGGAGCTTAACCTTATACTGATCTAATGTTAGTTGTCTGGTACTGACTGACCACTCTGGGTTTAAGCCTTTAAGGGAATAGTTAGGAATTCTGGCAATGCAGCCCTTTAACTACTTCCCTAGAGTCAGATGAACTCGTGGGTACCATTTTTGTGTCTCAGTGCACAGTTTGAAGGACGTTGCCAACTAACGTAAACGCAATTGCTAACTCGCATCAGCGCAATGACTGGAAGTCAATGGGAACAGCTCCTGTAAACTTTCAGTCATTGCACTAATGCAAGTTAGGATTGGCTAGCAAAACCACCTCTAACTACCTTCACATTGGACATAAAAATGGCATTCACGAGTTCATTGCCAAAATCATGAACTATCCCTTTAACGTTCTTTAGTCTGAAATTGGTGAATAGGACCATGGAATGAACTTCCAATTTTCACTGGAGGGGATTGTTAACCCTGAGGATAAGCCCCTGAGACCCCTCACCTTTCTGGGTGTCCGGCGGCCGTCAGGCCCCTGCTGGTCTTGGAGAGCTGGTGGACAGTCTCAGCATAGTCCTCCACAGCCTGCTCCAGGATCTGGTGCTTCTTCAGCATGGCCACGGAGCTCTGCTCATCCTACACAGAGAGAGTGACAGAGTCAAGGTACAGACGCAGACAGTGAGTATGAACAGGCACATACAATCAGTGTAGAGGGCACAGTATTGACTAGAAATAGACTAGACTCGCAGAGATCCAGTCCTGTAGAAGGAGACTGTTAAGGAGTCAAGGACAAATGGAATGATGGCCTGGAAGACTTCTCTCTGTCTACTCACCTTTCACATCCAATACCACACAGCCCTCGCTGAATCTCAAAATCATCCCCTCGCCCTTAACCAACTCGCTCAGACGTCCCTCCATTGTCACGTGTTGCTAACAAAACTCCAGAGAGTGGCGAAGGGATCAATTAACCCATCAACTTCGGGACACACTCCTGACTTGGATGATGCAATTCATGTTCCACTTTTAAATAACAAAACAAGCATGAAATTCAAATGAACAAATCCCTCAGTAACAGTTGAACATTTCATTTGGGAGGTATTTTGTTTGTTTTATGTGTCAAGTCTTGTAATCAGACACAAACAAACGCATGTGTCATATAATTAGGTACGCCTCTCAACTATTTTGTATTTTGTTGGGACAGCTGCAACCTTGCTGGCTTGGTTGAAAAGGCGATCGGAGGTCTTAATTAGCTCCTGTACCCTCTACATTTTTCACTCCTTCAGTTTTGGGACACTTATGCAAATGGGGGGCAGAGCATCAAGGAAAAGGGGAAGAATTGGGATTCAGCCTGTTAGACCAAGTCACTGCCCTCGTCTTTCACCCTCCACTGACTTCCTCATTTCTCGTGACAATGACCCACTTCTGCCTGGTAAACCAACAACTTACTGGGCAATGGTCATAGACCTAACTCTACCAAGTGCAACAATACCCCTGGTACAGTATCAACCAGCCCTCCTATCCAGCAGCTTTGCCCCGTTACAAAAAAGCAGCTTGCCCTGTAACCAAACCCAATTTCCTATTCAACTTTTCCCCTACAAATGATCCATCACAACAAAATACTGGAGTACAACCCACCAGTCCTAAACAAAAACCACTTTGTATCTCTAACGGCTTGCTACTCATCCTATCAGGTCCAATCACCATCCTACTTCACATTCAAACCCCATTCTGATTGCTTATGAATAGCAATTTTAGCTTTCAGACCCACTGCACCCCTCACCTTGGCTTTCTCCTCTGACATCATATAGAGCTCCTGCTCGCTCATCCAGGCCTCAGCTTCGGCAGCATCAAAATAGTACTGCTGGGCCTTATGGGCCTCCTCCAGGCGTCCATGGCGTTTGGCCGTCTCCTCCAGGATCTGGGCCCACAGGCGCCGCAGGTCGGCCAGCCGCTGGCGGATCCCCTCGCCACTGGGGCTGTTGTCGTCATCCTTCAGCACCTGCTGACTCCGCTCAAAGATGTCGTCACAGCGCGGCTGGTGGCCCTGGATCTCCTTTTGCAGGGTCTGGTGGGGGAGAGGTCAAAGGGCAGCAGGTCAGAATGAGGTCAGCTGCTTTAAAAGTACAGTGGTTATCTGGTACAGAAATAGATCTGTCACTGGACTCTAATGGTAGTACTGTAAATGCTAAGAGCTAATATTCTATGGATAGAAATACTGTTCAAGGTTCAAACTAATGGGAGTTTGTTTCTTACCTGGTTTTTCTTGATGAGTAACTGGACTGTTTGCAGGTTGTTTCCGTGGTCTGTAGATGTTGCCAGTGGCATTCTCTCTTCAACCCAGAGCTAAGAGGAAAACAGAAATAGGTAGGAATAATTTTCGGAAGACTGACACATTGATGTAGCAAATGCAATGACAGAAATTAAAACTTAACAACAGCTAACCACTTGAAAAGCATGATTTGGGCAAAGTGTTTTTTGGTAAGTATTTTAAATGCAGTTGATGACATACACAGATGAGACATCAGTTCCATTCAGAGACCCAACCCATTCATTTCAAAACACGAGGCCTGCTCCTTCTTGTCTGTATGAAAGGAGTCAATACAGTCATTACAATAATAAGCAAACCCTCACAACTATGAAAGCATGCACCTGCTGCTACTCTTAGTGGGTTCCTTCCCTCAAAAGAAGAGAAAAAAAGACAAAATAGTGATTTTTATCGTTTGTCGTTCTGCCCCTGAACAGGCAGTTAACCCACTGTTCCTAGGCAGTCATTGAAAATAAGAATTTGTTCTTAACTGACTTGCCTAGTAAAATAAAGGTTAAATAAAAAATTTATTAAAATTAAAAATCACTTAAATCACTTCAGACAAGGGAACTGCTCTGCTGTTCAGCTTCTGCTGCTATTCCACACTACCATAGGGCAGGGATTTCACACAAGCACAAACATACTGTAGCCTATTCACATAAAAATACAATTAACATTTGCACAAGTAGGCATACAGTACGTCATCTCTTTTACTCGTTCTCCGAAACACACATGTGCACGCCCACACTGAGGCAGACAGGCAGACAGGCAGACAGGCAGACAGGAAGACAGGCAGACAGGCAGACAGGCAGACAGGCAGACAGGCAGACACACACACAGACACACACACAGACAGAAATGGATCACAGCATCAGACAGACAGAAACAGACAGACACACGACTAGGCTAGATTAAAGGCTTAATGTACTTACGATCTCGTCCTCCACGTCTCTGTTGAACTGGTGGATCTCGCGGGAGGCCATGAGGTTTCCCTTCCTCTTCTTCAGTGGGTCTAGCAGCTGCTGGAACTTCTTCTCCACGATGCGGCGCTGGCCGTCCACCTCATCGGTGTCCTTCCCCTCCTGGCTGAGGACCTGGGCCTGGCTCTGCAGCTCCTCCACCTCCTTCTGACGCACCTCCACCTGGCTCTCAAGCATCTAGGGACGCCACACCAGGAGGAGTAGAGAGGAGAGAGCCAGTCATAGCATGCTCTCTCTAGCGCCCTCTCTGGTCAACCCCCTAGCATGCGTTCCAGAGTTCTCCGTCTCTTTTGTGCTCTAGGAGTTTCCGGTCTCTCTCTCGCAGATCGAACAAACAGTGGAAATGCATTCCCTCTCTCACATGCACACATTTTAGGTCTGGGTTACACAAAGGATACCATGGGTACACAATCTTTAATTACACAGTTAACCAATAATGCACAGGGGATGTGGGATATTGCCAATATACCACGCCTAAGGGCTTTTCTTGGGCACAACGCATCGTGCAGTGACTGGACACAGCCCTTATCTGTGGTATATTGGCCATATACCACAAAACCCAGAGGTGCTTTATTGCTATTATAAACTGGCTACCATCGTAATTAGAGTAGTAAAAATAAATGTTTTGACATACCCGTGGTATACGGTCTGATATACCACGGCTGTCAGCCAATCAGCATTCAGGGCTCAAACCACCGCGTTTATAATTGCTAATATACAATCAGTATTCTCTACTGTATTTCTACCAAGTGCTCTCTGTTCCGCTCCATTTCTCTCTCTGTTTTACTCTGTCTCTCTCACACACTACACATCTCACAGACACAGAACTGGCTCCTCCACACATCATGGTGAGGGAGAGATAACATAATGCGGAGGGGGGGGTGTATGTGAGAAGCATGGGCTGTTACATAACGTGGTTTGTCTGCCCGCTACAGCGCCACTCGCTCGTATGAATAAACTATCTGCATAATAAACCTTGAGCCAAAACGGCATATGTGTGCGGTGTAGCTTATGCTGCAATTTTCCAAATTAAAGGAAGAGAGAAAACCTAATATCAGGCTTAACATTTCACTCATAGTTTGGCTATGCAAGTGACCTTATCCTCAGGTCAATTACTGACATTGTACTTTTACCTAATATGAAACCACGATGTAAATTTATACAGAAATGTACCATTTACCTACACACCAATCAAAGGGAGAGGAAAAGAGCGCAGTCCTATATGGTGACATAACATACCCGTGGGAGACATACAATATGTCAAGCTCCAGCAGTACCAAGCTGTACAGAGGGTGCTCTAGCCAACAAACAGCAGAGACCTGAGGACACCATTCCAACCTGGAACTGAGCTCCCAGGCTTGAAAGGACAGACCAGATACAAATTCAATTAGCACTAATGTGTGACGTAAAAGGGCCTTTGGCCCAACAAGCGTCCTCTGAAGCCCCCTCCTGCTGTTCAAATACCATTCACTGGCATGTTCTACAAGAAATCTGCCTCCAGAAATGAAAGCTTCTCCCAAGGTGGTGTGACACCTACTCCTGTTACCTGCTGCTTGGATTCCACCTGGTGATCTGTTCACCCTGGCCTGTCCCGTCTCCCCCTGTCTGGTACAGGTACCTCCCACCACACTCACCCCTCTCTGTTCACCCTGGCCTGTCCTGTCTCCCCCTGTCTGGTACAGGTACCTCCACCACACTCACCCCTCTCTGTTCACCCTGGCCTGTCCTGTCTCCCCCTGTCTGGTACAGGTACCTCCACCACACTCACCCCTCTCTGTTCACCCTGGCCTGTCCTGTCTCCCCCTGTCTGGTACAGGTACCTCCACCACACTCACCCCTCTCTGTTCACCCTGGCCTGTCTTGTCTCCCCCTATCTGGTACAGGTACCTCCCACCACACTCAACCCTCTCTACCGAGCTTTCGCTCGCCTCCAGCACACACACACCGTTGGGGCGAGTGACTCTGAACTTAAAATGGCTAGCCCCAAGTTGTTATATATATATTTTTTTTTATTGTGCATACTTTGTTGACTACAAACTTTCTTTACCCAACCACAGACTATGTTTGTTTCCACACTCGGGACTCTGACTCTATTGGTTACACAGACTTTTGGCCTCCCATCCTAGTCTAACCACCTCTCACCAGCTTGTATTCATGTTACCTGATGAAATTGCTGAACAATATGATCTTGTTGCCATCTGATGTACATTCAGATGTCATACATCAGCACTGTAGATCTCTCTCTGTCCTATGAGCTCTCTCTGTCCTATGCCGTGCCTTGATTGTATTACTGTTGATGATATCTGGAAATGTGCATGTACACCCTGGCCCATCTACTGTTGCTAGCCCCAATTCTGACTTGTGCTCTGATATCTGCTTCACTGATTTCTGCTCTCGTAAAAGCCTGGGTTTTCTGCATGTTAACACTAGAAGCTTGGATCAATTGAAAGTGTGGGTTCACAGCTCCAATCCAGATGTGTTGGTCATTACTGAGATGTGGTTAAGGAAGAGTGTTTTGAATACTGATGTTAACCTTTCTGGTTATAACCTTTTTCGGCAAGACATATCTTCCAAAAGTGGGGGAGTCTTTACCAAGGATCACCTTCAGTGCTCGGTTGTCTCTACCAAGTCTGTCCCCAAACAATTTGATTTGCTGGTTTTAAGCATTACACTTTCAAATAGCTCTTTGTTGACTGTTGCTGGGTGCTATCGTCCTCCATCAGCACCGGCCAGTACCCTACCTGCCCTAGACTCTCTCCTGGCCCCTTACACTAAGTCTGAATTTGTCCTGCTAGGTGACCTAAACTGGGACATGCTTAAACCACCTTACCAAGTCCTAAAGCAAAGGGACTCCCTAAATCTTTCTCAGATTATCACCAATCCCACAAGATATGACTCCAAACACCCAGAAAAGGCTACTCTCCTCGATGTTATCCTCACAAATAATCCTGATAGGTATCAGTCTGGTGTTTTCTGTAATGACCTTACAGCCTGTGTTCGTAATGGCTGCTCAGTGAAATGACCTGTCCAGATCTGTCATAGACGCTTGCTAAACAAGCCTTCCTTCATGAACTGGCCTCTGTAAAATGGTAAAGAATCAGCTCTATCCCCTCTGTCGAAGACGCTTGGACCTTATTTTTTATGTTTTCAGTGGTATTGTTAACAAACAAGCTCCCATAAAGAAAATGAGAATGAAAAACAGGTTCAGTCCCTGGTTCGACCGTGATCTTGCAGAGTTACTCCACAACAAGAATTGCATTTGGTGAAAGGCTCGGCACATGCATACTCAGACTGGCTGGCTCTCATTCAGGCAAATGAGAAATAAGTGCACTCAGGCTATCCGGAAGGCCAAAGTTAGTTACCTTAAGGAGCAGTTCTCTCTCTGTGGGTCTAACCCCAAGAAGGTCTGGAAAATGGTTAAAGAACTGGAGAACAAACCCTCCTCCTCACAGCTGCCCATGTCGCTTAAAGTTGATGATGTGGTTGTTATTGACAAGAAGCACACGGCTGAGCTCTTTTTTTATTTACTTTTATTTTACCTTTATTTAACTAGTCAGTATTAAGAACAAATTCTTATTTTCAATGATGGCCTAGGAACATTGGGTTAACTGCCTGTTCAGGGGCAGAACGACAGATTTGTACCTTATCAGCTCAGGATTTGAACTTGCAACCTTTCGGTTACTAGTCCAACTCTCTAACCACTCTCTAACCACTACCCTGCCGCCCCTTTAATCCCCACTTCATTAAATCAAGATTCCTATTTGACTCAGCCATGCCTCCTTGCCAGTCCAACATTTCATCATCTCCCATCCCTTCTAATATAAACTATCCCTGATGCTTCTTCCTCTTTTTCCCGCGCCCCGCTACAAAGTTTCTCCCTGCAGGCAGTCACTGAGTCCCAGGTCCTAATGGAGCTCCTTAAACTTGACCCCAAAAAACATCTGGGCCAGATGGTTTAGACCCTTTCTTCTATAAGGTTGCTGCCCCTATCATCGTAAAGTCTGTCTCTCCTTTCTGGGGAGGTTTCCATTAATTGGAAGGCAGCCACAGTTCGTCCTTTATTTAAAGGGGGAGCTCAAGCGATCCTAACTGTTATAGGCCTATTTTTATTTTGCCCTGTTTAACAAAAGTGTTGGAAAAACGTGTCACTAATCAACTGACTGGCTTTCTTGATTGTCTATTGTATTCTCTCGGCAATGCAATCTGGTTTCCGCTCAAGTTATGCAACCTTTAAGGTCCTCAATGATGTCACCATTGCCCTTGATTCTAAGCAATATTGTGCTGCTATTTTTATTGACTTGGCCAAAGCTTCTGATATGGTAGACCATTCCATTCTTGTGGGCTGGATAAGGAGTATTGGTGTCTCTGAGTGGTCTTTGGCCTGCTTTGCTAACTACCTCAAAGAGTATAGTGTATAAATGTAACGGATGTGAAATGGCTAGCTAGTTAGCGGTGTTTGCGCTAAATAGCATTTCAAATCGGTGACGTCACTTGCTCTGAGACCTTGAAGTAGTGGTTCCCCTTGCTCTGCAAGGGCCACGGCTTTAGTGGAGCGATGGGTAATGATGCTTCGTGGGTGTCAGTTGTTGATGTGTGCAGAGAGTCCCTGGTTCGCGCCCGGGTATGGGCGAGGGGACGGTCGAAAGTTATACTGTTATTACATAAAGTCAGACAATCTGCTGTCTCAGTCACTGTCTGTCACCAAGGAAGTACCCCAAGGCTCAAACCTAGGCCCCACACTCTTCTCAATTTACATCATCAATAACAAGCTCTCTCATCCATTTATATACAGATGATACAGTCTTATACTCAGCTGGCCTCTCCCCGGATTTTGTGTTAAATGCTCTACAACAAGCTTTCTCTACCCTTAACCTTGTTCTGAACACCTCCAAAACAAAGGTCATGTGGTTTGGTAAGAAGAATGCCCCTCTCCCCACAGGTGTTATTACTACCTCTGAGGGTTTAGAGCTTGAAGTAGTCACCTCATACATGTACTTGGGAGTATAGCTAGACAGTGCACTGTCCTTCTCTCAGCACATATCAAAGCTGCAGGCTAAAGTTAAATCTAGACTTGGTTTCCTCTATCGTAATCGCTCCTCTTTTACCCCAGCTGCCAAACTAACCCTGATTCAGATGACTATCCAACCCATGCTAGATTACGGAGACATCATTTATAGATCGGCAGGTAAGGGTGCTCTTGAGCGGCTAGATGTTCTTTACCATTCGGCCATCAGATCTGCCACCGATATCCCTTATAGGACACATCACTGAACTCAAAACTCCCATGTAAACTGGTCATATCTGTATACCCGTCTCAAGACCCACTGGTTGATGCTTATTTATAAAAACCCTCTTAGGCCTCACTCCTCCCTATCTGAGATATCTACTACAGACCTCATTCGCCACATACAACACCTGTTCTGCCAGGCACATTCTGTTAAAGGTCCCCAAAGCACACATTCCTGGGTCGCTCCTTTTTTCAGTTCGCTGCATCTAGCGACTGGAACAAGCTACAACAAACACTCAAACTGGACAGTTTTATTTCAATATCTTCATTCAAAGACTCAATCATGGACACTTTTACTGACAGTTGTGGCTGCTTTGCGTGATGTATTTTTGTCTCTACCTTTTTGACCTTTGTGCTGTTGACTTTGCCCAATAATGTTTGTACCGTGTTTTTGTGCTGCTACCATGTTGTGTTGCTACCATGTAGTTGTCATGTTGTGTTGCTCCCATGCTATGTTGTCATGTTTTACTGCCATGTTATGCTGTTGTCTTAGGTTTCTCTTTATGTAGTGTTGCGTCTCTCTTGTTCTGATGTGTGTTTTGTCCTATATTTATATTATATTTATTCTTTTAATCCCAGGCCCCCATCCCTGCAGGAGGCCTTTTGCCTTTTGGTAGGCCGTCATTGTAAGTAATAATTTGTTCTTAACTGACTTGCCTAGTTAAATAACTGTTACATAAAAACTAAAAAATACAATACCTGTTGTTTCTTGAGCAGGATGTTGACGCTGGTCAGATCTTTGCCGTAGTCGTCTGATTGGATTTGTCCATCCACTCCCACCAGCCACTTGTCCAGGTCGGCACAGCTCTGGGTGAACAGCTCGGCCTTGTTGGCGTCAAACAGACACTTGGCCTTAGTCTGGGTGGTGGACTCAAGGTCATCCCACATCTTATGGAGTGCTGCCAGCTTTTCCTTCACCATGGCCTCGGTCTCCGGCTTCTCAGCTATCAGCTGCATCCCGTCCTGGGATTGGGTGGGAGAGAACCATGTTAGGACATTATGGAGATAAATAGATCTACACTAATATCATTCAGAAAGGAAGACACTGGAAATTCTTCCAATCTGACCTGAGCAATGTGACTCTGCCCACAATCACTCATGTATACAAGCATCAATACTGAACTTTCAAACTACTAGTTCTAGACTTCAGAGCTTTTTGTGCTGATACCTTGGAAAGCTTGTTTTGAAATTAATTCCACTGAACACAAATATAATAATAGCCAACGTGGTTGTTATGACTTAATCTCTCTGCATTTAGTACTAAAATATCCACAGCAGAGGGCTGTGCTCAACAGTCTGGAGTGTTTTGGGGGGCATAAGCCTCTTTACACAGGGGAAAAACACCCACACACAAACGCACACAGAGCTTAAGGGCCACGCACACTCACGAAACATAAACAGGGAGAAGACATGCAACGAAACTGTCAAAAAGATCAGACACCCATCATTTAGTCACTGACCTTCTCGATCTTGTCCAGCCACTCCTTGTTGGACTGAAGCTCGGCCATGAAGGCCTGGTGTTTGAGCCATTTGCTGTGGAGGTTCCTGGCTTCGTCGTACGACATGTCCTGAGCTGTGAGCATCTTCTCATTGATCCACAGGGACAGCTGCACACACCAGAGAGCCAATCAGTGAGACAGACGGACACACAGACTCATCCACACAACCACAGCTTGGCACCATCCACAATTACTTAGAAATTCCACCTACAGTACTGTACTCTATAGAGCTGGTGGGAGGAATCAGTGGGTGTTCGGGTTTCCTTGTGTGGGAATGAAGTGTGGGGGTAGCCCTAGCTGGCAGATATGGGTATTGTGCAGTGGGGGGCTGGGGGGAGTAAGTGAGGGGTGTGTTGTAAGGGTTTGGTAGGGGGCAGGTGGCAGCTCACCTCTTGGCAGTCCTGAAGGAACTTCTGCAGGTCTCTGTTATCCTTCAGCTTACAGAGAAGCTCACTGGCCGCCAAGCGGTTCTTCTGATGTCTACACAAACAGAAGGACAGGGGTTAAAACGTGATGGATTTAGCACAGAGAGGTTACGGCTCGGAAACATATTTTTTGTGTATTGGTTTAATTAATTAGACTCCTAGATGATGTTATGCAAACCTGACAAGTGCTATACATACAATTTATTATATGCATGTAAATCTTCATTTTATGCATGTAATTCAGTTTAATCTAAGCACATAACATCGCTGCCATAATTATCACTGGAGTAAAACACATTCACAAGATGGCTACCACAAAATCAGCCCCCAGTTCTCCAAATACAGAATATTTGTATAGCGGTTTTACAAAGCATTCAATACCTCTCATCGATAGAGTCCACTTTCTCCTGGATGCGGTCAGCGTTGATGTTTTTGTCACTGACCAGTCTGCGTCCGGTGTCCACCACGGCATTGATCTTCTCCTCGTTGGCGTCCATGGTGGTCATGAAGTCCTCCTGCTTCTTAATGGCTCCCTCTGCCCCCTCCAGAGTCGTGGGCATCTCAGTATGGGCCAGCACGTACTCCTGCGAAAGAGAGAGGAGGGCGAGAGGGAGGGTGGGAAAGAAGGAGAGGGTAGTAGAGGTTTTCGTGAGTGTGCCATTCGACACTTGATCAAGAACAAGCAGGTGACTCTTGTATACTGTAGCCTACTTGTAGCATAGTAACAGCTGACATGGTGTTTCTCTCAGAAATCTTTCTAGAGGACTGAGCCCATAGAGGGTGTGTGCGTCTGATTGGCTCTGATGTGAGTGGCGGTGCTGAACAGGGCAGTGATGTCGTCCAGTCAGACAATGATCTGACTAATAGAGCCGTCTGCCTCTGTTAGCGTCGCACTAATAATGAGAGCGGGGTTCAATCCCTCGGCTAGACCACACAGGAACGCACACACACACACTTTCTTTTTTAACCATTTGCATGAGAAGGAGGACATTATTTCACCAAAGTTGAGTAGACTCCAACAGTGTCATGCATGTGACGCAATCGCTAGTAGCAGTATCAATCAAATGCTATTGGTCACATTCACGTATTCAGCAAATGTTATTGCGGGTGTAGTGAAATGCTTGTGTTCCTAGCTCCAACAGTGTAGTAGTATCTAACAACTCACAACAATACAAAGTTAAAAGTAAAATAATGGAATAAAGAAATATATAAATATTAGGACATGCAATGACGGAGTGGCATTGACTAAAATACAGTATAAACATATATGTGATGAGTAAAGCAGTACGTACACATGATTAAAATGACTAGTGTTCCATGTCTATGTACAGTATATAGGGCAGCAGCCTCTAAGGTTCCGGGTTGAGTAGCCGGGTGATAGCCGGCTAGTGATGGCTATTTAACAGTCTGATGGCCTTGTGATAGAAGCTGTTTTTCAGTCACTCATCCCAGCTTTGACGCACATGTACTGACCTCGCCTTCTGGATGATAGAGAGGTGAACAGGCCGTGGCTCGGGTGGTTGATGGCCTTGATGACCTTTTTGGCCTTCCTGTGACATCGGGTGCTGTAGGTGGCCTGGAGGGCAGACAGGCAGTGTGCCCCCAGTGATGCGTTAGGTAGACCCTACCACCCTCTGGAGAGCCTTATGGTTGCCTGCGGTGCAGCTGCCGTACCAGGCGGTGGTTAATACAGCCCGCCAGGATGCTCTCAATTGTAAATCTGTAAAAGTTTGAGGGTCTTCGGTGCCAAGCCAAATTTCTTCAACCTCCTGAGGTTGAAGAGGTGCTGTTGCGCCTTTTTCACCACACTGTCTGTGTGGGTGGACCATTTCAGATCGTCAGTGATGTGTAAGCAGAGGATCTTGAGGCTTTCTACCTTCTCTACTTCGGTCCCGTTAATGTGGATAGGGGAGTTTTGTTGACGTTGAGGGAGAGGTTATTTTCCTGCCACCACTCCACCAGGGCCCTCACCTCCTCCCTGTAGGCTGGCTCGTCTTTGTTGGTAATCAGGTCTACTATAGTTGTGTCGTCTGCAAACTTGATGATTGAGTTGGAGGCGTGCGTGGCCACGCAGTCATAGCTAAACAGGGAGTACAGGAGGAGGCTGAGCCTGCACCCTTATGGGGCCCCTGTGTGGAGGATGGAGGTGTTGTTTCCTACCTTCACCACCTTTAGGCAGCCCATCAGGAAGTCCAGGACCCAGTTGCACAGGGCGGGGTTCAGACCCAGGGCCTCGAGCTTAATGATAGGCTTGGAGGGTACTATAGTGTTGAAGGCTGAGCTGAGGGTGTCAGGTAAGGTGGAGGTGATTTGATCCTTGACTAGCCTCTCAAAGCACTTCATGATGACAGAAGGGAGTGCTACGGAGCGACAGTCATTTAGTTCAGTTACCTTTGCTGTCTTGCGTACAGGAACAATGGTGGACATCGTGAACAAGTGGGGACAGCAGACTGGGATAGGGAGAGATTGAATATGTCTGTAAACCCTTGAGCCAGCTGGTCTGCACATGCTCTGAGGACGCGGCTAGAGATGTCGTCTGGGCCGGCAGCTTCGCGAGGGTTGAAACGCTTAAATGTCTTACTATCGCCGACCACCGAGAACCAGAGCCCACAGTCCGTGGGAGCGGGCCGCATCGGTGGCACTATGTTATCCTCAGAACGGGTGAAGGTGTTTAGCTTATCTGGAAGCAAGACGTCAGTGTCCGTGACGTGGCTGGTTTTCCCTTTGTAGTCCGTGATTGTCTGTAGATTCTGCCATATAAGTCTTGTATCTGAGCCGTTGAATTGCAACTTCACTTTGTCTTTATACTGACATTTTGTCTGTTTGATTGCCCTACGGAGTGAATAACTACACTGTTTATATTCAACCATACTCCCAGTCCCCTTGCCAGGGTTAAATGCGGTGGTACGTGCTTTCAGAAGTCTCTTTGGACACTGAGCCACCCAGTCTATCCAATATATTATTTTGCTTAGTTCTCACTAACATTGTAGTGAGCCAAATGGAGTCTGTACTGTGTAATGTAATGTGATGTTACCTGGTTGTTGAGGAAGGCTTCAGCCTGCTTGGTATCCCTGAGGAACAGCTGGTGGGCATGGGACTGGGACAGCAGGTTCTGACGGTTCTCCCACATCTTGTGCAGCTCGTTCCAGCCTGTGTCCAGGGCCTGCAGCCTCTGCCTCAGGAACATGTACTGGGCGTCCGTCTGGCCCTGGGTCACCATTTCCCCCATGTCCCTCATCTTCTGGTAGTCCACTTCATAGTTGCGGATCTCGTTCTTGATGCCCTCGTGCTGCGCCAGCAGCTTTTCGGCCTCCGTCAGTGTGTTGGGCATGTCTTCTGAAGCGATGGCCGTCTGGGTCTTGGACAGCCATGACTGGAAGTCATCCAGCTCCCGGAGGAACTGCTGCAGCTTGCTGGCCTCGCCCAGGGACTCCTCGCGGTTCTTCAGGGTGCCCTTCATCTCGTCCCACACTCCTGTGATCTCCCCCAGGCGACCCATGATGCCCTGGGCCTGGTCAGGGTGCTCGGCTGCAAGGTGCTCCCCCTCCTTCCCCAGTTCTCCTAGCTTGTCCTCGATGGCGGTCAGGTCACGCTCCATGCCGGTGAGCTTGCGCTGCAGGGCCATGACCCCGGCCAGGTCATTGCCCAGCTCCTGGGTGGACTCGATCACCTTGGTCTTCTCGCGGATCCACGACTTGGTCTCGTTACACTCCAGGTGGTAGTTCTGTACACCCAGAGCTGAGTTGAGGGAGTCTTTCTTCAGGTCAACTAGGTCACGGAACTGACTCCATCTAGAGAGATGTAGAAACACACACACGGTCAGGGAACACTACTTTGCCACTAGAGGTTATTAACGGAGGTTAAGTGTAGTTGGTGTTGAGGTTGATGTAGGGTGTTACTATACCTGGTGTTGAGTTTGTCCTGTTGGGCTTTGATCTCCTTTTCACTGGGGTGACCACTGTGGATGAGTTGCCTAGCAATCTGGTTCACCACGGCAACGCGTGAGGCTTGGTTGTTCATCTCTGGCTCCAGACTTTCAAACCTGCGAGGGAAGAGGGGGTAGAAAAGGGGAAGGAAGAAGAGGCGGAGGATGATGATGGTGTAGAGAGGGGGAGTTAGAGAGGGAGAGGAGTAGAGGTAGAAACGGTAGAGGTGGTAGAGGGAATGAGTGTACTGTACATAAACATATGGAAACAATGTAATCTTAATATAAATCCCGTTAACATGCTTTGTTTCCAGCTGAACTATAATGTCATGTTCCAGTTGCCAGTATATCACACAGAAGCTAAGCCAATGAAACAGGAGTCTGGGAATGATTCCATGTGGTGCACTGTGAGTAAACAGTGTGGAGGGGGAGAGATCATTTCAGACCAAAGACACACATTGGAGTAAACAAGCATTGAACCGCTGTCCAAAACACTTAGCAAACTGAGGACAAGTGCCTGTTTCTTCTCAGTGTGGGAAGACTTTAGAATGATTGGCTTTAAAAAACATTGTGGGCTCTGTTGTTAAGTGGAACGTGAATTATAGGAGTCTAGTTCCCACACGTTACACTAGCGGCCCACCCGTGATTGTATAAAAAGTGTTAGTTTCAGACATCCCTTTCACTGTGCTACATTCCAATGGCCAATCAAACCGCCGGGAGAACATTCATTTCATTCTAGCTGTCACAAACATACAAAGTTACTGCAAACATGATGGGAAATATTCTTACAACTCATTTTCTTTGCAAAGTGGTTTCACTGAGGGAGTTATATGTCTACACAGTCTGCCTCAAGAGAATGGGTTGTCCTGAAATGAAAACAGCAAATCTCCAAATATATCAACTGACATAATGCATCTGGACTGAATAAGCATGGTGAGGCTGGTTGTCTTTACCTGTGCTGAACGACTTCCAGATCCTCCAGTTTCTCTGGTATCTCCATACTGTTGAGCCACTGCTCCTTCTCATCGATCCACACCTCACAGGCATCCGCCTCGCTGAACATCTTGTAGAGGGCCAGGGCATCCTGTAGGGCCTGCTTCCTCAGCCGGGTCAGCTCAGCCACCTCCTTATAGCGCTCCTCGATGCCCGACAGGCGCCCCTGCACCTCCTCTGAGCCAGTCTGTTCCCCGGGCAGGGTTTTGGACTGCTCGTGCAGGGCGTCGATGACAGGTCGGTAGCCGGCAATCTCCTCGGCCACATCCTTGTGCTTCTTGACCAGGGCCTGGGTGGAGAACTCGTCGTGGCCCACGTCGGCACTGGACACAATGCGGAGAACATCCAGCATCCAGGCGTCGATGTCGTCGGCGTCAGTCTGGAACTGGTGCAGGTTGCAGGCCTCCTCCAGCCGGGCCTTCCTAACGGCAGATAGCCTCTCCAAGGCCGCCCACTGCTCCTGGATGTCTTGGATGCGCTCACGGATCTTGTCGGCTCCGAAGTGGTCGGCTGCCACCAGCGCCTCTCCCTGCTTGATGGTCTGTTGCAGGTGGCCAGCGCGGCCGATCATCTCATCCTCGAAGGCGCGGTGCTGGCTCAGCAGACGCACGGTGCCCGTCAGATCCTTACCGCAGTCCTCCGAAGACAGGATCTGCTCTTTCTCACGGATCCAGCCCTCCTCCTCGGCCATCTCCCAGAAGAACTTCCAGAGGCGGCGGGACTCCTCCAGGCGGGCGCAGCGCTCGGCGGCCAGCTGGCTCAGCTCTGCGTAACAGAACTCCATGTGGGCCACTCGGTCCCGGATCACCTGGGGGTCACAGGGCTTGTAGCCTAAAGAGGGGACAGGAACACATCACAATTATTAGCGCACTTGTATCATTTAAACTGAGAATACAGGCTTTAACAGACAAAGATCAAGGACTTATTTTGCTAACAGGTGGCAGCATTGGCTTGGATTTTGTAACAGGCTATACTCTTTCAGGATACAATTAATCTCACATCTCTTTTAGCCTTCAGGTATCACCCACAGAGAGAGTATAATCACGTACCACCCAAAACCGACTGTAATCCCAGAACATGTTACTCACCCTCTGCATCAATGGCGAACTTCTGAGCGTTGTTGTTGACGGCTTTGACGCGGTCGGCCTGGATGGCAATATCAGCCTCCACCAGAGTGTGCTTCTGCAGCAGGTCCTCCACTCCCAGCAGGTGTTTCCCATAGTCCTGAGACAGCAGCAGCATCTGAAGATACAGGACACATCTCCAGGGTCAGGAAGGCCACAGGTCACTGGGGTCAATAGTGGGTAATGTAACTAAGAAATAGGCAATAGCTCTTACATCACAAATATGTGACTGAGTAAGCTACTGTATCAAGACCATTCTTACCCCACACCATCCAACCAAAGTCCCCAATCTATCCCTCCATCATCATCACCAACATCATCTTCCTCACCTTCATCTCATCCATCCAGTCCATGATGTGAAGCATCTCCTGGAAGACCCTCTGCAGGCCCAGGTTCATCTCCAGCCGGATGCGCCGGGCCTTCAGCAGCTCCAACAGGTACTCCCACAGACGCAGCACGTTGTCCTTCCTCGCTGTCACGCGCTTGATGTCATGGTAGTTCTCTGCCTCCAGCTCCTTGGCCACGGAGAGCACTGCCTGCACACGCTCCTCGTAGGCGCCGATGTCCGTCTCGATGGCCTCGTGCTTCTTGGTGGCGGCCTCCACCGCCTGCAGGTCGAAGCCAAAGTTGTCCTGAGGGAGGGCGGATGAGGGGGAGAGAAAGAAGGAGTGAGGAGAGTTACAGGTTTGTATCTAACTGCTAAGCAGTGACATAATCTCCACCCAGTAGTTTATGTTTTTAGAACTAGCAGGGATATTAAACGGGTCAAGATCATGAGGATGAATCAGTGGAGGGAAATGACTTCATTGTACATTACTCTGTATGACCACAAGGGAATGCTATGAACCAATAGAGTTAATGTAGACAATACAGTAGGAGTGGCGTCATCGTTAGTGTGTACCAATAGTGTGTGTGTATCAATGAGTGTGCAGCATTTGTGTTTTTATGAGTGCATGTGTGTGTGTTACCTGTGAGACGAGCCGTTGGTTCTCACTCAGCCAGGTCTCTCTCATGGCGGCTTTGCGGTCAAAGCGGCGGGCCAGCTGCTCCAGTTTCTCCTGACGAATCAGCTCAGTCCTTAGAGCCAGCTCCCTCTCATGCTCTGACTTCTCCAGCCTCTCCCAGGCCTGACACACACAAACACACACGATCGAGTAACAGTCACACAGGTGCCCGGTACAGAACTCTATGGACCTAATACATCTACCGTATTAAACCTGTTTTAACTTGTCTTATGGTCTTACCATATTGTCAAACAACTAAACCCACCTAGCAACTGCACCAACTAAATCCACCTAGCAACTAAATCCACCTAGCACAAAGCAAAGTAAAGCTTCCTGTCATTAACTATACCAAACTTACAGAAACCATGTCTATCTATTAAATCTATTTTAACCCACTGTCGATCAGCTTACCACCCTTAAACTGTCTGTCAATCACCTTAATCCATTCTAATTGAGGAACCACATATTGGGTTTCTGAGTGTTTCGAGATAAGAGCCTGTTCTTTAAAGAGCAATAGGTCTCACCTTGTTTATGTCTGAGATGAGTTTTCCGTCCCGCGGGATGTAGACCTTCTGATTGTTGGCCCTCATCTTGCTCTGGATGGTGAAGAGGAGAACCTCCAGGTTGCCTTTCTCAGTGAACCTGACAGAAACAATTTTAATTTTGAGTGTAAACCTTACCGAGGAGAGTGAGTGGAATTTGGCTAATCTCACTAATGGCTGGTGGCCTTGTGACTTTTGCGTTGAGCCATCCAGCTCCATCTGTCAACATGAAGACCAGCATTATTTTTTCTGCCCGTAGTCCAAGGACCGTAGCCCACAGAGGGAGAGGTATTTTGTCAGCAGTAGGGGTGACATTGTTGCCTCTGTGGAAATGGTGTCAGAGTCCATTTCAACAGGCTGAAACATCTGTCTAAGCAAGCTTTACTTTTAGCCACTTCTCAGAATTAAAAAATGTCATTCTGAAAAAGCTCTGACGAATGCCGACACGAAGCTTGAATAAAAAAAGTGATACTAGCAAGAGCAGTGTGCCAAGAGGCATTAGTTCACCATGAATCTGATACAACTGTATATCAGTAATAGAATACATATCTAGAATCCCTGACAGTTTCAGTTTAGTCCTTGGTGAGTCAATTCTGGGAATTGATACTGTAATGTTACAGTAAATTACAAGCTGCTGTGTGGAACATAGGTGGAGGATATGGTGTAAGACTTTTTAATTCCGCCATGTAAGTGTGTGTGTGTGTGTGTGTGTGTGTGTGACTCACTTGGGCGGCTTTTCGACGGTACGGTAGGTGTTGAAGGCCTGGAGCTGTTGCTGCACCCCCACTAGGGAGTTGGCAAACCTGCGGTTGTTGAGGATGATGATGGTCTGTTCAATCCATTCCAGGAGGTCAGAGGCCAGACTCTCATATTTCTGAATCATGTTATCGGTCTCAATGGCATTGTCCAGCACCTGGGAGATGAATGTGGTGAATCAGTATAACAGTACATACATTATATACTGATTACAGCTACATCGGTGAGAAAGTTCAAATATAAGGCCTTGTCATAAAGTAAAGGGAATGATTGTGCTTGGAGAGGTAAAGGACAAGATACTTTGTTCTCTTGTGATCCAAGTTGTGGAAGATGTGAACTCTGACCCCTCACCTTCCCAATCCGTTTGCCCTCCACCTTCAGGGCCTTCATCTTGGAGAAGTAGTGGTAGTAGGTCACAACATAGGTGATGATGGACTTCTCATCAGGGTGGTCCACGCTGATATCTGTAGAGGTAACGAACACGCACACACGCACAATAAGAGTCAGACATAAATGGCTTTGACAGCCCCATGTTTCCCTAATCTACAGATGTCAACAGAGGGCATGGCTTCCGCCCTGCTGAGAAAAATTGAATTTATTTGAGGGAAAATTGATTTAGTAGCTATGTTTAGACGGAGGCGGTTGGGGTAGAGGGGCTGCTATGCTCATGCCTGCGTCTCTTTGTTCCCCATACTGCAGACCTCTGAGAAAGCATGCTGAGATCTCAGAACCACCGCTTACTAAATATTCAACACAGCCATTACTCTGCCACGCTTAAAAAGAAAGAGCTCCAGCGGTGAACATTGCCTTTCTGTTTGTACCCGTCACCCTCCTATAATGGTCTGTCAGCCACCCGTTAAAGACGTGACCCAGAAGTAGCGACCTGTCAAACTACACATGATGTGGTTTCTGTAAGTGTTGTACAGTAGTAACAGGTTTCCATGTATTCATACCGGGATAATATGGCATTCTTTAAGGGCATAACTGGGTGTCAGGTGAAAATGTCTGGGAATAAATGGACTATCATAAATGGCATAAAGCACTGGCAGATGCACGTGAGGCAGGACTAGAGTACAGTATGCTTCAGCAGTGTAAGCACCTCCTCCAGCCTCCTACTGTTCTGTACACTGTATGTGTTGTTTTCACCAGACCATGGAATTCCAGGACTATGTAAAACAGTACAGAGTCATGCGACGATGAGTATATTCAGAGTATGTAATGCATAATGAAGTATGTGCGTGTTCACGTTTCCATGCGTGTGTGCTTGTGTGTTTGCATGCGTGTACTCTGTACTAACCCTCTACGTCTAGTAGCTTGTGAAGGCCCAGGTGTTGCTCTGCCAGGTTGAAGGCATTCTGCAGGTTGTGGTGGGCATTTGACTTTTTCAGCTTGTCAAAGTCTATCAGGTCAGGTCTGTGTTTGTGGAGGATGGCGTTGAAAGCCATGCCATCCCTCCAGCTGGTGCTGAAGTTGTGAATGTTTACGTTGGGATATCTGGAAAACAGACAGAACACATAGGTTAGGGAAATAGAGCTCGCCAGCTTGAAGTCCTAAGAAACCTAAATGAGTTACCTCTGGTTCGTTCAGCCATTCCAATGGTTGGGAAAGAATAGAGTTTTGGGATAAACGCCGAAAAATAAGGTCTGAGGTTAACACAGATTTAGGAGATCTTATATGTTTTGTTCTAGGAGATAATATCAGCCAGTTAACATGACCTTATGAATTATGAGGACTTATGTGCTTTGTGATTTTTTTAAATTTATTACATAAATGCTTCAAAATTCACAAAAAGTTACGTTCATAGAAGAAAACATATACACTGAACAAAAACATAAACGCAACATGTAAAGTGTCGGTCCCGTGCTTTATGAGCTGAAATAAAAGATCCCAGAAATTGTCCATAAGCACAAAAATATTATTTGTTGAAATTTTTTAGCACAAATTTGTTTACATCCCTGTTAGTGAGCATTTCTCCTTTGCCAAGATAATCCATCCACCTGACAAGTGTGGCATATCATGAAGTTAATTAAACAGCATGATCATTATACAGATGCACCTTGTGGTAGAGACAATAAAAGGCTACTCTAAAATGTGCAGTTTGTCACAACACGATACCACAGATGTCTCAAGTTGAGGGAGCATGCAATTGGCATGCTTACTGCAGGAATGTCCACCAAAGCTGTTGCCAGAGAATTTAATGTTTATTTCTCGACAATAAGTCGCCTCCAAAGTCATTTTAAAGAATTTGGCAGTATGTTCTACTGGCTTCACAACCAAGTGTAACCACGCCAGCCCAGGACCTCCACATCCGGCTTCTTCACATGTGGGATCAACTGATGGGGTGCTGAGGAGTATTTCTGTCTGTAATAAAGCTCTTTTGTGGGGAAAAACTCATTCTGATTGGCTGGGCCTGGCTCCCCAGTGGGTGGCCTATGCCCTCCCAGGCACACTCGTGGCTGCGCCTCTGCCCAGACATGTGAAATCTATAGATAAGGGCCTAATTTATTTATTTCAATTGACTCATTTCCTTAAATGAACTGTAACTCAGTAAAATCTTTGAAATTGTTGCATAAATATTTTTTGTTCAGTATAAGATCTGAGAAGCCTATGTTTATCACAGACCTTACTTTCGCAATTTATCCAAAAACCCTACAGAAACTCTATGCATTTGCCCATAGATTTTGGGCATTGAACCATGGAGTTAGTGCCAACAAAAATATGCCATTACTATTGCTCTCTCTGTTGCTTGTGTATGAGCCTACTGTTGACTAAACGACAAGCTCACATTGTCCGTCAACATAAGTCTTTGCCGGCAATTTGGAGAGACCTTTGTTGTTCTTCAATCATCTAATAATAATAATCAAATCTCCTGCATCCAACTCCCTCATCAATGAAACAGATGGCTTTTGAAAATGTGTTCCACTTACCTACCATATGTTCCAAATAAGTTTCAAATGACACCAAACACAATGCCTTTCTTTATTAAGCATCTGTTTAACTAAAGTGATTTTACCCTGATGTGTCATGTTCTATTTGAAGCTGGGCATTAGCAGTGTTAGCTTTGTTAATGAGTGAATTGACTTATTCAGCATGTAGCCCGGGGGCTGTTAGTGCTGCTGATGTTTTAAACAGCCTGACATTTAGGCCGTGATGTCTGATGTGACACCCTCGTGTGATTTCAGAGTCGTTCCATGTCATTTGAGCAAGCCATGACACCCACCATCTCAGATTGTTCTGAAATGGTTTCTATAGTTCCTGAAACATTATTTTGTTCTCTGAGAAATTAAGCTAATTTATTGTACCCAAATAGGCAATTTTAATTGATAGGATTCAGATAATATTCAATAGTTATCCCAGTCTATAAGACATGAGGAATCCCCCAAAATTGTCAAAAGCTACATACGTACCACCCACACCCCATGCCAATCACACCCCAGCAACCAATATACTGTATCGGTTCTCTCTGTTTGACAAGTAGTATGAAGCTTCAGCTTGGAGTATTGCTTCTCCATACTATATAATGTATTACCTGTGAATCTGGTGATGTTTTTCCCCCCCTGTTCAGAGAAATTAGTTATTGAAGTCCCTTGCATTATTTACCTTAAAATAGTGAGAAAGTACCAGGGTTTGACCACTAGATGCTGCTGTTGTTGATATACATTTTCCAGCTTTCTTGTGTGTCACAACATTTCCTTTGCAATTTTTGGTAGAAAACCAATAGATTCAACTCATGATGAAAATACATTGTGTGGTCATCCTAACAATTCAGGTCATTGTCTAGTCCTCTATGAAAGCAAATCAGTTTGTCAGGAAATGGCCCCATTGCGTGAGGTTTATTCCCTTCAAAAAGGTCTGTATTAGTTACTATTGGACCATTCATGATGAACAAGCAAACTACAAGGCTACATCAAGTTCTAATGGTTCCAATATTATAGTCTCTAATGGTCTTCAATGGTAAAAACCAGAGGTGTTGAGTCACGTGACAGATTTTGTGACTTGAGACAGGACTTGGCTAAAAGAAACCAACTTGCCACTTGACTTTGTCTTCAGCATCTATGACTCATGACTTATCTTGGACTTAACTGCATAACCCGTGACTTGATTTGTCATCTTGTGCACTATGTAAGCATTTCTGTCCTTTATATACGAGTGCTGTAGGTTCTGTGCGTTGGGTTCTGTGTCTTGACCAATCAGATTCACGGAAATCATAGGTCTAGGAAAGCGTGTGCTGCTCCACTGACCTCCGGTATTTATTTAGCAAAGGTGATAACACATCACTCCCGACATACACAAGCAAGAACTCTTCACAGAAATGTTGCAGCTGCCCTACACCTAAACTGTATGCGAAGGCTACTGAGAACTACTGCAGCTGCATAGGCTACAGCCAATGCGCCCTGTAACGTCTTGCCCTCTGGCCAGGGTAAACAAAATGGTAATGTTATGTAGCCAATTTATAGCCCATTTATTTGTGTTAGGAGAAAATGTGATCAAATTTGGTTTAGGCTATATTCAATCTAGGGCTGGCTGGCTAGGCTGACCTTTATAATCCAAAATTATTAACTGAAAGTAATCAAACACAATACTGATTATTTAAACACACTGAGTTACTTTTGAATTGCAGTTGCATAGGCCTATATGATGCAAACCTGCATAAAGAAAGCTCAGCCCTGTGAGTTCTATTGTCCAATTGCAGTGGTTGTGTCTGAAAAGGAAAGTGTCGTTTTAAAATATAATTCATATTAACAAGTACAAGGCTGCTGCAGTTTGACAGGGTTTTCATCCTCCCTAGGTCCAGGAGTTTTACCAGAATTTCTTTAAAACCATGTGACCTGTTTAGAACATATCTGTATACCTAGGCAACAGGCGTGTTGGGCCATTAACTGAAAGGTCAATGGTTGAATCCCCGAGTTGACAAGGTGAACATATCTGCAGATGTGCCCTTGAGCAAGGCACTTAACCTGAATTGCTCTGGATAAGAGCATCTGCTAAATGACTCAAATGTCAATCTGGTCCCACTCCCATCATTGCCCTTATAAATACCTTTTTACAACTACAAATTAATCAGTCAGACCATATAGGGTCCCTGGGGCGGTAGGGTAGCTACCCTGGGGCGGCAGGACTAGTAACAGAAAGGTTGCAAGTTCAAACCCCCGAGCTGATAAGGTACAAATCTGTCGTTCTGCCCCTGAACAGGCAGTTAACCCACTGTTCCTAGGCCGTCATTGAAAATAAGAATTTGTTCTTAACTGACTTGCCTAGTTAAATAAAGGTCAAATAAAAATGTACACTTGGTTAGGTTTTCAGATTAGAAAAGGCTCCAGACACCAGGGAAAACACATTTTCCCCACCACTTTGGGACCTGTGGTGCCACCTCTGCATCAGGGCATTGTTGGTCCTAAAAATCGTTGCATTCCTTTTTCAAAGACTATGTGTTGCCCATTAATACTTGTGACTTGAGACTCAAGCCTCAAGACTGAAAAGTTAAGACCTGAGACTTGCTTAGGGTTTTTTTATATACTTTGTCCCATGCGTGGTAAATAACACATACTGCATAGTATTTTACAATTGATATTGAGTTGTGTTGGGTTTAATAGTAAACGTCACTAACCACAATACATATAGAGCAGTTTCCCGAAACTTTTATTTAAACAAATATGACTGCCATGCAATTATTTTATCCGAGTTGTCACAAAATTTGAATCCCTAGAGATGGTCCCTGGAGATAGCCCTTTTAGAAAGCGGCCACTTGTTGGACTATTCAAGGAGAGTTGGGTTGAAGCATTAGGTTGCTAAGAAAAGGACAAACTGAATTGATTTGATGGATGACTGACTTGATGACCACACTATGTGTTTTCATAAACAGCCAAATCTAATGAGCCAAATCTATCTATTTAATAAACACAAGAGACCAGCAGAATGGATAAAACAGTGTGAGAGTAGCAAGAACAGCAGCATCTAGTGGTCAGAACCTGGTACTTTCACACTATGTTATGGTAAATAATGCAAGCAATTGCATATTTTTCTGAACAGGGGGGAACCATCACAAGATTCACAGGCAATACATTTCATAGTATGGGGAGAACCAATACTCCAAGCCACAGCTTCATACTACTTGTCAAACACTGCTAATGTATATTGGTTGTTGGGGTGGGATTGGCATGGAGTGTGGGAGGTCCGTGGTTGGCTTTTGACCATTATTGGGGGCATTCCTCATGTCTTACTCATTGGTAGGAACAAGTTTGGTCCAAATTGGATGTTGGTTACTATATTTATTGAATATTATCTGAATCCTGTGACTTAAAATGGCCAATTTGGGTGCAATCAATAAGCTTAATTTCTCAAAGATCAAATTATATTTCAACAAAAGAGTGTTTCACAAATGCTAATTGTATCTGTTACTAACTACAGAAACATTTTCAGAACAATCTCAGATAGTGGGTGGTGAAATCCTCGTGTTTTTTTTAGGTGGACAACCCTTCATCTGTTCTGTTTTCCACCCTGTGCTCCTCTACATATTCTCTTTTATTTTAATTAATTTCATTCATTGAAACTAATCAAATCAATTGTGTTAAAAACAGCATTGATCGTGAAATATCTTAGATGCTTTTCTTTCACAGCCATTTGATGCCTGAGACGGCTGTGACTCACCCATAAATACTGAGATAGGCCAAACTGTTCTATATACACACACGACATGAGCAAGAGGTATGTGGACATCTCATTCCACAATCATGGGCATAAATATGAAGTTGGTCTCCCTTTGATGTTATAACAGCCTCCAGTCTTCTGGGAAGGCTTTCCACTAGATGTTGGAACATTGCTACGGGGACTTGCATCCATTCAGCCACGAGCATTAGTGAGGTCAGGGACGAATGTTGGGCAATTAGGCCTGGCTCACAGTTGGCGTTCCAATTCATCCCAAAGGTGTTCGATGGGGTTGAGGTCAGGGCTCTGTGCAGGCCAATCAAGTTATTCCACACCAATCTCAACAAACCATTTCTGTATGGAACTCGCTTTGTGCACGGGGGCATTGTCATGCTGAAACAGGAAAGGGCCTTCCCCAAACTGATGCCACAAAGTTGGAACCCTTGATGATGTTGATATTTTCTATCACAAACTGAGGACCATAATCTGTTGACCAGACGGATGTTCCAGAAAAATGGATTATTGAGTTTGCTCAAATTCTGATTAACAGATCTGGCTAACTCAGAATTTACAGTTCCAGAAAGAGAGCTTGACATTGAGCCTGATCAGACACCATGGCAATGAATGCTCTGAAGCAAACTTGTTACCTCCTAGGTTAACTTGATTTTAGCCTGTCCTGGTGGATAAAGACAGGGATTCTCCGCCAATCAGATTCTTGTCCAACACCATGACTGGTCCCTTTACGGAAAATCAAAAATTGTTTGCTGTGCATTACAAATGGAACGAATTACTGGACCTCGAATAGATCCTTTAGATCATTCTGAAGATCTTATTTTATCTTTTTTTTTTTTTTTTACAATCAATCAAGTATCTGATCAACTTAACCTGTCGCAATGTAACCCAACACAGTTTCCCTTTGACCGGTATACAAATGCTGTGTATTGCTTTCTGATTCTTTTGCAACTGGAAGAAATCCCAGACTCACTTTCTGGTTAAGAGAAGCCGGATATGTTCAGAGAATCCTGAATTTGTTAAACCATCTTTCTGGAAACCCCCCCAGGATGTTTCTGCAAACTTTGTGCTATAGTAGAATACAGTAGGCCTCAGGCTGGTGGTGGTGTAGACACTAACCCTGCGGTCTTCATCTGGCACCAGAGCAGCAGAGCATCTTTAGCCGACTTCTTCTCCTTGTTATCCTCAGTCTCCACTCTGATGTCCTGGATCTGTGAAGCACATATCAAAGAATACGGTCACAACGCCAGCCATCAGCAGGACCCAAAGACTGATACAACCACTATTCACACACACACACACACACACACACACACACACACACACACACCCACCCCTGCATTAAGTAGCACAGACATAAACACCACTTAGCACTTTCTTGATATACAAATGTAACCCTCTGGTTACTTTTACATTATTTAACCGGGACTACCAGGTA
Organism: Oncorhynchus masou masou; assembly: GCF_036934945.1. Classification (NCBI taxonomy): domain Eukaryota; kingdom Metazoa; phylum Chordata; class Actinopteri; order Salmoniformes; family Salmonidae; genus Oncorhynchus; species Oncorhynchus masou. The sequence continues at coordinate 45,686,171 of NC_088235.1, read as the reverse complement.
TTATTTACTGTGTGCTGACATTGTTGCATGTTGGTCATATTTGGGAGACTGACCGGTTGCTAGGCAACAGTGTGTAATGTGCGAGAGAAGACTCATGAAAACAACAAGCTATCACCATTTGCTAACTAGTTGTTTCAAGCAGTTTATAGTTGTGTAACTCGCTCATCAGTGCAAATGAATGTAGTATACAGTTGAAGTCAGAAGTTTTACATACACCTTAGCCAAATACATTTAAGCTCAGTTTTTCACAATTCCTGACATTTAATCCTAGTAAAAATTCCCTGTCTTAGGTCAGTTAGGATCACCACTTTATTTTAAGAATGACATTTCAGAATAATAGTAGAGAGAATGATGTATTTCCTCTTTTATTTCTTTCATCACATTCCAAGTGGGTCAGAAGTTTACATCCAGTCAATTAGTATTTGGTAGCATTGCCTTTAAATTGTTTAACTTGGGTCAAACGTTTTGGTTAGCCTTCCACAATAAGTTGGGTGAATTTTAGCCAGTCAGGTTTGTAGGCCTCCTTGCTCGCACACGCTTTCAGTTCTGCCCACAAATTGTCTATAGGATTGAGGTCAGGGCTGTGTGCAGGCCACTCCAATACCTTGACTTTGTTGTCCTTACGCCATTTGCCATAACTTTGGGAGTATGCTTGGGGTCATTGTCCATTTGGAAGACCCATTTGCGACCAAGCTTTAACTTCCTGACGGATGTCTTGAGATGTTGCTTCAATATATCCACATAATTTTCCTTCCTCATGGAGCCATCTATTTTGTGAAGTGCACCAGTCCCTCCTACAGCAAAGCACACCCACACACTGTGCTTCACGGTTGGGATGGTGTTCTTCGACTTGCAACCCCCCCCTTTTCCTCCAAACATAAGGATGATCATTATGGCCAAACAGTTCTATTTTTGTTTCATCAGACCAGAGGACATTTCTCCTAAAAGTACGATCTTTGTCCCCATGTGCAGTTGCAATATGTAGTCTGGCATTTTTAAAGCGGTTTTGGAACAGTGGCTTCTTCATTGCTGAGCGGCCTTTCAGGTTATGTCGACATAGGACTCGTTTTACTGAGGATGTAGATACTTTTGTACCTGTTTCCTCCAGCATCTTCACAAGGTCCTTTGCTGTTGTTCTGGGATTGATTTGCACTTTTCGCACCAAAGTACATTCATCTCTAGGAGACAGAAGGTGTCTCCTTCCTGAGCAGTATGACGGCTGCGTGGTCCCATGGTGTTTATACTTGCGTACTATTGTTTGTACAGATGAACATGGTACCGTCAGGAGTTTGGAAATTGCTCCCAAGGATAAACCAGACTTGTGGAAGTCCACATTTTTTTTCTGAGGTCTTGGCTGATTTCTATTGATTTTCCCATGATGTCAAGCAAAGAGGCACAGAGTTTGAAGGTAGGCCTTGAAATACATCCACAGGCACACCTCCAATTGCCTCAAATTATGTAAATTAGCCTATCAGAAGCTTCTAAAGCCATGATGGAATTTTCCGGAATTTTCAAGCTGTTTAAAAGGCACAGTCAACTTAGTGTAGGTAAACTTCTGACCAACTGGAATTGTGATACAGTGAATTATAAGTGAAATAACCTGTCTGCAAACAATTGTTGGAAACATTACTTGTGTCACGCACAAATTAGATGTCCTAACTGACTTGCCAAAACTATAGTTTGCTCACAAGACATTTGTGGAGTGGTTGAAAAACAGGTTTTAATGACTAACCAAAGTGTATATAAACGTTGGACTTCAACAGTATATGATGAATATTTAGTTAAGCATCCCGATCACAGTGAGGATAGCGAGGGATTTATTGCTTGTACTTGTGGAAAGCCTCTCGCTAAATAGTAGAAAGCAGATTATTCAGTCGACGTTCCTATCGGTCCTAGACTACATCATTTATATGAACAGCTGCCACTTCATTAAAGCCATCAGATGCAGTTTATCATAGCGCACTGTGCTTTATTACGGGTGACCATTTTTGTTCTCGTCACTGCATTCTCTACCAGACAGTTGTTTGACCCTCTGATGTCACACAGGTTGATACATAGCTATGTTTCCATTTAAAAAGCTCTTTTACAAAAAAAGTCCCACTGTACTTAACATCATTACTAAACTTTAGACATTCGAGTTCCCACACCCGGTCTCAGGGATGGCTAACTCTGTAAATTCCTTTGATCTCTACGGAGTTAACTAAAAGCTGATTTACCTTTCTTGCACCTTATTTGTGGAAGAATCTTAAAACTTATTTAACATTTGATATTCTGCTGCCTCTAGTGCAATTCAGAAAGCTGATTGAGGACCTTATTACTGCTGAATGCGTTTGCTTTTGAGGACTGTGTTTCTCTTTCTGCTCGCATTTTGATGTGTATTTTCTGTCATTTGTCATTCAGGGCTCATCTGTAAGAGACGTTGGTCTCAGTAAGTCTCCCTGACAAAATAAAGGTTAAATAAAATAAATACAAAATATAAACTGTCTCTGACTGAGAGGATCAACTTTAATCAACAGGCTCCACTTTCTGCCTCTCGACCGTATGCTAAAATGCTGACCACACCGCTCGCTTGTTTTTAGACATTTTTGCAAATATATTGAAAATGAAATACCTCATTTACATTAGTATTCACACCCCTGATATGTTAGAATCACGTTGCAGCAAATACAGCTGTCTTTTTGAGTAACCTGGATAGTGCATAATTTACACATTATTACAAAAAATATTCAAGTACTGTCAAGTTGGTTGTTGATCATTGCTAGACAGTGATTTTCATGTCTTGCCATAGATCTTCAAGACGATTTAAGTTCAAGCTGTAACTAGGCCACTCAGGAACTTTCAATGTTGTCTAAGCAACTCCAGTGTTTATTTGGCCTTGTGTTTTAGGTTATTGTCCTGCTGAAAAGGTACATTTGTCTCCCAGTGTCTGTTTGAAAGCAGACGGAACCAGGTTTCCCTCTAGAATTTTGCCTGTGCTTATAGCTCTATTCCGTTTATTTTTATCCCACCCAAAAAACTCCCTAGTCCTTGCCGATGACAAGCATACCCATAACATGATGCCGCAACCACCACATTTGAAAATATGAAGAGTAATAGCTACGTGATGTGTTGTACTGGATTTGCCCCAAACATAATGCTTTGTATTCAGAACATAAAGTTACTTTATTTAGCAGTTTTACTTTAGTGCCTTATTGCAAACAAGATGCATGTTTTGGAATATTTTATTTTGTACAGGCTTCCTTCTTTTCAATATGTCATTTAGGTTAGTACTGTGGAGTAATTACAATGTTGTTGGTCCATCTTCAGCTTTCTCCTACCACAGCCATTAAACTATAAACTGTTTTTAAAGTCACCATTGTCACCAGCCTTCCTCTTCGGCAACTGCGTTAGGAAGGACACCTGTATCTTTGTAGTAACGGGGTGTATTGATACACCATCCAAAGCCTAATTAATAACTTCACCATGCTCAAATGGATATTCAATATCTGAGTTTGTTTTACCCATCTACCAATAGGTGCCCTTCTTTGTGAGGCATTGGAAAACCTCCCTGGACTTTGTGGTTAAATCTGTTTTTGAAATTCACTGCTTGACTGAGGGACCTTACACATAATTGTATGTCTGTGGTACAGAGATGAGGTAGTCATTCAAAAATCCTGTTAAACACTATTATTGCACAACTTGTTTAGGCGTGCCATAACAAAAGGGGTTGAATACTTATTGACTCAAGACATTTAAGATTTTTATTTTTTATTAATTTGTAAAGAAATCTAAAAACATAATTCCACTTTGACATTATGGGGTATTGTGTGTTGGCCAGTGTCACAAAATCTAAATGTAATCCATTTTAAATTCAGGCTGTAACACAACAATATGTGGAAAAAGTCAAGGGATGTGGATACTTTCTGAAGGCACTGTATTATATTTCCTACTGGGTAAACAAAATATTCTTCAGGGTTTATTACCTACTAGGGGGAAGCACTGAACCATTGTATTTATGGTTAAGCCCACCCAGTGCACACACTCATTTCCACATGCTGCCTGCTTACAGACCACATCATTTATTATTGCCACACACCTAGATACTACTGTAGGTCCAAACTGACATGAACTCCAGTACCTCAGAAGAGAGGGCTACAAATGGAGGCACTGCTGAGATGGTTAACAGGAGATCCCGAGATAATGGATGAGCAACGACTAAACAACAGGACTGTACATGAAGGCAGTGCAGTGAACAGTGAATATAAAACATTGAAAAGACTATCCCCCTATCAGAAGGCCAACTATGAGTGGCGATATCAAGCCATTTGAGAACCCTCTCATTTTAACAGCGAGTTCCAATTGCTCAGAGGGAAAGAGAATGGAGATTAATATGGAAAAGCTGAAACAGTGGAAGGACAATGATCCTATCAGGGAATGAATGGTTACAGAGAATCGAGTTGTTTGGGTTGCTTAAACTGAAAAACTGTATGCAACATCCTCAAACCAAGTGGGCCAGTGTTTTAGTTAAGACATTTGTGGACCTCACTGCATACTGTGTGCCAACTCTGGTTGAAGATGAAGAAAAGGGCATCAACTGGCAGTTGATCTGTCTAGGAAATGTAGCTCCTCCCTCTCCTGAGCAAATACCCACCACCAAGTTCCCCCCATGTCAGCACCCCATAGTAAAAACAAACTACAGGCCTTCAAAAGTGGATCTCAGATAGCAAGCTGAAGAACCTTGTCAAACCCCAAGCCACAGCCTCAAGACCTGAATACATCATTGAAGCCATGGGGAAGGTTCTGAAGGAAGCTATGACATCTCACTACGAGGCCAGTCCGTACAGAAGACTGCAGACTTTCAATGGCACGGTGTAAATGTCCTTTGGGGAAGAGGACATGGATGGAACAAGTAAACCAGATGTTGCCTGAGTGGCAATACTCCAACCAGGAGAAGAGAAAGAGACTCATAAAGAGTTTCAAGGCCCCTGCTCTGAGTGTGGCTACAGCGCTAAGAGCTAACCACAAAGATGCATTGGTAGAGGACTAATTGAACATACTGGAGCACACATACGGCACAGCATAGTAAGGGGAGCACCTCTACTACAAGTTTGAGGGCCTGCGACAGAAACCTGGAGAGAAGATCTCTGATTACCTCCTTTGACTAGAGAAGTCGTCACAGAAGGTCAGAGTGAAGAGGCATTGATGAGTCCAGGGTCGACGTCGCACAAGTTAACCAGATCATCAAGGGAGTGATGTACAACACTGATATCCTGGTGCATCTTCAACAGAGAGAGAAGAGAGAGGCCACCTACATTTCCAGTTTGACTGCAAAAGCTGAGGGAAGAAGAGAAGCACTCTCATAGAATCCCAGTATCCCAAGTCCAACTTCAGAAAGAGACAACATTAACTGCTGGGACCGAAATCAAAGCTCTCTGCAGACAGGTGGAAGAACTGAAGTCTGTCATAGCAGTAATGAAGGTGACCCTGGCTGAAGGCAACATCGAGGTTTACATGAAGTTCAACTCTTCTTAGAGGCTCTGTATTGTGAGCTGCCAGCTTCTGTCCTGATAACCAGCAGTGTGGTTACTGTTACTGCTGAAGATGGCAGCAGCATCTCCCCTCTAAGGGTGAAGAATGAAAGCACTGAGGCAGTCACACTACAACCCAATCTCAAGTTGGCCGAACTGCATCCAGTAGCTCACATAACCCACACAGAAGTCACCAGTAAAGAGGAAACCCTCAACCCTGACCTCCTTGACTTCGGCAACTCTCCCGTTCCCCCACAATGGAAAGAACGGTTGCAAAGGAGACTGAAGGAATGGGCCAAAGTGTTTTCTTTAAACGAATAGGAGGTGGGTTGTGCAAGTGGAGTGGAACACATGCTCAGACTCACCAATGAATGACCATTGAGCGAGAGGTTCAGAAGTATGGCGCCCATAGATGTAGATGATGTTTGGAAACGCTTGAGAGCTGACGGACTATCGGTCTGTCTGTCAGGGAGAGTACTATCTGTCTGTCTGTCAAGTAGTTCTCCATCCTCGATCATTGCAGTGGCTATTACCAGATCCCCATGCACAAGGCCAACAAGGAGAAGACCGTGTTTATCTGCCCTCTTGGTTTCTACCAATTAGAGAGGATGCCTCCAGGAGTCATTGGAGCCCCAGCTTCTTTCCAACTATTAATGGAGAAGGCTGTCGGCTACATGAACCTCCTTGTGTGCTGGTCTATCTGGACAACCTCGTCATGTTTGGGAAAACCTTGGAGGAACATAAGGAAAGGCTGATGAAGGTCCTGGACCAGAAAAGCTCAAGGCCCTCCAGTCATATCTGGGTTCTGCGGATACTACTGGAGGTCTGTGAAAGGATACGCTGTCCAGAAGTTATGCCCCCAAGACGAAAAATGGCAAGCCCATCACTCCCCCTGGAGTAAACTACCTAAAGGAGAAAGAGCTGTTTAGAGAACTATGGATAGCAGAGTGTGAGAGAGCCTTCCAGAACATCATTGAATGCCTCACCAGCTCACCTGTGCTCACATTTGCTGTCCCTGAGAAGCCCTACATCTTGCACAACCGACACCAGTCTGAGTGGACTGGATGGAGTGCTGTACCAGGAGTACCCTGCGGGATGGAGACCAGTGGATTATGCAAGCCGGGGGTTGTCCAGGACAGAGAATAAATATTCAGCGCACAAGCTTGAGTTCCTGGGGTTAAAGTGGGCCATGTCGGACAAGTTTCATGATTATCTGTACGGAGCAAAGCTCTTGGTGCCCACGGACAATAACCACTTCACCTACGTGCAAACCACCGCCAAGCTGAATGCCACAGGCCAGAGGTGGATGACCACTCTCACCAACTACGAGTTCAAGTTGCAGTACAGGCCAGGGTGAGTGAACATTGATGCCGACACCCTGTCAGGATGCTCACACAATCAGTGCTGAAGAGGATGGAGACTGGGTTGAAATCCCCTCATCAAGGGAGTCAGAGCCATTTGCCGAGTAATGACTGCCAAAGTCTCTTCAGGCAGTATCTCTGAGAGTGCAACTGTGAACATAGGAGTCCCGCCCGGGGCTGTCCCTGAAGCCTTTGTGAAATTCACTACTCTGAAGATGGATGGACAATCCTGCCTGAGTCCTGAGGGTCTGTGATGCTCACAGCTCTGGGATCAAGTGATATCCACAGTCAGCCAGGCCCTGGGGTTAAGAAAGGAACCCTTCCTAAGCAGAAACACAAACCCAGGTCCCCAATTACAAACATAACATGTCTAATAAGGGGGGACAAGGCCGACAGAACAGGAACGTTTGATGACAACGTTTATGGTAAAGCCTTAACCATTAGCTACCTCTTCCAATTCAAATGAGCTTGAAAGTAAATTATGACAACATTTTTATTGTTTTGTGTGAGTACAGCCCCTGCGATAAAACGCCCAGTGATATCCACCATCAGCCAGGCCCTAGGGTTAAGAAAGCAGCCATTCTTAAGCAGAAACACAAAGCCAGAAGAAGCCATTCTCCTGGGGTCATGGGACATGGAGTGCTGTACAGGAACCCCAGGTTTAGTTTGACAGAGACAGCTGGTCCTGCCCCAAGAGTACCACCATGCTGTTATGAAGTCACCGCATGATGATATGACTGGCCCAAGCAAGATTTTACTGGCCTCGCATGTCTTGCGACATTGAGCAACACTGCATGAACTGTGCAAGGTGTATCCATTGGAAGACACTACCCCCATAGGCCGCTGAGCTTGTCAACATCACCCATGGAGCTGGTCTGCATAAACTTCCTGACAGTGGAGAATGACAGCAGAAACATCAGCAACATCCTCATCATTACAGACCACTTCACCCACTATTCCCAAGCATACCCTACCAAGGACCAGCTTGTAAGCACAGTGGCCAAAGACGTGGGAGAAATTCTTTGTACACTATAAACAAGAGTCCACTACAGTCAAGGAAGATACTTTGAGAGCCGACTGATCCACCAAATGCTAACCCTTGTGGGGGTAAAGAAGTCAATAACCTCTCTCTATCATCCTCAAGGGAACGCAAAGGTGGAATGCTTCAACCCTATGCTGCTGAACATGCTTGGCACTCTGGGTCCAAGCAGAAGTCCACCTGGGGCCAGCATATAGCTCACCTTGTGCACGCCTACAACTGCACAAAGAACGACTCCATTGGTTTCTCACCATACCACCTCATGTTTGTTTGGGAGAGAGTTAAGGCTACCAGTCCACCTGTGTTTCGGAGTGAGCCCTGATGGAAGCCCTTCAAGTGACTAACTGCAGTACACAGTCAAGCTCAAAGACCAGCTACATGAGGCGTACAACCTTGCATGAAGTGCTGCAGGGTGGAAAGAAGGCTCATGGGGACAAGAAGGTGAAGCATTAAGACCTCCAACCTGGAGTCCTCCAAAACGTTGGCGTGCCCGGAAAGCACAAGATAGCCAACTGATGTAAGACTGAGCCATACCTCATCTCAAAGAAGCTCCCAGGTCTACCCACCTACCAGGTAATGCCGGGAAATGGCCCTGGACCAGTGAAAACCCTGCAAAGGAACCACCTGCTGCCCATTAGCCAGATAGTGGAGCACACTGATCAAGAGGAAACTCAAACCAGCCAGGCCAGTCAAAACACTAAGTCACATGAGGAGGAGAACCGAACAGCCCACAGGGAGCGTTGCTATCCAGTCCCCATCCCCTTGCTGTCGGATGGATTTGAGGTAGAGGAAAGCAATTCAGAGGATGACCTTACCAGGCAGTTTCTAAATCCAGAGGCTACAGTTTTTGCCCCAAAACCTAAAGGAGCCACAGGAGATGAACTGGAAAGTGATCCTGAAGGAGGAAACTGTCCTGCCCTCCAGGTCAACAGTGGACACTCGGGCCATCCCAAAACTTCCAGTAGTTAAGCGGTCTTGTGATGAGTTAGGTACACCTCACAACACTACTGTAGTACACTGAGGTACATGGGTATTTTGCAGCATCTTTGGTATGAAAAGGGTAACAAAGGTATAAGTACTGCTGATGTTTTGAGAAGCATTCCTTTTGGAGTTATTTTATTTTTCTTGGATGAAACATGGTCTGTTTACATGTGTATCTGTGTACTTTTACAATGTCAAGCTCTGACATGGTGACAATTCTGTGTAAATATTAACCTATTTCATACTTTTGAGGTCAAAGGTGTAGGGACTTGTTGGGAAGTTTCTTTTGTAAGGGGTGTATGTAACCCCCTGGTTACTTAGTTGTTTTTTAGCCCGGACTGTATTATTTACTGTGTGCTGACATTGTTGCATGTGGGACACATTTGTGAGATGGACCGATTGCTAGCCAACAGTGCGATGCGCTTGAGAGAAGACTCACAAAAACTACAAGCAAACAACATTTGCTAACTAGTTGCTTCAAGGAGTTACAGTTGTGTAACTCGCTCACCAGTGCAAATAAATGTAGTATATAAAAGTACACCAGTATGTGGACACCCATTCAAAATTGTGGATTCTGCAATTTAGCCACACCCGTTGCTAACAGGTGTATAAAAATCTAGCATTACAGCCCTGCCATCTCCATAGACAAACACTGGCAGTAGAATGACTTGCACTTAAGAGATCAGTAACTTTTAATGTGCACGGTCATAAGATGCCACCTTTCCAACAAGTCAGTTTGTAAAATTTCTGCCCTGCTAGAGCTGCCCTGGTCATCTGTAAGTGCTGTTATTGTGAAGTGGAAATGGCGTCACACAAGCTCAAAGAATGGGATTGACGAGTGCTGAAGCCCGTAAAAACTGTCTGTTCTCGGTTGCAACACTCACTACCGAGTTCCAAACTGCCTCTGGAAGCAACATCAGCACAAGAACTGTTCGTCAGAAACTTCATGAAATGGGTTTCCATATCCGAGCAGCCGCACACAAGCCTAAGATCACCATGTGCAACGCCAAGCGTCGGCTTGAGTGGTGTAAAGCTTGCCTCCATTGGAGCAGTGGAAAGACGTTCTCTGGAGTGATGAATCACGCTTCACCGTCTGGCAGTCATCAAATGGACAAATCTGGGTTTGGCAGATACCAGAAGGCACTATGCATTCGGGCATGTAGCGAACTGTAAAGTTTGGTGGAGGAAGAATGATCTGGGCTGTTTTTCATGGTTCAGGCTCCTTAGTTCCAGTGTAGGGAAATCTTAATGCTACAGCATACAATGACATTCTAGACAATTCTGTTTCCAAATTTTTGGCAACCGTTTGGGGAAGGCCCTTTCCTGATTCAACATGACCATGCCCTCAAGCGAGGTCCACACAGAAATGGTTTGTTGAGATCAGTGTGGAAGAACTTGACTGGCCTGTACAGAGCCCTGACCTCAACCCCATCGAACACCTTTGGGATGAATTGAAACGCCAACTGTGAGCCAGGCCTTATCGCCCAACATTAGACGCCGACCTCACTAATGCTCGTGGCTGAATGGAAGCAAGTCCCCATAGCAATTTAATTTTTATTTTTTTATTTTACCTTTATTTAACCAGGCAAGTCAGTTAAGAACAAATTCTTATTTTCAATGACGGCCTGGGAACAGTGGGTTAACTGCCTGTTCAGGGGCAGAACGACAGATTTGTACCTTGTCAGCTCGGGGGTTTGAACTTGCAATCTTCCGGTTACTAGTCCAACACTCTAACCACTAGGCTACCCTGCCGCAATGTTCCAACATCTAGTGGAAAACCTCCCCAGAAGAGTGGAGGCTGTTATAGCAGCAAAGGGTGGACCAATTCCATATTTATGCCCATGATTGTGGAATGAGATGTTCGACTAGCAAGTGTCCACATACTTCTTTCATTTGAGTTGTCCCATTGTAACTGAAGAGGACCGTTTTGTTTGTGGTTTTCATAAAAAGGAACTGTGTCGAGCCGTATCAGTGTGTTTCATTGGGACAGCCATAGGTCCATTGACTAGTGGTTTCCATTTGTACGCTGCATAATCCGGGTAGCCATTTGATTAGCTGTTCAGGAGTCTTATGGCTTGGGGGTAAAAGCTGGTGAGAAGCCTTTTATTCCTAGACTTAGCACTCCGGTACCGCTTGCCATGCGGTAGCAGAGAGAACAGTCTATGACTGGGGTGGCTGGAGTCTATGACAATTTTTAGGGCCTTCCTCTGACACCGCCTGGTATAGAGGTCCTGGATGGCAGGCAGCTTAGCCCAAATTGATATACTGGGCCGTATGCACTACCCTTTGTAGCGCCTTGCAGTCGGAGGTTGAGCAGTTGCCGTACCAGGCAGTGATGCAACCAGTCAGGATGCTCTTGATGTTGCAGCTGTAGAACCTTTTGGAGGATCTGAGCATCCATGCCAAATATTTTTAGTTTCCTGAGGGGGAATAGGCTTTGTCGTGCCCTCTTCACGACTTTCTTGGTGTGTTTGGAACATTGTAGTTTGTTGGTGATGTGGACACCAACAAACTTGAAGCTCTGAACCTGCTCCGCTACTGCCCCGTCGATGAGAATGGGGGCATGCTCGGTCCTCCTTTTCCTGTAGTCCACAATCATCTCCTTTGTCTTGATTACGTTAAGGAATAGGTTTTTATTCTGGCACCACCCTGCCAGGTCTCTGACCTCCTCCCTATAGTCTCGTCATTGTCAGTGATCAGGCCTACCACTGTTGTGTCGTCTGCAAACCCCTAAGGGGCTCCAGTGTTGAGGATCAGCGTGGCAGATGTGTTGTCACCTACCCTTACCACCTGGGGGCGGCCAGTCAGGAAGTCCAGGATCCAGTTGCAGAGGGAGTTGTTTAGTCCCACGATCCTTAGCTTAATGATGAGCTTTGAGGGAACTATGGTGTTGAACGCTGAGCTGTAGTCAATGAATAGCATTCTCACGTAGGTGTTCCTTTTGTCCAGGTGGGAAAGGGCAGTGTGGAGTGCAATAGAGATTGCATCATCTGTGGATCTGTTTGAGCGGTATGCAAATTGGAGTGGGTCTAGGGTTTCTGGGATAGTGGTATTAATGCGAGCTATGACAAGCCTTTCAAAGCACTTCATGGCTACGGGTCTGTAGTCATTTAGGCAGGTTACCTTAGTGTTCTTGGGCACAGGGACTATGGTGGTCTGCTTGAAACATGTTGGTATTACAGACACAATCAGGGACATGTTGAAAATGTCAGGGACGACACCTACCAGTTGGTCAGCACATGCCTGGAGCACCCGTCCTGGTAATCCGTCTGGACAAGCGGTCTTGTGAATGTTGACCTGTTTAAAGGTCTTACTCACGTCGGCTACGGAGAGAGTGATCACACAGTCGTCCAGAACAGCTGATGCTCTCATGCATGCCTCAGCGTTGCTTTTCTCGAAGCGAGCATAGAAGTGATTTAGCGCATCTGGTAGGCTCGTGTCACTGGGCAGCACGTGGCTGTGCTTCTCTTAGTAGTCTGTAATAGTTTGCAGGCCCTGCCATATCTGACGAGTGTCGGAGCCGGTCTAGTACGATTCAATCTTAGTCCTGTATTAGCGCTTTGCCTGTTTGATGGTTTGTCTGAGAGCATAGCGGGATTTCATATAAGCGTCCGGGTTAGAGTCCCGCTCCTTGAATGTGGCAGTTCTACCCTTTGGCTCAGTGTGGATGTTGCCTGTAATCCATGGTTTCTGGTTGGGGTATGTACGTACAGTCACTGTGGGGACGACGTCGTTGATGCACTTATTGTAGAAGCCAGTGTCATGACGTTGGCCTGGGGGTAGGTTCATGACAGTCAAATACCTCTTTCCCCTTTTTCCTCTCTCTACCCTACGGATTTTACATTTGCAAAACCCTTGGTTAACATAGAGATTCTGGGAACATCAGTAAGAGGGGGGAAATTAACTATATTCTGGTAATCTGACCAATTGAACATAAGTGGTGGTACTTAATGAATATGATGAATATCAGTTCGGTTGTCATCTGAGACATTCTCCAATGATAAGATGACAAACTCTACAGTGGAAAGTCTACACATCAGAGTTATCAGATTCACATGGAATTGTTGTTCAATTTAAATGTTTGAATATGAAATCATTCGTGATGGGATGAAATGTGATTTTAGCTTCTAAAATGTGAAATTTGGGTTTTCATAAGGTAGGGCTCTGCTCAAGCAGTGGCCCGCCCCTGTGAAGGGACATGGGCTATAAAACTTTTCAAACATGCCCTCCTCGCCCTTCCTATATAAAGCCTTGATGACAATGTAACCTCCTGTTCCGAGGATGTGTGGACGACGATGTCGGAATGGTTCAGATAATAACTACAGAACGAAGCCAACATCAGCGTGAGCTTTGGTTGAGAATGGTATGAACTTTGAACTCTTATTCACTACAGAAGTGATACCTCCTAGCCATTGAGTTAGCAACAGCAGCTGCAAATGCAGGTTAGGAAGGAACAGACAGAGTATCCCGTCTACCACACAACAACGTTACTACAACATATCCAATTTACCAGCAGAGATATTCTTCAAAGGACTCGGTTTGGCAACACGGCCTTCCATCTACCACCAACCTACAGAAGCGCAGCTCAGAGTAAATATTTATTGCATTTTCCTTTTCCAAATGGGCGGTAATTTAGAATGCATAAGATATTGTATTTGCGATAGCACAGTTTCGCCCTTTGTTCCTCAGTCTTCCTGCTCTTTCACTCAAACACAGACCCTTTTCTTTTGTGTAACAAGCTGTCATATCTGTTCCGCCCCCTAGGGACGTTTTCCTTTATGACGTAATTTGAAATCGAGGTATAATTCATTCTTTGTATATGTAATTCTGTGTGATTAGTTAGGTTTTAGTAAATAAATAATGAAACCCAATTTTGTATTACTGATTCAACTTGTTAGCCAGAGTTCGTGCAGATAACCAAGAATTTACAACTTCCAGATGAGACTGAATTAAGGTGACGATTGATATTGACTGCTATTGATGTAAAATATTACTAGGTCTTTAAGAGATTATTCGGAAGATAACAGCTCTATAAATATTATTTTGTGGTGCCCCGACTCTAGTCAATTACATTTACATGATTAGCTCAATCAGGTAATATAAATTACGGATAAATTATTTTATAGAATAGCATGTCATATCACTTAATCCGGCATAGCCAAAAAACACGACACCAGTGACTGATGTGGTATACTCCTCAATGCCATCAGAGGAATCCCGGAACATATTCTAGTCTGTGAAAAACAGTCCTGTAGCTTAGCATCTGCGCCAACTGACCACTTCTTTACTAACCGGGTCACTGGTGCTTCCTGCTTTAGTCCTTGCTTGTAGGCAGGAATTAGGAGGATGGAATTATGGTCAGATTTGCCAAATTGGCGGGGGTTGGGGGGGGTATGCGTTTCTGTGTGTGATGTAAAGGTCGTCTAGAGTTGTTTTCCCTCTGGTTGCACAGTTAACATGCTAATAGAAATTAGGTAAGGCTGATTTCGGTTTTCCTGCATTAAAGTCCCCGGCCATGAGGAGTGCCGCCTCTGGGTGGGAGTTTCCTGTTTTCATGGTGTTTTGCTAATATATCACGGCCAAGGGCTGTTCTTATGCATGACGCAACACGGAGTGCCTGGACATAGCCCTTAGCAGTGGTATATTTTGGCCATATACTGCACTACAAACCCCTGAGGTGCCTTATTGCTTTTATAAACTGGCTACCAATGTAATTAGAGCTGTAAAAATAAATGTTTTGTCATACCCATGGTATACGGTCTGATACCACAGCTGTCAGCCAATCGGCATTCAGGGCTTGAACCACCCAGTTTCTTACACCTACTAGGTGAAGGCACTGCAGTATTTTATTCAAGGTTAGGCCCGCCCAGTCCGCACTCCTTTTCACACCCACCCACATTCCTAGCCATCTACTGTACATTTTCACACACATCGGTGGATTTAAGTAGACAATTTTTTAAAATCCACACAGCTTATAAAATGAAATCCCTTTACCAACTGTGCACTCTCACATTATACAGTTTTTTTTATACAAATAACCATTCAAATGCTCAAATAAAATACTTGTTGAAAAAAGTGTTTTAAATACCAGATACCCAAATACACATGTATTTAAACACAGGTCTGATTAGCACATGCAAAATACGTTATTGAAAGAGAGGGAGCGAAAGCGTGCGAGAAACGAGAGAGGAGTACTGGGTGGTCAGCTGACCTGGAAGCGGAGGATGATGGTCCAGATGAGGCCAAGGGTGAGGCGGTGGTTGCCGTCAACGATGTCATGAGAGCCCATGTTTTCTAGGTGGACCCTCTGCTCCTTGAGGAACTGCAGGGCCTTGTCTACGTTCTCCAGGCAGTGGATACGCATGCGCCCCTTAGTGGGCTTGGGCTGCAGAGGGGAAAGAAAGAGTGGGATAGGTGGTATTAACACAAGCAAATTACATTAGTGTCACTCAAACTCTTCATGTAACTGATATTCTACTGCCAACAATCTAAACTGTTTGGTTTTGTGTATTGTAACTTGAGGCAGGACTCCCTTGGCTGATGACCTACTTAGCAGACTTCTTTAATCCTTGAGGTAGGCAGATTTAGGATTTTCCTGTGTCTATTACACAACAACAATAAAAATAATGTACATTATATACAGGGACATATCTATGGTACATCAGTGAATGGTGTGGCTGTTGAGGAGACTAAATTACTTGGTGATACCTTAGATTGTAAAGTGTCATGGTGTAAACATTTAGATTCTATGGTTGTAAAGATGGGGAGAAGTCTGTCCATAGTAAAGAGATGCTCTGCTTTTATGACAACACACTCCAAAAAGCAAGGCTCTAGTTTGATCTTATATTGATTATTATCCACAGAATAACCTAGTTAAGCTGCAGCTGGCCCAAAACAGTGCGGCACGTCTTACTCTTCATCGTAATCAGGGGGCTAACATGAATACTAAGCATGCCAGTCTCTTGGCTAAGAGTTGAGGAACGACTGATGGAATCACTTCTTGTTTTTATAAGAAACAATGTGTTGGAAAATCAAAAATGGTTTGGATAGTCAACTTACACAGCACTGACACAAACACTTCCCCCCACCAGCCATGCCACCAGGGGTCTTTTCACAGTCCCCGGGGCCAACAAATTAAAGGAAATGTACAGTATTATTCAAAGCCTTATTCAAAGCCATGAGTGCGTGGAACTCCCTTCCATATCATATAGGGCAAGTGAACAGCAAACCTGGTTTCAAAAAACAAATAAAACACTTCACTGCACAACGCCTCCCCCCATGTGACCTACTTGTTGTGTGTATGTCCTGACATATGTGTAACTGATCGATGTACACACGCACACTACATGTAAATGTTTTTACATTTATGTAAATAGTAAAGTATTTAATCTGTAATGTATTTTTGGTTATGTGTCGGACCCCAGTAAGACTGGCTGTCGTCATTGGCGTCAGTTAATGGGGATCCTGATATATCAAATACCCGATAACGTAAAAGTGGAATTATGTTTTTCAGAATTTGTACAAATTAATTCAAAATGAAAAGCTGAAATGTCTTCAGTCAAGTATTCACCCCCTTTGTTATGGCAAGCCTAAATAAGTTCAGGAGTAAAATGTGCTTTTAAGTCACATAATAAGTTGCATGGACTCTGTGTGCAATAATTGTATTTAACATCATTTTTTATTGACTACCTCATCTCTGTACCCCACATATACAATTATCGTAAAGGTCCCCCAGTCGAGTAGTGAATTTCAAAAACAGATTTAACCACAAAGTCCAGGGAGGTTTTTCAATGCCTTGCAAAGGAGGGAACCTATTGATAGATTGTTTTTTTTCCTGTTTTCTTTTCTTTACCGGACATTGAATATCCTTGTGATCAATCTGTTGGAGACCCCTGCATTAATGAGCACCACTCTCCATATTTTCAAGCATAGCGGCAGCTGCATCATGTTATGGGTATGCGTGTAATCTTAAAAGCACTGGGGAGCATTTCAGGATGAGAAAGAAATGGAATGGAGCTAATCACAGGCAAAATCCCAGAGAAAAAAAACTGGTTCAGTCTGCTTTCCACCAGAAACTGAGAGATAAATTCACCTTTCAGCAGGACAAACTAAAAACACAAGGCCAAATCTACACTGGAGTTGCTCACCATGAAGACAGTGAATGTTCCTGAGTGGCCGAGTTACAGTAAATCTGCTTGAAAATGGCAAGACTTGAAAATGGTTGTCAAGCGAAGATCACAACCAATTTGACAGAGCTTTAAGTCTTTTGAAAAGAATGGGCAAATATTATACAATCCAGGTATGCAAAGCTCTTAGATACTTACCCAGAACAGCTCACAGCTGTAATCACTGCCAAAGGTGATTCTAACAGGGGTGTGAATACTTATGTAAATGAGATCTGTATTTAATTTCCAGTAATTATGCAATGTTTTCTAAAAACACATTTTCACTTTGTCATTATGGGTTATTGTGTGTAGATGGGTGAGAAAAATGTTTTTTTTAAAATCCATTTCGAATTCAGGCTGTAACACAACAAAATGTAGAATAAGTCAAGGGGTATGAATACTTTCTGAAGGCATTGTATGTCCAGAGACAGGTCATCTAAAGCTTTCCCAGGATTAGAGCCCATTCTCTATGGGTCATGACCTAGGAAGTACCCAGGGCCTGAACTTGTTGGGACAGCTGGAGAATACCAGTGGATATCTCCTCTGCCCAACATAAATAACACCAAACCAGAGAGATACCCATCTGGCACTTTAATGTAGTGTTTTGTGGAGTGAACTCTAACATGGAATTCCTACTCTTCATGAAACAGTTGAGAAATGGCGGCTGGCTTGAATTCAGTCGTCTGACTTGAGATCATTTAGCAGGATGTTGTTCACTTCCCCACTGTTTCGTTCTCAAAGATCTCATTGATCATATCTGCCTTCCTTTCCTCCATCATAGAAAATCAACTGACATTTTTCCGTTTTGTTGTAGTTTTTTTTGCCTTACTTCCTCGAAACAGCCAAAAGAGAGGGAAGGACAAAGGACTCATATTTTGAAGGGACCACAGTAGACTGCATTCACTGGGAGTGAGTTGAAGCTGTGGTCAGATCTTTCTCACAGCGAAGCCCTGTGAGCTCCCTCAATGGAGGATCTTGGCACGTTCCACTGGAAATCACAAGGCAGAGGGTGATGGGGGGATTAAAGTGGTAGGGGCTGTAATCGGCATTAATTGAGTTTTGATTCCAGAGCTGTCTGGACGAGTCCATCAGAGAGCTGCCTTTCAAAAGCCACTGATGGTGAAGGGAGGGGTGAGGAGAGGAGAGGAGGGGTGCATGAGCTAAATTGAGACATAGCGCTGATAGGTTTGATTAACTAACTTTGCTAAACCTCTCTTTTAGCGGCAATCCTGCCATGATAATTACTTCTCTCCCCTCCTTCAGCACAGCTGCTAAGATGGAAAAGTTCAGTATGATGTTTGCTCTCTAACATCACATGCGTAGTACTACTACTACTATAGTCAGTAATTATGTTTTGGTTTTGCCTTAATCTCTTTGACGCCAGTCTGGGCATAAGGTCTAACCTAGCTTGGCCTCTAGCATTCTGTAAGCACTCGGCCTGTCTTTGTGTAACCACATGCTATACTGCAACTTGCTCATTGCATTGACTGTATAATTGGATCTGCATTAGTGTGTTTGTGGTATATGTAGGTTTTTTAAATTTGTATTTCTGTGTTTGTCAGATGCCAGGGTGGATCGCTCAGGGTACATTTGTGAGTGTCTCTGGTAGTGTATATTTCCGTGATGTTTCCATGCGAGACAACAGGATCCATGTAACCTAATATATGTGACCCAGTCTGAAACTCTAGCAGAGTGTAAACCAATAGGACACGGTACTACTATCCACTTCACCCTTATATCTTTCTCTGCTCTATCCTCAACCTAACTGCTCATAACCTCTCCATTTATACAGGTAAAGACCATGACTTTACCAGGGCTGCTTTGAATACATTCTGTCCCAGAGGTGGAGAGTAGTTAAGGTGTGTCTGGTTTTATAAATGTCGACTCTGTAAGATATGACAAGGGAGTTATCTGTATATAACGTGTAACATAGCTATATACATCAGAGTGGGTGAGAGTTGAGTGAGAGACGGGTTTGTGGTTAGCAACAAAACCGACGAGTGGGCAACTATGGGGCAAAACAGACGGCTGGCTTCGACTGTTGATAACATGTAAGCTATATTTCATCTTCAAATGTTTAATGAAAACAAATACATTTGCACAATGAGCAGTTGTTAACTGTAACAATGTATTTTAGAGACAACTAGCTAGAGGATTTTAGCCATATTAGCATAGACATGATATCAGTCAAAGCAAGACATGGTATCAACAAGATAAAACAAGCTGAAAAGAGCTTATTCTGATTCCCCACAAGGCAGCTTCTTGATGCTAGCCATCTGACCTTTCAGAATTATAACAATACACACCTTTCGGACACATTTTACAGCACGCATAATTTTCATGAAGTTGTCAGCCAACCCGTCTATACTGCTGAACCACAAACGTAGCACAGATTAGACCCGACATTTCTATGCTGTCCCTTAAACGACATAGCCTCGTTAATTTGTATTGACGAAAACCTATAAAACTAGTAATTAAACAGACTTCAAAACACAGGTCTCTGTTTGGCTTTCATACTTTGTTCGCTCATCACCTGAAGCGCAAGACGGATATACATGCAGGCGAAGTCTTGCAGCCGAAGTCTTGCGCATGTGCCAGGTGATAAAACTCTCAACACTAGTTCGAGCCCAAGAACGTACTTTTTTAGTCCGAGTACGTCACATGTTATGTTCAGAAGCGAATTGGTTTCTGGCAGCCAAAACAGCTAAATACAGATAAACGGGAATGGATTCTCAATTTGCCGTACTGTTCTAGAAACAAAGCCCTCTACTTTCATATCACATAAAATAATTTCACAAATCCTAAATAGACAATTACTGTATCCGTTTTAACTTCACAGTTGCAGCCGACAGTATCTTTCAGTTACAACACTGTGGCGTTCTTCTTCCGTTACACACAGGTGGTCTGAGAAACAGATGGCTTATAAGTACTCCTGTGGATACTTTTTCTCAAATTCATACTCACAAAAGGACAAACCGAACAGACAATTGGTAGAGTAAATTGAAATTAAATTATGTTCAACATTCTTGTTTGTGAGAGGAAGATTTACAGTCTAAGTTCAACTAGTAATTAAACTACATTTCGCAATAGCTTTGTGGTAGTTGAACTAAATAAAAATCTAGGTAGTATTTTCAGTAGTTAAATACTTTTTTGCCATGTAGCGTGTAGCTAACTCCTAGAACTACACCCTACTTTTTTACGCTAATATAAAACAAAATATGGGTGAAGCAGGCAAGAATTATATATTTTTTCATCTTTAGTTAAGTAAACTATATTTTTCTTAAGGGTAGCTTAACTTCTTTCGTGGTTATGTAGTTGATAGTTTGGTAAACTATGACTTCAGGATATCTTCCAACACTGCTGATATCATGCAAAGCACAAATAAGATTGTAGTAAGAGAAACAACCATGACTACAAATAAATACTCTTTCATGTTGAAAAATACAAGTAACTGACAAAATAATGGCAACACTTGAGAAAATTAGGGATAAAGAGTATATTGAAAGCAGGTGCTTCCACACAGGTGTGGTCCCTGAGTTAATTAAGCAATTAACATCCTATCATGCTTAGAGTCATGTACAAAAATGCTCGGCAGGCCATTATTTTTGTAATTATTTTGGTGACCATGGCTATGTCAACATAGGATGACAATGCTCCCATCCATAGGGCACGAGTGGTCACAACGGTTTAATGAACATGAAAACAATGCAAACCATATGCCATGCCAGTCTCAGTCACCAGATCTCAACCCAATTGAACAACTATGGGAGATTCTGGAGCGACGCCTGAGACAGAGTTTTCCACCGCCAATAAAACACCAAATTATGGAATTTCTCGGGGAAGAATGGTGTCACACCCCTCCGATAGAGTTCGAAACACTTGTAGAATCTATGCCAAGGTGCATTGACACCGTTCTGGCTCGTAGTGTCCCAACGCCCTATCAAGACACTATGTTGGTGTTTCCTATATTTTGGCAGTTACCTGTATGTGTGCCCTGTAAATCAGTGAAGAAAATGAGCTATGCATGGGCCTAATGTATAAATAATTACATACACTGTAGGTTTAGAACCCGAGGGAACAGCATTTTAACCTTTGAAGTTTGTTTAAGGTGAATATTTACTCCATATGTGACCTGGAAATCCAAGTGAAACATATACAGCACGTGCCATGTAAACCAGTCTGACTATCTGCCTACGTACCAGTTTCTCCCCAGAGAGAACCTCCAGTAGTTTGATGAGCATGCGTCCATCTCTCAGGTCCATATAGAGGTCAGTGATCCTGCAGGACACCCTGGCTAGGTGGGAGTTGACCCACTTGGTGAAGGTCTTCTTCTGTACCGCTTCACGCTCATCTACAGGGAGGAGCAGAGAGAGAGAGAGAGATCAGGGGTTAAGTTTTACTTCTGCATTCTATAATGGTAACACATTCACCAGGTTATCATCTGGGGGTAGAAGATGTGTAACGTATTTTACAGTTCCACTAACGTGTGCTCTTCTTTTGAGACTGACATACACACACGCAACATCCTGCTATGATTAAGTTCTGGGCACTCAGAAAAACAGCGGCACAATATAGGCTACAAAGCTAACACTCCAGCTGTGCAGCTAACAGAGTAGAACGTGAAGGTTTGCAGGCCTCATCAGAAACAGCACATTCCACTCATCCTTCCTGTTTATGCCAGGTGTCCCTCGCTTTCCTGGGCGGAGGGTTGTTGGCCTTTGTTGCTGTTCGTCTTCTGTTGAAAACATAAACCAAGGCCGTCATTGTTCTTGGAAGAACTGTGTAGGGTGTAGCTTCCTCTGTCTAAGAAGTACAATGTAGCTACTGTAGCTAGCTAGCTAGCTGACTTCTCTTTCACAGCAACAGAGTACTGTAAATATCAACATTTCACAGGCCAGGGGGGTTCTTAGTAAACATACTTGAATGCCCAATATGTTTATTACAATTGTTGTCTGAAACAGTCTTATTCGTATACACCATCTTTAAAATAGCCAGTCTTGTTTGCACAAGCTAAATGTTGTTAGCATATCTGGAGTTATTCTCACAGAACAACTATATTCCTAACATAATGGTCTTGCTGCCAGATAGTCTTCTGCACATACTGTAAGTCAAGTGATATTTGTTGCGCTGGTCTCCAGTCTACTGTACATGCTATTCATGCGAGCTAGCTGCTGCTAGTGTTAGCTGGTCATGTTCTCACAGGATTGTTCTAATGTAGTGTTCCCATGCACCCTTACAAAAAAAGATTGGCGTTTTGAAACTGCAGTAAAAGTGCAGTAACTGCAGTCGAGTGGTATTTTGGACGCAGTAATTGCAGAAAACTGCAGTGTACTGTATAGTTGAACTGAAGTTATACTGCACTCTAACTTTAGTTACACTGACAAATTACTGCAGTCGAGTGTGGCATTTTGGACACAGTATTTTCAGCACACTGCAGTTATACTGCACTCTGACTACAATCTTTTTTCGTAAGGGCAAGGCAGGTGGTCTAGCCCAGGCTTCTCATCCTACTGCAGACCCAATAAACATCAGTCACAACGTAGTACAGGAGCCAGGTCCAAGAGAACCAGCTGCCCCGGTCAGCCAAAAATTCTGTATCTGCTACATTAGCCATGAACATCATCATGACACACACAGTCTTGTTTTACTAACCTTGTGGGGGACACAATTGATTCCCATTCAAAATCCTATTTTCCCTAACCCCTAACCTAACCTTTAACCTCGAACCCTAAACCCCCTAGAAATATAATTTTTCCTTGTGGGGGCCGGCAAAATGTCCCCAGTTGGTCTAATTTTTTTGTATGTTAACTATTTTTGTGGGGACTTTTGGTATAGTTAAGCATGTCCAGACACACACACGCACGCATGTGCAAAGTGTGCCAACTAACGTCTCCGCTTCACAAGGTATTCCTCATATGAACTCAAAGCCGGTTGCCATGGAAATCTGGCTTTGAGAGGAAGTTTCACAACCTCCCTCCATCAGGGTGGGTCTCTCTCTGTCTCGCTGACTGTGAGAGATGACACCCGTTAACAAAGTGCACCGATGCACTTTCCCTTCCAGCTCCAGCCCAGCCGTTAGCTCAGAGGACGTTGCGACATCACAGCGTGACCAGACTGCTAATAAAGCAGCAGCATGACTGTGTGATATCATGTAGGTACCAAACAGCACACTGTCCAACAGCCTGACAGCCGGGTCCCAGAGATCGTAGATAGTGGCCTTTATAAGTCCCAGTGCCCAGGGCAGAGGCAGATGGAGGCGGCGAGACAGAGGGAGCTGTGTGCCCCACTGTGGGGGACCAGTCAGAGCAGCACAGAGACAATGAAGCCAGTGTTCTCTGCTCTCCATCATAACACGCAAAGCAGCATCAGGCCTTATCACTGACTAGACTAAGTAACATTCAGCTCCTTCACTGTGACACGGGCTGCATGGTTAGATCATGCCTGTGTGGCCTCAGGGGGGCGAGGTTAGTCATGACTTTGGGAATCAGGAAAAAGGCTTTGGAAATCAGGGTGGTGCTGGATATTCTTAGCAGCACATAAGATACCAAACAAAAGCAACAGAATGAAAGGTAGCTTCAAATATAAAACAGTAAAGTGAAAGTCCATTCACAATATACATTTTGCTTTATGACACATGACCCTGTGTGCTGTTCAAGGTTCCAATTACTTGTTGACACAATCAGCTGCAGTTCAAAAGGGCATCAAATGTCTAAAATAAATGTGCGTTCTAAAGCTGAGATAGAGACGGATGGAGGATATGGGTGGAGCTGGACATGTCCTGAGTGTCTGTAAACAGGGTTTCCTGCAGGGGAGAGCATCTGGCCCGCACAGCAGAGCCCAGGAAAGGGAAACCCTCGGTTAACAGATATACACACGCTTGCACACACACACACTTTATCTCAACCTGCAGCTCTCTTTCTCTGCAGCGTACAAACAGTAACCCCCTTGGACCACAATCCCAACAAGCAGTCACAGACCACAATCACAGACCACTGATCAAGACCCACAAACCACAAGTCTACCAAATGATCAGACCACTGACAAGACCACAATCTGTGGACAGCTGCTATGCTATGCATGATGTCCTGATCACTGAACTGTGTGCAATCAATGTCAACTCCTTACATCAAAAATACCTAAAAGTTAAATGCTATTAGTCTGCCAAGACCAGAGTTGTTTTACTATGTGTGACTGTTGAAAGGCAGTGTTAAGTTCAAAAGTCAAAAGCAGTAATACAGTAGTAATGTACACTGTATAAAAGTGTTAAGAATATTATGTAATAGCAATACAAAGCAATGTCAAACTATCATCAGGCCTGATAGTACATGACTTGGCCTCTCAAGTACTAGAGTCAAGGAAAAGAAGGAACTAGGAAAGAGACAAAGTTTGACGGTGAGACAAAAGACAAAATGACAGACATGAATGTTGTCACATCCTCTCTCTGGCTCCTCATTAGATGATTGTAGAATTAGTGTGAGGCAGCCAGTGCACTCACACAGACACCGAATGTAAAGGAGGCATGCTAGTTTTCACAGGCGTCTGCAGGGCCTTAGGTGCGAATGTTGAGCATTTCTGTGAAACGGCTCCAAAATGGACTGAGGTAATTAACAAAAGAGTTGTGAGTTGGACAAGGAAAGGATGTTTAAGTCCAAGGTCCCCATTTCCAAACCGGTGTCAAATAAAGAGAGACAAGGAAGACAGAACAGGACCGTTTGATGACACGTCCTTCTGAGACACTGGATGAGTTTGGATATGTTTGGGAGGGGCGATGGCTTGGATGGTGATGGCTTGAATAACCAGTCATCTGAGCCAATGACAGAGCAATAGATTTAATCCCAGTGACATTTAGCAGACTGCACCCGGTCATACAAGGACAGGACTTACTTCCTGCTCTCAGAGCTCAGTGGAGCAAAACTAAGGTGATTTTAGAGGAGGGAGGATGTTACACAGCTAAGATGGAGCTCATACATTAGTGAAGAGGAGTCTGAACAGATTCAATGTAAAGTCAGTGAGCTAAGAAGAGATAAAGTCACTGCAGTGGGAGAAAATAGAAATGTTTTTTTGGAAGCCAAAGAAAAAGCTGTTATTGACAAATTAAAGAGCACAGACCTCTGGGAATGAGATGAAAGCGAAACACTCTACAGAAGCAGGCGGGCGGAGCAGGCAGAGAAAGGCGGGTGGAAAGGACGGGACAGGCAGAGCAGTGACTGTATACTAGGAGGATAGGATCATCTTTGTTGATAGCGATGTTGTGTTTCCATAAGAGGATGAATTGGTCTAATTTATGGTAAAGCCTCAACCCTTAGCTACCCCTTCCAATTGAGCTCCAAAAAAAAAGTTAATTATGACAACATTTTTATTGTTTTGTGTGACTACAGCACCTGCAATAAAACGCAAACGTAGAGAAAAGTTCAAATTGAGCGATGTGTCGAAGCGGATAATCAGCCCACCCGGCTTCGATTGGGTCATTCTAATTCAAAACAATGCATTCTAAAATAAATGACACGCTTTGTGTATAAGCCTGTTTGTAGAGACAGTGATAGAACAAACAGGCTAGCCTACTCTGCTGATTGACTACAAATACTTTCATTCTGCTAGGTAGTCAAAACCCCCACGTCTCTATGTCAAGAGAGTCGTCTTAAATTACTCAGTGGCTTATCAATAATGCTGAACCAACAGCGGGGCTATTTCCAGAGTGGCTGTAACACACGGTCCCTGTGTGTGTGTGTGTGTGTGTGTGTAGGGGCAGCCCCATTTAAAGCAGCACATTGATATGCGGGGTCCTCTTTGGGTCAATACTAAAGCTCACAGACACAGTCATGCATATTAGAGGTCGACCTTGACCCCAGTGTGGGGAACAAAGGTTGCCTCCAGCTATACTGGCTGGGCTGGGGTGTGGCCACATGGCTGAAACCAAGACTTGGCCAGGATATCTAGCTTGTAGCTAACCCCCTCCCCTCTCTGACTGTTCTGCCCACACAATAACTCTATACTGTACTATACACTCTACATGTGACTTGATGTACACTTTAAAGCCAACCTCTTCAACCTTAGGAGGCTGAAGAAATGTGGCTTGGCCCCAAAGACCCTCACACACACACACGTGTACGGATGCACAATTGTGAGAATCTTGTCGGGCTGTATCACCACCTGGTACGGCAACTGCACCGCCCGCATCCGCAGGACTACCCAGAGGGTGTTGCGGTCTGCCAACGCATCACCGGGGGGCACACTGCCTGCCCTCCAAAGCTGGGGGCGAGAGACTGAAAAACAGTTTCTATCTCAAGGCCATCAGTCTGTTAAATATACATCACTAGCCGGCTAACACCTGGTTACTCAACCCTGCACCTTAGAGGCTGCTGTCCTCTATACATACCGTAGACATGGAACACAATGTTTACATACAGCTTTACTATTTTCATTTGTTTATACTGTATTTTAGTCAATGCCACTGCGACATTGCTCGTCCAATATTTATATATTTCTTAATATCATTATTTAAATTTTAGGTTTGTGTATTTTTAGATACTACAGCACTGTTGGAGCAAGGAACACAAGCATTTTGATACACATATTTAGATGTGATTGCGGGTGTATGTGATCAATAATAATTGGATTTGATCAGTGCTGGGAGTACTGAACTACATGTAGTTCAACTAGTAATTTAACTACATTTTGCAGTAGCTTGGCGGTAACTGAACAAAATAAAAAATCTTGTTAACTACTGAAAACACTAAGTTTTTTGCCATGCAGCATTGTAGCCAACTACTGGAACTACACAACTTGTTTAGTAAAAGTGTAATATTGGTGATTTTTCGGCATCACACCTTCCTCTTCCTAATTGTCACTTAAAAACATAGTTTGTGTGCGAAATGGGCTAAATGACACATTCTGTTAACATTTGAGTCCAGAGTAATCTGTCTTGCAATTAGTCTATGACATTTCAGATTTAGATATGATAATATACAGTTGAAGTCGGAAGTTACATACACTATGTTGAACATAATAAAACAGCTCTCTATCCACCGGATGAGTACCAAACTCACTAAAAGTGGCAGTAATAAAGCCTCTCTTGAAAAAGCCAAACCTTGACCCAGAAAATATTTAAAAAAACTAAAAATCGGCCTATATCGAATCTTCCATTCCTCTCAATTTTTAGAAAAGGCTGTTGCGCAGCAACTCACTGCGTTCATGAAGACAGACAATGAATACGAAATGCTTCAGTCTGGTTTTAGACCCCATCATAGCACTGAGACGGCACTTGTGAAGGTGGTAAATGACATTTTAATGGCATCGGACCGAGGCTCTGCATCTGTCCCCGTGCTCCTAGACCTTAGTGCTGCTTTTGATACCATCGATCAACACATTCTTTTGGAGAGATTGGAAACCCAAATTGGTCTACACGGACAAGTTCTGGCCTGGTTTAGATCTTATCTGTCGGAAAGATATCAGTTTGTCTCTGTGAATGGTTTGTCCTCTGACAAATCAACTGTAAATTTCGGTGTTCCCCAAGGTTCCGTTTTAGGACCACTATTGTTTTCACTATACATTTTACCTCTTGGGGATGTTATTCGAAAACATAATGTTAACTTTCACTGCTATGCAGATGACACATAGCTGTACATTTCAATTAAACATGGTGAAGCCCCAAAATTGCCCTTGCTAGAAGCATGTGTTTCAGGCATAAGGAAGTGGATGGCTGCAAATGTTCTACTTTTAAACTTGAACAAAACAGAGATGCTTGTTCTAGGTCCCAAGAAACAAAAGAGATCTTCTGTTGAATCTGACAATTAATCTTAATGGTTGTACAGTCGTATCAAATAAAACTGTGAAGGACCTCGGCGTTACTCTGGACCCTGTCTCTCTTTTGAAGAACATATCAAGACCATTTCAAGGACAGCTTTTTTCCATCTACGTAACATTGCAAAAATCAGAAACTTTCTGTCCAAAAATGATGCAGAAAAATTAATCCATGCTTTTGTCACTTCTAGGTTAGACTACTGCAATGCTCTACTTTCCGGCTACCCGGATAAAGCACTAAATAAACTTCAGTTAGTGCTAATTACGGCTGCTAGAATCCTGACTAGAACCAAAAAATTTGATCATATTACTCCAGTGCTAGCCTCCCTACACTGGCTTCCTGTCAAAGCAAGGGCTGATTTCAAGTTTTTACTGCTAACCTACAAAACATTACATGGGCTTGCTCCTACCCATCTCTCTGATTTGGTCCTGCCGTACATACCTACACGTACGCTATGGTCACAAGGCGCAGGCCTCCTAATTGTCCCTAGAATTTCTAAGCAAACAGCTGGAGGCAGGGCTTTCTTCTATAGAGCTCCATTTTTATGGAACGGTCTGCCTACCCATGTCAGAGACGCAAACTCAGTCTCAACCTTTAAGTCTTTACTGAAGACTCATCTCTTCAGTGGGTCATATGATTGAGTGTAGTCTGGCCCAGGAGTGGGAAGGTGAACGGAAAGGCTCTGGAGCAACGAACTGCCCTTGCTGTCTCTGCCTGGCTGGTTCCCCTCTTTCCACTGGGATTCTCTGCCTCTAACCCTATTACAGGGGCTGAGTCACTGGCTTACTGGGGCTCTCTCATGCCGTCCCTGGAAGGGGTGCGTCACATGAGTGGGTTGATTCACTGATGTGGTCATCCTGTCTGGGTTGGTGCCCCCCCTTGGGTTGTGCCATGGCGGAGATCTTTGTGGGCTATACTCAGCCTTGTCTCAGGATGGTAAGTTGGTGGTTGAAGATATCCCTCTAGTGGTGTGGCGGCTGTGCTTTGGCAAAGTGGGTGGGGTTATATCCTTCCTGTTTGGCCCTGTCCAGGGGTGTCCTCGGATGGGGCCACAGTGTCTCCTGACCCCTCCTGTCTCAGCCTCCAGTATTTATGCTGCAGTAGTTTATGTGTCGGGGGGCTAGGGTCAGTTTGTTATATCTGGAGTACTTCTCCTGTCCAATTCGGTGTCCTGTGTGAATCTAAGTGTGAGTTCTCTAATTCTCTCCTTCTCTCTCTCGGAGGACCTGAGCCCTAGGACCATGCCCCAGGACTACCTGACATGATGACTCCTTGCTGTCCCCAGTCCACCTGGCCGTGCTGCTGCTCCAGTTTCAACTGTTCTGCCTTATTATTATTTGACCATGCTGGTCATTTATGAACATTTGAACATCTTGGCCATGTTCTGTTATAATCTCCACCCGGCACAGCCAGAAGAGGACTGGCCACCCCACATAGCCTGGTTCCTCTCTAGGTTTCTTCCTAGGTTTTAGCCTTTGTAGGGAGTTTTTCCTAGCCACCGTGCTTCTACACCTGCATTGCTTGTTGTTTGGGGTTTTAGGCTGGGTTTCTGTACAGTACTTTGAGATATCAGCTGATGTACGAAGGGCTATATGAATAAATTTGATTTGATTTAAGGTTGGAGTCATTAAAACTCGTTTTTCAACCACTCCACAAATTTCTTGTCAACAAACTTTAGTTTTGGCATGTCGGTTAGGACATCTACGTTGTGCATGACACAAGTAATTTTTCCAACAATTGTTTACAGACAGATTACTTCACTTATAATTAACTGTATCACAATTCTAGTGGGTCAGAAGCTCACATACACTAAGTTGACGGTGCCTTTAAAACAGCATGGAAAATTCCAGAAAATGATGCCATGACTTTAGAAGGTGATAGGCTAATTGACATCATTTGGAGGTGTATCTGTGGATGCATTTCAAGACCTACCTTCAAAAACTCAGTGCCTCTTTGCTTGACATCATGGGAAAATCAGCCAAGACCTCAGAAAGAAAATTGTAGACCACCACAAGTCTGGTTCATCCTGAGGAGCAATTGCCAAATGCCTGAAGGTACCACGTTCATCTGCACAAACAATAGTATTCAAGTATAAACACCATGGGACCACACAGCCGTCATACCGCTCAGGAAGGATACACACATCCTAGAGATGAAGGTACTTTGGTGTGAAAAGTGCAAATCAATCCCAGAACAACAGCAAAGGACCTTGTGAAGATGTTGGAGGAAACCAGTATAAAAGTATCTATATACACAGTAAAAACAAGCTCTATATCGACATAACCTGAAAGGCCGCTCAGCAAGGAAGAAGTCACTGCTCCAAATCCGCCTTAAAAAAGCCAGACTGTGGTTTGCAACTGCACATGGGGACAAAGATCGTACTTTTTGGAGAAATGTCCCCTGGTCTGATAAAAAAAATAGAACTGTTTGGCCATAATGACCATCCTTATGTGTGGAGGAAAAAGGGGGAGGCTTGCAAGCCAAAGAACACCAACCCAACCGTGAAGCACGGGGGTGGCATCATCATGTTGTGGGGGTGCATTGCTGCAGGAGGGACTGGTGCACTTCAAAATAGATGGCATCATGAGGTTGGAAAATTATGTGGACACAGTGGGGCAAAAAAGTATTTAGTCAGCCACCAATTGTGCAAGTTCTCCCACTTAAAAAGATGAGAGGCCTGTAATTTTCATCATAGGTACACTTCAACTATGACAGACAAAATGAGAAAGAATATCCAGAAAATCACATTGTAGGATTTGTAATGAATTTATTTGCAAATTATGGTGGAAAGTAAGTATTTGGTCACCTACAAACAAGCAAGAATTCTGGCTCGCACAGACCTGCAACTTCTTCTTTAAGAGGCTCCTCTGAACTCCACTCATTACCTGTATTAATGGCACCTGTTTGAACTTGTTATCAGTATAAAAGACACCTGTCCACAACCTCAAACAGTCACACTCCAAACTCCACTATGGCCAAGACCAATGAGCTGTCAAAGGACACCAGAAACAAAATTGTAGACCTGCACCAGGCAGGGAAGACTGAACCTGCAATAGGTAAGCAGCTTGGTTTGAAGAAATCAACTGTGGGAGCAATTATTAGGAAATGGAAGACATACAAGACCACTGATAATCTCCCTCGATCTGGGGCTCCACGCAAGATCTCACCCCGTTGGGTCAAAATGATCACAAGAACGGTGAGCAAAAATCCCAGAACCACACGGGGGGACCTAGTGAATGACCTGCAGAGAGCTAGGACCAAAGTAACAAAGCCTACCATCAGTAACACACTACGCCGCCAGGGACTCAAATCCTGCAGTGCCAGATGTGTCTCCCTGCTTAAGCCAGTACATGTCCAGGCCCATCTGAAGTTTGCTAGAGAGCATTTGGATGATCCAGAAGGAGATTGGGAGAATGTCATATGGTCAGGTGAAACCAAAATATAACTTTTTGGTAAAAACTCAACTCGTCGTGTTTGGAGGACAAAGAATGCTGAGTTGCATCCAAAGAACACCATACCTACTGTAAAGCATGGGGGTGGAAACATCATGCTTTGGGGCTGTTTTTCTGCAAAGGGACCAGGACGACTGATCCGTGTAAAGGAAAGATTGAATGGGGCCATGTATCGTGAGGTTTTGAGTGAAAACCTTCCATCAGCAAGGGCATTGAAGAAGAAACGTGGCTGGGTCTTTTCAGCATGACAATGATCCCAAACACACCACCCGGGCAACAAAGGAGTGGCTTCGTAAGAAGCATTTCAAGGTCCTGGAGTGGCCTAGCCAGTCTCCAGATCTCAACCCCATAGAAAATCTTTGGAGCAAGTTGAAAGTCCGTGTTGCCCAGCAACAGCCCCAAAACATCACTGCTCTAGAGGAGATCTGCATAGAGGAATGAGCCAAAATACCAGCAACGGTGTGTGAAAACCTAATGAAGACTTACAGAAAATGTTTGACTTCTGTCATTGACAAAGGGTATAAAAAGTATTGAGATAAACTTTTGTTATTGACCAAATACTTACTTTCCACCATAATTTGTAAATAAATTAATTTAAAAATCCTACAATGTGAGTTTCTGGATTTTTTTTCTCATTTTGTCTGTCATAGTTGAAGTGTACTTATGATGAAAATTACAGGCCTCTCATCTTTTTAAGTGGGAGAACTTGCACAATTGGTGGCTGACTAAATACTTTTTTTGCCCCACTGTATATTGAAGCAACATCTCAAGACATCAGTCAGGAAGTTAAGGCTTGGTCGCAAATGGGTCTTCCAAATGGACAATGACCCCAAGCATACTTTCAAAGTCAAGGACAACAAAGTCAAGATATTGGTGTGGCCATCACAAAGCCCTGACCTCAATCCTATAGAATATTTGTGGGCAGAACTGAAAAGGCATGTGCGAGCAAGGAGGCATACAAACCTGACTCAGTTACACCAGCTCTGTCAGGAGGAGGAATGGGCCAAAATTCACCCAACGTATTGTGGGAAGCTTGTGGAAGGCTAACCAAAACGTTTGACCCAAGTTAAACAATTTTAAAGGCAATGCTACCAAATACTAATTGAGTGTATGTAAACTTCTGGCCCACTGGGAATGTGATGAAATAAATAAAAGCTGAAATAAATCATTCTCTCTACTATTATTCTGACATTTCACATTCTTAAAATAAAGTGGTGATCCTAACTGACCTAAGACAGGGAGTTTTTACTAGGATTAAATGTCAGAAATTATGAAAAACTGAGGTTAAATGTATTTGGCTAAGGTGTATGTAAACTTCCAACTTCAACTGTATCATAAAGTAGTTTGGATGGAGTGAACTACTATTTCAAAGTAACTTTAGTTAACTAAACTATATTGTTCCTAAGGGTAGTTGTAGTGTAGCTTAATCTTTTCCAGTGTGAAATAATTGGTAGCTTGGTAAAATATATTTTCTTCCACAACACTGCATGTGACACTTTCACCCTCAGATTAAAAAAAACCCAGAACGAATAAAATATTGCACAAGTTCCCGAGGCATTAACAAAGGAATTCAAAACAGAGTTAAGAGAGACAAAATGTCAGGAAGCCTGTCTGCCAGTCCGGCTCCTTCTTTCCAGAAACATACAGTACCAGGCAAAAGTTTGGACACAACTACTCATTCAGGGTTTTTCTTTATTTGGACTATTTTCTACATTGTAGAATAATAGTGTAGACATCAACACTATGAAATAACACATATGGAATCATGTTGTAACCAAAAAAGGGTTAAACATATCAAAATATATTTTATATTTGAGATTCTTCAAAGTAGCCACCCTTTGACTTGATGACAGTTTTGCACACTCTTGGCATTCTCTCAACCAGCTTCATGAGGTAGTCACCTGGAATGCATTTCAATTAACATGTGTGCCTTGTTAAAAATTAATTAGCGGAATTTCTTTCCTTCTTAATGCGTTTGAGCCAACCAGTTGTGTTGTGACAAGGTAGGGGTGGTATACAGAAGATAGCCCTATTTGGTAAAATAGGTACATATTATAGAAAGAACAGCTCAAATAAGCAAAGAGAAACAACAGTCCATCATTTCTTTTGGACATGAAGGTCAGTCAATACAGAACATTTCAAGAGCTTTTAAAGTTTCTTCAAGTGCAGTTTCAAAAACCATGAATCTCTATGATGAAACTGGCTCTCATGAGGACCGCCAGAGGAAAGGAAGACCCAGAGTTACCTCTTCTGCAGAGGATAAGTTCATTAGAATTACCAGCCTCAGAAATTGCAGCCTAAAAAAACATACATCTCAACATCAACTGTTCAGGGGAGACTGCATGAATCAGGTCTTCATGGTCAAATTGCTAAAAAGAAACCACTACTAAAGGAAACCAATAAGAAGAGACTTGATTGGGCCAAGAAACACGGGCAATTGACATTAGACTGGTAGAAATCTGTCCTTTGGTCTGATGAGTCAAAATTTGATGTTTTTGGATCCAACCGCCGTGTCTTTGTGAGATGCAGAATAGGTGAACGGATGATCACTGCATATGTGGTTCCCACCATGAAGCATGACGGAGGAGGTGTGATGGTGCTTTGCAGGGGACATTTCTTTAGAATTCAAGGCACACTTAACCAGCATGGCTACCACAACATTCTGCAGTGATACGTTATTCCATCTGGTTTTCACTTAGTGGGTTAACCATCTGTTTTTCAACAGGACAATAACCAAACACCTCCAGGCTGTGTAAGGGCTATTTGACCAAGAAGGAGAGTGATGGAGTATTGCATCAGATGACCTGACCTCCACAATCCCCCAACCTCAACCCAATTGAGATGGTTTGGGATTAGTTGGACCACAGAGTAAAGGAAAAGTAGCCAACAAGTGCTCAGCATATGTGGGAACTCCTTCAAGACTGTTGGTAAAGCATTCCAGGTGAATCTGGTTGAGAGAATGCCAAGAGTGTGCAAAGCTGTCGTCAAGGCAAAGGGTGACTAGTTTGAAGAATCTAAAGAATATAAAATGTATTTACACTTATTTGATTACTACATGTGTTATTTCATAGTTTATGTCTTCACTATTATTCTACAATGTAGAAAATAGTCCAAATAAAGAAAAACCGTCCAATGATACTGACGCCCAGGGCAGCTCTCTGCAGCTGTGTGTTTGGGGACAGCCAGGCCATCGGTGACCGCCGGCTAACCTAGTCACAGGAAAACACTGTCACATTGTGTCTTACTCACCAGAATACAGAGCTAATCAACACTGCATTGTTTCATATAACAGTCTGTAGGCTACTACAGCCAGATGTAATGTCCCTTTATGACCCTTTGTGAAAAATGATTCCAATGCCTTTGAAATGAGCTGACAAAATCAGCATCTGTATCCTAGAATGAGTTCTTTCTCTAGGTGTGTTAACACCTTAATCCCGAGGCAAAGAGAACTATAGCCTATTTGTGCCCCATTCAGCTGAGATCCAGAGTGAGAGAAAGATGGAGAGAGGGAAGGGTGAAAGGATGAAAAGAGGAATACAGAGCTGCCAGTGATGGTAAATCAGGCTAGCAGCAGCCTAACCACTTCGCACTGGTTGTGGCACAGCACCCCAATGCCACATGTCCCAGATTGTTGTTAGAAAACTGCAGTTTAATTATGTCTACATCTGGTTGGGAGGAATTTGGACTTTTTCCTGGAGACAATTCATCAAAAACACACAAATACCATGCACCAAAATAAACATTACGATACGGTGAGACATTCAACAAAATGAAAATCTGGCTGAGGCCTTTGGTAGCTGATGTCATTCACAGTTGCCCCACCCTATGGTGGCTGGGGCGGTAATTGAAAGAGATGTGGGCTGCAGGTCATACAACTGTTCAGCTACCAACACAAAGTCTACATGTACTGTACAGTATGTGTGTGGAAAAACTGCATGTGCAATTGGGAATTCTGTGTGGCACTGTCCTGTTGAAGATCGCTGTGCAAATTACACAAGATGGATGAAAGGCGTCAGATGTCTCCAGCTAAAGCATACAGACAGATGATCTGTATGTATACAGACAGATGATCTGTATGTATACACAACCCTTGCTTATCCAGGGAGCACAGATTTACACATCGCTTCACTCTCCAGTCAGGACACAGCCCCTGCATTCAGACCAAGTATACAACCACTCACCCCTGGGGTTGTCCTCCCAAATGTTTCCACCCTGCCTCCCTCTAATGTAGGCCACATTGTTTCACTTATAAATCTGTAATTTCTCAACTTCCTGCTCAGTGCAAGGTGCTCACCCAATACCCGCAAGAGAGGGAGAGAGCGGTTGAAGGACGAACAAGGAGGAAAATGGCTGCCCTTTCTTATGGGCCCACACATGATAGCTGGCACACTGTGTCGAACAGACAGGCACCTCAACAGTACCCTAATTTACTGAACAGGGACATAAAAACACCCACCAAAAAAATAAAAAGCCAGAAAACATTTTCCTATCGGGTTATGTCAAGGCTGGTCGAGCAGTATGTTTCCCTTCTTTGTATTAGTACAGGGCCAAGGGGAGAGTTACGGAGAGAACGCTACAGCTGTGTGGCCTCACAAGGGAGATATCACTCATGTTAGTTTATTACTCAAGTCATACACTCGGAAACCCAGTTGAAAAATGAAACTGTATGATGTGTTTCCTGTATAATCTTCCATAACCACATCTGTGAATGTGAACTTTGTTCATCCTTTTTGCAGCCTGTTTCTAGAGATGACTATTCACTCACTCATTCAGAGAAGAACCTACAATTACAGATATGATTCTCTGAGAGCACAAAGAGTGTACGATTTGCATACATTACTGTCCATTTTTTTATCTAAAGCTACAGGTAACTGCCAAAATAAAGGAAACACTATGAGGTATACAAAGTATATTGAAAGCAGGTGCCTCCACACAGGTGTGGTTCTTGAGACAATTAAGTAATTAACATCCCATAAGAGGTGAGGTCATGTATAAAAATGCTCAGTTGCTCATTATTTTGGCTACCATGGCTAGAAGAGATCTCAGTGACTTTGAAAGAGGGGTCTCAAAGGAGTTTAGGGAGGTGTGTTTGTCTCATTCACCAGATCTCAACCCAATTGAACACTTATGGGAGATTCTAGACAGGCTCATGAGACAGTGTTTTCTAAATCAATCAACAAAATACCAAATTATGTAATTTCTCATGGAAGAATGGTGTCGCATTCCTCCAATAGAGTTCCAGACACTTGTAGAATCTATGCCATGGTGCATTGAAGATGTTCTGGTGGCCCAACGCCCTATTAAGACACTTTATATTGGGGTTTCCCTTATTTTGGCAGTTACCTGTATGTGTTTGATCAAACACAGTCACACAGAAGACTGTATACTAGGTAGTCACTAAGAATAAGACAAGCCTTCTGATGTAATACAATAAAATTAAAAACATGACGCTGTTCACAGGGAATCCGGCGCAATCCTCAGTGTGACAATAAATATTACGCGCAATGAATTAATCAAACTTCAAGCACAACAAGCTAACGTTCTGAACAGAACCAAAATATTTAGACAGCTACATAATAGCTCAGATATGTCAACGTTTCCCACTCTTGTGTTTTAAGAAGCTCTGAAATCCTCCACTCATGTGGAACATAAGCTGTTCAGGAGATATTGGAGCTGTTATTCTGTTTAACGAATCACCCTTGGTGTAGTGAGGAGATGGCAGGCAGAGTCAACCACAGCGGAGTCATGAAGTCATATGGAGAGTAGGAGGGAGAGGAGAGGTGCAGGGCACATGCTAGTCATTCTCTCTGTTGCTTTAGGCATAGAGAAGAAACTCCAAAGCAAACTAATTCACTGAGCGTTAAAAAGAAGCTTTCAGTCCTCATCTCAACCTCTTTAGGAAGGACCATGAGGCTTTTAAGACCTGATCTATATCACCTTTTACAGTAAAAAACCCTGTATATATATATAGTTCAGTCTGCTGCTTTGGATATTACATTAGGACGATAGGTTTCCCATATTGGAGCTGGAGCTCATTCTGACTTACAACCTAATGCTATGGACTTCCACTAAAAAGGTCCACTCCATGTCTTGGCTGTATTACTGATAATAAACATAACCCAGGTATGAAATGAAGTCTTACAAGAAACCATGTTTCCCCTTATACAGAGGCCAAGGCTGTGACATAAGGGTTGGTGTGTGGGTGCTATTCTAGGAGGGGTAGAGCCCACAAGCCTGGAGATAGACAAGCTCATTATATCAAACATCTGTCTTTAATAAGAGAAGGGGGAGAAGAGATGGGGGAGAGAGAGAGAGGGGGGAAGGGTGGGGTAGATAGAGGGTGGAAGGTTGGTGGATGTGCTTCTAAAACTAGAAGCTTTCCGACACCCTCTTATGTCAGACACACATGCAACTGACGCTCTCTCTCTTCCAGCCACACCCTGTAGCGTATTGGGGAGACATGCGGACAGACAAAGACAGACCAGCCTGGTTGGCTTTAGCCTAACTCTGTTCACTCTCGCATGACTGTTATGAAGACTAACACAAACAGAGCTTTGGGCCATTTGACCTGGATCGTATAACATATCTAAACTCACATTCCCAACACATCCGGACCCAAATCCCATGCTTCCGTGCCTTTCACCAGGGTGGAATGTGGGCTCACGCCCCAGTACTTACCATGACGTTCCCTGTACTGATAATGTGGATGCCTTGCCTACACATGTACTAAGACTCAACACTACAAAATTAGTTTATTTTCTTCACAACACTAACCGCCAAGGTTCTTGACACAGAAGGTCATGTTAAGACAAACCTCTTCAATGGCTGTAACAAAGCTGCCTTTGCCTACCAGGGCTACTCAGCTGATCAGCCTGCCTCGCTCTGCTCTGTTGGAGTAGATGTTTACCCTTGACTGGACAACTGTTGCGATCTGAAAGAGGTGCCCTGCACATGTAGCAACATTTCAGTTGATTGGTGAAGCTGACCTTTGTTTTGAAGGAAGAAAATCAAACAGTCTGCTTGTTCTCGGACAGCCCTGTAAGAGAACAGGCAAGCCCAGTGTGTACCTACTATTAATCTCCTGGAAATGCTTTATCTTAACAAATGCTGACCACTTTCAGTGTTTTACTGTAAAATCTTCTTGTTAGCAGAATGAACAAGAAAATGTAACACACAATGTGCAGTTGCAAGTTAATACATTCAATTTGGCACTGTGAAATGTAAATTATTGGTGCAAACAACCAAAGAAACTCTAAGTTATGCAAAGACACCTCAGAGAGAGTGTGAGAATGTACACAGGCAACATCTGAAAACCAGCACATATAAACTGGGAACCGGGACACCCCACTGTCCATACCCATCCACTCAAAACACACTCAGGGCCAAGCAGGCCTTTCACAACCAATTACATTTGACAATACTGATACCCTCCCAATCTGGGCCATCCAATGAGCTTGGCCCCTTTTCTGCTGCCTGGGTCGTTTTCCCTCTTGATAGCTGGATGAAAGAGGCTGCCTGTCATCTCAGCATTCCCCGTCTCTGTCACTCCACTCCCATTCATAACAGTCTGGGCCACACTGCATTGGCCTGGAGTTGATAGGCTGATACAACCCCCTTTGTCAGAGGGATCCGGAGGCCCCTGATGGGTTTTAGGGGGTTCCATGCAGCGTGGCTCAAAGGGTGTAAAGTCAGTTTCCTACAAGGCAGACATCGCCATTCACTCATTTCAACCAGTGTCTCATCCTGTGGACTTTCTCTAATCAGAGAGTTGGGAATTGGAGCTAAAAGTGGAACAGAGGCAATGTTTCCCCTATATGCATTTAGCTAAATTGTGGCCGCCACTGCAAAGAAATGTAATTTAAAATAATTGGGATGGTAAATCATTTTCAGTGTAAACTTAAACTAATAAAACTAGATAAAGGATGTTGAAAAGACACCTGAAACCCCACCTCTTCAAGGAATACCTAGGATAGGATAAGTAATCCTTCTCACCACCCCCCCTTAATGATTTAGATGCACTATTGTAAAGTGGCTGTTCCACTGGATGTCAGAAGGTGAATTCACCAATTTGTAAGTCGCTCTGG
Source organism: Oncorhynchus masou masou (assembly GCF_036934945.1). Taxonomy (NCBI): domain Eukaryota; kingdom Metazoa; phylum Chordata; class Actinopteri; order Salmoniformes; family Salmonidae; genus Oncorhynchus; species Oncorhynchus masou. Next base: position 45,646,781 of record NC_088235.1, on the reverse strand, counting down.
ATAAGAGCGTCTGCTAAATGACTTAAATGTAAATGTTGAAAACATAATGGAGCAACAATCACCCAAAATAAAAACTGAGAATCTAAAATTCAAAAAATGACATGGCATGGGGCCCCCACTGGTTTGTTATAATGTTTGAGTCACTCAGATAACATAAGAACATGGCAAAATATGTAGAATTACACAAAATTAGCTTTGAAATGGCAATTCTTATCTCGGCTTCATTACATTACAGCCTTTTAGAGCATTTTATGTCTTTCCTCCCTCCCAGAAGACATCACTATCCACACTAAATTTGTCTGCTGCCAAGGTCAATCATTTCCACCAGTGCCAGTACATTCATTGCCAGATAGACTTCTGAGGTCATATGATGGATAGAAAAATGAGGTAAGAATTCAATGCAGCAACATAGTGTTTTTCTTTTTACCACATGTGATTTTCTTCTACCTCATGTTTGCTAACCAGGGCCTCCATCATCGCTGTAATGGTCGAGGTTATTTATGGATGTGCTGGTGGCCATTTTTAAATGAAGTTATAAGAGTGCCAAAGACCGGAGTCCTCCTATTCTCTGACAAATCAATCATTCTAAGGCCGATGGGAGGGCAGACACAAGGACTGCCCATTTCATCAGGTTGGTATAGTCTCCCCCTCTCTCTCTCCAGCTCTTTCTCTGGCCCTCCTTAACCTTCAGCACAGCTCCAGGAAACGCAAGATTTACACTTTCCACCGAGCTCATGTTTCACCATCTCGAGTCCAGGGAGCATAAAGAACTGTGTCACTATGGCCTCCCAGACATTCCAACCCTACATATCCACCCAGATGGACATATAATGTAGTGTGAAGTCTGAAGACATACTACCACCTGTGAAAGATGTACTACCACCAGTTAAACACACATCACTTGACAGATATTCTGTTTCTCATTATAGTATCATTGCGGCAAAAATCGAAAACACATTCAGCCAGACTTCTTCTCTTCCCTCTGCAACTATTCGATATACAGTACAATCAAATTAGCACAACAGGTATGGTTTTCCACTGAGTCATTGATTGAATTGCGCTGGGAATGCAGCAATGACTGGCCCTTTCATAAAGATGCCAACTTCCTTCCTCTTTCACCCTGTCTATTTTAGAAGAGTTGTTTATTCATTCATCATGGCCCCTACAGCACACAGGGGCAGTGCAGGAAGAGTCTGTCAGTGGTGTTACCAGGCTGATAACTGTGTTGCACCAAGCAACAGTTAGGCGCTAGAGCTGACTCATAGCCAAATGGACTGGCCTCAGAAACCAGACCCAAAACAATAAAGACTGGAATGGTCTGTCAATTTATCGGTGCCTTCATGTCCAGTACTAAACACCAAAGTGGGTACAAACAGAGAGCTTATCATAAGCTAGTGTTCTCCATGCTGGACCCAGACAGAAATATGTAGCTGAATGGGACAATAGTTCATTGGGTCAGCACCTTTCTCTGGCACCCTTCTCTGTACAGAGAAAGCTAATGCAGAAGACCAATAAGCGACAGACCAATCTGCCACGTTTCAACACTACATTATCTCAGCGATGCCACAATACTTGTGCCGTATCCCTCCCTGTCCCATGTCTCTTTGTGGAGTGAAAGCGCTGTGCTGTCAGGGCTGTAGGGATTCATATTAAATCAGGGGAGACTCAGTCTCACAGTGACATTGGCTCGTAACAAAATATTCATCACATGCTTCGTAAACAGGTGAACTGTTTATGGACCCTTCCCAACAATGCAGAGAGGAAAATAGAGAAATAATTGAAAAATAGTCAACTGAGGAATAAATACACAATGAGTAACGATAACAGACACTCCTCTGGAGTCATGGGTTCCATAGGGTGTCTGAAGATGTTCAGAGGCCTCTCTGACACTAGCATGCTAATGAAACCACAGAGGAGACTGCCAGGAAAACGTATCATCATTCACCAATCCCTAATCTCAAAGATATTTCATTATGCAAGCTAATAAACTATCTCAATATCATAAGTCAACACACTCATTCATTCCTGGCGCCTGCGATAATGTACCTGTCTGTGTGTACACGTACTGTATAATGCTGTTTGCATGAGATTGTGTGCCCCCTGCTTCAACCCAGCCCTCGTGCTCCAGTTGTGACCTCCTTGTATTTCACAGCTCTGAGCACAAGACAACAACCAACCCCCACAGGATCCCAGTCAACAAACAGCATCTTGCCCACAGAAATAACAAATGTCAACAAATGATCGGAGGCTATACAAGGCTTTGTTTGTAACGTAAAGTGAGACATGACTTCTGTCTCAGCTAAGATGGGGAGTTGTGTTTGTTCTTTAGGTTTTGCCCATGAGAAAGGGAACGAGAGCAGCACTGACAGACCCAAACATACACACACTTCAATGAGCCGGCAGGGCTGTGGAATGCAGGTAGACTGCACGGGACAGAGAGGGGCTCAAATGCTCTTCCCGCTGTTCGGAGTATGCTCAGTGGAGCATGCTCTATCACAGCCCCCTTTCATCCTATAATGTGCTGCAAAACAAGACATGAGGCTCCTCCTGTCTGGTTAACAACTCCACAACACACCGTCTAACAAGGAGCAATGCCAGGGCTCTCCTCCTCTAGCACCATGCTGCTTACAAAGCAACACAGGAGAACACCGCCCCTCCCACTTCTCTTCTCCTGCCATTGTCGTCTTGGAACAGCCAGTCAGCTGCAGCCATGCTGTCTGGTCTGAAAGGCCATATTTTAAATGGCTCTTTCCTTTTACCCCATCGTCTCCCTAAAAAGGTGTCTCTACACGTGTAGCAGAAATCCAGTCTTCCTCTTTTCCCACCCTGCACTACCTCATCAATATTTCATTAGGTGATGGGTGGCGTCCATCATTGCCTCATGATCCACCAGCCCTCTCCCTCGTAGGAATTAGAGGATGCTGCGACCCTCTCCTATCACTGACAGACAATGCAAAACAAAGACGGGAAAGACCTTACATAACCAGGCATCCTGAGATTCACAACTGCTTCCCGACACCATGAAATCACGTCTTTATGAACCGGATACTACAGACCCTCCCGTTTGTCAGCTATCATCCGCAACTTTAGCGTGCATAGCAACGCTGGTAAACAAATCCCTGGGCTCTGCTCTGCCTTCCTCCCTACTTATCTTACCTTGCAGCTGCTTAAATCGGCCCTCGAGTTGGTTGTAGTTGAAGGCAGCCTGTTTAGCAGAGTAGCCCGGATCAGGGCCGGGGCTGGAGGCAAGAGAGGGGCCGGGCCCAGAGGAAGGGGACAGGGGCCCTGGGGAGTGGGACCCTGGAAAGACAGGCCCTGGGGACAAGGGGCCAGGCATGCTGGTCGCCCTCTGTAGCTCCATCAGTCCAGTAGAAAATAAAGGGCTGGAGAGAAGAAGGGTTAGCTGGTCCCCCTCCTTCTAAAAAACAATGTCCAGTGGTGATCCCTGTAAAAGGTTAGCTGGGAGAGTCCCTCTCTGGGTGATCGTGCAGCAGTTAGCCCCGAGGTGAAATGCTGGCTCAGCAGCACCACAGCATCATACTCGTCTCAGTCTTCTGTCCTCCCCTACTCTATCATCCCCCCCATCTTCGCACAGCACAAGCAGCTTGCTGACACTAACACGCACAGTGAGAACGATAAAGTGCTCCGTTCCAATATGGTAAAAGCCACAGGGAGAGAGACAGAGTTAGAGAGAGGGAAGCAGAGAAAGCACGCTGGACTCTGTACTCCTGCAATGAGCGAAGGGCTGCTCAAACACTGCACACCTTTTACAAACCTTAGGGAGGGGGGAGGAGCCAGCAACCTGGAATTCCTTCAGCAGCCACTCACAGTCCTTGTGTTCAGTGGTGATGTCACAGCCTCATTACCAAAAAGGGGAGTGGGATGGAGGAGCAGAAGGGAGTAGTGGGCTGTACCAAATGGAAATGGAAAGGGGGAGACTTGGCCATGACCTTCCCCATTTCTAAGTACATTTGTTATTTTAAGAGACAAAACATCCCCTAATATTTCACTGATGCATAGACAGGCTCATGCACAAAAAAACAAACTTCCTGACTGTGTTTTACCAGCACGTCCTGTTAGAGTTCATAGCTAGTCCCCCCCACCCTCACCGTTTCACATTAGTGTGTGGGCCTTACAAAAATGCACTGGCTTTTGAATGGCCAGACAAAGCCAGAAGAATAAGGAGCTCTCATAGTGAGCTCTGTGTAATAATATCCTAGACAGTGAACTGGACCCAAAGTGCAGGCAGGTCTCCCCAGTCTTCTCTCCTTTCCTCTTTATTATTTAGCCATGTAGTCCACCTGACCCACTGATTGAAGTGAGGGTTTATTATATAATCACAGAGCACAAAATAAGCCTTTTACTGATCAGAAAAACATTGAATCCTCATTTACTCAGTTTTTCCTGAGAAGAAAGCACCCTTAAACATCTACAGTAGTTAGACTAGTCCAATATTCCCACCCATCTGAAAACCCTTTGTCGGAAAGCCCCCCTTTTACACCATTTCAAAGCTGGCCTTTCTTAAATTCCAGGCATTTTAATGGTATGGAATTTCTTCACTAGCTTTAAATGGAAGGCATGGCTTTTAGGGGATAAAAGGTTTCTACTTCCCAAACCTCATGTGAATTCAACCCCGCTGGGTCCATTACTCCTGGCAATGTATTTATACTGTAACATATCTTAACATTGCTGTATGTTTTCACAGGGCAGTCAGTCTAATGTGATTATACGCACTGAAAACCATTCCAGGTTTGGCCCGAGCCAGCCTGGCATAGCATGGCGGGGGAGGCGCTTCCAGATTAGGTTTTATATACAAACCCTTTGAAAGTTGGGTGAGTGGGGTATCTCTGTGCTGTAAATAATGAGTGTGGGAGGTAAATGCACAGTGATAGCTGAATGAGCAAGGTAAACATGAGCAGTGAAAGGGGGCTGTTTATAGTAGTCAATAGTGAAGTGAAAAAAGCTGAATGTCCGAGGGGAAAAGAGTATGGACCAAATGAAAAACTCCATATGAACTGCCTCAATTTCCTGTATGGTCAGAGCACAAATCACAAGGCCTCCTCGTGAATCGCCTCTGGAGCTCCTCTTCTGAATAGTGTGTTTGAGTGGAACATTCCTCTCCTCTCCACTGTTTTTTATTTAATTTTTTTACCTTTATTTAACTAGGCAAGTCAGTTAAGAACAAATTCTTATTTTCAATGACGGCCTAGGAACAGTGGGTTAACTGCCTGTTCAGGGGCAGAACGACAGATTTGTACCTTGTCAGCTCAGGGTTTGAACTTGCAACCTTCCGGTTACTAGTTCAACGCTCTATCCAATAGGCTACCCTGCCGCGCCTGTTTAACTAAATACTCCCTCACTTAAATAGCAGAACCCTCATCTGAAACAGTTTCTATATTATCTAATTAACGCATGCAAGAGCAAAAACTCACTACAATGTCCCGTGAGGATGTTGCAAATGCTTTTCACAAAGAAGGTCCTGGGGGGGGCAACCATGTGATCTTAATCATACCCCGCCAACCAAGAGAGTGAAGCAGTGAAATATCACTCGACAGCCACTCTCTTTGCCATGTGCTACACGACAGACATGCCTCTACAGCCATTGTACTGTAATCCACAAGGACAAAAGGGGAAACAACGGCGCACCAGCGACGACAAAAGAAACTCATTATACTTCATTATAGATGCCACAAAGTCAATCAACCAACGTGTTACTCGATAAGCGCCTTCCTTTTGCTTCTCTGTTAACTAAATGCTTCCATAAAGATGGTACACCAGAGACCTGCTAAGGCACAGACTCAAACACACAGGCACTCTACATAGCCCATGCATAATCTAGATTAGAAGCTACATGGGGACAGCCATGAGACAGCTATGACAGGTGGAGGTGGTGCGAAGCCAGTGGGTTGCTAAGAAACCTGGCCCTGCTGGCACAGCCTTCACTGGGCTCCACAGTGATGCGTTAAGGACACAAACTTGTAAAGCCATCGTGGAGAATTTCACAAGAGCACTCCGCTTCATCCCTGTCAAATGTATATGATATTCTTATGAGTTCAGCTCCTGCCAGAGAGATTGATGAACATCTTTACTGAGCCAGAGTCAGAGTCCACTCCACACACATTCTCGTCTTTCTCTTATATTTGGGACATGTTACACCTCCCCCAGACCTGGGGAGTCTGTCTGAGTCGGGGGCTTCCTGTTTTAATGTGTACATTTTGGAATGCAGAGAATGTTAGGAGCAGGGGGGCTTGGGGTGGGTGCTCAGCAGCAGAAAGACTCTTTAAGATGGGAGGAGAGGAGGCTGCCATGGCTAGTTTTATTTATTTACATGTCTTGGCTGGGCCGGCTTTTCAGAATGTGGCAATTGCTTTTAAGAGCTCCTCTCCTCAACTCCACAGCCATTCCTGTCACCTCCGCACGGGTTATTCCTGGACCTTCCAGGGTCAAGCAGAGCGAAGTTTACCAGAAACACAGCAGGGATACTGCCAAGGTTACAAACAGGTCAATACACACAAATTGAAAGGGTGTAAAAAACAAACCACAAACACTATTACTGGAAACCAGCATCCCGCAGTGCAGACTGTCTTAGCAAATGCAGGGGATTCTTCATGACATTATTTACCATCGCAGACAGACATTCACACACCAACCTCTTGGCTGTTGGGCATATTCTCATACTGTACACTACTGTACATACCGTACCCTAACTTGGGATTAGCTCCAAACTGAATATGTATTGTTAGCCATACATACACACTCCCTCGCTCCTTCCTTCAGTGTAAGGAGATACAGATCTGTTTCTCAAGAGATCAGTGCAGTTAGCCCCAAGTGGTTTTAGATTTGCCTACCTATCATATGCACACTGTGGAGCTGAAACACACCAGGCCATATGCACTGTTGAGGAGAAAACTAGCCTGTGCCTCAGGAAGGGGCATCAGTTTACACCATAGATTTGATAGGTTTACACAGACATGTTAGTTTGATCAAACACAAGACCTGGCACTTCCTAAGTCATTCTGTATCCTTGAACAGCATGGTTTAGTGTGTTGGCGGGGTGCATTATGTAATGTATTTATTTTTATTTAACTAGGCAAGTCAGTTAAGAACAAATTCTTATTTTACAATGACAGCCTACCCCGGCCAAACCCTCCCCTTACCTGGACGACGCTGGGCCAATTGTGCCCTGCCCTACACTGTACAGCTAACCTTGACTGGAACTACTTGACAACATTTTGAGAGGTGATTCTGAATTGAAGATTTTACTTAAATACAGTATGGATAGTTACAATTAACCTAAATAATGCCTATAAATACATGTTTCACAACTAACATTGTGAGAAAATGGCAATATTCCATATTAAACTGCTGTCATAGGCAGAACCACACGGGCTGCATAACTGATGATGAAGACCTCTGAAAAAAGGGGCAGGCATGTGTGAGTGATGTAAGCGCAGTCACCTCCATTAAGTGACGAGCAACGAGCAGAATGCCACCGCCACTGCAACGTTAAACTCACATCTGGCCAGCAAATGCTAAGAGGGAGCGGGGGAGAGGGAGTGAGAGAGAGTGAACGAAAGAGAGAAAAAAGCAAGAAAGGGTAGGGCGGAGAGAAAGGGTTTGTACTGCACAAACATCAGGTCAGTATAGAGATAGATTACATGAATGCATGAATGGTGCAGTAATCAATTAAATCAGATCTGCTTAATTCGAAAACAGGGGAAAGTAATAATACCATGCAACATAATAACCGGTGATACACAAACAATATAACTCAGACCTAACAATACAAATGATGCTATATACAGTATTCAAGCAATAAGGCCCCAAAGGGTGTGGTATATGGCCAATATACCACAGCTAAGGGCTGTTATTATGCACGACAGCCGTGCTATATAGGCCATATACCACAAACCCGAGGTACCTTATTGCTGTTATAAACTGGTTACCAACGTAATTAGAGCATTAAAAATAAATGTTTTGCCATACCCGTGGTATACCACGACTGTCAGCCAATCAGCATTTCAGAGCTCGAACCACCCAGTTTATAATGGCCAATATACCATTTCTAAGGGCTGTTCTTATGCACGACCCAAAGTGGGACCCAGGCCCAGCCAATCAGGGCTTTATTACAGAGAGAAAAACTTCTCCATTTTATCAGCTGTCCGGATGGCAGGTCTCAATTGATCCTGAAGGGGAAGCAGTCGGATATGGAGGTTCTGGGCTGGCGTGGTTACATGTGGTCTGTGGTTGTGACGCCAGTTGGACATACTGCCAAATTCTCAAAAATGACATTGGAGGTGGCTTATGGTAGAGAAATTAACATTTAATTCTCTGGCAACAGCTCTGGTGGACATTTCTGCAGTCAGCATGTCAATTGTGTTGTATGATAAAACTGCAAATATGTTGGCCTTTTTTTGTCCCCAGCACAAGTTGCACCTCTGTAATGATAATGCTGTTTAATCAACTTCTTGATACACCTGCCAGGTGTATCTTGGCAAAGGAAAAATGCTCCCTAACAGGGATGTAAACAAATTTGTGAACACAATATCAGAGAAATAGGCTTTTTGTGCATGTGGAACATTTTTGGGCTTTTTTATTTGAGCTCATGAAACATGGGACCAACATTTCACGTTTCATTTATATTTTTAAGTATACATACATCTATTTGTTCTCCATGAGTCAACCGCCCTCACCTGCTAGCTAACTAGACAGCTAGCCCACAAACAATTATAGAACAAAATAGCAGGCAACAAACAACTGCTGGTGGAAAAATTATTCACGAGCTAGCTAGACAGCTGGAGCATTGTAAGAAAGCAAATTTGTACCATGTATATATTCTTTACATTATTTCTGTTTATGCTTGTGCACATCATCTGGTTTTAACAAACATGTTTGTAGTTAGCCAACTTTATTTTATTTTTTCATCTGCTTTAGCTAATGTTACCTAATCCCCTTCAGCTAGATGGTAGCTAACTAGCTAGCCAAGTAGCTAACGTTAGTGTCACGCCCTGGCCATAGAGAGGCTTTTTTTTCTCTATTTTGGTTAGGCTAGGGTGGACATTCTATGTCCTTTCTATGTCTTGGCCTGGTATGTTTCTCAATCAGGAACAGCTGTCTATCGTTTTCTCTGATTGAGAGCCATACTTAGGTACCCTTTTCCCCCACCTGTTTTGTGGGAAGTTAATTTAGACTTTGTTCAGGGCACATAGCCCAAAGCGTCACGGTTTGGTTTTGTTCTTTGTTTTGTCTGCGTCATTTTTAAATAAAGACAATGTACGCTTACCATGCTGCACCTTGGTCCAGTCCTTCAGCCAGCTGTGACAGTTAGAGACTAGCCCACAAATCAGTGGTGGAACCCACCTGACAAAATAGCCAGCTAGCACATGATAAGATATATGGATATTTGTACCATACATATATTATTTGCATTATGTGTAGTTTAAAGTAACTGCCCAGTAAAAATCTCACTTTTAAAATATATTATTCCGTTAACTCATATCAAAAGAAATTTGACTCGTTCTATACTGGTACGTGGCCAAAGCATTAATTGGAGAGAGAATTTTTTTTTTTAAATAACTCAAACTTTTATCTCAAACAGAACATAAAAAAAATGTGTTATATTTCCTCATAGAACATGATGTCATCTCGCTAAGGATGTCGACCTGGCCAAACAGAGGCCCAGAGAAGGATGAGCTGGCCAAATCAGTGGTCTACTAGATCAACTCTCTCCTACAGATCAGATTTTTTGCTAATCGGACAAAGACGGAATGGGCACAAAATGTATAGCTAGAAATTTAGCTCCAGATTTGGGATAGCGGTACAGCTAAATTAGTTTACTCCAATTTAGGTCTAGTTAGCTAGCCAGTCAGTTTGCTTGTTCAAATTTGGAGCAGTTCGAGCTCTCATCAGATGACAACAACTATGATGGCTCATAAGGGACTGAAACCACGTTATGATGTGATATAACATTTTTTTTTAATATATATGAAATTGATATGAAAAAAATTGCAATTGATTAGGCTTGGGCGGAATGCTGAATATTCCATAAACCGGGGTATTTTGAAATACCCACGGTATGATTTTCCACCCACCCATTTTTGTGAAACATTCACAAAAATGTAGTTGAGTCTGTCACAAATTCAATACTATTGTTTGGCAGCTAAATATCTTATAACTAACTAGAAGTTAACTAAGACATGCCAAATACATTTTCTTCAGCTCAGGGCTCCAGCTATGCATTTGGTTTGCTAACTTGCTAGCTATAAGTGGCTAGCTTGCAAAATCAAGCTTCTTGGTTTCAGTACAAACAAACAATCCCCTCCTAGATCAAGTGTGAGTAGCCCTTTATTAAGATATTTATGAGCTGGGTTGTCTGTCCTTGCAAATAGTTTATATTCGCTTGCGCAAGTTAGCATTTAGCTAGCATCCGCTATAGGAATTCACTACTACTTTGTTAGCATTTTCTTTTCAGGAAATAAATAGTGCCCTGCCGGTTATACTTTACACCCCGATATGGTACAGGAACAGAATGAAAGTATGGAAATCTTGATACTGCCCAACCCTACAACTGATATCGATATGGAATGTCCACATATTAGTGCCCATCCCTACTGGTTACCAACATAAATACAACAGTAAAAAGTATTTTTGCGTCACACCCATGGTATATTGTCTGATATACATACGGCTTAAATGCTGTTTCAGCCAATCAGCATCCAGGACCCAAATTACCCAGTTTCTAATATTCTAGCTACAGTGCATTCAGAACAGAACATTGACCTTGTTTTTTCACCCCGTCAATCTACATACCCCATAATGACAAAGCAAAAACAGGTTTTTAGAAATGTTTGTTTATTAAAAATAAATTAAATATCACATTTACATATGTATTCAGACCCTTTACTCGGTACTGAAGCACCTTTGGCAGTGATTACAGCATTGAGTCTTCTGGGTATGACCCTACAAGCTTGGCACACCTGTATTTGGGGAGTTTCTCTCATTCTTCTCTGCAGATCCTCTCAAGCTCTGTCAAGTTGGATGGGGAGCATTACTGCACAGCTATTTTCAGGTCTCTCCAGAGATGTTTGATCGGGTTCAAGTCTGGGCTCTGGTTGGGCCACTCAAGGACCTTCAGAGACTTGTCCCGAAGCCACTCCTGCATTGTCTTGGCTGTGTGCTTAGGGTCGTTGTCCTGTTGGAGGGTGAACCTTCGTCCCAGTCTGAGGTCCTGAGCACTCTGGAGCAGGCTTTCACGAAAGATTGCTCTGTACTTTGCTCCGTTAATCTTTGCCTCCCAGTCCCTGCCGCTGAAAAACATCCCCACAGCATGATGCTGCCATCACCATGCTTCATGGTAGGGATGGTGCTAGGTTTCCTCCAGATGTGACGCTTGGCATTGAGGCCAAAGTGTTCAATCTTTGTTTCATCAAACCAGAAAATGTTGTTTCTCATGGTCTGAGAGTCTTAAGGTGACTTTTGGCAAACTCCAAGCGGGCGGTCATGTGCCTTTTACTGACGAGTGGCTTCGGTCTGGCCACTCTACCATAAATGCATGATTGGTGGAGTGCTGTAGAGATGGTTGTCCTTCTGGAAGTTTCTCCTATCTCCACAGACGAACTCTGGAGCTCTGTCAGAGTGACCACCGGGTTCTTGGTCACCTCCCTGACCAAGGCCCTTCTCCCCCCAATACTCAATTTGGCCTGGCAGTCAGCTCTAGGAAGAGTCTTGGAGGTTCCAAAAGTCTTCCATTTAAGAATGATGGAGGCCACTGTGTTCCTGGGGACCTTCAATGCTGCAGTAATGTTTTGGGACCCTTCCACAGATCTGTGCCTTGACACAAACCTGTCTCAGAGCTCTACGGACAATTCCATTGACATCATGGCTTGGTTTTTGCTCTGACATCTGTGGGACCTTTATATAGACAGGTGTGTGTGCGCCTTTCCAAATCATGTCCAATCAACTGAATTTACCACATGTGGACTCCAATCAAGTTAGAGAAACATCTCAAGGATTATCCATGGAAACAGGATGTACCTGAGCTCAATTTGGAGTCTCATAGCGAAGGGGCTGAATACTTGCAAAATTGTCTAAAAACCTGTTTTCACTTTGACACTATGGGTATTGTGTGTAGATTGCCGCAGATTCTTTTCTATTTAATCCATTTTAGAATAAGTCTGTAACGTAACAAAATGTGTCAAAAGTCAAGGGGTCTGAACATTTTCTGAAGGCACTGTACAAGTCTACAAAAAACAACTCAGACAGTGACACAAGCTACTCTATGGGGATAAGAGAAAAGCAGGATTTACAATACATATGGCCCAATAACAAGAATACAGACATTATGATTCAAAGACCAAATTTACTGAAAGTCAAAGAGCCGGAGAAGCCATGTTGTGGTGCTCTAGTCCCCAACAACTCCTGCATATTTAAGAGGCAGGTAAATTATTTAGTTAAGTGGAACACTAGCATATTAGCCTAGAAACCAGTGAACTATGGAGCCCAAAAACAGGCCTACAGCTACGATTACAGCACAAACACAGTGCCACCACTAATACTACTGGGGGTAAAAGAGGAACACCTCAGCAGGGACACATTCTGTACTATAAGGGGGTACAGTAGGTGGTCTCTTTTCATTGTCTGAGTGAGCCCAAATACAGCATTGTATTAAGATGTTAGAAGGGCATCATGGAACAACAACAGTGCCACATAGACCATAGGACAGGAGGATATGGCTTTAGAATGGCCATTCTAGCTACAATGCTTCATCTTAAAAGGAGGCAGTGGCAACCTGTGTGTGTATACTTTTTCTACAATAACACCGGGCTTTGGCCACTTACTGTACGTTAGTATAGTTATTTTCTGTACAACATAGATTACCTGCCACCAGAGTTTATCCTCATTTTCCATAATTAATTATTCCTCGTTAACGGCTATTCTGCAACTCTGTGTCCACTAATCCCCTGTTAATCTTCACAGAAGTACCTTACGCGGTCCAGAGACAGTGGACACACTCACCACAATGACATTAAAGCCTAATGATCCCAATTAACAAGCAATACAGCTTAATCCTATGTAGCACAGAAACTTAATCTGATTAGCTCAAGAGAGTAGCTGGAGAGTTCAATTGGTTCAAGAGTAGCCAAAGGATAGCCTGAATCCAGCCTGACCCCATGATGAAGTATACATCACTGTGACATTTGTAACCCATTTATGCAATAGAAGAACCTTGTGCTGTGTCAGTTGGGGCCAGGGTTGGCCCCTAGTGTTTAGTTAGTCTATGACCAGGCAGTCAGGTTGGAGCAGGGGACAAAGTTGTTTGCATAACCACTGTAGATTTATTTTTAACCTTTATTTAACTAGGCAAGTCAGGTAAGAACAAATTCTTATTTTCAATGACGGCCTAGGAACAGTGGGTTAATTTCCTGTTCAGGTGCAGAACAACAGATTTGTACCTCAAAAGCTCAGGGGTTTGAACTTGCAACCTTCCGATTACTAGTCCAACGCTCTAACCACTAGGCTACCCTGCATCCCCGTAGCTAACTTTGCTTGAACTGTGCTGGAAAGGACAATGTAAAACAGTACATCCATGTGTAAGACGGTCCTCAGACCCAGTAGTGTTGTAGTTCTGGTGCCTACCTGCCAAGGCCTTGATGCGGGAGCGTTCAAAAAGCCTTGCCGAGCTGTTTTCGTTGTCCCACTCGTCAGCATCCCAGCGGTTGTTGACAATGTCGCTGCTGTACTGTTGCTGCTGCTGCTGCTGCTGCTGCTGGATCTCCATGTGGTCGTAATCGGCGGCTAGAGATGTCATCCTGACCCTTCAACTGTCACACTGCCACACATCGGCCACTTCTCCTGAAGCCCTGTGGACACAGAGGAGATGATATGTTTAGGGAAATGATCAGGCATATGATGATGATATATAATCAACCAAGGGTGTGTTAAATCAAGCAAATGTGCCTTGCTATTCCAACTACATCCTAACATTAGCCTTTAATCTCAATTCCTAATCTTCAATGATTATATTGTACTGGTTATAGAGATTCTGACCAATTCTGTCCAAATTAGAAGTAAGTTGTCTCCCCCTAATGTCTCAGACAGTTTGTGTGAATTTGTAAAGCTTGTTTACAGTACCACCTCCTGGTGATAAAATGTAACTACTCCAATACATGGAAGAAAGCTGAATTCTACAATGTTGGCAATGGCAGCAACTGTGAGGCTCCATTACATGCTGACTGCAGCGGCCACACGCGTGTCCGCATGCACCATCGCGTGTCCTCATGCACCATCGCATGCATGTTGATTTTCTCCATCCACACCAGGCTCGCAGTGTCCGGTCTGGAGCGTGAAGTCACAAACTATGTTGGTCGTCTACTGCATAGCAACCTAGTGGTGCCAAAAGCCATGGTCTATCCTAAAAAGCCTATGTAAATTCTATCACCAGAGCGACCAAAAATAATAATAATTGATGGCTGTTTTGGGCTCTAAAATTAGTTTATTATGATCAAGTACAATCCCCATGGTCAATTATTTTAAAGTTAGCTACAAATGGAGACATTTAATTAAACAGTGATGCATTCGAACCACTTAGTGGATTCGGCTGTTTCAGCCACAGCCGTCGCTGACAGGAGTATAAAATCAAGCACACAGCCATTCAATCTCCATAGACAAACATTGGCAGTAGTATGGCCTTACTGAAGAGCTGAGTGACTTTCAAAGTGGCATAGTCATAGGATGCCACTTTTCCAACAAGTCAGTTCATAAGTCAGTTCATTCTGACCTACTAGAGCTGCCCCGGTGAACTGTAAGTGCTGTTATTGTGAGGTGAAAACATTTAGGATCAACAACGGCTCAGCCACGAAGTGGTAGGCCACACAAGCTCACAGAATGGGACCGCTAAGTGCTGAATCGCATAGTGAGTTAATATCATCTGTCCTCGGTTGCAACACTCACTACCGAGTTCCAAACTGCTTCCGGAAGCAATGTCAGCACAATAACTGTTCATCGGGAGCTTCATGGAATGGGTTTCCATGGCCGAACAGCCGCACACAAACCTAAGATCACCATGTGCAATGCCAAGCATCGTCTGGAGTCGTGTAAAGCTTGCCACCATTGGACTCTGGAGCAGTGGAAACTGGAGTGATGAATCACGCCTCACCACCTGGCAGTCTGACGAACGAATCTGGGTTTTGCAGATGCCAGGAGTACGCTACATGCCCCAGTGAATAGCGCCAACTGTAAAGTTTGGTGGATGTATAATGGTCTGGGGCTGTTGTTCATGGTTCGGACTAAGCCCCTTAGTTCCAGTGAAGGGAAATCTTAACAATACATCATACAATAACATTCTAGACGATTCTGTGCTTCCAACTTTGGTGCAACAGTTTGGGGAAGGCCCTTTCCTGTTTCAGCATGACAATGCCCCTGTGCACGAAGCAAGGTCCATGCAGAAATGGTTTGTCCAGATCGGTGTGGAAGAACTTGACTGGCCTGCACAGAGCCCTGACCTCAACCCCATCGAACACTTTTGGGATGAATTGGAACGCCAACTGCGAGCCAGGCCTAATCGCCCAACATCAGTGCCCAACCTCACTAATGCTTTTGTGGCTGAATGGAAGCAAGTCCCCGCAGCAATGTTCCAACATCTAGTGAAAAGCCTTCCCAGTAGAGAGGAGGCAGTTATAGCAGCAACTCCATAATAATTCCCATGATTTAGGTATGAGATGTTCGACAAGCAGGTGTCCACATACTTTTTGCAAAGCTTGTGCATGCAGCGTAACCGCAGAGGTTTGCATATTCAGCTCATTAAACTCAAGTTGGCTTTCAGAGCACCAACACAACAATGATAGACAAAAGAGTTTAACACAATCTGGCCAACAACACTATTGTAGGACACAGCACACACAGCATTTTCTAAACTATGCTGGTAAACATGACATATTCCTCAGCAACATTTCATACAGATAAAATCAGAGTATGACCCCAAAAAAATCATGTTTGAAGGGATACCTTGCTACAGTCCAATGAAAAGTCCTGCTGCACCACAAAAAAATACAAATCTTGCAAATAGTACACACCACATCTAAAAGCCTATCCACTCTAGTACCCAGTACCCACCACCATCTTTAGTAAGTTGCACCCAAAAACATGCTCATTACAGCCTTAGCAGCCTGTCCTGCTCTCCCTCAGCTAGCCCCTGTGTTGTGCTGCAGTCAGACAGTCCATTGGCCAGACTAAGTGAATCAGCTCAGCTCATTTCAAATGGGACAGGCCAGTGTTTGCCTGATGAACTCAGCAAATCGTCTAGAGGAGAAGTCTATCTGAACACCAACAGTCAGCAAACATTGGACAATGATGCCCTGGCTAGTGTAGACTGTCTGAGGGCCAACAGAGCCACAATCATAGAGAAACACACACATTCGCACGACACATGGCAAAAACATACATGATGCACACACCAGACACTTACATATTTACATTAAGTTTTGCATTATGTATGTTTTTACCTTTTTATTACTCAAGTTAAATATCACATCACATTACCTTCCTACATAGAGACATGACACTGGAAAAGGTTTTTTCTCCCCTTTCCATTTTGCGGATGTGTATGTGCTGCAGGACAGCGTGAGAGGGTTGACTGAGTGTACGGTCTTTATGAAGAAGGGATGAGATGGAGAGAGAGCCGTTCCATCCGCCTCCACGCTACCAACCACTAAAACTAGAGCTCTTGTTGCTAGGCTAAAAATACGTTGCCTCTGGCACGGAGTGTTACTGCTGGTGTGGGTTAACACAGCCTGAGCACCCATAGAAGAGATACAGCAATGTGCCTGTGCGCGCACACACACACACACGTCTGAAAGTGTGTCAGGACATGGACTTAGGAGGGGAGGAGACTGCATGGTGGCGACCAGCAGTGGCAGTGGAAGAGATTAACACAAAGACTCAGACAGCACAGCTGAATGATATCTAGTGGTGAAAGCAGCACACCGTAAATGATGCTGAATACCAACTGCACCTGTCTTGCAGTACATAACCAGACCACCTGGGGAACCAACCACTATCGATGGTTGAGAGCTATCGAACCATGCCCGGGATCACTGGTGTGGAATAAGGGCTATGGATTTTACAAATCATTCTTCCATACAGTGAGCAATGTTGTTCTCCACATTTGCTAGATTGCATGAGAGCATCTGCAGTATGTAATGGGTTTGGCTCAGGGGTAGTATGTCTGGAAACTATCATTCTAAACCTGCTTCACCAAAGAGGCTCAGCCCCACCAAAGAGGCTCAGCCCCACCAACGCATCATCCTCACACCCCCACCGACATCCTCCCATCCTGTCACTCTGATGATGCAGGGAGATGCAGTGTTCACCCACTGTGTGTTGGGTAAGACAGAGAGATGGAGAGAGAGAAGAGAGAGGGTTGGTCTGCTGTGACTGTAGGCTACAAAGGGCTGGGGTAAGGTACAGAATCTAGATGCTGACGTGTGTGTGTGTGTGTGTGTGTGTGCGTGCGTGCGTGTGCCCGAGCGCACATAAGGCATTAGATGGATAACAGGTCGAACAGATATATTTTTAGCCTGTGTGGTAGAGGAAGGTGAGCACCTCACAAGAGACAGAAAGAGGGAGGAGAGGATAAAGGGAAGACGAGAATGCATTAAATCGGGTCCCCTCAATACCTATCTATGGACGACCTTCAACAAATTGTACCTCGGCTTGTATCCATCCATCATCCTATTACAGACTACAAATATCCCCCATCTGACAGGTCTACAGAGGATGTTTTCATTATCCATGACATTATCCATGACAGTGCACTGAACACAGATACACAACATACAGACATTGATGGTACTGACACTGACATGCAGAGATGACGTCATACACAAAAAACAAACATTCACAAATAAACAATAGAGCAACATTCCATCCTTTAAATCAGGGCTAATCCATACCAACTGCTGACTCATTTCACTTTCAAAACCTCTCTTCTTGAGGAGGGTAATTTCATCATTCTCTCCTACCCAAAGAGCGACACACATTGTGCCTTCTCTGAGCACAGGCTCAACACAAGCACATCAGGGGTCAAATAAACTGATCTGTAGACTGGCACATCGATATACTGTATAAAACAAAAGAAAAGAAAAAAAAGAGGTCAACGTTGGGTCAATATGAGCTTAGAAAGCAGAACGCTGGCATGGGGATGATTGCATCATCAGAATATGCTTAGCATTTTGCATTGTTTACATTGACCCCAATGATACTTAAGAACAGGGTAAAAAAGGGTCCACTTTCTCAATATTTTTCTTAAAGCTACATGTGTGGCCAAACACAGATCAGTAATAATTTGCAATAACTTATTGCCATTTAGTTACAGCTGTATTGGATCCACTCCGGCTCTCGTTTTCAATTTTGTGCTGCCTTTCTCTAAATGATTTGTTTGATTTCTCCTTCACTCTTTCATGTGTTCTCTTTTGATCCAGCTCTTTACATACATTTTTGTTTTGCGCCATTTCTCTCTCCAGTCTCCTACATAGAAACATTTCAGTGACTGTATTGAAAAGGGCCTTTATCAAGATCGAACTAAAGATCTCCATGGAAACCAAACAGACAAAAGCCTTTGTTGCAAACTGAAAATGGTACAGTGTTCCATCTCGGCCTACTCCACAAGGCTGCCAAGCAT
Organism: Oncorhynchus masou masou; assembly: GCF_036934945.1. Taxonomy (NCBI): domain Eukaryota; kingdom Metazoa; phylum Chordata; class Actinopteri; order Salmoniformes; family Salmonidae; genus Oncorhynchus; species Oncorhynchus masou. Next base: position 45,628,105 of record NC_088235.1, on the reverse strand, counting down.
AACACAAAGGCAAGTCTAAGACAATCTTATTTTACAATTTACTTGATCAAGAGATAGGAAAAGAAAAACAGTGATACTTCACATAGGAATTGAAAACCAATGAAGGGTTAAAAACAAATATTTTCAGTTAAAGGGTTTTGTGAAACAGCAGACGATTTGTAGTTTTATAGTATACTCTAGACTAGAGCACTTATATAAACTTAGTTTACTATTCATTTGTAAATATATCATCGTCACAGCCTGAACCTCTGAAAACAGGGATCGGATCTACAGTGCCTTCGGAAAGTATTCAGATCCATTATGCTAAAAAAAAAAATTGTATTTTTTTTACCTCAATATACACAGAATACCCCATAATGGCAAAACGAAAACAGGTTTTCTGAATTTTTGCCAATTAAAAAAAATGTGCATAAGTATTCAGCCCCTTTGCTATGAGACTCGAAATTGAGCTCAGGTGCATCATGTTTCGATTGATCATCCTTTCTACAATTTGATTGGTGGTAAATTCAATTGATTGGACATGATTTGGAATGGCACACAACTATCTATATAAGAACCCACAGTTGACAGTGCATGTCAGAACAAAACCAAGGCATGAGGTCAAAGTAATTGTACGTAGAGCTCCGAGACAGGTTTGTGTCGAGGCACAAATCTAGGGAAGTGTAACACAACATTCCTGCAGCATTGAAGGTCCCCAAGAACACAGTGGCCTCAATCATTCTTAAATGGAAGATGTTTGGAACCACCAAGACTCTTCCTAGAGCTGGCCGCCCAGCCAAACTGAGCAATCGGAGGAGAAGGGCCTTGGTCAGGGAGGTGACCAAGAACCCGATGGTCACTCTGTCAGAGCTCCAGAGTTACTCTGTGGAGATGGAAGAATCTTCCAGAAAGAGAACTATCTCTGTAGCACTCCACCAATCACGCCTTTATGGCAGTGGCCAGACGGAAGCCATTCCTCAGTAAAAGGCAGCCAGCTGGGAGTTTGCCAAAAGGCACCTTAAGACTCTCAGACCATGAGAAACAAGATACTCTGGTCTGATGAAACCAAGATTGAACTCTTTGGCCTCAATGCCAATCGTCACGTTTGAGGGAACCTGTCACCAGCCCTACGGTGAAGCATGGTGGTGGCAGCATCATGCTGTGGGGATGTTTTTTAGCGGCAGGGACTGGGAGAGTAGTCAGGATCGAGGCAAAGATGAACAGAGTAAAGTACAGAGAGATCCTTCATGAAAACCTGCTCCAGAGCGCTCAGGACCTCAGACTGGGGACGAAGGTTCACCTTCCAACAGGACAACAACCCTAAGCACACAGCCAGGCCAATGCAGGAGTGGCTTCAGGACAAGCCTCTGAATTTCCTTGAGTGGCCCAATTAGAGGCCAGACTTGAACCCGACCGAACAACTCTGGAGAGACCTGAAAATAACTGCAGCCACGCTCCCCATTCAGCACTGTATACTTTGAAGAGACACTGGTTGCAGTTTCCGGAATTTCTCCTGTTTCCTTCTCTGTCAAACCCAATAGCATGCTCAGAAAGCTCTCTCACTGCAACCTCTTTGACATCATCCACATTAACCAGGTTTCCATTCAACCATTTCATGGGGATTAATTACCTAAAGCATAAAAAAAGTCACGACCAGGCTGATGGAAACAGGAAATGCTGGTACATATTTATAAATGCTGACAGACATTGTTTGTTCGACATGGAGTGATCTTTTTGTGTCGCTAAAATTAATTAGGTGGCGGTGGAAAATATTGCTAATAACCATCATTTCTTTGTCAATTTGTACTCACGTGTAGTGAGTGTTGTGTAGTCCTCCCACTACGTCTTGGGAAAGCATGCAGTTTATTAGGCTACAGATGAAATGAATTATTCACTTCACAGGGTGGTGAAAGTGCACACACAAAGGAGTTTGACGCTCCTTTCCAATAAATATCGAGGGTCTTATTCTGGTGACATGATGATAGATGATTGGCTGCCGTTTGACAACTAAAAATAATCTCACTTATCTATAATAATCTCATCATGTAGGTAGCCTACCCACACTGTATCTGCCAGCTGTTGGCAAGAGCGCAGGTGCCAAGACCAGAGTGGGTACATGTGTGACAAAACCATCACTAGAGTTGAAAATGCGATGGAAACCCATTTAACTTGTATTTTTTATTCAGTACATGGGAATTTAACCGCAAAAGTTATTTGTATGTGCACTACATCATCACGCACAGACTTTAATCTGCAATACATTTGATGGTGTAAAAATGTCGCCATTTGGATGGAAACCTAACTACAGTCAGCCTCACTTAAAGCTTGAGTATTCCTGACGCTTTAGAAAAGACAGGCACAGGATAGTATTCTGCACCCACACAATCTATCTTAACATTACCATACATTATTACCTGCCCTGAGGGACACAGCTGGATGGATCATTCACTACGCCCACTCAAACATCCTCACTGTGCACCTGATTTTACTTTATAGATTATGACAGCTCTACTTAGTCACACGTATACATTTCAAGTTTTCACATTCACGCACATAGGATTTTGCTTTTGGGTTATTTCATCATTTTTACTCCCATTCCTTGAGGAGACACCCACACGTACTGTATATGTGTAAAGGCTGAAAGTGCATCATTAGAAGCTTAAGCAAATAAATTCACTATCACATATCGCCCACACAAACACATCCAGTAATTGTACACTCCTTCAAGCTTTAGATCATACAACAAATTTTACCTCACTTCCTCTCTCTACATAGCTACTACATTTCCATGTAAAAAGCTCCATGAGCACTAACATGTGAAGAAGTTCATAAAAGCACATCACATTTGGGGTCAAATGAAAGCGAAGAGTCTATATTTTTGAGAAGTACGATATATACTGTAGGCTATATAGTTATACAGTGCCTTAATAAAGTATTCATTCAGTTTTACTTTAGCGCCTTATTGGAAACAGGATGCATGTTTTGAAATATTTAAATTCTGTACAGGCTTCCTACTTTTCACTCTGTCATTTAGGTTTGTATTGTGGAGAAACTGGGCCGTCATTGTAAGTAGGGCGTCATTGTAAGAATTTGTTCTTAACCGACTTGCCTAGTGAAATAAATGTTCAATAAAAAATAATACATCTACAATGTTTTTGATCCATTTCTCCTATCACAGCTATTAAACTCTGAAACTGTTTTAAAGTCACCATTCATTGATCTCATGGTGAAATCCCTGAGCAGCTTCCTTCCTCTCCGGAAACTGAGTTTGTTAAGGATACCTGTATCTTTGTAGTGACTGGGTATATTGATAATCCCTCCAAAGTGTAATTAATAACTTCAACATGCTCAAAGGGATATTCAATGTCTGCTTTTTTTACCCATCTACCAATAGGTGCCCTTATTTACGAGGCACTGAAAACCTGCCTGTTCTTTGTGGTTGAATATGTGTTTGAAATTCACTGCTTGACCGAGGGACCTTAATTGAATGTGTGGGGTACAGAGATGAAGCAATAATTAAAAAATAATGTTAAACACTATTAGTGCAACTTCTTATGTTACTTGTTAAGCAAGTTTTTGCTCCTGAACTTATTTAGGCTTGCCATAACAACAGGTTTGAATACTTACTGACTCAAGACATTTCAGCTTAACATGTTTTATTAATTTGTAAATCTTTCTAAAAACATAATTATTCTCCCTCCCTCCCATAACCAGCCCACTCACCCACTGAGCACCGGACTTCCAAAAGCAGTCCAAATCTGAACCAATCAAAGATGTCTGTTTCACAAGTTTGGACAGCACAGTAAAGTAGAGATCAGTACAAAACAGTACAGTAGAGTTTAGCACAGTAAAGGACAGTAGAGTATAAGTCAGTACAATACAGTAATGTAGAGTAGAGTTTAGTAGAGTACACTAAAGTAGAGTACAGTATAATTTACTGAATTCTACTCTACCATGCCGTACTGTACTCTACTGTGCTGTACTGTGATGTCTAAACTTGTGAAACAGAGACATCTATGATTAGTACCAAATCTGGTCTTGTTTGAGGGTTGGAGCTCATTAGAATAATAGCCCGTGTCTACCTTTGTGTACCTATTCAGCGTACATCACCATGAAGAGAAGGACTTTCATAATTTTCATTTCTGTATAGTACAGATTAGGGACCCATGATGTCATTCTGTTACTATCGTTCTGTTACCAGGTGTTAATCCACTTCACTTATTATATAACCAAAAGAGATTTCATATCATAGTTGACACCAACCTTCTTTCTGCAGACATCTTTAAATCTTAATTCAGAGTAGATATTTAACTGTTTTTTGTAAAACGTGGTCAAATAAACTGTGGAACATTTTACCGTACTTTTGTTGACAAAATTTACTTCTGCACTGTTCAGGTAAATGTGTTTTTGAAAATGGATTTAAAAAATGTAACTTTGCAATCAAGGCTTTTTGTTTGTCATACTTTTAAAGTGAAAAATGTGAGTCTCAGCGTCATTTTGTTACCGTGGAATTGCCCTACAGTAAAACACTGACTAAATATGTGGGTCATGCTTGTCACCTGCTTTGGCACAATCAAGGCAAATGAGACTTTCCCATTCATTCTGCATGAAGAGGAAAACTGTCCAGAACTTTTCTGAATGATTCAGTGAGTGGTTCTATCTACAACATCTGGGCTATGTTGGACAGCTGTTGAGTTTCATCGAGATTGCTTGGAGAAAGACAGTCCAAGGTCGCCAAGGTACACAAACAGCACTTTGAAGTGACAGAGTCTCTGGAACAGAGTGTCAACATTCTTAGCGCAGCACGCTAACCCTTCACTTTATAGTATGACAAAATGAAGACTATGTTACCCTTGGCTCCTGAGAAACAGGGAATGTCTCAAGTCAGTTGTGGACACATCATTCAGGATTGTGGGGCTATTCTATCCAAGCTATAAGCCACTCCTGTAATATTTTTCAAGGTGAAGCCTACCCCACACCAGTGCCTAGATAAGGGAGGCTAACTTCAGGACATTAACTATTCTGGTCAAGTTCCAGGATCCACTGTGGAATGCCTCCAGTCGATTTACTAAAAATCTATCCAGACCATAATATGCATTCTTTGATAATAATTTATACCATATAAAAGGTAGGACAGGTCCAAACTGGTGACCCTAAGGTCACAATAACATCTGGGATATAGGACTATAGTGTGGAGGAGAATTACACCAGACGGTCAGACACTGAAGAGAATAACATAATGACACCAATAAAATACCAAAACCTCGGTCACAAGATATTTTGGGGGTTTTCCATGTCAAACATTCCAGCCTGGTTATTAGGTTATCCAATAAATGGACAGCTAATGTCTTAAGCAGTTGCTTTGTCTTTTGTGATAAAGTCTAAAATACATGTCCGTTTCTGTCTGAGAGCTGAATGTCTTCTCTGAGGCTTATGTAGGCACAATAACAGAATTCACCAAGGAAGAGCAGTCACTTATAGATAACTATAAGCAAGATGGAGATAGATGTCCTTTTCTTAACTCCTATCGAAACACGTTGACATAGAATGGTCATGTGTCATACAGTGCCTTCGGAAAGTATACAGACCCCTTGACTTTTTCCACATTAGGTTACATCAGTCTACACACAATGCCCCATAATGATAAGTAAAAACAGTTTTTTTTTAAATGTTAGCAAATATCACATTTACATAAGTATTCAGACCCTTTACTCAGTACTTTGTTGTAGCACCTTTGGCAGCAATTACAGCCTTGAGTCTTCTTGGGTATGAGGCTACAAGCTTGGCACACCTGTATTTGGGGAGTTTCTCCCATTCTTCTCTGCAGCTATTTTCAGGTCTCTCCAGAGATGTTCGATCGGGGTCAAGTCTGGGCTCTGGCAAGGACATTCAGAGACATGTCCCAAAGCCACTCCTGCATTGTCTTGGCTGGTTGCTTGGAGTCGTTGTCCTGTTAGAAGGTGAACCTTCGCCCCAGTCTGAGGTCCTGAGCCCTCTTGAGCAGGTTTTCATCAAGGATCTTTCTGTAGCCTGCAGAAATGTTTTGGTACCCAGATCTATGCCTCGACACAATCCAGTCTCTGAGCTCTACGGACAATGGCTTGGTTCTTGCTCTGACATGCACTGTCAACTGTGGGACCTTATATAGACAGGTGTGTCTTTCCAAATCTTTCCAAATCCAATCAATTGAATATATCGCAGGTGGACTCAAATCAAGTTGTAGAAACATCTCAAGGATGATCAATGGAAACATGATGCACCTGAGCTCAATTTCGAAACTCATAGCAAAGGGTCTGAATACTTATGTAAACAAGGTATCTGTTTTTTATTTATTTAATACATTTACAAAAATGTCTAAAAACCTGTTTACGCTTTGTCATTTTGGGGTATTCTGTGTAGATTGCTGAGGATTTTTTATTTTATTTAATCCATTATAGAATAAGGTGGTAATGTAACAAAATGTGGAAAAAGTCAAGGCGTCTTTATACTTTCTGAAGAAAATCTGATAGCGGGATAATGTTTAAACTGTTTTTATTTACGAGCAAATAATTGTGTCAAACTACACTCATACTCATGATTCTTAACAGGCATCATCTCAAACACTAAGAGTGATTAGGAATTGTGTCTGGGCGACTGGGTGGGCAGTCCTTCAGTGACCTAGTATGCCTCTGCATGGTGATTATTCACTCTCCACAGCTCCCATGGTAATCCCATGGTGCTGGCGTCAAGGGACTGATAACAACCTCCCTTAGTGGAACTGCAGAGTCAAACCAGAGCCTGGCTGGAATCAAGTCAGTCATTCACTGGCTTCCGGACACCTCTGCAATGTCATGTGCCGTAAAAGAATGTCAGACACAGCGCACTGACTGTCCCTGCTGAGAGGGGAGAGGGTGTGTGCCCATGCCTTTGGAAACGGAGGTAATCCTAAGTACATCCAACAGCCAATAAAAGAAAGTGCACACTTCTCAATAGTTCCAGAGGCCAATCATTGGAAGTGATTGCAGTGCAGTATTGTCACTCTGAAAATGACATCATTGACCAGACAAACTCTGCTGCAGTATTTGCCTTTGGTGATAAAATTACAAAATCTATTAAAGTCTTTCTGGACAATATAAACATCAAATTGCACAACACCCTCCTTGAATACATTGATTCATTCATTCCATCTGCTAATAAACTGAAATATGGAGACTGATTTTCCACTCCCTCCCTCCTCCCTTCTTCATATGAGGATTCCAAGAGATGAGAACATGTGGCAGTGAGACAGTGAGAGTGCAGCGAGGGCCACAGTGGGACCGGTGGAGTGGAATCGAGGGGGCCACACGTCATCACCTCATTAGACTGAGGGCCCTGAGGAGCCTACAGGGCCGTGTCTAATGATCCAGTGAATATGGGATGCCTGTTGGAGCCGTGATAAACCTACTCAAGGGAGTTCTCTGGCATGCCAAATATGACGAGTGGGTCTGTTTTTTAAAATAGCTGGGTATATACATACGTACTTCAATGGATGGTGCCCAGATTATTATAATATCTTCAGTCTAGCCAGCCCAACTGTAACAGTCAGCCTGGAGAAGCCTCTTAACCAACCAAGGCTACGGTCTTACCGACCTAAGTAGAGGGAGATTCTCACCTGACGAGGGCTCAGCCAATCATATGAACCCAAAGTGTGTTACCATTAATAATATATGTTGATGTTAGTGTGTTTGTGCAAATCAGATGAATGCACAGAAAGTATTTGGTTGTGTCGGTCTCCATCGTGTTCATTCGTGTTCAGTTCAGATAGCACTCATGTTGGTCAACAGCACTAGCAATATTACAGTAGTCTCCTGGTAAATACACTCCTGTTTTGTGGATGAATTATGAATAAAGGCCTGAGTGTATGTGGGGGTGGGGATGTGTGCGCCTCTCATGATCAATAATAAGCGTGCACTGAGGAAAACCGCTCTCTGACCTCCCTTCGTCCGTAGTAACACAGTAGGCTTTATTCAGAGGAAGAGAGATGTCACACTATTGGGTCAGCCACAGCCTCTAGCCACAGCTTACTGGGCTTCAATGTGGAGGTGATGGTAGAGGAAAACCCTTCTCATAAACAGCAATAGTGAAATAAATGAACTATTTTCCTTTTCCATGAATAAAATGGGTTTCATCAACACTGACCTAAGGACAGCAAGTGACTATAACAGGCAGAAATACATTGGCATATAGATTTTATTTGTACAGCAGTATCAAACCAGTACTTTCCAAACCATAGCAGTTATTTTGAGTACCATTATCAGATCTGATGGGCATGTTGGTACTTCGTGTGCATGTTCATGAGGGCAGAAATAGTCTACCACATTTAAATAGACTTTCTGGAAGATTAGCATACTTTTTAGCCAGTAGTTCTCAAAGTAGAGGTCAAGAGCCAAAATGGGCCCCCGAAAATTGCTTACTACATCATGTATGTGCAGATATGTGCAATAAGTGATTGCTCTCTCTCTCTCTCTCTCTCTCTGATGTGTTACTGAGCTGTTGGGCTACCTCATGGGATAATGCTGGCGAGATCTGGGCCAGCTTTATTCTTTCATTGTGCAACTTATCAATGTGCATCTTGCTAGCTGTCACCAGAGAGGAAGAGGTGAAGCGAGAGGTTTTACTCTGTCCAAAATCTGTCCACAAAAATAAGACCATGAAGTGAGGAATTTTTGTATGGAAGTCAATGAGATATTGTCAAATTTGGGCAACACATTTTGTATGGCAAATTTTCTACATGGCGCTTATTTTATTGAATAGAAGTTTTGTAATGGTTAGGTTGTTACAAATTCTTCTTTAAGCAATAACTTCTTGACACTCTTCTGTAAAGCCCAGCTCTGTGGAGTGTACAGCTTAAAGTGGTCCTATGGAGAGATACTCCAATCTCCGCTGTGGAGATGTAATGGTGCTCCGTGGGATGTTCAAAGTTTCTGATATTTTTTTTATAACCCAACCCTGATCTGTACTTCTCCACAACTTTGTCCCTGACCTATTTGAAGAGCTCCTTGGTCTTCATTGTGCCGCTTGCTTGGTGGTGCCCCTCACTTAGTGGTGTTGCAGACTCTGGGGCCTTTCAGAACAGGTGTATATATACTGAGATCATGTGACAGATCATGTGACGTTTAGATTGCACACAAGTGGACTTTATTTAACTAATTATGTGACTTCTGAAGGTAATTGGTTGCACCAGATCTTATTTACGGGCTTCATAGCAAAGGGGGTGAATACATATAGTGGGTGAATACATATACATGCACCATGAATTTTACTTCACCAATTTGGACTATTTTGTGTATGTCCATTACATGAAATCCAAATAAAAATCAATTTAAATTACAGGTTGTAATGCAACAAAATAGGAAAAATGCCAATGGGGATGAATACTTTGCAAGGCACTGTATCTGCCCTCTCATTGGCTCGAATGGTCCCACCTGATCTCGCCTCCTCCCTTCAATCTTTGAAGAAGTATTTCCATTGTTAGAGCAGTCACTTGACTATCTTTTCAATATAATAAACACTCTTTCCTGTCACTCAAAATGGTGAGGGCCTGAAGTTAATAGGCTGGAACTTGAATTGCTACGGGGCTGGCACATGTGGGCCAAACTTGCAGTACTCAAAATGGTGCCACCCAGCTTCCAGAAAACAGTTGCTTTCAAACTAGGGATTTCATGGGTAATTGAGGTAAAACAGTATTTCTGCTCATAGATTATGCATGTATGAAGTACACGTTGATACATCCAGCCCAAACCGAGAGGTTTATAAAATACTTGTGTAGATGCCAAAGTTCTGGGAAAGTCTCTTTAATCAGAAAGGATGCCAATATATTGATGCACCCCTACTGAAAGCCAAAAACTACATAACCCTAGCCAGCGCACAGGCAGAAACAGTGCATATTCCAGGCACACAATGGTCTGGATACCATTACTCTCCCACCCACTCTCCTCTCAGAGTACAAACACTCAAATGTTAACTCCCTCAATCCCTGTTGCCAAAAATCTTTTCTCCCTCTGTCCCAAAAACAGCCACTCCTCTCCATGCATGGGTGGGGGACAGGAGGGGGGGGGGCACAGGCTTTAGGGATCGAGGGTCTCTGAAGCCAGAGCCTAAATAATATAACCAGACAGTTTTGATCTGTGCTTAGAGGGCAAAGTCATTAACGGTTAATGTCCACAGGCGCAGCTGAGAGGAGAATAGAGGAAGGGTAAGAGGACAGAGAATGCCAAGCAAACAAAAGAGAAGGATATGATATCTCCCTTATGCTATACTTCTGCTCCCTGCTAGCTGTTTGACAGGCAAGGTGTCTACAGCACTAGTCAGTATCAAAGCATACCTTAGTAAAACCTCCCATCCAGGAGACCGTTTAGGTGGTGTAGCAGAAGGGAGAAAGAGAGGGAAGCTAGGGGCGGGCACTCCTCCAGCCCACCAGCACCGCTCACATTTCTCAACACTTGACGACAATGTATTTTTGTGGATCTCGGCCACTTTCATGTTACGCCTGGTATGCCATTAACCCAGGTTTAACAAATGAGAGGATAATCCCCTCACAGACAAACCTCATGGTACAGTAAATAAACCAGGCATTAAAAGCGACCAGTCTTCCAGTTGGCTTCTGGTCCGATATCAGGCAAGATGAACAGCTGGGTAACTTTCACACCACTGAGCCGGGTAACTGAGACTTTGCCAAATGCACTGTGGATATTTCATTTCAGAAGAGCGCTTCCCTGTCCTGAATAATAAAAGTCCTGTTTAAAGAAGCTGATGCCAAATATGTTAAATTGAAGAACAAGGTTACATACAGCACAAAAATATATATCAGTTCTTTGTCTGATCAAAGAAAGGAAATGTTCTATCGCAGTTCCCTGGTCAAATTTAGACAATTTTAAAAGCAATGAAGGCCTGGACAAAATCACTAGTGAAAGACATCTGACATGAAGAAACCAAGGTGACCCTCACATCCCTCCAGCCAGGTAGCACAGGCAGATCTAGTTGAAGTTTCCCAGATATACACATTTGCACAAATCTGATAGTGAATTAGTCCTCAAAATAATTCCCTTTCCCCTGCACAGGAGAATAGAACCATTGACAGTTTTGCACTTTACAGATGGCTGGATTCACAGCACAGATGCTTCAACTGTGAACAACACATTTCACAAGGTTGTGCAGCATAACCTGAATTCAATTCATTGCTGCTCATGGGCTTGGACTGAAAAAAGTACATTACATAAAATTATAATTTGGGAGAAAATAAGGCCCAAGAGAAATAAGACTGATGACCCAAGGCATCTCTCCTTTGGTACCGTCCTTCAGTCCAGCAGAGGAATGCCAAAACACTGGGCAGAAAAGCAGGACCGAAGTCAGAATGGTAACTACGAACAACAATAGCGATAGCATGATGTCAATGATATAAAGAGTAGTAAAAAACATAGAAATACTGTTTGTACAGCTTAAACTACTGGTGTCTAGCCTTAATAACAAACAAGAAGCCAAACCAAACTGTAACAGAGAGTGTTGAGTACTAGGGAGAGGCAGAATTATGCAGTAATGAAAATCATACATCAACTAATCTCAAATGAACAAGGCATCCAGACATTTCAGCCCATACAGACCCAGAGGACTGGAGCCCTGCCCAGCATTTTATGTCAAATATGTCACCATGGAAACCCTCATAAGCACTTTGGCTGTCCTTGGGGACTAGCCAAGCCCGCCATACACAACTCCCAAAGTGGGGCGGACATTTTGTGGTTAATGGGAGTAAGGGCCAGTGATGGGACGTTTAAATGGAGGATTTAGGATGGGCGGTCTTGTTTTGAATGTCCTCTTTTTTTCCCAGCTTAACGTTGTAGCTTAGCCACACGCACACAGCAAGAGGACGTCCACAATGTAAATAAACAGTGAACCCTCCTCAGCAAAATACACTTCACACATAAATCCGGTCTCTGATAGCACACGGAAGGGCTCAGCGCATTGCATAATGGGCTGCTGAATGTTCATGTGGAAAGTGAAAACACGTTTACAGGAAGCTCCTAATGATCATCTGAATTGTGTTTGGGATCTTGGCTGCTTCATCTGGCTCCACTGAGGCGGAACAGTGCACCACGCTGAACGGGAGCTTTGCTGAGAGACCGGTTGGGACAGGAGCAAGGGAAAGGACTCCTGGGAGCTATATCTGGGGAGAGAAATCATGTTGTGTTGAAGCTACAAGTCTGTCTAAACTCTTTGTAAACCACAAACTGTCAGCAATTCTATCCATGACAATTAAAAATACAGTTATTAATGCTACTTATTAATGCTACAGTCACTGAAATAACACTTGTTGTCTTGCATGGAAAAGGGATTCTTCAAATTTCTCACCACTTTCGTCAGGAAGTGAAGGTTGCAAATTTCCATTCCTCTGAGATGGGCAGGAGGCACTTGAAACAAATAGGGTCAAGAGGACCTTTCAGAGCTCAAGATCTCTTATCTCCCTCCCCACCTAAATGAGGAAATCTGATATGGATGCACCAAGACATCCCAAACATAAGTCAATATATAGCAGGACAACCCAGCCAAAAATTAACTACATGCAGGCTTGCAAGTCAAGGTTGACAAATGTTCACATGTGGAATCACAGGTAGAGAGAGTGTCTCCCCTTTCATCTTTTGGTTTCTTATGAGCACTCATAACACTTACTCACTGTCTCCATAAACCACAAGTCCTACCTTTTGGGAAAACACATATTTACAGTATCTACAGTGCTTAACCTCACCTGACTTTGACCGGCCACTGGGAGACCATATTTCGGATTGACCTCAGGTTTTAATAACACTCCCACGCTGCATCTATCTAGCAGTTCTCTCTGTCTTGATTACATTTTCTTGCCTTCTGAAGCTTATCTCAGACATTTCTCAGACTTATCTCAGACATTCACATCTCAGACCAGGGTGGGACAGTATTGGTGCACAGCCAAGGAAAGGGGAGGAGGAACAAGATCCCTGAGACTCTACACAAGTTATTTGTAGCTATCTATTAGTAATATATTTATTCTGTGTTCAAATCTAGGCTGTTACTGGTCAGCAGGTATCTGAATACTGCAGGGCACCGCTTATTTTATTCATATTTGTTTATACAGTAATGCATTCCAATGATTGTATAAAACAGATGGAAAACGGGCTCAAGAAAATCGTTTTTTCCCATAAATCAATCATGATGAATATACTATAAGTCACTTTATAAATTCAGAAATTATCGAAGGTGTTTAGTACATGAGGACTTTTTTTTAACCTTTATTTAACTAGTCAAGTCAGTTAGGAACAAATCATTATTTTCAATGACGGCCTAGGAACAGTGGGTTAACTGCCTGTTCAGGGGCAGAACGACAGATTTGTACCTTGTCAGCTTGGGGGTTTGAACTTGCAACCTTCCGGTTACTAGTTCAACACTCTAACCACTAGGCTACCCTGACACCCCTATACGCTATACAAAACATCAACAACACCTGCTCTTTCCATGATACAGACTGACCTGGTGAATCCAGGTGAAGCTATGATCCCTTTTTGATGTCACTTGTTAAATCCACTTCAATCAGTGTAGATGAAGGACAGGAAACAGGTTATAGAAGGATTATTAAGCCTCGAGACAACTGAGACATGGATTGTGTATGTGTGCCATTTACAGGACAAAATATTTAAGTGTCTTTGAACGGGGTATGGTAGTAGGTGCCAAGAACTGCAATTGGGGTTTTCCCACTCAACAGTTTTTCATGTGGATCAAGAAGGGTCCATCACCCAAAGGACATCCAGCCAACTTGACACAACTGTGGGAAGCATTGGAGTCAACTTGGGCCAGCCTATCTGTGGAATGCTTTCCACACCTTGGCGTCCATGCCCCGACTAAACAAGGCTGTTCTGAGGGCAAATGGGGGGGGTCCTAATGTTTGGTATGCTCAGGGTATAAAGTACACTTTTGGCAGCACCAATGGGAGCCAACGCATTCCGAAATTCCTCCAATCCCCTGCCATATCTGTTATATATCCACAATGGATTTACAAAGGCTTTCTGCAGCACGTCTCCCATTACATTACCACCTTCCGCAGCTACGTACAGAGCAGAGAACAGGAAGAACACTCCCCTGAACTCCACCCTCCCTACAGTATGTGCTGTAACTCCTCCATAAATCTAGGAGGGCCATAGCTGAGCACTGAGTAGGTGCATGCACACACTCCAGCATCCTCAGTTTCTTCCATCAGTGAAGCTTTAGGCAGATCGACCGTCGGCACGCAAAGCTCCGGACAGATGAATCCATCACATCCATCACATCCATCAGCCCCCCCCCCCTATCTCCTGGGCAATCCCCCCTATCTCCTGGGCAATCAAATCTGGGTGGCCACTGTGAGCCATGTGGCTGAATGATGTGTACAAGGACACTCTCCGAGGGTTTTGCCAGTGGCCCCCACTTTTTTCCCAACATGCCAAGAGTATCTTTGGGAAAATAATACTCCAGGGGAAAATCTCCTCAATACTCCCTCTGCATAGCTCATCCCCCAACCCCCAAATCCCACAGAGCCCCCAGCCTTTGTAAAAAAAAAATGTTTAACTCTCACCAGGCACACAATCATCCACAAACACAGGCACATTGAAAAACAAGCACACAGATCTCCAAACAAACACGTCATATGAAGGAGTATCTGGATGCAGCACTGTAGTAGGATATTACAGTACAATATTATTTTGGAAAAGCTTCTGCCATTATGCTGGTCAACATATGCTGTTGTTCCAGGGACCTCTAGCCCTAAGGCTGTAGAGGAGACAGGGCTTTACAGGACCCAGACAGCCTGTGTGTTGAGGCCGTCAGCTGCTTTGTCATTATAACAGTATATTATTGACAATGGCGAGGCCCAACAAGTACTTGGCTGATCCTGATCCTCCTCCTAAGGGTGAGACTGGCACAACTTCAAAGCTCACAACAACAAGTACACACATCACACACACACACGCACTACAGGGGGACTAGGCTCTGAGGGGAACAGGTCAATTAGAGCAAATCTCAGCATGACTCCTTGATAGTAAACAGTTTTTCTAACCCCTGAAAGACAAAGGTTAACTCACAATGCTTCAAACCACAGCAAGGGACAGATAGTAGCGAAAGGTTGAACTGACTCAAGATGACTTAATTAACAGCCAGCAAGACAGGGACATTCACATACAGTTACTGTGAATAAAGGAGAAGAAAGAAAGGGCAGATAAAAAGGGAAAGGAACAACCCCAGTCCAGCTGCAGCAGAGTTTAAGACCCTCGCCTTATCGCAGGGGGACGTCTAATCGCTCATTTCCGTAGATTCATTCTGGGGCTCCGCCTGTACAGCTAATATCCAAAACAACCTCCTGAAGCTCCTCTATCTACAGTGCAAGAAAAAGTATGTGAACCCTTTGGAAATACCTAGATTTCTGAATGAATAGGTCATAAAATTTGATCTGATCTTCATCTAGGTCACAACAAAAGACATTTTGATGTCTTTATTGAACACACCGTGTAAACATTCACAGTGCAGTGTGGGAAAAGTATGTGAACCTTTGGATTTAATGAATGGTTGACCCTCCTTTGGCAGCAATAACCTCAACCAAATGTTTTCTCTAGTTGTGGATCAAACCTGCACAACGGTCAGGAGGAATTTTGGACCATTCTTCTTTACAAAACTGTTTCAGTTCAGCAGTATTCTTGGGATGTCTGGTGTGAACTGCTCTCTTGAGGTCATGCCACAGCATCTTAATAGGGTTGAGGTCAGGACTCTGACTGGGCCACTCCAGAAGGCATATTTTCTTCTGTTGAAGCCATTCTGTTGTTGATTTGCTTCTGTTTTTTGGGTCATTGTCCTGTTACATCACCCAACTTCTGTTGAGCTTCAATTGGCGGACAGATAGCCTAACATTCTCCTGCAAAATGTTTTGATAAACTTGCAAATTTTCCGTTGATGATAGCAAGCTGTCCAGGCCTTGAGGCAGTAAAGCAGCCTCAAACCATGATGCTCCCTCCACCATACTTTACAGTTGGGATGAGGTTTTGATGTTTGTGTGCTGTACCTTTTTTTCTCCACACAAATTGTTGTGTTTTCATTCCAAACAACTCAACTGTAGTTTCATCTGTCCACAGAATATTTTGCCAGTAGCGCTGTGGAACATCTAGGTACAATTTGCAAACTTCAGACGTTCAGCAATGTTTTTTTGGGGAGAGCAGTGGCTTCTTCCGTGGTGTCCTCCTATGAACACCATTCTTGTTTAGTGTTTTACGTATCGTAGACTCGTCAACAGAGATGTGAGCATGTTCCAGAGATTTCTGTAAGTCTTTAGCTGACACTCTAGGATTCTTCTTAAGCATTCTACGCTGTGCTCTTGCAGTCATTTTGCAGGACGGCCACTCCTAGGGAGAGTAGCAACAGTGCTGAACTTTCTCCATTTATAGACACTTTGTTTTACTGTGGACTGATGCACACTAAACCTTTTAGAGATTATGTAACCCTTTCCAGCTTTATGCAAGTCAACAATTCTTAATCTTAGGTCTTCTGAGATCTCTTTTGTTCGAGGCATGGTTCACATCAGGAAATGCTTCTTGTGAATAGCAAACTCAAATTTTGTGAGTGTTTTTATAGGACAAGGCAGCTCTAACCAACATCTCCAATCTCGCCTCATTGATTGGACTCCAGATTAGCTGACTCCTGACTCCAATTAGCTTTTGGAGAAGTCATTAGCCTTGGGGTTCACATACTTTTTCCAACTTACACAGTGAATGTTTAAATAATGTATTCAATATAGACAAGAAAATACAGTCATTTGTGTCTTATTAGCTTAAGCACACTATGTTTGTCTATTGTTGTGACTTAGATGAAGATCAGATCAAATTGTATGACCAATTTATGCAGAACTCCTGGTAATTCCAAAGGGTATACATACTTTTTCTTGCCACTGTAAAAGAGGTACTGAGCAAACACTGGGTTTCACATTGACTTTACCATTAACTCTTTCATGTCACCCTCTCTCAAAGCCTCAAAATTCAAAGCAGAGGGGTTTGGACTCTGTTTAAATGTAACTGTGTCGAAACATCTCATGAGCTCAAAAATGAAAAAGAAACAAATGTATATTGGTGCTTCATTTTCATCTCCTTATGTTGACATTATGTGGGGGTGTTTGCAGAATGATTCTTTAGAGATAGAACAGATTAACAAAGAGTGTATGTCTCCTTGGCTAGTGTTTTTCTCCCACTCTATACCATTATCCCAGAGCTGCTACATGTGGGAGTTTGTAGGGTTTCAGCTAATGTTGTATGTAACAGACACGCCTTTGGCCAAATGAAAATCAAATTAAAGTAATCCCAGTGAAGGTCATGTTGCATCTCTCTCTCTCCCCCTCTAAGCAAATCGTTCCCCATCAGCAAAAGGCAAAAGCCTGAAGGTTAACGCAAAACATTCACAACAAATAGGGCTGCCCAATTAAGGATGCATTCTCAAACGTTTGTATAATTTCTGCCAGTAGTTTTGAAAGTGGGGCTCATGAGCCAAAACAGCTGCCCATTGTTTTGTGTACTACATCATTCATTTCGTGTGATATGTTACAAATCGAAATTTGTGCAATATGTTATACATTTTTTGTGCTTAAGATCCCCAGAGTGAGTGTTTAATCAAATTCATATAAAAATCGCAGCATTGACATGTGCAATATCGATATGGCATGTATTATTTTGAAACGCCACTCAGCCGTCTGTTTTTATAGTTTCCTCTGTCGCTTCTCTCCTCTGGCCAGACACACCAAGCTTTGCCCTCTGTCTCTCAAGCAGCGCAGTTCCTCATCCTTGCTGTAAGATTCAACAGAATGATGCTGTATTCCACTTTGCTTCTTAATATAAGGGCTGAATTCAATCAGTATCGCCAAAGTTCAGTGTTGTAGCGCGCTTGAAATTTAAAAGGTGATTTTCAATTGAGCCAACATATGCAGTGTTTGCCGTGAATGCAGTCTCTGCTAACACAGGAACATTGCCTTTAAATGTCAATCTGGCTACAAGAAGCAAAACGTCGGCAATACGGATTGAATCCGAGGCCTAGGGCCATGCATGGGCCCTTGGGTGTGCACACAAAATGTATTCACACAAACTTCCTGGGTCCATAAGTGAATATTCATAACTGAGATGTTTTACATTCAGACCCAAACCCATTGAAAAATAGTAGCTGTTTTTAATTGAACAGTAGAGACAAATTTGGCCCAGCACCAAGCTCCTGTCCAGCCACCACCATCCTGTCAAACATCACACATTCCACAGCCCAGGCCTCTCTACACACTCCCATTGCCCACCACATTCCAGAATGCCCACTGCAACACCATTATCTTCATTCAACTCCCTTCTGATTCCATACAACCCATAAATCACACAGACACACACACGCACGCACGCACGCACGCACGCACGCACGCACGCACACACACACACACACACACACACACACACACACACACACACACACACACACACACACACACACACACACACACACACACACACACACACACACACACACACACACACACACACTTCAACCGTAACAGTGATGCTGCATAATCTTCCAACAGGTTGTTTAGAATAGATGACACCGAGGGCACAGCTGTAGTAAAGTCAGAGAACACAGACTGACCCAAGCTGAGGTCATCCCTGGACTTCTCATAACTCGTTGTGATTAGAACTTGAGGCAAAGCAAGATCAGCACTGGACATGTTTTACATGCCTCACTTAGGTGCTGGGTCCGGCACAGTGTAAATAAAAAGAGGAAAATGTCCTCTCTTGTGTGATAAAAAAGGTGGTGGCGGCCTGGGAATTAAACTGCTGAAATGGATGCCAAAGAGCCTGATGTAAAGGACAGGAGAAGAAAGGGAGGTAAAAGGTACAGAGGAAAAGACCATTGAGAACATTGAGAACGCTTTCAACCATTAATTTCGATCTCTCCATTTATACAGACAAGTCCACAAGAGGCGAGAGAGAGAGTCTCCATCGAATTAACTAAAAGGGCAGAAAAAAAGAGAGAAAATGTGGAGGCGATGCTGAATACCTTCCCGGCTGAAACAGAGTGGTCTATATTTAGCCAGGGCTGTACTGTTGGGCAAACGCACTAGTTCTCTGTCGCACTATTCCATTTCTTATCTGCTGGCAGCTTTCCAGCACATGCCTCCTTTCCCCTCCCTGATGGGGCTCGAACCCACTTACAGAATTGTGGATAGAGAGCCAGAGAGGATCCCACAAGGCAAGGTCATGCCAGTCTCCACAGCCATTCTCAACCAGAGGAGAGCACTCAGCCTGGGCTGCACACCAGGGTCCCATAGATGGAGAGGATAGAGCGAGGCTATACAAGTCAGTCCAACCCCACTAATGGGGAAACCAAACCCACTCACAGGGAAATTCTGTGTTGGATTGACTTTAATAAAGGAGATATGTGGAGATGTACAGTGTAGAGGTCGACCGATTATGATTTTTCAATGCCGATACCGATGCCGATTATTGGAGGACCGATTAAAAAGCCGATACCGATTAATCGGCCAATTTTTTATGTTTTATTTATTTGTAATAATGACAGTTACAACAATACTGAATGACTACTTATTTTAACTTAATATAATACATCAATAAAATAAATTTAGCTTCAAATAAATAATGAAACATGTTCAATTTGGTTTAAATAATGCAAAAACAAAGTGTTGGAGAAGAAAGTAAAAGTACAATATGTGCCATGTAAGAAAGCTAAAGTCTTAAGTTCCTTGCTCAGAACATGAGAACATATGAAAGCTGGTGGTTTCTTTTAACATGAGTCTTCAATATTCCCAGGTAAGATGTTTTAGGTTGTAGTTATTATAGGAATTATAGGACTATTTCTCTCTATACGATTTGTATTCCATATACCTTTGACTACTGGATGTTCTTAAAGGCACTTTAGTATTGCCAGTGTAACAGTATAGCTTCCATCCCTCTCCTCACCCCTACCTGGGCTCGAACCAGGAACACATCGACAACAGCCACCCTCGAAGCAGCGTTACCCATCGCTCCACAAAAGCCGCGGCCCTTGCAGAGCAAGAGGAACAATCACTCCAAGTCTCAGAGTGAGTGACGTTTGACACGCTATTAGCGCGCACCCCACTAACTAGCTAGCCATTTCACATCGGTTACACAAGCCTAATCTCGGGAGTTGACAGGCTTGAAGTCATAAACAGCGCAATTAAGCATTGTGAAGAGCTGCTGGCAAATGCACGAAAGTGCTGTTTGAATGAATGCTTACGAGCCTGCTGGTGCCTACCACCGCTCAGTCAGACTGCTCTATCAAATCATAGGCTTAGTTATAACATAATAACACACAGAAATACGAGCCGTAGGTCATTAATATGGTTGAATCCGGAAACTATCATCTCGAAAACAAGACGTTTTATTCTTTCAGTGAAATACGGAACCGTTCCGTATTTTATCTAACGGGTGGGCATCCATAAGTCTAAATAATCCTGTTACATTGCACAACCATCAATGTTATGTCATAATTACGTAAAATTCTAGCAAATTAGTTCGCAACGAGCAAGACTGCCCAAACTGTTGCATATACCCTGACTCTGCATGCAATGAACGCAAGAGAAGTTACACAATTTCACCTGGTTAATATTGCGTGCTAACCTGGATTTCTGTTAGCTAAATATGCAGGTTTAAAAATATATACTTGTGTATTGATTTTAAGAAAGGCATTGGTGTTTATGGTTAGGTACACGTTGGAGCAACGACAGTCCTTTTTCACGAATACGCACCGCATCGATTATATGCAACGCAGGACACGCTAGATAAACTAGTAATATCATCAACCATGTGTAGTTATAACTAGTGATTATGATTGATTGATTGTTTTTTACAAGATAAGTTTAATGCTAGCTAGAAACTTACTTTGGCTTTTTACTGCATTCGCGTAACAGGCAGGCTCCTTGTGGAGTGTAATGAGAGGCAGGTGGTTAGAGCGTTGGACTAGTTAACTGTAAGGTTGCAAGATTGGCTCCCCTGAGCTGACAAGGTGAAAATCAGTCGTTCTGCCCCTGAACAAGGCAGTCAACCCACCGTTCCTAGGCCGTCATTGAATATAAGAATGTGTTCTTGACTGACTTGCCTTGTTAAATAAAGGTGTAAAAAAAAACATTATTATTATTATATTTTTTTTTAAATCGGCTAAATCGGCGTCCAAAAATACAGATTTCCGATTGTTATGAAAACTTGAAATCGGCCCTAATTAATCAGCCATTCCGATTAATCGGTCGACCTCTAGTACAGTGCATTCGGAAAGTATTCAGACCCCTTGACTTTTTCCACATTTTGTTACATTACTGCCTTATTCTAAAATAGATTAAGTCGTTTTTTTCCTCATCAATCAACACACAATACTGCATAATGACAAAGCAAAAACAAGTTGAAATTTTTGCAAATGTATAAAAAAAACAACTGAAATGTCGCATTTACATACGATTTTAAACGACGCTACAAGCCTGGCAAACCTGTATTTGGGGAATTTCTCCCATTCCATTCAGATTGGATGGGGAGCGTTGCTGCACAGCTATTTGCAGGTCTCTCCAGAGATGTTCAACTGTTGATCCACTCCTCTTCAATGGTTGTGCGAGTGTTGCTGGATATTGGCGGGAACTGGAACACGCTGTCATACATGTTGATCTAGAGCATCCAAAACATGCTCAATGGGTGACATGTCTGGTGAGTATGCAGACATTTTCAGCCTCCGGGAATTGTGTACAGATTCTTGCGACATGGAGCCGTGTCTTATCATGCTGAAATATGACGGCGGATGAATAGCACGACAATAGGACTCAAGATCTCATCATGGTGTCTCTGTGCATTCAAATTGCCATTGATAAAATGCAATTGTGTTCACTGTCCGAAGCTCATGCCTGCCCATACCATAACCCCACTGCAACCATGGGGCACTCAATTCACAAAGTTGAACTGAGCAAACCACAAAACCGCTCGCTCACATAACGCCATACACGAGCTCTGCGGTTGTGAGGCCAGTTGGACATACTGTCAAATTCTCTAAAACAAATTTGGACATGGATTATGGTAGAGAATTTCACATTAAATTATCTGGCAACAGCACTAGTGGACAATTGTGCAGTCAGCAAGCCAATTGCAAGTTAACCTCAAAACTTGAGAGTTTTGTGACAAAACTGCACATTTTAGAGTGGCCTTTTTTGTCCCCAGCACAAGGTGCACCTGTGTAATTATTATGTTGTTTAATCAGCTTCTTGAAATGCCACATCTGTAAGGTGGATGGATTATCTTGGCAAAGGAGAACTGCTCACTAACAGGGATGTAAACAAATTTGTGCACAACATTTGAGAGAAATAAGCTTTTTATGTGTATGGAAAATGTCTGGGATCTTTTATTTCAGCTCATGAAACATGGGACCAACAATGTTGTTGATCCATCCTCAGTTTCCTCCTAACACAGCCATTCAAACCTGTAACTGTTTTAAAGTCACCATTGGCTTCATGGTGAAATCCCTGAGTGGTTTCCTTCCTCTCTGGCAACTGAGTTAGGAAGGATGCATGTATCTTTGTAGTGACTGGGCGTATTGATACACCATCCAAAGTGTATTTAATAACTTCACCATGCTCAAAGGGATATTCAATGTCTGCTTTTTTTGTACCCACCTACCAATAGGTGCCCTTCTATACAAGGCATTGGAAAACCTCCCTGGTCTTTGTGGTTGAATATGTGTTTGAAATTCACTGCTCGACTGAGGGACCAGATAATTGAATGTGTGGGGTACAGAGATGGGGTAGTCATTCAAAAATCATGTTAAATACATGTATGACGTATAACTTGTTAAGCAAATGTTTACTCATGAACTTGTTTAGCCTTGCCATAACAAAGGGGTTGAATACTTATTGACTCAAGTCATTTCAGCTTTTCATTTTTTATTTGTTTGTAAAATATATTTTTTTAAACATTTCAACTTTGACATTATGGGGTATTGTGTGTAGGTCAGTGACAACTATCTAAATGTAATTCATTTTAAATTCCGGCACAACACAACAAAACACAACAAAATATGGAAAAAGTCAAGGGGTGTGAATACTTTCTGAAGGCACTATAGATAGTAGGTTACACTGCATAATGAATCAATCCCTAGTAAGATAGTGTTTTATTTTTTTTAGTTTAATAATAAACTGGTTTTATGCACAACAACTTTCTATCCAAGCTGGGAGAGCGTGCAAGGACGACTTATGTAATGCAGGTTTAGGTAGGCTATACAGGACAGTTGTATATATATTTTTTACATCTATTGGTTTCTGATTAGTATGCTAATCAGTACTAATTAGTATGCTTTTGTATGCTTCTTTGTTTTCAAAAATACATTTCACAATCTGCAATGTTTGAATTTCCAGGTTTAATTATGAACAAGGAATTACATTATTGCCACCAGACAGCAGTCTAAAACGCAGCCTTGAGGCACTATAGCTTTGTGAAATGTTAGGCTTAACATGAGAAAATAATCACCCAATAGGCCTACCAATAAACATGTATCCATTAGCTAAAGCAAAGCTATAGGGTACACGCCCTGGCACCACAGAAAGCCCATCATCGATTTGATCGGCAGTCGCATGGACATGTCGCAATTTCAGCACCATGGACAGTGATCAGTAGTCCATACTTTGAGTGGCTGTCGGGCTGATGCATTCAATTGTATTAAATATTTTTGGCAGGGGTTCCGAAGTCCAAAGAAACTGCGTTACCCAGTGTCTGCACTAAATACTGTTGCAACACATACTGCTCTGGTTCATATGTAGAAAACAAGAGAAGATGGAGGCAAAGACAGATAGAGATAAATGGAAGATACACTCTTTGATCATTCTAATCACAGTCATACTCATACTAGAGCACAGTGAACCATAAACTATCACCAAGGGTTCACAAGTAGGCCAACGGCCTATGATGCTAGCCGTCCTAACAACTGAGCCGAGACCTATTGACGTATAGCCTATGCGCATTACTGTTTCCTCTTGGATGGCTTAATGGAGCAGTATCCCATACTCTAAATGGGTATTACGGGTTTGTGAAATGGTGTGGTAAATATTAATATTCAATAGCAAGAGGCCCGCTTACTCCCAATAGTGATGCTGCAGCAGAGCAATGATTTACGACCGAACTGCATCACGACAGTCAGTGCAACTCGGGTGAGCAAAGCCCATGGATGTCTCATAATCACAAGGCGTTCGTAACCAATTAAAAGGCCCAAAGCCCACTTCGCTCAATATAGATACAACCTAGTTTGGCACCAAACTGTGAAGATGTGAGGCAAATGGAGGATTTTGCCACCAAATGGTCGTTTTAGCAGTTCGGGTGTGATTTAAATTGTGCCAATAACATGAAGTCGCTGAATGTTTTTAACTCGACAACATCAAAGGGTAGCCTCGCGCCATATGTAGCGGACAGCACTGATTAAGATGTGACATTATGTCTACAGTGATGGATACCTATCGCCTATAATATCTTATACATAATGGTTTCAAGTTATCAAGATATAATTACATCTGGGCGCCAATTCAATATCATTACGCACAGTTAATATAATACATTCTATGATTTTGCTTTGAATGTCACAATTTCAATTTGAAATCAGCGTTGCAGTCTGTCTACATACAGGGCGACTTCGCCTGCGTCTCTTCAAAAGGCAGTAGGCTCCTGTGTGTATACCGTTATCTATACACTCTTAACCCTCCATATTAACATGGCGCACTTCTGTGAATGCGAAGTGGCTAACTGATTCATAGAAGCTCTGAATGGACTTTTCAAAAACACTATGCTGCACAAATGCAATAGATATCTGATAAGCGTTCCAAGCAAAAACAACGTCTACGGGGTAAATAGAAGAACAGGAACCAACTTCAACGTATGATTGCATCCCTAGCAACGTTGATATAAAAAAAATCTGTCCCCTTTCTATATTTTTTGCAACTGATGCTAGATACAATGAAACAATTATTCGCACCCTAATCTGCGCATAGTTTAGATTAACGAGAAGAGCACCAACCCAATAGCCTATCTCAATAAAATAATCAAACTTACCAATCAACAAATTCGCAATGAACTTCACCGCGGAGAAGGCTGCAAACAGCACGAAGCCAGAGACTGGACGACCAAAACGTAGAATCCTGATGGAAGAATCCTCTCCACCTCCTTTGCTGCAACAGCACTGCCAACTGCAGCACAATCTCAACAAGGGGCGGAGATTTCGCCCGCAAGGTCTCATTCACACACCAAGTGGGTTCTACGCAGCGCTACTTCGTCAACATGTCTCCACAGGCGTGATTTGGGGTATTTAATTGACCTGTTTGAAAATAAAAGTAGGATTTATTGCGGTCTATATCGCTATGCTATATCAACCCTGCCCTTATGTTCGAAAAGGCTATATGCCACACGAGTTATGCTCCGGATCAATTTCAGTGGTGGATGAAGTAGAAAATTGTCATATTTGAGTAAAAGTAATGATAATGTAACTTAAAATAAAATGACTCAATTAAAAGTCACCCAGTAAAATACTACTTGAGTAAAAGTCTAAAAGTATTTGGTTTAAAAATACTTAGGTATCAAAAGTCAATGTAATTACTAAAATATACTTACCTATCAAAAGTAAAAGTATAAATAATTTCACACTTATATTAAGCAAACCAAAATGCCCCATTGTTTGTTTTGTAATCTACAGATAGCCAGGGGCACACTCCAACACTCAGACATGATTTACAAAAGAAGCATTTAGTGATTCTGCCAGATCAGAGGCAGTATGGATGACCAGGGATGTTCTCTTGATAAGTGCATGAATTGGACCATTTTCCTGTCCTGCTAAGCATTCAAAACGTAACCAGTACTTTTGGCTGTCAGGGAAATTGTATGGAGTAAAAAGTACACTCAGAAAAAAGGGTGCTATCTAGAACCTAGAAGGTTTCTTCAGCTGCCCCCTTAGGAGAACCATTTGAATAACCCTTTTGGGTTCTACGTAGAGCCCTTTCTACAGAGGGATCTACATGGAACCAAAAAGGGTTCTGCCTGGAACCAAAAAGGGTTTGCCTATGGGGACAGCCGAAGAACCCGTTTGGAACCCTTTTTTATAAGAGTGTAGTGAAGTAAAAGTTAAAGTTGTCAAAAATATAAATAGTAAAGTACAGATACCCCCTGGAGGACAAGCGAGCTGCCACCAACTCCCTACCACCCACAGCAGCATCACACTCCTTACGGACAAACTTTGTCCGCGAAGGGGTTAAACCACCGAAGAGCGGCTCTACACCATTAGAGCGAGACCAGCTGCTCTTGGCCCGCGACTGGAAAATGCTAGCTGACATTGGCCGGCAACTTGTGTTTCCTCCGGAGATCGCAACCACCACCCTAAGACCTGACATGGTGCTCTGGTCCCGTTCACTCAATAAGGTCTTCATCATTGAGCTCACAGTACCCTGGGAAAACTCAGTAGATGAGGCTTATGAGCGAAAACATCTGCGCTATGCTGATCTAGCTGCCGAAGCACGGCATCATGGCTGGAACACAGAAGTCCGACCAGTGGAGGTGGGCTGCAGAGGTTTTGTGGCAACATCTACAACCAGACTGCTTAGAGACCTGGGAATTAAGGGCCAGAGCCAGCGTTCGGCAATCAAAGCTGTATCAGAGGCGGCAGAAGGCAGCAGTCAGTGGCTCTGGATGAAGAGGAAAGACCCCAGCTGGGCCCCGAAGTGAGAGGGCCAGGAGGTATGCGGTCAACAATGCTTGACTCAGGGAGGAGGATGCCCCTGCCATGCATAGTCCCATGGGATGTTGGCTATCAAGAACAAGGCAACTCCTATGACTAATTGGGAATGGGATGCAAGCGTAGGATTGATCACCCTGTCGCTGGCCGCCTTTGGGGAGGGTGTATAGTGTGAAAGGCCGAAACACCCTAGGAACCAAAGGTACACTACTGACAATGCGCTCCCCAAATTTCACCACGCTCACTGTTCATTAACTCTTGGAAGTGCTTGCACAAAGGATAGTAACATCTCATCCTGTGTTCTTGGAATCTGAATATCTGGACTTGTCCAGTGACTGCTGAGAAAGATCAGCTGACAACAGGGGAAAGTCCTTGTGGCGGCACGGAGAGACGGCTGACAGGAGGGAATAGACCCCACTGGACAGTCATGGGGTAGCTTCCCATTTCTGTAGTTTCCCATGCTTCGCAGTATGTTGGAAACACCCGCTTTAGCTACAGAAAGTCAACATACGAGAATACCCCTAGAGTCTGCGAGAGCGGGGGCGGAAGATGACTCATTGGCTGACAACATGGTAACGACTGGACTGGAAACGACTATGAGCAATGAGAGCACAGCACAAGAGAACACCACAGCACCTGTCACAAGTTCTGTTGCAACAGTGGGCCACAAACAGATGCAGGTATGTGTCTGTGGTTGGAGGAAAGTTACATCACACCATGGGCTGAGGATCCACCAGGGGAAGAAGGGGTGTTTGGGTAAAGAGAGACGGAGAACTCGCATTGATTACTTTCTGCGAAAGCGATCAAATCAGTCGAATGAAGCACAGCAACTGGACGCAAAACATAGTTTGCAGTGCATCAGTACCACTGTCATGGAGGACATAAACTCAAGCACCGAAGTAGCAACTGAGGTGGAACCAACAACAGGAGTGGAACTCACCCAGCCTCCCAGACCTGCAGTCGAGAGGAGACTACCAGGGCACAGACCGTATGTGAAGTGGCCTGGCGCCAGTGACAAGAAGTTGTGGGAAACAGTGAATACTGACCTTACCTTGACCCTCGAGAGACTTCGAGGCACAGTGGAGAAGAAGTTGGAGAGGATGGGGGACATCATCTATGAGTACGGGACAGAAAGATTAGGAGTGGAAGAGGCAAAAGGCGGGAGAAAGGTTCCAACCCCACCAGTTTCCAGGAGGCAACAAGAAATCAAGCGCCTCGTTCAAGAAAGGCGGCAGCTTAAGAAACAGTGGAAGAAGGCCTCGGAAGTGGAAAAGGAGGGCATAGAGGCACTTCAGGCTGACATCAAAACCCGGTTGGCATCCCTCCGTAGAGCAGAGAACCTACGGAAACGCAGAAGGAAGAAAGAACAAACTAGAACTCGATTCTACAAAGATCCCTTCAAGTTCCTTAAAAGTCTCTTCACAAAGGAAAAAAGTGGAGCTCTAAAAACAACAAAAAAAGACCTAGAGGAGCACCTGAGAACAACAAACTTTGACTCAAAGCGACATGAACATCTGGCCATCCCATCAGATATCCCACCCATTGAACCCCCGGAACATCATATTGAGATCAGCCCTCCGACATGGAAAGAGGTGGAAAACACAGTTCGACGGGCAAGAACAGCATCAGCCCCGGGGCCAAATGGAGTCCCGTACAAAGTGTATAGGAACGCACCAGACGTCCTGAGGTTCCTCTGGAGGCTTATGAGAACAGCTTGGCAGAAGAAGATAATACCCAAAGTGTGGCGTAGGGCAGGCGGGGTCCTGATCCCTAAGGAGAAGGATGCAGTGAACATCGGCCAATTCCGCCCAATCTCCTTACAGAATGTCGAGGGTAAAATCTTCTTTAGGGTCATTGCCCAGAGTATGGCCGAGTACCTGCAAAGGAATGCGTATGTCGATACATCTGTACAGAAGGCAGGAATATCAGGGTTCTCTGGCTGCTTGGAACATTCCAGCATGATCTGGCACCAGATCCAAATGGCCAAGGTGGAGAAAAGGGACCTCCATGTAGTCTTCCTCGACCTCGCCAATGCATTTGGCTCTGTGCCCCATGAACTCCTGTGGTCTGCCTTCAGATTTTTCCACATACCGGACACCATCACAAACCTGGTGAAGTCGTACTTCCAGGATCTGCAGTTCTGCTTCACCACCTCAGAGTTCACCACCTCATGGCAGTGCCTGAATGTAGGTATAATGGCGGGATGTACCATTTCTCCGTTGGCATTCACAATGGCAATGGAGGTTATCATCAGATTCTCAAAATGGGTTGCTGGTGGACAGCGAATCGACTCTGGTTTCCGCCTCCCTCCACTCAGAGCCTACATGGATGACATTACAACATTGACCACCACTGTCCCATGCACCAGGAGACTGCTCAGAAAACTCGAGGAGAACATCAGCTGGGCCCGTATGAAGATTAAACCATCCAAGTCACAAAGCATCTCGATTGTGAAGGGAGTACTCTCTGACCTGAAATTCTTCATCGGAGATGACCAAATCCCAACAGTGTCTGAGCAGCCGGTAAAAAGCCTTGGAAGGTGGTATGATGCAAGCCTGAAGGACAAAGACCAGGTGCAACAGCAGCGCAAAGACATCAGTAGTAGCCTACAGTCCATCGACAACACCCAACTACCTGGAAAGTTAAAGGCCTGGTGTCTGCAGTTTGGTCTCCTACCCCGGGTGTTGTGGCCCTTAGCACTGTATGAGGTTCCAATCTCAACAGTGGAGAAGATGGAAAGAGGAGTCACAGGATACTTAAAGAAGTGGCTCGGAGTTCCACGATGCCTTACCACCATAGGCCTCTATGGAGATGGTGTCCTCAAGCTGCCCCTCACCAGTCTAACAGAGGAATTCAAGTGTGCAAAAACCAGGCTCCAGATGACACTGAATGAATCTCGAGACCCAGTGGTGAGCAACAACGCGCCGACCTTGACAACTGGGCGCAAATGGAGGCCAGGAAAAGCAGTCCAGGAGGCAACAGCAGCCCTCAGACATGCTGACATTGTGGGTCATGTTCAGCAAGGGAGAGGAGGCCTTGGGCTAACTAGCTGTGCTGCTTGGAGTAAGGCCACTGCACCAGAGCGGCGGAAGATGGTAGTGCAGGAAGTACGCCATCAGGAGGAGGCTGCAAGGAGGGCCAAGGCAGTCTCTCTTGCCAAACAGGGACAGTGGACTCGATGGGACAGTGTGGAGAAGAGGAAGATCAGCTGGAAGGATCTGTGGGCCATGGAAGCGAGGCGGTTGAGCATTTCAATCAGAGCAACATATGACGTCCTTCCAACACCAGTTAATCTTCACCAATGGTATGGTGAAGATCCGGACTGTGCCCTCTGTTCCATGCCAGCCAACCTCAGGCACATTCTCACAGGTTGTTAAACCAGCCTCACCCAAGGATGCCACACTTGGCGTCACAACCAAGTCCTTAAAAACCTTGCGTCCGCCCTGGAGGAAAAGCGAGCTGCCACCAACTCCCTACCACCCACAGCAGCATCACACTCCTTACGGACAAACTTTGTCCGCGAAGGGGTTAAACCACCGAAGAGCGGCTCTACACCATTAGAGCGAGACCAGCTGCGCTTGGCCCGCGACTGGAAAATGCTAGCTGACATTGGCCGGCAACTTGTGTTTCCTCCGGAGATCGCAACCACCACCCTAAGACCTGACATGGTGCTCTGGTCCCGTTCACTCAATAAGGTCTTCATCATTGAGCTCACAGTACCCTGGGAAAACTCAGTAGATGAGGCTTATGAGCGAAAACTGTTATGAACTTGAGTGAAGACCCAAACGCGGTTTTAACAGAAAACAGAGTTCTTTAATAAAAAACAGGAATGGCATAAATCCTCTTCCAACGTAGTCAATGGAACAAAAGAACGTAGTATAATGCAGGTTGCACCTGCCATGCAGACTCCGACAGGACAGGACAAGGTGGAAGCAAACAAGACGACAGCTTGCTTCTGGCATCAAAAAACACAAACAAGAATCAGACACTGAAAGTAGCAGGAACAGAGAAAGAAATAGAGACCTAATCAGAGGGGGAAGAGAGAACAGGTGGGGAAAGAGAGAATGAGCTAGTTAGGAGAAATGTAGAACAGCTGAGGGATGAGAGACAGAGAAGGTAACCTAAAAAGACCAGCAGAGAGAGAGAATGAAGAGAAAGGACAGGAACAGACATAACAAGACATGACAGTACCCCCCCCACTCACCGAGCGCCTCCTGGCGCACTCGAGGAGGAAACCTGGCGGCAACGGAGGAAATCATCGATCAGCGAACGGTCCAGCACGTCCCGAGAGGGAACCCAACTCCTCTCCTCAGGACCGTACCCCTCCCAATCCACTAGGTACTGATGACCACGGCCCCGAGGGCGCATGTCCAAAATCTTACGAACCCTGTAGATGGGTGCGCCCTCGACAAGGATGGGGGGAGGGACGAGCGGGGCGCGAAGAACGGGCTTAACACAGGAGACATGGAAGACCGGGTGAACGCGACGAAGATAGCGCGGGAGAAGAAGTCGCACTGCGACAGGATTAATGACCTGGGAAATACGGAACGGACCAATGAACCGCGGGGCCAACTTGCGAGAAGCTGTCTTAAGGGGAAGGTTCTGAGTGGAGAGCCATACTCTCTGACCGCAACAATATCTAGGACTCTTGGTCCTACGCTTATTAGCGGCCCTCACAGTCTGCGCCCTATTACGGCAAAGTGCCGACCTGACCCCCTTCCAGGTGCGCTCGCAACGCTGGACAAAAGCCTGAGCGGAGGGGACGCAGGACTCGGCGAGCTGAGATGAGAACAGCGGAGGCTGGTACCCGAGGCTACACTGAAAAGGGGATAGACCGGTAGCAGACGAGGGAAGCGAGTTGTGGGCGTACTCTGCCCAGGGGAGCTGTTCTGACCAAGACGCAGGGTTACGAAAAGAAAGACTGCGTAAAATGCGACCAACAGTCTGATTGGCCCGTTCGGCTTGACCGTTAGACTGGGGATGAAAGCCGGACGAGAGACTGACGGAAGCCCCAATCAAACGGCAAAACTCCCTCCAAAATTGAGACGTGAACTGCGGGCCTCTGTCGGAAACGACGTCAGACGGAAGGCCATGAATTCGGAAAACATTCTCGATAATGATCTGAGCCGTCTCCTTAGCAGAAGGGAGCTTATCGAGAGGAATGAAATGCGCCGCCTTAGAGAATCTATCGACAACCGTAAGAATAACTGTCTTCCCCGCTGATGAAGGCAGTCCGGTGATAAAATCTAAAGCGATGTGAGACCACGGTCGAGAGGGAATGGGAAGCGGTCTGAGACGGCCGGCAGGAGGAGAGTTCCCAGATTTAGTCTGCGCGCAGACCGAACAAGCGGCGACAAATCGACGCGCGTCACGTTCCCGAGTGGGCCACCAGAAACGCTGGCGAATGGAAGCGAGCGTACCCGAAGGCCGGGGTGGCCGGCTAACTTGGCAGAGTGGGCCCACTGAAGAACGGCCGGACGAGTAGGAACGGGAACGAACAGAAGGTTCCTAGGGCAAGCTCGCGGCGACGGAGTGTGAGCGAGTGCTTGCTTTACCTGCCTCTCAATTCCCCAGACAGTCAACCCGACAACACGCCCCTCAGGGAGAATCCCATCGGGGTCGGTGGAGACCTCAGAAGAACTGAAGAGACGAGATAAAGCATCAGGTTTGGTGTTTTTGAGCCCGGACGATAAGAAATAACAAACTCGAAACGAGCGAAAAACAGAGCCCAACGAGCCTGACGCGCATTAAGTCGTTTGGCTGAACGGATGTACTCAAGGTTCCTATGGTCAGTCCAAACGACAAAAGGAACGGTCGCCCCCTCCAACCACTGTCGCCATTCGCCTAGGGCTAAGCGGATGGCGAGCAGTTCGCGATTACCAACATCATAGTTACGTTCTGACGGCGATAAGCGATGAGAGAAAAACGCGCAAGGATGGACCTTGCCGTCAGAGAGAGAGCGCTGAGAAAGAATGGCTCCCACGCCCACCTCTGACGCGTCAACCTCAACAACAAACTGTCTAGAGATGTCAGGTGTAACAAGAATAGGTGCGGATGTAAAACGATTCTTAAGAAGATCAAAAGCTCCCTGGGCGGAAACGGACCACTTAAAGCACGTCTTAACAGAAGTAAGGGCTGTGAGAGGAGCTGCCACCTGACCGAAATTACGGATGAAACGACGGTAGAAATTAGCGAAGCCCAGAAAGCGCTGCAGCTCGACGCGTGACTTAGGAACGGGCCAATCAATGACAGCCTGGACCTTAGCGGGATCCATCTTAATGCCCTCAGCGGAAATAACGGAACCGAGAAAAGGGACAGAGGCGGCATGAAAAGTGCACTTCTCAGCCTTCACATAAAGACAGTTCTCCAAAAGGCGCTGGAGGACGCGTCGCACGTGCTGAACATGAATCGAGAGAGACGGTGAAAAAATCAGGATATCGTCCATGTAAACGAAAACAAAAATGTTCAGCATGTCTCTCAGGACGTCGTTAACTAGTGCCTGAAAGACAGCTGGAGCGTTAACGAGGCCGAAAGGAAGAACCCGGTATTCAAAGTGCCCTAACGGAGTGTTAAACGCCGTCTTCCACTCGTCCCCCTCCCTGATGCGCACGAGATGGTAGGCGTTACGAAGGTCCAATTTGGTGAAAAACCTGGCTCCCTGCAGGATCTCGAAGGCTGAAGACATAAGAGGAAGCGGATAACGATTCTTAACTGTTATGTCATTCAGCCCTCGATAATCCACGCATGGGCGCAGGGACCCGTCCTTCTTCTGAACAAAAAGAACCCCGCGCCGGCGGGGGAGGAGGAGGAGACTATTGTACCGGCGTCGAGCGAAACCGACAAATAATCCTCGAGAGCCTTACGTTCGGGAGCCGACAGAGAGTATAATCTACCCCGGGGGGAGTAGTTCCCGGAAGGAGATCAATACTACAGTCATACGACCGGTGTGGAGGGAGAGAAGTGGCCTTGGAACGACTGAACACCGTGCGCAGATCGTGATACTCCTCCGGCACCCCTGTCAAATCGCCAGGCTCCTCCTGTGAAGAAGAGACAGAGGAAACAGGAGGGATAGCAGACATTAAACAGGTTACATGACAAGAAACATTCCAGGATAGGATAGTATTACTAGACCAATTAATAGAAGGGTTATGGCGCACTAGCCAGGGATGACCCAAAACAACAGGTGTAAAAGGTGAACGAAAAATTAAAAAAGAAATGGTTTCGCTATGATTACCAGAGACAGTGAGGGTTAAAGGCAGCGTCTCACGCTGAATCTTGGGGAGAGAACTACCATCTAAAGCGAACAAGGCCCTGGGCTCCCTAACTGTCTGAGAGGAATGTCATGTTCCCGAGCCCAGGTCTCGTCCATAAAACAGCCCTCCGCCCCAGAGTCTATCAAGGCACTGCAGGAAGCAGATGAACCGGGCCAGCGGAGATGGACCGGAAAGGTAGTGCGTGATCCAGAAGGAGAGGCCTGAGTAGTTGCGCTCACCAGTAGCCCTCCTCTTACTGATGAGCTCTGGCCCTTTACTGGACATGAGGTGACAAAATGACCAGCGGAGCCGCAGTAGAGACAGAGGCGATTGGTGATTCTCCGTTCCCTCTCCTTGGCCGAGATGCGAATACCCCCAGCTGCATAGGCTCAGCATCCGAGCCGGCGGGGGAGGGTGGCAGTGATGCGGCAGGTGGCAGTGATGTGGAGAGGGGAGCAACGGAGAACGTGAGCTCCTTTCCACGAGCTCGGCGACGAAGATCAAACCGTCGCTCTATGCGAATAGCGAGAGCTATTAAGGAGTCCAGACTGGAAGGAACCTCCCGGGAGAGGATCTCATCCTTAACCTCGACGTGGAGACCCTCCAGAAAACGAGCGAGCAAAGCCGGCTCGTTCCAGTCACTAGAGGCAGCGAGAGTGCGAAACTCAATAGAATAATCCGTTATGGATCTATTCCCCTGACATAGGGAAGACAGGGCCCTGGAAGCCTCCTCGCCAAAAACAGAACGGTCAAAAACCCGTATCATCTCCTCCTTAAAGTCCTGATACTGGTTAATACACTCAGCCCTCGCCTCCCAGACTGCCGTGCCCCACTCACGCGCCCGTCCGGTAAGGAGAGAAATGACGTAGGCGATGCGGGCTGCGCTCCTGGAGTAAGTGTTGGGCTGGAGAGAGAACACCACATCACACTGAGTGAGGAATGAGCGGCACTCAGTGGGCTCCCCAGAGTAACACGGCGGGTTGTTGATCCTGGGCTCCGGAGACTCGGAAACCCTGGAAGTGGGCGGTGGATCGAGGTGGAGTTGGTGAACCCGTCTTGTGAGGTCGGAGACTTGGACGGCCAGGGTCTCAACGGCATGTTGAGCAGCAGACAATTCCTCCTCGTGTCTGCCTAGCATCGCTCCCTGGATCTCGACGGCGGAGTGAAAAGGGTCCGGAGCCGCTGGGTCCATTCTTGGTCTGATTCTTCTGTTATGAACTTGAGTGAAGACCCAAACGCGGTTTTAACAGAAAACAGAGTTCTTTAATAAAAAACAGGAATGGCATAAATCCTCTTCCAACGTAGTCAATGGAACAAAAGAACGTAGTATAATGCAGGTTGCACCTGCCATGCAGACTCCGACAGGACAGGACAAGGTGGAAGCAAACAAGACGACAGCTTGCTTCTGGCATCAAAAAACACAAACAAGAATCAGACACTGAAAGTAGCAGGAACAGAGAAAGAAATAGAGACCTAATCAGAGGGGGAAGAGAGAACAGGTGGGGAAAGAGAGAATGAGCTAGTTAGGAGAAATGTAGAACAGCTGAGGGATGAGAGACAGAGAAGGTAACCTAAAAAGACCAGCAGAGAGAGAGAATGAAGAGAAAGGACAGGAACAGACATAACAAGACATGACAGAAAACATCTGCGCTATGCTGATCTAGCTGCCGAAGCACGGCATCATGGCTGGAACACAGAAGTCCGACCAGTGGAGGTGGGCTGCAGAGGTTTTGTGGCAACATCTACAACCAGACTGCTTAGAGACCTGGGAATTAAGGGCCAGAGCCAGCGTTCGGCAATCAAAGCTGTATCAGAGGCGGCAGAAGGCAGCAGTCAGTGGCTCTGGATGAAGAGGAAAGACCCCAGCTGGGCCCCGAAGTGAGAGGGCCAGGAGGTATGCGGTCAACAATGCTTGACTCAGGGAGGAGGACGCCCCTGCCATGCATAGTCCCATGGGATGTTGGCTATCAACAACAAGGCAACTCCTATGACTAATTGGGAATGGGACGCAAGCGTAGGATTGATCACCCTGTCGCTGGCCGCCTTTGGGGAGGGTGTATAGTGTGAAAGGCCGAAACACCCTAGGAACCAAAGGTACACTACTGACGATGCGCTCCCCAAATTTCACCACGCTCACTGTTCATTAACTCTTGGAAGTGCTTGCACAAAGGATAGTAACATCTCATCCTGTGTTCTTGGAACCCCCCAAAACGACTTAAGTAGTACATTAAAGTATTGACCACTGGTCAATTTGACCCATATAGGAAGTACAGTAAGTACACCAAGATCATAAATATATGGTTTTAACTTCCCAAAATGTATTTTCCAGTAGCTGGGAATCACAGGAAGATGCTGGGGGAAGGGCAGCCCATAATAATGGCTGGAAGGGAGTAAATGGAATGGCATCAAACACATGGAAACCAAACATATTCCGCTCCAGCCATACTATGAGCCCGTCCTCCCCAATTATGTGCCACCAACCTCCTGTGCCAGGAATGACCTCTTTCATATACCTTTTCCCCCTTCGTTTTTTGACCCAACTGTTCAAAATGTTGATCAAAATGTTTGATTACCAAAGTCGTAAATCAATCAAAGGATGACATTTAATGAAATTACATTTTTAGCAAAAGTTTAGCCAAACTTCAGGTCTTTCCCTCGGCCTCTGAACATCCCAAGAATAACATATTTATATCCTTGTGATCATCGTGGTGAGAACTTTACTGCACAGAAAACCATTAGTCTCTAGCACTAAGGTCAAGGTCAAAGGACAAATTGCATGTCAAATACAAGTCAACTACAGGTCAGAGTAGTGTTTTTGTTGTTGTTGTTTTGTCGTTTTACAAGGTTATTACCCATACCTCGAGGACTAGATGAAGGGTCATGGTGGATTTGTTTTTGTTAAATAGTATTTTAGTGATTACAATTTCAGTTGCGGGTGAAATTGACATGTTTAAAGGGAAGGGTTAATTAAATGTATCATGTTACATACATTTATACCAGCTGAGAATTATTAAACTAAATTAAATCAGGACTGGTAAAAGCTCAAGCCAAAGAAAATTGTGTGAGTACTAAAGAGTCACCAGAGTGGACTCATAGAACCTAAAGGGGCCTACACATTGGAAATACTTTGTGGAAATTCTTCAAAGATTCCGTGGTTTAATGATACATTCAGATGTAGATGATGTTTTAAAGACAGATTTTTAAAAATGGCGTGTTATAGAAAACCCCAAAAGGAAATACAGGCAGCCCAGAAGAAAGATTTCCAAAAAATAAATCCAATTATGTCTCTAGGAATTAGCTTTCTTGTTTATTCTCCATCAAAATAGAGAGACATTAAAAAATATTAGAGAATGTCTAGCCATCATTTTAATGCATTAAATGGTTATAGAGAGAACACTGAAATCCTAAACATGTGAATGAGGTACAGGTACTGTAAAGTAATGGACTGTGTCACAGAATCTGTTTAAGGAAATGAAACACTAGCCATTTTAATAATGTCTCCGTATCTTGCATTACTCATCTCATATGTGTAAACTGTACTATATACTATTCTACGGTATCTTAGTCACTTTAATTGTGTGTAGATATTGCATCACCCATCTCATTTGTATATATCGTACTCTATACTATGCCACTGTATCTTAGTCCAATACAGCCCTGACATATATGTATATATATATAGTCTTAATCCATTCCTTAATTAGATGTACATGTATTTTGGGTATATGTTGTGAAACTGTTAGATATTACTTGTTAGATATTACTGCACTGTTGGAGCTAGAATCACAAGCATTTCACTACACCCGCAATAACATCTGCTAAACACGTGAATGTGACCAATAAATCTGATTTGGATTAGATTATTTTTGATTTGATGACAAAAAACACTGTACGTGAAGCAACTCTGACACGGTCACAAGAAGCTTTCAAGATTCCCACCATATGTGTTTTGTATACCACAAATACTGTATATAGACAACTGTTAAAAAAATAGTCATACAAAAGTACAACAACTCAACAAATGAGTCCACTAGAGGAGTACAGTGTGTGTAGCCCAGCTGCTGCAGAATCAGTGGTACTGTGACACGCAGGGCCATGGGCCTGGTGTCAGCTGGAGGTATTACAGCAGGAGTGTTGTATGTCTGATAATGCTCCGTATGGGGTATAACTCTGGACAGAGGTTCAAAACCATCTGTTTGAACACACCATTTTCTCATTTTCTGGCTCACCATTTTCTCACATCTCTGGTTCTGATGAGCATCCACTGCTTCCAACATCTGGAGTTGAGAAAGTGAGACAAGCTTGGGTCAGGACATCCCGTTTCCTCACATGGGGCGTGTGCATGCATGTGCACGCTGAAGGGTCTGAGTGGACAGGGTCCAACCTCTTTACATGGAGTGAATTATATGTAGTCTGTTAACGTGCTTTCCCTTCTCTGCAGTAACTTATACAGACATTGTCATGCTCATTATGTATGTAAAGTATTCTCACATAATTTACAGTAGGCCTACTATGCTTTCAATAAATACAGAAGGAAAGGTAACATTTGTAACTCATCTCTGTGCTAGATCAAAGTATGGTTGTCATGACAATGTGTTTACCAGGAAAAGCCATCTTGGCTGCAGTCCTGGAACTGTCCAGCAGGCAGAAATTCGTCCCTCCTGCTGTGGAGTCAGTGACAGCAACACTCAGACAGACATTGTTGCTCTGTGGTGGATGTTGCACTCACTGTGGAAGTATGAGTAATCCCAGTCCTATGGCCTCACAGCTGGATCACAAAACAATGCAGTAATTGCTACCAGACAAGTCCATGCTTAAGTCCATTTGAGGACCACAGATTTGTTGTTGTTACTATACCTTACCACTTGGTCAATACAATTAGGATAATTAACATATTTAGAAATTAGTCTTCTTGAGTCTTCAATTTTTTGACACTTTTTTTATACAGTGCATTCGGAAAGTATTCAGACCCCTTGACTTTTTCCAAATTTTGTTACGTTACAGCCTTATTCTAAAATGTATTAACGTTTTTCCCCCTCATCAATCTACACACAATACCCCATAATGACTGAAATATCACATTTACATAAGTATTCAGACTCTTTACTCAGTACGTTGTTGAAGCACCTTTGGCAGCGATTACAGCCTCGAATCTTCTTGGGTATGACGCTAAAAGCTTGGCACACCTGTATTTGTGGAGTTTCTCCCATTCTTGCCTGCAGATCCTCTCAAGCTCTTCGGGTTGGATGGGGAGCGTTGCTGCACCGCTATTTTCAGGTCTCTCCAGAGATGTTAGATCGGGTTCAAGTCCGGGGTCTGGCTGGGCCACTCAAGGTCATTCAGAGACATGTCCTGAAGCCACTCATGCGTTGTCTTGGCTGTGTGCTTAGGGTCGTTGTCCTGTTCGAAGGTGAACCTTCGTCCCAGGTTTTCATCAAGGATCTCTCTGTACTTTGCTCCATTCATCTTTCTCTCGATCCTGACTAGTCTCCCAGCCCCTGCTTCCACCACCATGCTTCACCATAGGGATAGTGCCAGGTTTCCTCCAGATGTGACACTTGGCATTCAGGCCAAAGAGTTCAATCTAGGTTTCATCAGACCAGAGAAGCTTGTTTCTAATAGTCTGAGAGTCCTTTAGGTGCCTTTTGGCAAACTCAAAGCAGGCGGTCATGTGCCTTTTACTGAGGAGTGGCTTCCGTCTGGCCACTCTACCATAAAGGCCTGATTGGTGAAGTGCTGCAGAGATGGTTGCCCTTCTGGAAGGTTCTCCCATCTCCACAGAGGAACTCTGGAGCTCTGTCAGAGTAACCATCGGTTTCTTGGTCTCTTCCATGACCAAGGCCCTTCTCCCCCAATTGCTCAGTCTGGTCTGGCAGCCAGCTCTAGGAAGAGTCTTGGTGGTTCCAAACTTCTTCCATTTAAGAATGATGGAGGTCACTGTGTTCTTTCCCAGATCTGTGCCCCGACACAATCCTGTCTCGGAGCTCTACGGACAGTTACTTTGACCTCATGGCTCTGACATACACTGTCAATTGTGGGACCTTATATAGACAGGTGTGTGCCTTTCAAAATCATGTCCAATCAGTTGAATTTACCACAGGTGGACTCCAATGAAGTTGTAGAAACATCTCAAGGATGATCAATGGAAACAGGATGCACTTGAGCTCAATTTCGAGTCTCAAAGCAAAGGGTCTGAATACTTATGTCAATAAGGTATTTCAGTTCCTAATGTTTACATTTGCACCCCAAAAAGTTTTTGCTTTGTCATTATGTGGTATTGTGTGTAGATTGATAAGGAAAATATTTTAGGATAAGGCTGTAACGTAACAAAATGTGGAAAAAGTCAAAGGGTCTGAATACTTTCCGAATGCACTGTAGATAGATATCATATTTGAAGAGACTACCACTGTTACTCTTACAGTATGTAGTTGGAACCATGTCAACTTACTTCTCAAGATAACTTTTCTGGATGACCTTGAGGGGGTCCTATAATTCTCTCTGGCTGAATTGGATCTGGTCAGCTTAAGGAGACAGCAGCGTTCATGATGTCATAGAGTATTTCCATTCAGACACCAGACACCATAGTGAACAGGCACTGCCATGTTTGTTATGAAACGAGAGACTGTGAGGAGGCCAGAGGTCCGTCTTCTGTCCAACAGCAAATAGAAGTGAATAGGAATTAACCATCACCCATGTCAAAGCAATCGATCAAACCAAACCTAACACAGGGCTGGTTATGCCTTTCTCTAGTCTGAACCACATTACAAGAAAATTACTTTCACTTAGGTCAGACTTGAGAGAGAACAAAGGACTACTCCATTTTCCACATAGTTTACAGCACAGAAAATGTTCAGTAATTGCTCCCAGCTTTGTTTTTGCACAATAGACTTAGATGAAGCAAAATACTGTATATTCAAATGATAGCTCAAGCAGGGTGACAATATATATATTCTCAGCTTTACTAATACCGCCCCCACAATGAAATCACTGTGAACAGTTGATACAAGAAAGTTGGCCTTAGCCGGGAACTTTTGTAAGTTGCCTAGCAACCGTTTCCTCTCAGCACACTCTTAACGACAGGTGAAGTGATGTGTTGACGATGTCCGCCCCCGATGTATGGTAATATAGAGAGAAAGGTAAAAACATAGATGGTATGGATGGATAATAATTTGTGTCATTTAGAGCTTACTGTGGAGGCACTGAGAATGTTTGGTCACTGGTAATGAGGGACCCATAGAGAGGGAGAAAAGACTGTGTTTTTGTGGTCATGTTGAGCTTCTGTCAGCCAAAGCAGTGAAATAATGGGATTTGGTTGGAAAGTCTGGCATAAATCAGACTCATTCCATAAGCAATGAATCAGAGCAGTGTACAAACAGTACAGAGTGAGGGGGAACTTTGTGATGCCCTGCTTTCACGTGCTTTGTCCCTTCCTGTCCTCCCTGTTCACCCACGACTGCGTGGCCAAGCACGACTCCAACACCATCATTAAGTTTTCTGATGACAAAACGGTGGTAGGCCTGATCATCGACAACGATGAGACAGCCTATTGGGAGGAGGTCAGAGACCTGGTCGTGTGGTGCCAGGATAGCAACCTCTCCCTCAACGTGAGCAAGACAAAGGAGCTGATCGTTGACTACAGGAAAAGGAGGGTCGAACACGCCCCCATTCACAACGACAGGGCAGTAGTGGAGCTGGTCGAGAGCTTCAAGTTCCTTGGTGTCCACATTACTAATGAATTAACCTGGTCCACACACACCAACACAGTCAAGAAGAGGGCACGACAACGCCTATTCACCCTCAGGAGACTGAAAAGATTTGGCATGGGTCCCCAGGACCTCAAAAAGTTTTACAGCTGCCCCATCGACAGCATGGTTGCATCACCGCCTGGTATGGCAACTTTAGAGGGTAGCAGGACCTCTATACTAGGCGGTGTCAGAGGAAGGCTCAAAGACTACAGCCACCCAAGTCATAGACTGTTCTCTCTGCTACCGCACGGCAAGCGGTATCAGAGCGCCAAGTCTAGGTCCAAAAGGCTCCTTAACAGGTTCTACACACAAGCCATAAGACTGCTGAACAATTAAACAAATAGCTACCCGGACTATTTGCAGTGACGCCCCTGCTGACACTGCTGCTACTCTCTGTTTATTATCTATGCATAGTCACTTTACCCCTACCTACTTGTACATATTACCTGACTTACCAATGGCTAACCTGTAACCCCGCATATTGACTCGGTACCGGTTCCCCCTGGATATAGCCTCATTATTGTTATTTTATTGTGTTACTTTTTTAAACTTTATGTTAAACTTTAGTCTTCGCCCATATTTTCTTAAAACTGCATTGTTGGTTAAAGGCTGGTAAGTAAGCATTTCACGGTAAGGTCTGCACCTGTTGTATACGACGTGTGACAAATAGCATTGGCTTTGGTTTGATTTCTTCGACCACTTAAAAAGATATAGCACAGTTTTCCAATTAAGAGTCTGCATTGCCATTGAGTTTACCCACACAACAATATGACCAATATCATTCTTTGTGAGATATTCATCAGATCCTAGCTCCTTTATTATGTAGCAGCTGATTGCGAAGCCCTTTTGTATGGAGTGCTAGGAGATAGAGAGACAGTATGGAAAAGGCCTCAGCACTTCTAGTTTCTCTGAAACCCTTCCACATGGTTTGGTTACCATGGCCACTGGTGCGAGTTGGCTCTGTTGGTTGCCGTGGAAGTGGCCTGTGTGTGAAATGGAGGAGGAGAAAGAAGAGGAAGAGAGAAGAGAAGAGCAGAGAGAAGAGGTCGAGGGGGCAGATATTCTACACCTGATTTCAGACGTGGCGCAGTGCTGAGTGAAGAGAGTGGGTGGTCTGGGTGCACAGTGTTGCTCCACTCTGATCACTCCTCTCCTCTTTTCTCTCTCTGCCTCCATCCGCCTGCGATTGGCTTCAAGCCAGTGGGCATTTGATGGCATGACCATGGAATATCACTGCATTACTCCAAAATAGAGACAAGATGATGGTCGATACATTTACTTACAATATAATTAAAATATTTGGCTGAATATAACATAATTACTATGTTGGAGCTGGTTCTATGTTGATGCAATCAGATGGGGGGCTTTCAGTAAGGACCTTTGACAGAATGACTGGTAATGAAATACTGGCCCTCAGGCAGCATGGCTTTGTGTCAGTGATGGCGCAGACTGTGGGAGACTAATAAGAAAGAAAGCTAAACACTGAACAATGCACACAGTCAGACACGACGGAACTACAGAGGGTTTCTTGATGGTGAGGGGATATAGGGCTGTTACTATTAACATATGCAACAAGTTGATCTCCTACCTGATGGCTAAAGACTGTCCCCTTGTTCCTTGTATAGCTCTTCTTATATAATAGTGTTTTGTCACATTTTATAGTATGTGAGTAGGAGGACGTGTGGGCTTTTTTGTTGTTGTACGTACTGTATGTGAAAGCGGGTATGTTCACAGTCCTATTTAGTGTGTATTTAGTGTGTGCGCGCGCGCGTGTGTGTGTGTGTGTGTGCGTGCGTGCGTGCGCGTGCGTGCGTGCGTGCGTGCGTGTGTGTGTGTG
Source organism: Oncorhynchus masou masou (assembly GCF_036934945.1). Lineage (NCBI taxonomy): Eukaryota > Metazoa > Chordata > Actinopteri > Salmoniformes > Salmonidae > Oncorhynchus > Oncorhynchus masou. The sequence continues at coordinate 45,584,501 of NC_088235.1, read as the reverse complement.
TGTGCGTGTGTGTGTGTGTGTGTGTGTGTGTGTGTGTGTGTGTGTGTGTGTGTGTGTGTGTGTGTGTGTGTGTGTGTGTGTGTGTGTGTGTGTGTGTGTGTGTGTGTGTGTGTGTGGATGGGAAGTGTGTACTCCTACACTGTAGCCACGACTCAAGCAGCAATGTGCCCTTTTCTCCCCATTAGTGATGGATAGCTTTTTCCAGAGAGGAGAGTTGCCCCTGTACTGTTTCCATGTAGGAGCACCACAGGTGGCTATTAACGTACAGTTACAATACACAGCCTGTGATTCAATGCCACACCGCTGACTCATTGTCATGGAAACGCCAGGACTGGGATAAATACCACACCACACAGACAAAGGCTGAGGACTGCATTGAATGGGGGATTGTATAGGTTATGTAACTGTAGCGGATTGGGGCCTAAATGAGTGGTTCTCTAGTGGTGCATGTCCTATTCACATGGGACATAAATCCACTGCTTTTGGCCACCTCCAATCAGAGGGCCTCCTCCTTTGTCCTTGCAGAGGCTCCAGTGAGAAAGGTCCTGGGAATGGGAGGCATGGCAACACACTCCGCATCGCACCCAGCCTACTCACACTGGGAGAGAGAGGGGACTGAGAACATCATGATCATGTGTTTTGGACTGGACACAGTTAGGAATGATTTACTGAGCATTGCAATATATCAGGGACAAACACTGTACTGTAGAAAACAATGGACAGACAGCTCTTTAGACTGAGGAGTTATACACTGAGTGTATAAAACAATAGGAACACCTTCCTAATATTGAGTTGGAACGCCTTTTGTCATCAGAACAGCCTGAAATCATCGGGGTGTCGAAAACGTTCCACATGGATGCTGGCCCATGTTGACTCCAACGCTTCCCACAGTTGAGTCAAGTTGGCTGCATGTCCTTTGGGTGGTGAACCATTCTTGATACACACATGAAACTGTTGAGCGTGAAAAACTCAGCAGCGGTGCAGTTCTTGACACAAATCAGTGGACCTGTTCTAGCACCTACAGCCATATCCCGTTGAAAGGCACTTAAATATTTTGTCTTGCCCATTCTCCCTCTGAATGGCACACATACACCATTCATGTCTGAATTGTCTCAAGGCTTAAACATATTACTTAACCTGTCTCCTCCCCTTCATCTACACTGATTGAAGTGGATTTAATAAGTGATATCAATAAGGGATCATAGCTTTCACCTGGATTCATCTGGTCAGTCTATGTCATGGAAAGCATAATGTTTTGTACACTCAGTGTACAACATACTGTTATGAGTGGGTGGAGAGCATCTTGTGACTGAACATTGAAGCGTAAGTGAGACTTGTGTGGGTGTGATGTGTGTGCACTGGTGGGGTTATCATACTGCTGTATCAAGAAGTTACCTTGGTCAGTCTCTCCATTCCACCCTGTTGTTAAGTGGCCATTACACCCCCGTTCCCAAGTGTAGTAATGGACTTGAGGAAATGGGACTGCTTAGGCTACCTGGTCACTTTAAGTGTGCCACTGATCTTTACTATATGCGATCCTGTCTGAAGGGTGGGGGTGGGACGTAGTGGAGACTAAAGCCTTTTATCCAATCATCTGCGACCAGGAAAAAACCTTCACATGAGGCTTCAAAGGGCACTTAAACAATTAGTCATTGACCAAGAAGCCCCCACTTTCTAAACCTGTCTGTCTATGACAGTAAACAGCACTGCCCATATATCATAATTAGATAAAGCACTGCCTATATATCATAATTAGATAAAGCACTGCCTATATATCATAATTAGTTAAAGCACTGCCTATATATCATAATTAGAAAAAGCACTGTCAATATATCATAATTAGATAAAGCACTGCCCCTATATCATAATTAGATAAAGCACTGCCCCTATGTCATAAGCAGATAAAGCACTGCCCCTATGTGATAAGCAGATAAAGCACTGCCCCTATATCATAATTAGATAAAGCACTGCCTATATATCATAATTAGATACAACACTGCCCCTATGTCATAAGCAGATAAAGCACTGCCTATATATCATAATTAGAAAAAGCACTGCCCATATATCATAATTAGATAAAGCACTGCCTATATATCATAATTAGATAAAACACTGCCCCTATGTCATACTTAGATAAAGCACTGCCCATATATCATAAATAGATAAAACACTGCCCCTATGTCATAAGCAGATAAAACACTGCCCCTATGTCATAAGCAGATAAAACACTGCCCCTATGTCATAAGCAGATAAAACACTGCCCCTATGTCATAAGCAGATAAAACACTGCCCCTATGTCATAAGCAGAGAAGACACTGCCCCTATGTCATAAGCAGATAAAACACTGCCCCTATGTCATAAGAAGATAAAACACTGCCCCTATGTCATAATTAGATAAAACACTGCCCCTATGTCATAAGCAGATAAAGCACTGCCCATATATCATAATTAGATAAAGCACTGCCTATATATCATAATTAGATAAAGCACTGCCCATATATCATAATTAGATAAAGCACTGCCCCTATGTCATAATTAGAATAAGCACTGCCTATATATCATAATTAGATAAAGCACTGCCTAAAAATCATAATTAGATAAAGCACTGCCTATATATCATAATTAGAGAAAGCACTGCCTATATATCATAATTAGATAAAGCATTGCCCATATATCATAATTAGATAAAGCACTGCCCATATATCATAATTAGATAAAGCACTGCCCATATATCATAATTAGATAAAGCACAGCCCATATATCATAAGCAGATAAAACACTGCCCCTATGTCATAAGCAGATAAAACACTGCCCCTATGTCATAAGCAGATAAAACACTGCCCCTATGTCATAAGCAGATAAAACACTGCCCCTATGTCATAAGCAGATAAAACACTGCCCCTATGTCATAAGCAGATAAAACACTGCCCCTATGTCATAAGCAGATAAAACACTGCCCCTATGTCATAAGCAGATAAAGCACTGCCTATATATCATAATTAGATAAAGCACTGCCCATATATCATAATTAGATAAAGCACTGCCCATATATCATAATTAGATAAAACACTGCCTCTATGTCATAAGCAGATAAAACACTGCACCTATGTCATAAGCAGATAAAGCATTGCCCATATATCATAATTAGATAAAGCACTGCCTATATATCATAATTAGATAAAGCACTGCCCATATATCATAATTAGATAAAGCACTGCCTATATATCATAATTAGATAAAACACTGCCCCTATGTCATACTTAGATAAAGCACTGCCCACATATCATAAATAGATAAAACACTGCCCCTATGTCATAAGCAGATAACACACTGCCCCTATGTCATAAGCAGATAAAACACTGCCCCTATGTCATAAGCAGATAAAACACTGCCCCTATGTCATAAGCAGATAAAACACTGCCCCTATGTCATAAGCAGATAAAACACTGCCCCTATGTCATAAGCAGATAAAACACTGCCCCTATGTCATAAGCAGATAAAGCACTGCCTATATATCATAATTAGATAAAGCACTGCCCATATATCATAATTAGATAAAGCACTGCCCATATATCATAATTAGATAAAACACTGCCCCTATGTCATAAGCAGATAAAACACTGCACCTATGTCATAAGCAGATAAAGCACTGCCTATATATCATAATTAGATAAAGCACTGCCCATATATCATAATTAGATAAAGCACTGCCTATATATCATAATTAGATAAAGCACTGCCCATATATCATAATTAGATAAAGCACTGCCCATATATCATAATTAGATAAAGCACTGCCTATATATCATAATTAGATAAAACACTGCCCCTATGTCATACTTAGATAAAGCACTGCCCATATATCATAAATAGATAAAACACTGCCCCTATGTCATAAGCAGATAACACACTGCCCCTATGTCATAAGCAGATAAAACACTGCCCCTATGTCATAAGCAGATAAAACACTGCCCCTATGTCATAAGCAGATAAAACACTGCCCCTATGTCATAAGCAGATAAGACACTGCTCCTATGTCATAAGCAGATAAAACACTGCCCCTATGTCATAAGAAGATAAAACACTGCCCCTATGTCATAATTAGATAAAACACTGCCCCTATGTCATAAGCAGATAAAGCACTGCCCATATATCATAATTAGATAAAGCACTGCCTATATATCATAATTAGATAAAGCATTGCCTATATATCATAATTAGATAAAGCATTGCCTATATATCATAATTAGATAAAGCACTGCCCATATATCATAATTAGATAAAGCACTGCCCATATATCATAATTAGATAAAACACTGCCCCTAAGTCATAATTAGATAAAGCACTGCCCATATATCATAATTAGATAAAACACTGCCCCTATGTCATAAGCAGATAAAACACTGCCCCTATGTCATAATTAGATAAAACACTGCCCCTATGTCATAAGCAGATAAAGCACTGCCCATATATCATAATTAGATAAAGCACTGCCTATATATCATAATTAGATAAAGCATTGCCTATATATCATAATTAGATAAAGCACTGCCCATATATCATAATTAGATAAAGCACTGCCCATATATCATAATTAGATAAAGCACTGCCCATATATCATAATTAGATAAAGCACTGCCCATATATCATAATTAGATAAAACACTGCCCCTATTTCATAATTAGAAAAAGCACTGCCCATATATTATAATTAGATAAAACACTGCCCCTAAGTCATAATTAGATAAAGCACTGCCCATATATCATAATTAGATAAAACACTGCCCCTATGTCATAAGCAGATAAAACACTGCCCCTATGTCATAATTAGATAAAGCACTGCCTATATATCATAATAAGATAAAGCACTGCCTATATATCATAATTAGATAAAGCACTGCCTATATGTCATAAGCAGATAAAACACTGCCCCTATGTCATAATTAGATAAAGCACTGCCTATATGTCATAAGCAGATAAAACACTGCCCCTATGTCATAAGCAGATAAAACACTGCCCCTATGTCATAAACAGATAAAACACTGCCCCTATGTCATAAGCAGATATAACACTGCCCCTATGTCATAAGCAGATAAAGCACTGCCCATATGTTATAATTTGATAAAGCACTGCCCCTATGTCATAAGCAGATAAAGCACTGCCCATATATCATAATTAGTTAAAGCACTGCCCCTATGTCATAAGCAGATAAAGCACTGCCCATATATCATAATTAGATAAAACACTGCCCCTATGTCATAAGCAGATAAAGCACTGCCCCTATGTCATAAGCAGATAAAGCACTGCCCATATATCATAATTAGATAAACACTGCCCCTATGTCATAAGCAGATAAAGCACTGCCCCTATGTCATAATTAGATAAAGCACTGCCCATATATCATAATTAGATAAAGCATTGCCCATATATCATAATTAGATAAAGCACTGCCCCTATATCATGATTAGATAAAGCTAAATCTATGACAAGCATCATTATCCCTGGAGGGGTCCTGATAGGTTAATATGAATGCTGTAAGGACAGTAGCCTCCTGCTGTGAAGAGAGACTCAGGTACAGTATGCTTCTCTCTCTCTCTCTGAGACTGTATTCCCATGCAGAGCAGTAGGAGACTGGGCTCAATAGTGGATCATAAGCCCTTGGGTTAAATCAAGTTTCTCTGTCAGATAAGAGGATTTTGCCCTGCTCCTGCTCACATGGGGGATTTACCACCACACTGCATGCTGGGTAAAAAGCAAACCAGAATGGATGTTGTTACTCAGGTAGACTTGACTGGGTGATGACGAGATGGTGTTGGCACAAGGCAAGGTAGAGAGGGGTCAGGGCAGGGGCAGCTGGGAGTCAACAAATTAGTGTCGAGAGACAGAGAGCGAGATGATTTGTGCGAGAGAAAGAAAGTGCAAGCGCCATGGAGATAAACACACACATAGGCCTACGTGTCTAATGAACCGAAAATCATGCAGATGCATGCACGCGCACTCACACAAACATACACTCACACAAGCATACACACCAATTGAGGTTGCTGAGGGGAGGATGGCTCATAATAATGGCTGGAATGGAGTGGTATCAAACATGTTTCCATGTGTTTGATGCCATTCCATTTAATCCATTCCAGCCATTATTATGAGCCGTCCTCCCCTCAGCAGCTTCCACTGACACACATGCACGTTAGCAGACACGCACACACACAAACTCTAATGGGTTATTCAATACTCCTGACGTGGCCAGTTGTGTCTTGGCAACTCAGCGTGATGGTGCAGTCTGACTGGCTGGCTTTCTCTATGTTTAATTGGATTAGGTAAACAATCACGTGACCTTACACAACATTATTCAGGACCAGAGGAGACCAGGTAGGAAAGAGACACAGTAAGAGGCTCTATCTTAAAGGGACAAAAAATATATATATTGTCCTTTGCATTAACTATTTAATAGTGCATTTGTATTGAATTCTAATAACATCGAGCTTGAATGATTTTATTTATTGCATTACATGTTCAGAAGAAAAGCATTGAGAATCTGCAAAGCACAAAGCTGCCTGACAATATATGCAGCTTTGCCAGCCTGAATCTAACATTGACATTGATGTGGTAAAAGCACTGGAGAGGGTGTGGTTAGAGTGGCGTTGGATGAAGGGAGTTCCTCAGAAGCGTGTCTTGAAGCCAAAGAGCTCCACCCTGTCAATGGATCTCTCATTGGAGAACGAGGCTCGGGTGATGGAACAGCTGGGACTCCCCTCCTTACACAGCCACACCTTCCTGCGCAATTAGGAAGATAGAAAAGGGAAAGAAAGAGATGTTCTGTTATCCACCACCCTCATGTCAATGAAGGTCACACTGCTTCTGTTTCCCATAAGGAATGATCACTCTGCTCTGTTCTTGTGTTGGATATCTCTAATATAAGCTACTACATTATCTGTTTATCAGCTCAACAGCTAACTATGTTCTCTATAGCTCGGGAACATACATTCCATTGCTAAAATTAACTTTGAAAGTTTGAACACGCTCTAGATAGCAGGGAATCTGAGGTTTTCTGGAGACCCTTCTGTTCAGCAACCAGTGCCTAGGCCAAATAAGGCTTGTCACATGTCAGATGGACACAGGGAATGGAGGCTTTCTAAGAAAGCCGGCCAACCCTTGGGGGTGACACTAGATTGACTGTATCCCCTATAATATAGTCCCTCCTATCCCTTGCAAAACTGGGATTTTGGTCATAAACAGCTGTGGGCATTCACTAAAACTTCAACCTCTGTTTCAGCCGACTGGTGAAAATGGTTCAGCAACATGATCCTAACCTCTGTCAGCAAAGACAAATAATTCAGCTATAGCCTGAGTCCAAGCCTCAGCCAACCTCGGTACAGTGCATAGGAGGCAGTTTTTCTTGGCACCATCTCTACTGTTCTCTATGACAAATGACTTTGGGAAAAGCAAAACACAAACATAATCAAGTAAATTGAATTGTATAACTCAGCACTGTCTTAAGTCTAAACCTCCGTTTACCATGAGACATGCCTCAGTGAGGAGCAACAGGCAACATGCTTACTCTACAGCATGTAGGTCAAGCCCTGGAGACTGAGGCCCTGTCACTCAAGTCGCTGCATGGCCGATATGGGCTACATTATTTCCTAGTCTGTGTAGATTAGTGGAGAGATTGTAGAGGATCAGTGCGCCACATGTGGTCATCCTGAAGCACGGTCTGGTGCGATGGGAGTTCAGTCAGATCACAGAGACACAACGCAATAACTGCCCATTGCGCCTCAATGACAGAGAGCGAAATGGAGGGAGAGAACGAGAGAGGGATGAGGCAACATCTCCATCTGCATTCTCTGCTCCGCTCTGCTCTAGTGTCGCACACAGCCCACAGACTGCTGATTTGACAGCAATCACAGGGCTTAGAAGTTAGCTCTAAGTCGCCCGTTGTATCAGGTAAATATTCATCTCCCCTGACATCACTCTGCTAAATAAAATGGAGGATTGAACCCAAAAGAGTATGAGCATAAGGAGGGTTGTCTATCTACTATATGATGTGTCTGTGGCTATTTTCCTTTTCAAAAGCATTTGCTCTTCTTGTCCTGGTAATGGATGGACTGATGTTTTTGACTCGTAGGTTGAACCTGTCAAGCAAAGCTACCCGCCAGTCCACCCCCTAATAAGTGAATTATCCCAATTTAGAAGCACATGACTGTGTGAACTGATCTAATAAGCACATGAAAAGAAAACAAACCTGGTGTGTGTCACAGAGAGAGAGTTACAGGACAAAATAAAAACCCACCAACCCAAAAAGGCCTGTGGTGTTGATGGTATCCTCAATGAAATGATCAAATATACAGACAACAAATTCCAATTGGCTATACTAAAACTCTTTAACATCATCCTTAGCTCTGGCATCTTCCCCAATATTTGGAACCAAGGACTGATCACCCCAATCCACAAAAATGGAGACAAATTTGACCTCAATAACTACCGTGGAATATGCGTCAACAGTAACCTTGGGAAAATCCTCTGCATTATCATTAACAGCAGACTCGTACACTTCCTCAATGAAAACAATGTACTGAGCAAATGTCAAATTGGCTTTTTACCAAATTACCGTACAACAGACCATGTATTCACCCTGCACACCCTAATTGACAACCAAACAAACCAAAACAAAGGCAAAGTCTTCTCATGCTTTGTTGATTTCAAAAAAGCCTTCGACTCAATTTGGCAGGGGGTCTGCTATACAATCTGATGGAAAGTGGTGTTGGGGGTAAAACATACGACATCATAAAATCCATGTACACAAACAACAAGTGTGCGGTTAAAATTGGCAAAAAACACACAAATTTCTTCACACAGGGTCGTGGGGTTAGACAGGGATGCAGCTTAAGCCCCACCCTCTTCAACATATATATCAACGAACTGGCGCAGGCACTAGAAAAGTCTGCAGCACCCGGCCTCACCCTACTAGAATCTGAAGTCAAATGTCTGCTGTTTGCTGATGATCTGGTGCTTCTGTCACCAACCAAGGAGGGCCTACAGAAGCACCTAGGTCTTATGCACAGATTCTGTCAGACCTGGGCCCTGACAGTAAATCTCAGTAAGACCAAAATAATGGTGTTCCAAAAAAGGTCCAGTCACCAGGACCACAAATACAAATTCCATCTAGACACTGTTGCCCTAGAGCACACAAAAAACTATACATACCCTGGCCTAAACATCAGCGACACAGGTAACTTCCACAAAGCTGTGAATGATCTGAAAGACAAGGCAAGAAGGGCATTCTATGCCATCAAAAGGAACATAAATTTCAACATACCAATTAGGATTTGGCTAAAAATACTTGAATCAGTCATAGAGCCCATTGCCCTTTATCGTTGTGAGGTCTGGGGTCCGCTCACCAACCAAGACTTCACAAAATGGGACAAACACCAAATTGAGACTCTGCACGCAGAATTCTGCAAAAATATCCTCCGTGTACAACGTAGAACACCAAATAATGCATGCAGAGCAGAATTAGGCCGATACCCACTAATTATCAAAATCCAGAAAAGAGCTGTTAAATTCTATAACCACCTAAAAGGAAGCAATTCCCAAACCTTCCACAACAAAGCCATCACCTACAGAGAGATGAACCTGGAGAAGAGTCCCTAAGCAAGCTGGTCCTGGGGCTCTGTTCACAAACACACCCTACAGAGCCCCATGAAAGCAGCACAATTAGACCCAACCAAATCATGAGAAAACAAAAAGATAATTACTTGACACATTGGAAAGAATTAACAAAAAAACAGAGCAAACTAGAATGCTATTTGGCCCTACACAGAGAGTACACAGCGGCAGAATACCTGACCACTGTGACTGACCCAAAATTAAGGAAAGCTTTGACTATGTACAGACTCAGCGAGCATAGCCTTGCTATTGAGAAAGGCCGCCGTAGGCAGACATGGCTCTCAAGAGAAGACAGGCTATGTGCTCACTGCCCACAAAATGAGGTGGAAACTGAGCTGCACTTCCTAACCTCCTGCCCAATGTATGACCATATTAGAGAGACATATTTCCCTCAGATTACACAGATCCACAAAGAATTCGAAAACAAATCCAATTTTGAAAAACTCCCATATCTACTGGCTGAAATTCCACAGTGTGCCATCAGAGCAGCAAGATTTGTGACCTGTTGCCACGAGAAAAGGGCAACCAGTGAAGAACACGCACCATTGTAAATACAACCCATATCTATGCTTATTTATTTTATCTTGTGTCCTTTACCATTTGTACATTGCAAAAACACTGTATATATATATATATATATAAATATAAGACATTTGTAATGTCTTTATTGTTTTGAAACTTCTGTATATGTGATGTCTACTGTTAATTTTTATTGTTTATTTCACTTTATATATTATCTACCTTACTTGCTTTGGCAATGTTAACACATGTTACCCATGCCAATAAAGCCCCTTGAATTGAATTGAGAGAAAGACAGAGCGGCGAGAGAGCAATGACTGCTGCTATAACAAGACCTAACGTTGACTATGTGATGGTGGGTTGATAATAATGGCCTGGTCTCTGAGTGAGCACCACCCACTGCATCCACTCTGCCTGACTGCCTGACTGACCAGGCCTCTAGAGGAAAGGACATTTCCTTTTTCCCACACACTTGAGGAAATGAGATAACATAGACCAGCGTATGGGAAGGAATTCCATGTGTTTCAAAACAAATGTTCTGCTGCAGAATAAACTAAGGCATTGCATTGTTCCTGGAGAGAAATCTGGAGCAGATCTTAACTGGGCCTGGCTTGCTAATGGCTCTGTATGGTTTATTATGAAGTTGGACTTCCAAAACTCTGTCAAGTTTTTTTTTGTATCGCTTTGGTACTATTTTCACAAGTATGTGGTAATATTGAACAACTCTTAGTGCAAAACTCAAAACAGATCATCAAAACTTTAAGCATATTTTCAATTGACTAAACCTAATTAGTAATTTCATCTTGTCACGTCTAATCAAGGTGGGTGGAATCAGGCGCAGAGAGCAGATAGCGATATAAAGTTTTATTCTCCGGTGAACAAAATAAACAACGGTCAACCCAAATACACACATGGTGAAATTATCCAACACAGGATAAAGACTAACCGGAGAATAAGAAACACAAAACACCGACAGACAAAATGAATGACAAAATAAACAATCCCGCACAAAACAAGGGCGGGACAACCTACATTAAATACAGACACTAATTAACTAAACAACACACAGGTGAAACCAATTAGACAAAACCAACAGATACACGAAAAGGGATCGGTAGTGGCTAATAGGACGGTGACAACGACCTAGGAAGTTGTAACCTATAACACACCTCGTTTATTCTCCTCAGGACTTTGAACGGCCCCACACACTGCGGCCCCAGCTTCCGACAGGGCAGGCGGAGAGACAGGTTTCAGGTCGAGAGCCAGACCCTGGCCCCCGGTGCAAACACGGGGGTCTCACTGCGGTGCTGGTCAGCGCTCCTCTTCTGCCGTTCTCCCGCTAACCGTAATGAGTCCTGAACCGCTTTCCAGGTGTCCTTGGAGCGCTGTACCCATTCCTCCACCGCAGGAGCCTCGGTCTGACTCTGATGCCATGGAGCCAGGCCCGGCTGGTAACCTAACACACACTCAAAAGGAGACAAGTTAGTAGAGGAGTGGCGTAAGGAGTTCTGGGCTAGTTCGGCCCATGGAACATACCTTGCCCACTCACCAGGCCGGTCCCGACAATAGGACCGCAGAAACCTGCCCACATCCTGGTTAACGCGCTCCACCTGCCCATTATTCTCGGGGTGAAAACCTGAGGTTAAGCTAACCGAGACCCCCAGTCTCTCCATAAACGCCCTCCACACTCTGGACGTGAATTGGGGACCCCGATCAGAGACGATATCCTCAGGCACCCCATAGTGCCGGAAGACATGGGTAAACAAAGCCTCAGCAGTCTGCAGGGCCGTAGGAAGACCGGGCAACGGAATGAGACAACAGGACTTAGAAAACCGATCCACAACGACCAGGATCGTAGTACTTCCCTGGGACGGGGGAAGGTCGGTAAGAAAATCCACCGATAAATGTGTCCACGGCCGTTGTGGAACGGGGAGGGGTTGTAATTTCCCTCTAGGCAGGTGCCGAGGAGCCTTGCTCTGAGCACACACTGAGCAGGAGGAGACATAAAATCTCACGTCTTTAGCCAGTGTGGGCCACCAGTATCTCCCTCTCAGACTCTGCACTGTCCTCTTGATACCAGGATGACCCGAGGAGGGAAGAGTATGAGCCCACCTAATCAGCTTGTCCCGGACCACCCTCGGCACGTACTTGGTTCCAACTGGACAGTTAGGAGGAGCCGGCTCTGACCGCGAGGCCCTCTCTATCTCAGCGTCCACCTCCCATACCACCGGTGCCACGAGACATGACGGTGGAATGATGGGAGTTGGCTCTACTGACCGTTCCTCGGTATCATAGAGGCGAGACAGTGCGTCAGCTTTAGTGTTTTGGGAGCCTGGCCGATATGTGAGGGTAAACTGGAACCTAGTAAAAAACATGGCCCATCTAGCCTGACGTGGATTTAGTCTCTTAGCTGCCCGGATGTACTCGAGATTACGATGGTCAGTCCAGATGAGAAAAGGGTATTTAGCCCCCTCAAGCCAATGTCTCCACACCTTCAGAGCCTTGACTACAGCTAACAACTCCCGGTCCCCCACATCATAGTTTCACTCCGCTGGGCTGAGCTTGCTCGAAAAGAAAGCACACAGGCGGAGTTTGGATGGCACGCCCGAGCGTTGGGACAGCACGGCTCCAACCCCAGCCTCAGACGCATCCACCTCCACTATGAATGCTAAAGAGGGGTCTGGATGCGCCAAAACGGGCGCATTGGTGAACAGCTCCTTCAGACGACTGAAAGCTCTGCCCGCCTCTGCTGACCAGCGCAAGCGCACCGGTCCTCCCTTCAGCTGTGAGGTGATGGGAGCAGCCACCTGACCAAAACCCCGGATAAACCTCCGGTAGTAATTGGCAAACCCTAAAAACCGCTGCACTTCTTTCACCGTGGTCGGAGTCGGCCAATTACGCACGGCTGTAACGCGATCATCCTCCATCACCACCCCAGAGGTGGAAATACGATACCCCAGGAAGGAAACGGACTGTTTGAAAAACTCACATTTCTCCGCCTTGCAATACAGGTCATGCTCCAGTAGTCGCCCAAGTACCTTACGCACCAGAGACACATGCTCCGCGCGTGTGGCAGAATAGATCAAGATGTCATCAATGTACACTACCACTCCCTGCCCGAGCAGGTCTCGGAGAATCTCATCTACGAAGGATTGAAAAATGGCTGGAGCATTCTTCAACCCGTATGGCATGATGCAGTACTCATAATGACCAGAAGTAGTACTAAATGCGGTTTTCCACTCAACATCTCCTCCCCGGATAAGTACCAGATTATACGCGCTCCTCAGGTCCAGTTTTGTGAAGAATTGCGCCCCGTGAAATGATTCCATTGCCGCAGCGATGAGAGGTAGTGGGTAACTAAACCCCACTGTGATGGAATTTAGACCTCTATAATCAATACACGGACGCAGACCTCCATCCTTCTTCTTCACAAAAAAGAAGCTTGAGGAGACGGGTGATATGGAGGGCTGAATGTACCCAGCGATTCGGAAACATATGTTTCCATCGCAACTGTCTTCTCCTGGGACAATGGATACATGTGACTCCTAGGAAGTGCAGCATTTTCCAGAAGGTTTATCGCACAGTCCTCTCGACGATGAGGTGGTAATTGGGTCGCCTTCCCTTTACTGAAGGCGATAGCCAAATCGGCATATTCAGTGGGAATGCGCACGGTGGAAACTTGGTCTGGACTCTCCACCGTAGTCGCACCAACGGCAACTCCTATACACCTACCTGAACACTCCTCTGACCACCCCTTAAGAGCCCCCTGTCGCCAGAAAATCACCGGGTTGTGTTGAGCTAACCAGGGAACCCCCAACACCACTGGAAACGCAGGTGAATCTATAAGGAACAGGCTAATCTGCTCCTTATGATCACCCTGCGTTACCATTTCCAGCAGCACCGTAGCCTCCCTAATTACTCCTGACCCTAATGGTCGGCTATCGAAGGAGTGCACGGGGAAAGGTCGATCTAACGACACCAGGGGAATCCCTAGCCTTAACGCAAGCCCATGATCCATAAAATTCCCAGCTGAGCCTGAATCGACTAGCACCTTATGCTGTAGAGATGGGGAAAAACCAGGGAAAGAAATCAATACAAACACATGACCGACAGGAAGCTCTGAATGAGTTTGGTGCTTACTCACCTGGGGTGATCGAGCAGTGTTCCGCCTGTCCTCCCGACTCCTAGACGAGTTCCTCCAGCACCGGTCGGACGTGTGCCCTTGTCGACCACAACTGGTGCAGGAGGACACTCCTCCTCCGGTCCCCCTTGAAGCCGTACCTCCTAATTCCATAGGGATAGGAACAGGGGGGCTGGGGATTGGAAACGACAGGACCTGATCCGAACGCCCGCGAGCAGCCAGCAGGTTGTCGAGACGGATAGCCAGATCGATAAGTCCATCCAGTGTGAATGTGGTGTCCCGACATGCCAGCTCCCTGCGGACGTCCTCCCTGAGACTACATCTAAAATGATCAATCAAGGCCCTGTCGTTCCATCCTGCTCCTGCTGCCCTAAGTCCTAAACTCAAGGGCAAAATCCTGTACGCTCCTCGTCTCCTGACGCAGGTGGAACAGCCGTTCACCCGCCGCCCGACCCTCGGGTGGATGGTCAAAAACAGCTCGGAATCGGCGGGTGAACTCTGGGTAATTATCCTTAGCCGAGTACGGACCATTCCATACTGCGTTGGCCCACTCGAGGGCTCGCCCAGTCAAACAGGAGACGAGGGCGCACACGCTCTCCTCTCCAGAGGGAGCAGGACGCACGGTAGCCAGGTATAGTTCCAGCTGAAGGAGGAAACCCTGGCACCCAGCCACCGATCCGTCAGTCGAAGAGCCCCAGAGCCAGATGTGGTCGCAGAAACAGGAGGTGCTGGAGAAGGGGTAGGTAGAGATGAGGTGGGGAGGCCACTCCTCTCCCATCGATCCATTCTCTCCATCATTTGGTCCATAGCAGAACCAATCCGGTGAAGCACGCTGGTATGATGGAGGACCCTCTCTTCCATCGATGGGAGAGGAGACGCTGCTGCTCCTGCTGATTCCATGGTGGTGCGGGATTCTGACACGTCTAATCAAGGTGGGTGGAATCAGGCGCAGAGAGCAGATAGCGATATAAAGTTTTCTTCTCCGGTGAACAAAATAAACAACGGTCAACCCAAATACACACAGGGTGAAATTATCCAACACAGGATAAAGACTAACCGGAGAATAAGACACACAAAACACCGACTGACAAAATAAACAATCCCGCACAAAACAAGGGCGGGACAACCTACATTAAATACAGACACTAATTAACTAAACAACACACAGGTGAAACCAATTAGACAAAACCAACAGATACACGAAAAAGGGATCGGTAGTGGCTAATAGGACGGTGACGACGACCGCCGAGCACCGCCCGAACGGGCAGGAGAGCCAACTTCGGCGGAAGTCGTGACACATCTGGAAATACCTTTCACGATGCAATGCTCACAACACATTTCATATGATTCTCTTCTCATTTGCTTCAATACATTTGACCATCACTTAATTCAATTGTGCTTAATGGTTAATCACTTAACCGTTCGGTAAACCTATAGATTTTAACTGGTTTGTCTACTATATATGGATTTTAGAGAACTACAGAAATAAAACGTGTGTTTGTAAAGTATGAACATCTAAATGTGGCCTCCTAATGGGCTCCAGAGTGGCGCAGCAGTCTAAGGCACTGCATCTCAGCGCTAGAGGTGTCACTACACACCCTGATTCGATTCCAGTCTGTATCAACAACCGGCCTTGATTAGGAGTCCCATAGGGCGGCGCACAATTGGCCCGGGTTAGGGTTTGGGTTTGGCCGGTGAATGCCGTCATTCTAAATAAGAATTTGTTCTTAGCTGACTTGCCTTGTTAAATAAAGGTTCAATAAAAATAAATAAAATAAAATGACATGTATGATATATGATAACCATAGATAATAACCACTTGTTATTGCTAATTGATTTCACACAGGGGCAACCACAATTTGTCACCATATAAAAGGGTGTGTAAACACTTGCACTTTCTTTCAACATGGAGCAGGATAGACAGCAAGGGAGAAGAAGAAATCAAATAGCTCAGAGAGGTGGACATGGGCCCCGTCAAAGAGGTGGACATCAGAGAGAGGGAGGCAGACGGCGGGAACTGTTGTATCTAATGAAGTCCGGGCCATCGTTGTTGATCATATGGTAAACAGAGGCCTTACCATGGCAGAGACCGCCCGATTAGTTCACCCCAATCTGAGAAGATCAATTGTCAACTGCCTCCATACTCTCCTTTCCTTAACCCACTTGAGGAATGGGAGGTGGAAGGTATACGATTGCCATCCCCATGAGTTTACCACCCTCCTTCTGGCCAAGGATGAGGCATACGACGACATCAATTCAGACCAATGTCAAGCTTGGATTCGCAATGCCAAAAGCTATTTCACACGGTGCATGAACAACATTCACTTTGATGTGGATGAGAATTTATGGCCAAATGCTCAAAACAGGCTTGATGCAAATTAATGTGTGCTAAAAGTTTTAGGTTTTAGGTTAGGTTTTATTTTAATTTAATTTGTTTAATTTAATTTTGGGACATTTGATTAGACAGTACACATACGTTGCAACTGAAATAAAAGTAACAATTAGCTAATTGCCAATGTCAGGCTGGGTCAGTAGCTAGCTCTATTTGCCATATTCCATAATAAAAAATGTTTATTTGTTAGCTTGCTAGCTTATAATGTGGCTAATTAAAGTAGCCTAACTTTTTCCTGTCTAGCTAGGCAGCTAGAGGGCAAAGTTAGCTAGCTTATAAATGGTGCTCAAATTCGAATACAACTTTGTTTATCTAGCCTAGCTATAGTTTGCCATATGACTTTTGGTTTTATATATTTAAATTAAATCATAAAGTTTGCTTACCTTAATACATTGAAAAATAACATGCTTATTGGTTGGCTATTTGCAAGTTCAACTACCAACTACTATCAAATTTGAATTGAGCAAAAGGTTCTATCTAGAGACCCTTTTTATCTATGAGTGCATGCTTTTATTAAACACAATTTCCTCTTGCTTCTAGCTAGCATTTAGTTTGCAACAGCACAGGTTTGTATGATATGTTTCGTATTGCGTCAGACAACAACATTGATGAATACGCTGATTCGGTGTGCGAGTTCATTAGAATGTGAGTTGAAGATGTCGTTCCCATAGCAACGATTAAAACATTCCCAAACCAGAAACCGTGGATTGATGGCAGCATTCGCGTGAAACTGAAAGCGCGAACCACTGCTTTTAATCAGGGCAAGGTGACTGGTAATATGACCGAATACAAACAGTGCAGCTATTCCCTCCGCAAGGCTATCAAACAAGCTAAGCGTCAGTATAGAGACAAAGTAGAATCTCAATTCAACGGCTCAGACACAAGAGGTATGTGGCAGGGTCTACAGTCAATCACGGACTACAAACAGGAAACCAGCCCAGTCACGGACCAGGATGTCTTGCTCCCAGGCAGACTAAATAACTTTTTTGCCCGCTTTGAGGACAATACAGTGCCACTGACACGGCCTGCAACGAAAACATGCGGACTCTCCTTCACTGTAGCCGAGGTGAGTAAAACATTTAAACGTGTTAACTCTCGCAAGGCTGCAGGCCCAGACGGTATCCCCAGCCGCGCCCTCAGAGCATGCGCAGACCAGCTGGCTGGTGTGTTTACGGACATATTCAATCAATCCCTATACCAGTCTGCTGTTCCCACATGCTTCAAGAGGGCCATCATTGTTCCTGTTCCCAAGAAAGCTAAGGTAACTGAGCTAAACGACTACCGCCCCGTAGCACTCACTTCGTCATCATGAAGTGCTTTGAGAGACTAGTCAAGGACCATATCACCTCCACCCTACCTGACACCCTAGACCCACTCCAATTTGCTTACCGCCCAAATAGGTCCACAGACGATGCAATCTCAACCACACTGCACACTGCCCTAACCCATCTGGATCAGAGGAATACCTATGTGAGAATGCTGTTCATCGATTACAGCTCGGCATTTAACACCATAGTACCCTCCAAGCTCGTCATCGAGCTCGAGACCCTGGGTCTCGACCCCGCCCTGTGCAACTGGGTACTGGACTTCCTGACGGGCCGCCCCCAGGTGGTGAGGGTAGGCAACAACATCTCCACCCCGCTGATCCTCAACACTGGGGCCCCACAAGGGTGCGTTCTGAGCCCTCTCCTGTACTCCCTGTTCACCCACGACTGCGTGGCCACGCACGACTCCAACTCAATCATCAAGTTTGCGGACGACACAACAGTGGTAGGCTTGATTACCAACAACGACGAGACGGCCTACAGGGAGGAGGTGAGGGCCCTCGGAGTGTGGTGTCAGGAAAATAACCTCACACTCAACGTCAACAAAACTAAGGAGATGATTGTGGACTTCAGGAAACAGCAGAGGGAACACCCCCCTATCCACATCGATGGAACAGTAGTGGAGAGGGTAGTAAGTTTTAAGTTCCTCGGCATACACATCACAGACAAACTGAATTGGTCCACTCATACAGACAGCATTGTGAAGAAGGCGCAGCAGCACCTCTTCAACCTCAGGAGGCTGAAGAAATTCGGCTTGTCACCAAAAGCACTCACAAACTTCTACAGATGCACAATCGAGAGCATCCTGGCGGGCTGTATCACCGCCTGGTACGGCAACTGCTCCGCCCACAACCGTAAGGCTCTCCAGAGGGTAGTGAGGTCTGCACAACGCATCACTGGGGGCAAACTACCTGCCCTCCAGGACACCTACACCACCCGATGTTACAGGAAGGCCATAAAGATCATCAAGGACAACAACCACCCGAGCCACTGCCTGTTCACCCCGCTATCATCCAAAAGGCAAGGTCAGTACAGGTGCATCAAAGCTGGGACCAAGAGACTGAAAAACAGCTTCGATCTCAAGGCCATCAGACTGTTAAACAGCAACCACTAACATTGAGTGGCTGCTGCCAACACACTGACTCAACTCCAGCCACTTTAATAATGGGAATTGATGGGAAATGATGTAAAATATATCACTAGCCACTTTAAACAATGCTACCTAATATAATGTTTACATACCCTACATTATTCATCTCATATGTATACGTATATACTGTACTCTATATCATCTACTGCATCCTTATGTAATACATGTATCACTAGCCACTTTAACTATGCCACTTTGTTTACATACTCATCTCATATGTATATACTGTACTCGATACCATCTACTGTATCTTGCTTATGCTGCTCTGTACCATCACTCATTCATATATCTTTATGTACATATTTTTTATCCCCTTACACTTGTGTATAAGACAGTAGTTTTGGAATTGTTAGTTAGATTACTTGTTGGTTATTACTGCATTGTCGGAACTAGAAGCACAAGCATTTCGCTACATTTCGCATTAACATCTGCTAACCATGTGTATGTGACAAATAAATTTGATTTGATTTGACCTTGCAGTTTGCCAATCAGACAATGGAAGCAATGTTGCAAAATGCGAATTCGATCTCCCCCCTGGCAAAGATAGTTAATGGTGTCGGGTGTCAGCTAGCTATTTTCCTGACCAGGTGAAATTATGCAGCATCATTAATGTGGACATGAATGTCAATGCAAAATAGCTAAAAATACATTTAAAGGGAGCTAGTTAGCTGTAATTTCAGAGTTTTATTTGACTGTGTTAGCTTTTGTTAGCTGTTGTTTGCTAAAATCCACATTACATTCAAGGTTATTTGCCTTCACTGGGTATCAGTGTCTTTGGAAAGTATTCAGACCCCTTTTTTTACACATTTTGTTACGTTACAGCCTTATTCTAAAATGTATTAAATAAATAAAAAATCCTCAACAATTTACACACAACACACAATTATGACAGAGCAAAAACAGGTTTTTAGAAACACCTTTACATAAGTATTCAGACCCTTTGCTAAAAGACTCGAAGTTGAGCTCAGGTGCATCCTGTTTCCATTGATCATCCTTGAGATGTTTCTACAACTTGATTTGTGTCCATGTGTGGTACATTTAATTGATTGTACATGATTTGGAAAGGCAGACACCTGTCTATATAAGGTCCCACAGTTGACAGTGCATGTCAGAGCAAAAACCAAGCCATGAGGTCAAAGGAATTGTCCATAGAGCTCCGAGACAGGATTGTGTTGAGGCACAGATCTGGGGAAGGGAACCAAAACATTGGTGGATGTTTGTTCACTAAGAGATAAAGCATCCTAAACAGCAGCTTTATAGAAAACACTTCCAGACGAAATCTTACCATTGGAGCTGGAGGTGGTCAAAATGAAACATCTGGGCCAGTCTGAGCTTCATAATAGGCTGAAAACCCCTGTCCCCAAACAGTCATCAGCCCAACAGCTGCATGCAGTGCATTACACATAGCTGCAGTGAATAGGGGGCGTAGTGACATTCCTATAGAGAGCTTTAGAGAGGAATAAGGCTTTATTTGGGGCTCCATCAAAACAGGGCTAAGAGGGATTAAATGGGACAGAATCCAAACCATCTGTGTCCCCGCCGTGCCACTCGCTGACCAGCGGTCTCAGCCGCCATGGACAGAGACCTTGTGGAAAACAGTGGCACCTACAGCCACCTACAGCCTCCATCTAACTACTTTATCATCCTCCCTCATCACCCTCTGCTTCTCCCTCTCTTGTTCTCATTCTATCCCCATCTCTCATACTCTCTTATAGATTAACTCAATCTCCCCCCCTCTCTCTCCCTTAATCCATCTTTCAGTTCCTCCCTTTCACTTTCTCTAATTTCCTCTCCCTCTGTCACTCTCCCTCACTCTCTTGAACAATCATCCCTCCCTCCCTCCTAGTGGTGGTTTGTAGGTCTCTTCCTACACAGAAGTTGTTCTGATTTGGGTCACACGACTCAGGAGAGAGAAGAGCTATATTAGTTATAGCAGGCAGCAGGTCAGTCCCACAGTGCTGCATACATGGTACAACTGATACAGAGCACTAAATCACCATCCACTTTCTCCAAGTCTACAAAACACCCAGGAACACATGTGCTTTCTGTGATGACTTTCATTGATTTTAAGGATGAGAGAACCCTGTGTGTGACACATAAAAACAATATGCCACTCCCTGTCTGATACAGACAGGGTGGGGACTTCTAGCTTGATTTCAGTGGTGGCTTCGCTGTTCTATACATATAAGTTATTTGTGACATACCAATAAGCAATATGATCCAAATACAGAACAGAGTAGGATACGGAAAGAGCAGTAGAAAATGAGGGAAAAAAGGCCAAATGCAGGTACGTGGGTGGGTACATTTCAGCCATTTTGCAAATGCTCTTATCCAGAGCGATTTACAGGAGGAGCACAGAAAGATTTTTCACCTAGTCGGCTCAGCGATTCGACCCAGACAATTTGGTTACTGGCCCAACACTCTCAACCGCCAGGCTACCTGCCGCCGGGGGTACTGGGTATAGCTTCAGAGAAAATCAAAAACACTCTAATTCAAGGCAGGAGCTCAGCTGCATACTGTCCAATAGCTTCAGACATTATTATTTGTCAACCTATTTGTTAAATAAATAGTCTTGTTAATGATTTGAGTAGAATACATTGTAGCTGTATGGCTGATTGAATTATCTCAATAGGGATGGATGCAGCAGTCATGCAGATATGATCTGGGCCCAATAGCAGGGCGAGTTCATCCATCCACCCAGAATTATGTGGCCTAAAATAACAATTAAGAAGGAAATCATGTCATATTAGGGAACACAAAAGCTGACTGATACTGGCCAAACCACTCTCTCTCTCCTGACCAGACAGAGTAAATTGGGGATAATTCCATTAGGGCTCTTTAAATAGAGGTTTTATGGCCCAGGAATGACACTGTTACCATAACAGCACGCACAGCTGGACCTTGTGAGTAGGCACCAGGGTTTAGTTTGCATTGTCAATGATCCCATGTCTACAGATTGAGGTATCCAGAACACTCAACAGAGCTGAGCTCAGGAAGAGATGACCCCTTCTGAGTCCCAAAGACACTGTTCTGTTTTTTTTCTGCTTCAACTGTCTATGGAGAAACAGGATCAGCCGTTACACTATTGTGCTTGACGTGAAAGAAAACAACACACAAACACATGCACGCACACACCCACAGCAATATGTATCCCCCATGACAGGGTAGGTGTGATCTGTGAAGGCTTGGCATTTCCAAAGAGTGTGCTCTACACCAATTAACCTTTAAGAGTGAGAAAAGATGTAAAGCTCGGTTTTGGCTCACATTGACAGAGGTCTTGAAAGACTGACGTTAACTAAAAACGAAAATCATTTTGATCTGTGAAAACTTTGTCTCCTACAGTGTATCAACAACGTGTGTGTGTGTGTGTGTGTGTGTGTGTGTGTGTGTGTGTGTGTGTGTGTGTGTGTGTGTGTGTGTGTGTGTGTGTGTGTGTGTGTGTGTGTGTGTGTGTGTTTAGTTACAAGAATTTCTGGGCGTAGTGATGAGATACAGTAAGCATTAGAGAGGGTGTGCGGCAGGGTGGGTGTTTGGAGCAGCCTCTTATAGCTCTCTGTGGAACACACTTGAGATTATGATGTAATCTCTGTGACCTGCTTCCACCCCGATGACATCAGATTCACATCTGGATGAGAGACGAGAGACCCACCCCCGGACCCCGGTCCTGTCGGTGAGATTATCTCTACCAAGAAACTCAGTCCCTGGCCAGCAAGAGAGCAAGAGCAAGCGAGCGAGAGGAAGAGAGCAAAAGAGCAATGCTGAGAGAGGAGAAAGAAGAAAATGTAGAAAAAGAGAATTAGAGCAGACAGTCGCAGGTTTCCGTCACCTCCCCAAACGGACTCTCAAAGGGAACATTTGTGACAAACTCTGACAATAAGAAACACATTAGCCATAGTAATCAGCTTACACGTGAGCCAACACCAACAACAACAACAATTAACAGCTCATATCACACCAACACACAAAGATCAGTCAAAATAATAGGTCTGGATAATAGCACTTAACTTGGAAGGAAAATGTAGTTTGAATCGTGTGATATTTCTCTCCCAGAGAAACTGAATGTATCAGGATATTCTAGTGGAAGGCTATGCCAAAACACTATCTCATCATTACAGAATGTGCCGGCAGTGGTCTGTGATTGCCCTGCCCACCAGAACAGAGGAAAATAAAGCCAATCATATCTATGGGGCTAGACAGACTCGAGGATTGTGAGGATTGTAAAAACAATCACTGAGTGAAGTGTGACTCCAAAAAGTCTAAATTCTATTGAGTTTAGTTCTATAACACGACTATAACACGACTATGGAATGTTGGAACTGGTCTATGCAGGGTAATAGTGCCATCTGCTGGTATAATAAGAGAAAAAAATTAAAGGCAGTGCTTGACTTGGACTGAAATACGTGCCGATATTCATTTTGGGTGCTGGTACTGTTTACATTTAGGTGCAGGAGCTCCACAATACTTTTTAGCTAATATTCTAGAGGTGGAATAGGAGCTCAAGCAGTAGAAAAGCTCAAGTGAGCTCCTGCCCAAGTCAAGCACTGATTAAAGGCCCAATGCAGCCATTTTTTATCTCAAGATCAAATAATTTCTGGGTAACAATTAAGTACCTTACTGTTGTTTTGTTCAATTAAAATGGTCAAAATGGTCTTAGTAAATAGCAATTTCTCAAGCAAGAATTTTGCTTGAACAGTCTGGGAGTGGTTTGAGTTAGGTGCCTAATAGAAGTTTTCAGGTTACAGATCCCTATCTGTTATTGGCAGAGGTTTGAAAGTCTCTTTATTATTGGTATATTAACCTATACCACCTGGTGATGTCGCCAGACAGGCTAAAACTCCATCCCACCAAAACAGGCTCTTACACTGAAACACTGCGTTCCACAGGGATGCTGGCCCATGTTGTCTCCAATGCTTCCCACAGTTTGTGTCACATCTGCTCCCGCTCTTCCCTCCCCTTGGCGCTTGAAGGCGCCAGGTTGCCCTGCATCATGCACTCCTGCCATCCATCATGCACACCTGCCTTCCCTCATCACGCGCATCAGCGTTAGTGGACTCACCTGGAGTCACTTATCACCTGTTCATTTCCTCCCCTATATCTGTCAGTCCCCAGCTCTGTTCCCTGCTGCTGCATTGTATTGTTTTTGTCTTTAGTATTAGTTTGCTGACGCTGTTCCTGTCTCGTTCCATGTCCGTCTTTATTAAATGTTTGACTCCCCGTACCTGCTTCGTCTCTCCAGCGTCATCGCATATGAAAAGTTGTATAAAGTTGGCTGGATGTCCTTTGGGTGGTGGACCATTCTTGATACACACGGGAAACTGTTGACCGTGAAAATCCCAGCAGCGTTGCAGTTCTTGACACAAACCGGTGCGCCTGGCACCTACTACCATACCCTGTTCAAAGGCACTTAAAACTTTTTTCTTCTCATTCACCCACCGAATGGCACACATACACAATCCATGTCTCAATTGTCTCGAGCCTTAAAAATCCTTCTTTAACCTGCCTCCTCCCCTTCATCTACACTGATTGAAGCGGATTTAACAAGTGACATCAATAAGCGATCATAGCTTTCACCTGGATTCACCTAGTCAGTGTATGTCATGGAAAGAGCAAGTGTTCTTAATGTTTTTTATACTCAGTGTATATAAAACACAGGGCCTTGAAGACAGATCGGCGATGGGAGGGGTTTAGTGGCATTGCATTCTGTATCACTTTTAGAAAGGGTTGAAAATAGTTAGAACATTTTCAAAGTCCATATTTCAAACCAGACTGTTGTTCCTACTGTCTTTCACTCTGTGGAGCTTTTCCTGCGTTCAGCGCGTTGGTTAGCATGGAGTGTTTTTTCAATGCAGTAGATAGTGGTGTAGGACTTACATCTCACAGATCATGTCTGCAGGCCCCTGAACCTGGCCGACCACAGTGCCCTTGTTGGTGTTCTTTACCCAGCCACACAGACCCAGTCTCAGACCCTCCTTTTCTGTGTACTGTAGAGAAGATGAGAGAGAGAGAGCAATGAAGATGATTCATACAGTCATGAGTGATATCACTAGGCACTATACTGTTGGTTGGCATCTCCTCTGTGAAAGTGCGAGGGGTGGGCACTTAATATAGCAGAGTAGAATTGTTATTATGTTCATTGACTGAAATTCAGCTATAGGGTCTTGTGGGAGAAACTTACCATTCTGAAACAGACCCCTACAAGAAACAGAGAAAATGTGATTAGACCCACGATTGGCTCAGTCGGTAGAGCATGGCGCTTGCAACGCCAAGCGTCGTGGGTTCGATTCCCGCTGGGACCACCCATATGTAAAAGTAGTGGCTCCAGCCGACTTGTAAGTCGCTTTGGACAAAAGCGTCTGCTAAATGGGATATATATATTAATGACAAATATAATAGGCTATATCACTTATTAGCTTATACAGTTGACTGAGTCTTCACTTATGATGATAGATTCCATATTGACTGTACTAAGAGTTCTGTGGGTGTAAACTAATAACTAACTGCAGGATTGTAAACAGAATGTGGGTGTAATAATGCAGTAGCAAGCTATTGGGTTGTTAGAACCTGTAGGCTCTGCGTCATTGAAGGCAAGTGTAAATCAGAGACTTCTAACAAGCAAGTGTTACTTTGCTTATTTAGTGAAATGCAGTACGCTTATAAAAACACCGAGCAATGGACACTTGCAAGCACCTAAATTAAGAAACACAGATCATTTTACAGTATGGTCACTCACAACGGGAATACTGTGCAATTAATAATTACAAGCAACTTGAAGACACCAACCTTGGACATGGCCAAAAATCTCAAAATCTACAGAACACAATTTTGCACCAGCTGCGTCATTGGACATGGTGAATTCAACAGTTGTCCAGAATAATCTCAGGAGGAACTGGCAAAAGAAAAGCTTGTGCCACTTTGTCCACTAGATGGCAGAAAAAAACATCCTGTCTCATTTGGCCCCCAGCTCTACTGCTGTTTTTAGACATATTTCCTAAAACACTCATATCTTGTATAGCCATGGTAAGTGCCAGCCATTGGGGGGGGGAGCATACAAGCAAAACAGCGTAAAGTGTCAAAGTCTGTATTAGTGGGGGTGTTCATGTTGAAAAAGAGCATTTGGGTGAATGTTCAGCAAATAACTGGCTGGATGGAAACGAGAGTTGATTTGATAGATCCCCCAGGGTCTGAAATTAAATACAAACAAACATAACCTACTTAACCTATAAAATACAGTGCAGAGCGGATATATACCCAACACATACAAATAAATACAAGTGTAAATCAGATGAACGCACACACACACACACATACTGTCACGCCTTGGTCTTAGTATTTTGTGTTTTCGTTGATTAGTTGGTCAGGCCAGGGTGTGACATGGGTTTATGTTGTTGTATTTCATGGTGGGGTTTTTGTAGTATTTGGGATTGCGGCTGAGCAGGGGTGTTGTATAGGCTTGGCTGCCTGAGGCGGTTCTCAATCAGAGTCAGGTGATTCTCGTTGTCTCTGATTGGGAACCGTATTTAGGTAGCCAGGGTTTCACTTTGTATTTCGTGGGTGATTGTTCCTGTCTCTGTGTAGTGTTCACCAGATAGGCTGTAATAGGTTTCACGTTCCGTTTTGTTGTTTTTGTATTTATAAGTTATTTCGTGTATCGTCATTTGTTCCATTAAAGAACATGAGTAACCAACACGCTGCATTTCGGTCTGACTTTCTTTCGACAAACAAAGAACGCCGTTACAGAATTACCCACCACACACGGACCGAGCAGCGTGTTAACAGGCAGATGGAGCAGCGAAGGGAGGACGTTATGGACAGCAGAGGATTGGAGTATACGACGTGGGAAGAAATAGACAGGTGGGCGGCCGACCCAGAGAGAGTGCTGGAGCCCGCCTGGGATTCGCTGGAGCAGTGCGAAGAGGGCTATAGGATAATGGAGTCGAAAAGAGTGACACGGCGGCGCAGAGCGAAACCAGAAAATCAGCCCCAAAAATTTCTTGGGGGGGGGGGGCTCAGAGGGAGAGTGGCTGAGTCAGGAGACAGACCTGAGCCAACTCTCCCTGTTTATCGTGAGGAGCCAAGGAGGAGACCAGAACCGGTGTTGGAGGTGAGCGAATCAGAGACTGTGAAGGAGTTAATGGGGAATTTGGCGGAGAGAGTAATGAGGGAGTTGCTAGTTTGGTGCTTTAGGTATAAGATTCATCCGACGGAGCGTGTCGGGGATTTAATGGCACCTGGGTCAGCGCTCCATACTAGTCCTGAGGTGCGTGTTAGTCGGCTGGTGAAAAATGTGCCAGCTTCACGCACTAGGCCTCCTGTGTACCTACCTAGCCTTGCACGTCCTGTGCCAGTCCTGCTCTCAGGCTTTCCAGTACACCTTCACGGTCCAGTCCATCCTGTGCCACCTTCACACACCAGTCCTCCGATGGTAGCTCCCCGCACCAGGCTTCCTGTGCGTGTCCTCGATCCAGTACCACCAGTTCCAGTACCACGCACCAGGCCTTCAGTGCGCCTCGCCTGTTCAGCGCAGCCAGCGCTTTCTCCCTCTCTTGCGCTGTCGGAGTCTCCCGCCTGTTCAGCGTTTCTAGAGCCTTCCTCCTCTACAGCGCTGCCGGAGCCTCCTGCCTGTTCGGAGCAGCCTGAGCTGCCAGTCTGCATGGAGCAGCTAGATCTGCCAGTCTGCATGGAGCAGCTAGAGCTGCCAGTCTGCATGGAGCAGCTAGAGCTGCCAGTCTGCATGGAGCAGCTAGAGCTGCCTGTCTGCATGGAGCAGCCAGAGCTGCCAGTCTGCATGGAGCAGCTAGAGCTGTCAGTCTGCTTGGAGCAGCCAGAGTTGCCAGTCTGCATGGAGTTGCCAGTCTGCATGGAGTTGCCAGTCTGCATGGAGTTGCCAGTCTGCATGGAGTTGCCAGTCTGCAAGGAGCTGCCAGTCTGCAAGGAGCTGCCAGTCGGCAAGGAGCTGCCAAAGCTGTTAGTCTGCATGGAACAGTCAGAGCTGTCAGTCTGCAAGAAGCCGCCAGAGCTGTCAATCTGCATGGAGCAGCCAGAGCCGCCAGTCAGCATGGAGCAGCCAGAGCCACCAGTCAGCATGGAGCAGCCAGAGCCGTCAGTCAGCATGAAGCAGCCAGAGCCGTCAGTCTTCCAGACTCTTCCAGATCTGCCAGTCAGCCAGACTCTTCCAGATCTGCCAGACAGCCAGACTCTTCCAGATCTGCCAGTCAACCAGACTCTTCCAGATCTGCCAGTCAGCCAGAATCTTCCAGATCTGCCAGTCAGCCAGACCCTTCCAGATCTGCCAGTCAGCCAGACTCTTCCAGATCTGCTATTCAGCCAGACTCTTCCAGATCTGCCAGTCAGCCAGACTCTTCCAGATCTGCCAGTCAGCCAGACTCTTCCAGATCTGCCAGTCAACCAGACTCTTCCAGATCTGCCAGTCAACCAGACTCTTCCAGATCTGCTATTCAGCCAGACTCTTCCAGATCTGCCAGTCAGCCAGACTCTTCCAGATCTGCCAGTCAGCCAGACTCTTCCAGATCTGCCAGTCAGCCAGACTCTTCCAGATCTGCTATTCAGCCAGACTCTTCCAGATCTGCCAGTCAGCCAGACTCTTCCAGATCTGCCAGTCAGCCAGACTCTTCCAGATCTGCCAGTCAACCAGACTCTTCCAGATATGCCAGTCAACCAGACTCTTCCAGATCTGCTATTCAGCCAGACTCTTCCAGATCTGCCAGTCAGCCAGACTCTTCCAGATCTGCCAGTCAGCCAGACTCTTCCAGATCTGCCAGTCAACCAGACTCTTCCAGATCTGCTAGTCAACCAGACTCTTCCAGATCCGCCAGTCAGCCAGACTCTTCCAGATCTGCCAGTCAACCAGACTCTTCCAGATCTGCCAGTCAACCAGACTCTTCCAGATCTGCTATTCAGCCAGACTCTTCCAGATCTGCCAGTCAGCCAGACTCTTCCAGATCTGCCAGTCAGCCAGACTCTTCCAGATCTGCCAGTCAGCTGTTATGTTGTTGTATTTCATGGTGGGGTTTTTGTAGTATTTGGGATTGCGGCTGAGTAGGGGTGTTGTATAGGCTTGGCTGCCTGAGGCGGTTCTCAATCAGAGTCAGGTGATTCTCGTTGTCTCTGATTGGGAACCGTATTTAGGTAGCCAGGGTTTCACTTTGTATTTCGTGGGTGATTGTTCCTGTCTCTGTGTAGTGTTCACCAGATAGGCTGTAATAGGTTTCACGTTCCGTTTTGTTGTTTTTGTATTTATAAGTTATTTCGTGTATCGTCATTTGTTCCATTAAAGAACATGAGTAACCAACACGCTGCATTTCGGTCCGACTTTCTTTCGACAAACGAAGAACGCTGTTACACACACACACACACACATACACACAGCAAGCACAGAGATACTGATACACATCAGAACAGCACAGCAGTGAAACTCATATTATATTCAGAAAACGTCTGAAAAGAATGCTTAATCACAAAATAGCTTGTTTGTAGAGGCATATTAGATAAATGACCCATGCAATCTTGGTAGCTAACCACCACAACCCTGCAGCTGTTTGATAACTTTTAGCTTCATCTATACCTGCAGCTGTCTATCACTTGTCTCAGGCTGATATACCGGCTAACATGAAGCTACCTATCTGAGCTACCAGTAACTAGAATACAGTGTTAACCTGGGGCTAAATGATAACTAGGGCTCTCTGCCAACCTGGGGCCCCTTAGCTATGACCTGCTGACTCAGAAACATGAGGTGAACTGGACTCCTGATTGAACTTTGCCTGAAGCATCAACTTCACACTGACTTTGAATGCAAAAGTATAAATAGCACACATGTGCCATTTCTTAACCCGTGGAATGAATTTCCACTCCAGATCCCAGAAAATAAATCCTTCCACTCACATTGACTCATAACCCAAGCAATACTTATTTACATATCCAAAATACAATTACATTAAAATATATTCATATTTACTACCACTTTCAAATTAAAATACAGTTCTTTTACAACATATCCAGCAGAAAAAAACGTATTTGCATAAATATTACCCCATTATATTCTAAACATGAACTGATACTTTCCGGTTTAGAAAAGTTAACTTTTATGCTCAAGCCCAGAACATCCATGTGCTTCCTCCTACAGCAAATACCATCCTTAGGTTCCCAGTGGGTGTAATAATGCAGCAACAAGCTCTTAGGTTGTTAGAATCATTATGCTATGTGTCCCTGTCCATACATCCAGCTGGGTTCTCAGTACATCGCGCAGACAGGAATAAAGAACTCTCCGGGAAGAAGCAAGGCGGTGGTGTCTGTTTCATGAGTAACTAATCATGGTGTGATTGTGATAACGTAGATGACCTCAAGTCCTTTTGTTCACCCGACCGAGAATATCTCACAATCAAAAGTCAACCTTATTACCTCCCAAGAGAATTCTCTTCAGTTATAGTCACAGCTGTGTATATTCCCCCTCAAGCATATACCACGGCGGCCCTCAAGGAACTACACTGGACTTTGTGCAAAGTGGAAACCACATTTCTTGAGTGTTACGTTCCTCAGTTTCTGTGTTGTGGTTTTGTTTGTATGTGTGTGTTTCAGGATGGCGTTCTGAAATTCCCCCAAGCAGCTGATTGGTCGGTCCCATTGCTAATTGGAGCTGACTCCGCCGCCTCGTCAGGATACAGCTGTATCCCATTACAGACTCCTTATCCAGCTATATAAGCCAGTGTTCTGTTGCTCAGAAAGGAGATGATTAGTATGTCCTGTGTTGGTTGTTGCTGAGAGAGAGTGTATATGGTTATGTCCTGTATTCTGTGTTTGTTGCTCAGAGAGATCTTCTTTAGTGTCCTGAGTTAGCTGTTTCGCAGAGTTTTATTTGTGAAGTATATTGTAGCGGTCCTGCGGAGGTATGTTTATGTCCAAAGGTCTGTTTTGATTATTGAACTTGTTTGTATTATTCTGTTTCATTTGTTCCCAGGGAGGAAGGGGAAGGCACCTAGGGAGTGCTTAGGCAAGAGGCCTGCGGGCATGCATAACCCATAGTATTTACTGTCTATACACACTAGAATAGACCAGGGCGGACCACCCCCTTGTATTTTGGTTAGCGCACCAGGTTGTGCTAAGCTAGGTAAGCAGTGGGTAGGTAGATGGGGCTTTGACATTTAATTTTGGTTCCGTTCAGCCCTTTTTCCCCAAAATGACTGTGTGACGGAATACATTTCCAGTAAACGGTAAATTCTCTGCCTTTGTCATCCTTACTCGCACCTACAGTCACATACCGCTTTCACTCCATGGGGAGTTGAGTTGTAAGCAGGGTGTTGCGTTCCCTCTTCCTAGAGGCGTATGTAACACTGAGGTTGCATTTATTGTGGCTGGGGATTTCTATTAACATTTTGACTGTAGTACTCGCACTACAAGAACTCTCAACCATTGTTACTCTCCCTTCCAGGATGGCTACAAGGCCCTCCCCCGCCCTCCCTTCAGCAAATCAGATCATGACTCCATTGTACTCCTCCCTTCCTATAAGCGTACACTCAAACAGGAAGTACCCGTGCTAAGGTCTATTCAACGCTGGTCTGACCAATCAAAATCCATGCATCAAGATTGTTTTGTTCACGAGGACTGGGATATGTTGACATTGACATATACACGGACATGGTGACTGAGTTCATCAGAAAGTGTATATTGGATGTTGTTCCCACTGTGACTATTAAAACCT
Source organism: Oncorhynchus masou masou (assembly GCF_036934945.1). Taxonomy (NCBI): domain Eukaryota; kingdom Metazoa; phylum Chordata; class Actinopteri; order Salmoniformes; family Salmonidae; genus Oncorhynchus; species Oncorhynchus masou. Next base: position 45,552,597 of record NC_088235.1, on the reverse strand, counting down.
ACCCAAACCAAAAAGCATGGATAGATGACAGCATTCGTGTAAAACTGAAAGCGCTAACCACCGCATTTAACCAAGGCAAGGTGACTGGGGATATGGTCAAATACAAACAGTGTAATTATTCCCTCCGTAAGACAATCACACAGGCAAAATGTCAGTACAGAGACAAAGTGGAGACGCAATTCAACGGCTCAGACACGAGATGTATATGGCAGGGTCTACAGACAATCATGGATTACAAAGGGTAAACGAGCCACGTTGCAGACACCGATGTCTTGCTCCCGGACAAGCTAAACACCTTCACCCGCTTTGAGGATAACACAGTGCCACTGACACGGTCTGCTCCCAAGGACTGTGGGCTCTCGTTCTCCGTGGCCGACGTGAGTAAGACATTTAAGTGTACTAACCCTCACAAGGCTGCAGGTCCAGACGGCATTCCTAGCCATGTCCTCAATCTCTCCCTATCCCAGTCTGCTGTCCCCACTTGCTTCAAGATGTCCACCATTGTTCCTGTACCCAAGAAGGCAAGGTTACTGAACTAAATGACTATCGCTCTGTGGCACTCACTTCTGTCATCATGAAGTGCATTGAGAGTCTAGTTAAGGATCATATCACCTCCACCTTACCTGACACCATAGACCCACTTCAATTTGCATACCGCCCAAATAGACCCACAGATGATGTAATCGCCATTGCACAGCACACTGCCCTACCCCTCTGGACAAGAGGAATACCTATGGAAGAATTCTGTTCATTGACTACAGCGCAGCCTTCAACACCATAGTACCTTCCAAGCTCATCATTAAGCTCTGGGCCCTGGATCTGAACCCTGCCCTGTGCAACTGGGTCCTGGAGTACCTGACGGGCCATCCCCAGGTGGTGAAGGTACAACACAGGGGCCTCACAAGGGTGCATGTTCAGCCCCCTACTGTACTCCCTGTTCACCCATGACTGCTTGGCCACACACACCTTCAACTCAATCATCAAGTTTGCAGATGACACAACAGTTGCAGGCCTGATTACCAACAATGACGTGACAGCCTACAGGGAGGAGGTGAGGGCCCTGGCGGAGTGGAACCAAGAAAATAACCTCTCCCTCAACATCAACAAAATGAAGGCGCTGATCATGGACTTCAGGAGACAACATAGAGAGCACACATTGACGGGACCGCAGTGGAGAAGGTGAAAAGCTTCAAGTTCCTCAGCGTACACATCACTGATAATCTGAAATGGTCCACCCACACAGACAGTGTGGTGAAGAAGATGCAATAGCGCCTCTTCAACTTCAGGAGGCTGAAGAAATCTGGCTGGGCCCCTAAGACCCTCACAAACTTTTACAGATGTACAATTGAGAGCATTCTGTTGGGCGGTATCACCGCCTGGTACGACAACTGCACCGTCCACAACCACAGGGCTTTCCAGAGAGTGGTGTGGTCTGCCCAACGCATCACCAGGGGCACACTGCCTGCCGTACAGGACATCTACAGCACCTGATGTCACCGGAAGGCCAAAAAGAACATCAAGGACATCAAGCACCGAGCCACAGCCTGTTCACCCCACTATCATCCAGAAGGCGAGGTCAGTACAGGTGCATCAAATCTGGGATGAGAGACAGAAGCTGTTTTTCAATCTCAAGGCCATCAGACTGTTAAATAGCCATCACTTGCCAGCTACCACCCAGTTACTCAATCTTAGAGGCTGCTGCCCTATGTACATAGACATGGAATCACTGGTCACTTTAATAATGTTTACATAATGTTTTACTCATTTCATATGTATATTCTGTACTCTACTGCATTTTCGTCAATGCCCTCAGACATTCCTATATTTATATATTTCTTAAATAATGGAATTAACTTTTATATTTGTATGTATTGTTGTTTATTGTTAGATACTACTGCACTGTTGGAGCTAGGAACACAAGCATTTCGCTACACCCGCAATACCATCTGATAAATATGTGTATGTGTTCCAATAAAATGTGATTTGATTTGAAGGCAAGTGTAAATTAGAGACTCTTAGCAAGCAAGTGTTACTTTGCTTATTTAGTGAAGTGCACTACGCTTATAAAAACACAGAGCAATGGACACTTGCAAGCACCTATATTAAGTAACACAGATCATTTAACAGTATGGTCACTCACAACAGGAAAACTGTGCAATTAAGAACTACAAGCAACTTGAAGACACCAACAGTTGTCCAGAATAATGTCAGGAGGAACTGGCAAAAGAAAAGCTTGAGCCACTTTGTCCACTAGATGGCAGACAAACCATCCTGTCTCATTTGACCCAAAGCGGAATGCTGTTTTTAGACATATTTCCTGAAACACTCATATCTTGGATAACCATGGTAAATGCCAGCCATTGGAAGAAGAAAAAAGCACCCAAGCAAACCACAGTCAATTGTTTGTATTAGTGAGGATGAAAAATAACATTTAGGTGAAGGTTCAGCAAATGTCTGGCTCTATCTGATGGAAACGAGTTGATTTGATAGACCCCGTTGTCCTGTTGGAAGGTGAACCGAGGTCCTGAGCGCTTTGGGGCAGCTTTTCATCAAGGATCTCTCTATACTTTACTCCATTCATCTTTTCCTCAATCTTGACTTGTCTCCCAGTCCCTGTTCCTGAAAAACATCCCAACCGCATGATGCTCTCACCACCATTCTTCACCGTAGGGATGGTTCCAGGTTTCCTCCAGACGTGAATCTTGGCATTCAGGCCAAATAGTTAAATCTTAGTTTCATCAGACCAGAGAATCTTGTTTCCCATGGTCTGATAGTCCTTCAGGTGCCTATTGGCAAACTCCATGCGGGCTGTCATGTGCCTTTTACTGAAGAGTGGCTTCTGTCTGGCCACTCTACCATAAAGGCCTGAATGGTGGAGTGTTGCAGAGATGGTTTTCCTTCTGGAAGGTTTACCCATCTCCACAGAGGAACTCTGGAGCTCTGTCAGAGTGACCATTGGGTTCTTGGTCACGTCCCTGACCAAGCCCCTTCTCCCCCGATTGTTCAGTTTAGCCGGGGGCTAGCTCTGGAAAGAGTCTTGGTGGTTCCAAACTTCTTCCATTTAAGAATGATGTTGGCTACTGTGTTCTTGGGACCTTCAACGGAATTGTCCGTAGAGCTCCGAGAGGATTCTGCAGAGGTACAGGTCTGGGTAAGGGTACCAAAATTGTTTGGTACCCTTACCCAGATCTGTGCCTCTACAGAATCATTTCGGAGCTCTACGGACAATTCCTTCAACCTCATGGCTTGGTTCTTGCTCTGACATGCACTGCCAACTTTGGGACCTTACATAGACAGGTGTGTGCTTTTCCAAATCATGTCCAAATCAATTTAATTTATCACAGGTGGACTCCAATTAAGTTGTATAAACATCTCAAGGGGGATCAATAGAAACAGGATGCACCTGAGCTCAAATTCGAGTCTCTTAGCAAAGGGTCTGAATATTTATGGAAATAAGGTATTTACATAAATGTAAATAAGGTATGTTTTTGCTTTGTCATTATGGGGTATTGTGTGTAGATTGATGAGAAGAAAAACACATTTTAGAATAAGGCTGTAATGTAACAAAATGTGGAAAAAGTGAAGGGGTCTGGATACTTTCCAAATGCACTATGACCTGCAGCTACCTGCTGACTCAGAAACATGAGCTGAGCTGAACTGGACTCCTGACTGATCTTTGCCTGCAGCATCAACCTCATGCTGACTTGGAGGGCAAAAGTATAAATAGCACAAATGTGCCATTCCTAACCCTTGTAATTCATTTCCAATCCAGATCCCAGAAAATAAATCCTCCCACCCACATTGACTCACATTTCCAAACCCAGTCAATACTCATGTTACATATCCAAGGGAATATATTTCCATTCAAATACAGTATATTCATATTTACTACTACCTTCAAATTTAAATAAAAGCTCATACACTGTACAACATTTCCAGTAGAAAAAATGCATTATATAAATATTGCCCCGTTATTTTCTAAACTAGAACTGATAGTTTCTGGTTTAGAAAATGTAATCTTTATGCTCAAACCCAGAACAACCCTACAGCAAATACCATCCTTAGGTTCACAGTCCACAATGATCTATTTTATTCAGTACTGCATTTGCCAACGGCTACAGTAGCCTGCTTAGGTCATTTGCTCTTATTCTGTGTTAATGTGTTTACATTTCTCCTATCACTTTGAATCAGATGGGCATTGTACCCAACATGTGCTGGACAAAAATTTGAACAGGTTATCTGATTTGATAAAGCTTTCTAATGAAATCACATTATGTTTCCACAATCATTAATGCATCATTGGGATATGGTACCACATTACTGACTGATCCAGGTTCTGCCTGGCTAATTGCCACAGTACTGGAGGGGGGGGGCATATTTGTGCTATTTATACTTTTGCCCTCAAAGTCAGTGTGAGGTTGATGCTGCAGGCAAAGATCAGTCAGGAGTCCAGTTCAGCTCATGTTTCTGAGTCAGCAGGTCATAGCTAAGGGGCCCCAGGTTGGCAAAGAGCCCTAGTTATCATTTAGCCCAAGGTTAACGCTGTATTGTAGTTACCGATAGCTCAGCTAGGTAGCCTCGTGTTAGCAGGTATATCAGGTAGTCTCAGACAAGTACTAGACAGCTGCAGGTCTGTATGAAGCTTAAAGTTAGCATACAGCTGCAGGGTTGTGGTGGTTAGCTACCAAGATTGCATCTGACATTCATCTAATTAGCCTCTACAAACGAGCTATTTTGTGACTAAGGCCAGAGCATAATTACCATAAGCACAAAATGAAAGAGGCTGGAATACAAACAAACACACATACACACAGATAGACAGACGCGCGTGTGCAGACACATACCACTGGACAGGCAGGCGCGCACCAACGCACAGGCAAACAGACACAGCATCCTACCACCCACAGATGAAGAGAGAATGAGACAGACGAGCAGCAGAACTGACAGCTGAGGATCGTCACATGAAACAACGATGATCGCTCCTATCGAAATATTTACTCTACTGTTCCATAACAAACCCCCCCCTCATCACATTGCAGGCGACAGGGAACAATTTTACAGTCTTGCTAAATTATTGGAGAGTGGTGATATAATCGAATTTCAGTGTGTGTTCACTGTTGTTCACACATGGATGACTCTTCTGTTTGGAATGCAGGGTTTTCTGTGAGCTGGGTTTTTAGGTCGCAGTGTTCTTTGCAGCGTCTGTGAAAGATGTCGAGTGCTATTCTGCGCCTCGCTGTGGACTGGGGTGATCCCTGAGGCCTTGTCAGGCACGGGGGCAGAGAGCTGAGCTGAAAGGCAAAGCTACGCCATGTCTGCTGTGTAACATGTCGGCTCCTTTTAGTAATATCATCCAACAGAATGCATCCGTGGCCAGAGTCCATCTCCCCTCCCTGTGCATCCACGCACGCACACACGGAACATACAAACACACACAAATACACACACACACAAACCAAAAATTCACACTGACACCGGCGCATGCACACACATTAATGACTTTACATAACAAAGGATAAGAGAAATAGAGCTCCATTAAATACATTGTATGCAGTTGGCCCTGGTCGGCCTGTTCCCTGATGTGTCTCATGATCAGTGTGGGGTTGAGGCTGGTTAGGGAGGAAGTGTGTGGCCAACCAAAGCAGCCAAATTGACCTTTGTAAAGGACACGGGAAAACTAGGCGCTAGTGTACACAAACCCAAGGGGCAGGAGAGAATTAGGGCACATCCATGAACAGCAATGGACTTGTCAAAAGACACCTGCAGCAGTTCAAAGACTTTCAATGGTACTGACTGTTCAGCCTAGGACATTATGCTACGTTAGGTCGCAGTAAGAAAATGCTGTCGCTGGGTTTGTGGTGGATATAATTGTGGGTGGATTGTGTATAGGCTAAAATTACAAAAGCAGTAAAAAATGTGTTTTTTAAACATAACAAAACCACTTCCATCTTGTCAACAAATGTACATATCGCATATTATTCAAAACCAGAATCTGTATTTAACAACTGTCAATACTTTCAGGTGTTTCCATTATGATTGAAATCATACTGATTGATTGCATTGCACTGCATTGTCCTCTTGAATAACGCAAGAACATTTATGTTTCCCAATGATGAAATATACAGTACCAGTCAAAAGTTTGGACACAAACTTTATTTTGACTATTTTCTACATTGTAGAATAATAGCGAATACATCAAAACTATGAAATAACACATATGGAATCATGTAGTAACCAAAAAAGTATTTAACACATCAAAATATATTTTATATTTGAGATTCTTCAAAGTAGCCACCCTTTGCCTTGATGACAGTTTTGCACACTCTTGGCATTCTCTCAACCAGCTTCATGAGGTAGTCACCTGGAATGCATTTCAATTAACATGTGTGCCTTGTTATAGTTAATATGTGGAATTTATTTCCTTCTTAATGCGTTTGAGACAATCAGTTGTGTTGTGACAAGGTAGGGGTGATATAGAGAATATAGCTCTATTTGGTAAACCAAGTCCATATTAAGGCAAGAACAGCTCAAATAAGCAAAGAGAAACAACAGTCCATCATTACTTTAAGACATGAAGATCAGTCAATCTGGGAAATGTCAAAAACTTTTGAAGTTTCTTCAACTGCAGTTGCAAAAACAATCAAGCGCTATGATGAAACTGGCTCTCGTGAGGACTACCACAGGAAAGGAAGACCCATAGTTACCTCTACTGCAGAGGATACGTTCATTAGAGTTACCAGCCTCAGAAATTGCAGCTCAGATAAATGCTTCACAGAGTTCTAGTAATCTCAATATCAACTGTTCAGAGGACACTGCGTGAATCAGGCCTTTTTGGTTGAATTGCTGCAAAGAAACCATTAATAAAGGACACCAATAAGAAGAAGAGACTTGCTTGGGCGAACCAACACAAGCAATGGACATTAGACTGGTGGAAATCTGTCCTTTGATCTGATGAGTCCAAATTTGAGATTTTTGGTTCCAACCTCTGTGTCTTTGTGAGACGCAGAGTAGGTGAATGGATGATCTCCGCATGTGTGGTTCCCACCATGAAGCATGGAGGAAGAGGTGTGGGGGTGCTTTGCTGGTGACACTGTCTGTGATTTATTTAGAATTCAAGGCACACTTAACCAGCATGGCTACCACAGCATTCTGCAGCGATACACCATCCCATCTGGTCTGCTCTTAGTGGGATCATAATTTGTTTTTCAACATGACGTACCACACCTCTAGGCTGTGTAAGAGCTACTTTACTAAGAAGGAGAGTGATGGAGTGTTGCATCAGATGACCTGGCCTCCACAATCATGCTACCTCACCCCAAGTGAGATGGTTTGGGATGAGTTGGACCTCAGAGTAAAGGAAAAGCAGCCAACAAGAGTTCAGCATATGTGGGAACTGCTTCAAGACTGCTGGAAAAGCATTCCAGGTGAAGCTGGTTGATAGAATTCCAAGAACGTGCAAAGCTGTCATCAAGGCAAAGGGTGGCTACTTAGAAGAATCTCAAAAATAAAGTACATTTTGATTGGTTGGTTACTACATGATTCCATATGTGTTTTGATTTCTTCGATATTATTCTACAATGTAGAAAATAGTCCAAATAAAGTAAAACCCTTGAATGAGCAGGTGTGTCTAAACGTTTGACTGGTACTGTAAATTGTGCAATAACATGTTATGGTAGATTTTGTCATAGACTGTATGTTTGGAGTACCAGTAAAAAGCCACAATGCTTCAAACACACACATACATGGGAAAGTAGTCTATCCATGTTCTAATCCATCTTGTGATCCTCTGCAATGATATAAAGCTAAACTGATGTAATGTGGTGTAATAGTCCTCCACTAAGGTATCACATAAAACCCCAAAGAGTATAACCCATAAACTGTATTCCATTGAGTCCAAACATTTTATGGATTATTTCTATATTGAGGATTGTTTGTATTTCCTCACTGTCAGATACATTCAACACATACAGTAATGCAGGATTTACTATGTACAGTAGTTGCTGAAGTGCTCTGAGAATAATGCTTCTGAACTTTGCCTCTGTCTATGTTGCTTAAGTTACGTTTAGACAGGCCAATTGCATCAGATCTTTTCACATAAGATCTTTTTCAGAGTTGATGTGTTCGGTCAAATGATGAATTAGTACATAACAGAATTGGGCTGCCTGTCTAAACAGCCTTAGTATGGATTCTGTTTTAAAGCAGTGAATAACTCATGTGAATGGCGCAGCGTTGGAGTACACTCCATCTCTTATCTTCAGTCTTGTTTGCCTTGACTAATGTAGAAAGAGACACAGTTCAGTTGGATCCAAGGATTCTGTGAAAAACACCTGTGATTGTTATTGAGTGGACTATCCTCCTTCAATAAACAATACATTAATTAAATTAAATCCATTACAGTAATTATGTAAATTAGCTATAGGCTTAATAGTTGGCCTAGTTGCATGATTCATCATAGCCATTTCTTCTATGTAATACAGTGCGTACGGTCTTTAATGAAGACTTGTATGCACCCATTGGCATTGACTTACAGCGGGGAGGACAATTGACTTGGAAGCGGCCCCTGCTCCCATAGCCCCCAGGCTACATCAGGGTATATGGCTGGCTTCAGAGGCGCTTTACCCAGCCACACCAGTCCCAGCTAAATGTGTCTGCATAATCAATATGACAAGAGGAACATTTTGTCTGGTAATACGGCTAAGCTAACTCTCCATCAACAAACAGAACAGGAACAATTAGATAAGCTGGACTTCAATGTAAACATGCTGCAATTGGGTTAAAAGAGGTAATTTGTGAAGTCATTGTTAAATATTCCTTCATAATAATTTTTATGAATAAAAATGTGATTAATAAACAATTCGTAGGTAAGTATTTAATCATTTGTAAACATGTACAGCTATAAGCATTACAACTCATAAGCATTTATCTATCACATGTAATAATTCATGAAGCATTTACAAATATTTATAATGAGTTATGCATAAACATTAAAACTATCAGAGTGACTCATATCAGTAATTACTTCCAACAACGATCTCCTGAACAAACCTTAAATAGGGCAGTAAGCCAGGAATGTAATATGAACCTTTATGAAGGCTCTGAACTTCAGAAAACTGACCTATTAACCTCTAACCCAGGATGGAGAACCTGCCAATCACCAACATCAACACAATCACAAATATTAGTTCTAAACAGAACACAATAAATGGAGTAACACTTTAGCTGTTTCCTCAAAACTAAAAAAAAAACATTGATTTACTGTAATAAGCTAGAGCAACACTGTGGTACCCCTGGAACCAACCTCAATAAGAGGTAATTAATCAATAGCTTCCCCGACCTAAAATGACCTATCCTCATGTTCTATTAGAGGCATTCCAGACAATGAACCTAAGCTTGAAACCTTGTTACTGCTGAGACACACTTCTACATTATCTGATTACCAATATATACTCCCACAACATCTTCTATCAGTGTGTGTGAAACTAAGCTTGAAATCTTGTTACTGCTGAGACACACTTCTACATTATCTGATTGCCAATATAAACTCCCACAACATCTTCTATCAGTGTGTGTGTGTGTGTGTGTGTGTGTGTGTGTGTGTGTGTGTGTGTGTGTGTGTGTGTGTGTGTGTGTGTGTGTGTGTGTGTGTGTGTGTGTGTGTGTGTGTGTGTGTGTGTGTGTGTGTGTGTGTGTGTGCACGACTATGTGTGGGGTGTTGCTGTGAATTCTGTGCACACACTCACACACGAAAACCATTCACGTGGGCAAGTGTGACAACACAGACCAGATTTAGAGCAGGAGAAAGCCCACAATGGGATGTTCTGTGTACGGTAGCTATAACTTCCCTGTGGGAACATCCTGGTTTGTTGCATTGTGTCTCTTCCAGCCCTGATGGAGCTGAAGTAATCAGGCACGCTGTGTGGGGGCGTTACCATCGTAGCCTTGGAAAAGGCTCCTTACCTCGGCTCTATAAATAGCAATAAACTTGGAATGACCCCGAAACTGCTGGCGATTCAACCTGATTTAATTTGGCGTTTGTGTGTTAGGTTAGGCTTTAGGAGTATTTAATGGTAGATCCTCCAAGAATCCCTAGGGGGTGCTCTTGCACACAGATGTCCTGTTTGATGGGCTAGACTAATGTTTTGACAGAGAACCTTTTAATTTAATGTCCATCAAGACTATCATTGCAATCTAGTAAAGCTGTGTTTGAACTTGTGTTTGAACTTTTCCGACTGACAATGCCAGAATTTCACAGGTGTGTGAAGTCACTTGAAAAGTTAGAGAATGCAATGTTTTTAAAATTCACTCAAAACAATCAAATCTAAAAGACCTGTAAAACTCTGCTACCACCCCAATTTTTAACACAAAAGGACAGAACTCCCAGGATGTGTAAAGGGGACATTGGATCCAATAAATGAAATAGCACAAATTAGTATAAAACACTAAGTATGAAGAAAATAACCTCTCTGACCGGACTCTCATATATGACTTTATTCCAAAGTCCTCACTCTCCATCCCTTGTGAACACATGATTTCAAGTGGATGAGAGGAGTGTCAGCCAAGTTCATGTTTAGTGACACCAAAAAATATTAATCTCGCACTTAAAACTTGCTCTTAAATAGTACTGTGGCAATACTGCGTTAATCTGTGCAGCTGTGGAATAATTCATTGCTGGGGGAAATGGAAATGATTTCTTGACTTTATCCAACATTTGTCAACTGACAGTCTGTGGTAACACACTGATGCCGGGTGTAGTAGTAGAGATATTACAGTGAAACATTTAGGTGTTTCCCTACAGAACAATGGTAATGTAGTGACTTGACTGAGGTTAATGTCAAACTGTTTTTCTAAAATAGACGTATCTCTATATAATACCAGTGTGATTATACACTGAACCAAAATATAAACACAACATGTAAAGTGTTGGTCCCATGTTTCATGAGCTGAAATATAAGATCCCGGAAATATCCCATATGCTCAAAAAGCTTATTTCTCTGACATTTTGTGCACACGTGTTTACATCCCTGTTAGAGAGCATTTCCTCTTTGCCAAGATAATCCATCCACCTGACAGGTGTGGCATATCAAGAAGCTGATTAAACAGCATGATCATTACACAGGGGCACCTTGTGCTGGGGCAATAAAAGGTCACTTTAAAATGTGCAGTTTGGTCACACAACACAATGCCACAGATGTCTCAAGTTTTGAGGGAGTGTGCAACTGGCATGCTGACTGCAGGAATGTCCACCAGAGCAGTTGCCAAAGAACTGAGGGTTAATTTCTGTACCATAAGCTGCCTCCTCCAACGTCATTAGGCAGTACGTCAAACCTACCACACAACCACAGACCACGTGAAACCACTCCAGCCCAGGACCTCCACATCCGGCTAATTCACCTGGGGAATTGCGTACCAGATCCTCTATAAAAACAAAGTAACATGTTGCTGGCCCAGATTCACACACCAAGGCAAAAAAGGCTGATCAAAGCAGAATGAAGTCAGGATTTTCATTGAATAGCAATAGAGAGTGGGCATTCATGTAACCACGCCAGCCCAGGACCTCCACATCCGGCTTCTTCACCTGCTCACCTTCGATGGCCACTGACACGCTGGAGAAGTGTGCTCTTCAAGGATGAATCACAGTTTCAACTGTACCGGGCAGATGACAGAGAGTTGGTGTATGGCGTCGTGTAGGCGAGCAGTTTGTTGATGTCAGTGTTGTCAGAGTACCCACATGGTGGCGGTGGAATTATGGTATGGGCACGCATAAGCTACGGACAACGAACCCAATTGTAAGATTCTGAGGCCGATTGCTTCAAAAACAGTACCTCTATTTTATTTTTAACTAGGCCAGTCAGTTATGAACAAATTATAATTTACAATAACAGCCAAGGAACAATGGGTTAACTGCCTTGTTCATGGGCAGAACGACAGATTTTTACCTTGTCAGCTCAGGGATTCAATCTAGCAACCTTTCGGTTACTTGCCCAACACTCTAACCACTAGGCTACCTGCCGCCCCAATGACCAACATGCAGTGAATACTTAGGTATTATTACCTTCAGCATTTCTGTTAGATAACAGTCCTTTAGACTGAGTATGTAGAGCCTTATAACACCTGCTGCTGTTTGACAGGCCTAAACAAAGGGGGCAATATCGGCTTCTCATCATTTAAGATTAGATTTGTTGGGGTCTGTGTTTGAGATTTGTTAAATGGAGGATTTTGTCTCAGCTGTCATACAGTACAAACAATGTCTGCATGAACTAAAAATCAACACATATTACTCCCAATTACAATGTAATCGAAAGCCTTAGGCCTTCCTCAGTGACACAAAATGTACAGAATAATATCCCATAGTGTTTTTCCTCAAAAGGAAAGTTTAATTTCACAAATGATAGGTACAATATATTTATAATACAGTATACATGTATTAAAGTTTCAATAAAGTAATATAATCTCCACAATGTATCTTTTTAAATAAAAACTCAAATTGAATTGATATCTAAACTTCTTAAATATAGACAGGAAACGTGTTATTTTACATAACATCCAGACGTGTTTACAATCATTTCAGACAACCTCTAGTCCTTGGCCTGTTTTGTTATTCATTCTTACCCCAAAGGCCTACTAGTGGAGCCGCGTCACTTACAGTATCAAGGTATTGTTGGACACAATGGAAGCACAGAGACAGTACCCTAGCTAAAAGCATAAAACATTTCAGATGTTTTGTATTGTATTTCTTCACCGGGTTTCAAAGCCCTTGAAACTGTAATTGGTAAAGGGTTAATTTACCCCAATGCAACATTTCATAATTTAAAATACCTCTTAAAAAATATCTCTGGTGAACCATCAATATGTTGATGATGATCAGGGATCAATCCTTAACAGCCAATATTACTTTCAATTCAATGTAATTAAAAGTTGGTACTACATTTGAAAAAAATCTCCTAACTGAAAATGACATCTCAATGTATCATGATAGTACATATTACTCTTATAATAACAAGGATGATAATAATCTTGGTTATGAAAACTTTACAATGAGGGCAAAACTTTACTAGTGCAAACAATACTTCAAAAAACTAAAATAAAAGACTACTATTCCAACTGAGCTACTACTACTACAACTACTACTCCAACAACAACACACAGTAATAATAACAATCATAGAAAATTGCACTATTGTAATGGTAGGCCTATGATAATTATTAAAGAGTTCACAAATATTCAATGAACAAAATTAGGCCTACTAGTAATGATTAGTAATGGCATAGAACCTTACTAGTTTTTGTGTACCATCATTAGGTCTACGTTAAGTTAAAAATGTCACTAAAATGTCATGTAATGCATTAATATTCCGAATGGGAGATAACATTTACCTAAATTGTAATGCAGGTCTACGTTAAGTTAAAAATGTCACTAAAATGTTATGTAATGCATTAATATTCCGAATGGGAGATAACATTTACCTAAATTGTAATGCATATACAAGTGCAAATTAACGAACCATATGGGGATCTTTACGCAGTCGTAAACAAAGTTTCTGAGATCGAAAACAAATTAAGTCTGTTGCTTATTTGTTCAAGTCAAGTCTACATCATAGGCTATTCTATTTTAAGTGAATAGACCAAAACAAACATGTTACTCATAGGGCTACACAGCTCGTTAGTAGCACCAAATGTTATGTTTGTAGTCAATTAGCCTATATTTAGTCACAAAACCGGCCTGCATGCTGCTAAAATAGTGCGCACTCAATGCAGGAACATCCCAGTACACTAGAGGCGCTCAAGTAGTTGTGTTCAGACTGAGTGGGCTCTCTGATGTGCATCTGATATGTCCAGTACTCAGAACAATAGTATGATTGGAGCGCATCCACAATGCTCAAGGCAGTATTAAATACATGGTAGCCTATTCAAACCACCATTGTCCTCAATACAACAAGGCTCACTACGACGAACACTTTGACGCGTACACCACACCACACATAGACATAAACAGTTACAAGGGCATGCACGTACGCCACACACCCGCATAGCTTTGTGTTCCAGATATTAGACTGTATGAACACGTCATGAGCCATGTATTTTTATTTTACAGGAAATTATCTTAAACGGTAATATTTTCTCTCAGCCTCATGGCAAAATGTGTAGAATAGCAAGAAATTAGCTCTAAAACCGCTACATTTTCACTCAGCCTCATGGCAAAATGTGTAAAATATCATGAGATAAGTTAGTTATAAAACTGCACATTTATATCTTGACCCAGATAGTTTGGTTGTTTAGCAACAAAACTGAGCATGCCCAACTATGGGGCAAAACAGAGGAGGTTGGCATAGATTGTTGACAACATATATTTCTATATTTCGTTGATTACAAAAAAATAACATTAATAACTAACATTTGCACAATGAGCACTTGTCTCTCAAATACATCGTTACAGTTGTTGGTTAGCCAGCTAGCGATTTTTTTTTCCATATTAGCATTGACATAAAATATTATTAGCATACTAACACGTCATAATCCTTTAATTTTATTTTTAGAATGACAACAAATTAGCTTTTAGAACGTAAAACTGTGTTATGCCATTGGGTAAACGGATACAGCCGTTCAGTTAAATCCTTACGAAAATGTTTTTTTCTATAGGCTATATGTGCACTGAAAGTCTATTTCGTGTTTCAACAATATCGAATGGGAAAGAGGGATAAAAATCTGCAAGTTACAGGCTCCTCCCCTATAGCCTAGTGATAAAACGGAACCTCCTTAATTAGTCATTTCTACATCCCAGTCCCGGCTAACTCTCCATCCTACAAGTTCCTTCATGCATGCAATGCCCTGATCCAATTGCGTCTTACCTTTTCCTTTTTAAACACAAAGCCCAATCATGTTTTTGTCAGTGTCCGGCATGGAAGATCAGAAAGAACCGCCGATGGTGCACCGATCTACTTCATTTAGTATCAAGAGTCTGCTGCTTCCCTCAAAATGTGACAAACAGGACTCGGTGCTCCCGGAAAAAAACACGGGTTCTTCCGGGTCTGATTCGGAAAAATCCCAGGATCCTGATATGGAATCTGCACCTTTGGACCGGGAGAAACAAAAGGAGGAAGACGAGGGTACCTTGAGGGCGACAGAGCCTAACAAAAATGGGAAATATGATAAACCGCCATTCAGCTACAACGCCTTGATTATGATGGCTATCAGACAGAGTGCCGAGAAGAGACTGACTCTAAACGGTATCTATGAGTTTATTATGAAGAACTTTCCATATTACCGAGAGCACAAACAAGGTTGGCAAAACTCTATCCGACACAACCTGAGCCTCAATAAGTGTTTTGTGAAAGTGCCAAGGCATTACGACGACCCCGGCAAAGGGAACTACTGGATGTTGGACCCTTCGAGCGATGATGTATTTATTGGTGGAACTACGGGGAAACTTCGGAGACGTTCTGCTACCTCCAGGGGCAAGTTGGCGATGAAACGTGGAATGCGCTTCTCGCCTCTTGGTTTGGGAATAAACGACAGGGCAAACAACCCTCTGTATTGGCAAATCTCGCCGTTTTTATCATTGCACCATCCCCATTACAATGGATCATCAGCAGGATTTCTGAACCAAGGGCACGCGTATGGGTCCCTACTCCCCGGGGTGGACCAGCTGAGTAATGGGGACCTTACGCGCCATCTAAGTGGATCTGTCGGTGCTCTGGGCTTGTCAAATAGTTACGGCGTAAGCACGTCTAGTCTATTATCCGGACAGAGTGGCTACTTTGTCTCAGGGAGTCAGCACCAGCCGCCGCATCTCCAGCAGAGCGCGCAAGGCTACGGTGGACCCACGAGCTCCCCACAAACACTGCTCTCGGACTCACTTCGAACGTCCCTACAGTCTTTTTCACCGGGAGTTTCTAGCGGGTTTCCAGGAATGTTGTCACATCAAAAGAGGGTCACTCCAAATGCTTTCTTAAATTGATGGCATAACTACAACATGAGAAGGACAAATAAAAGCACCATAGAAATGGCAATTATAGGGGTAAACAAACAGTGATCGCTAATTAGGTCAGAAACGACAGTCCTGAGAGCAAATATTGCCATATTAGGCTATGTATCCTGAAGTGCAACGATGTATTCTTTTTGCGATAAAGGGACAAAAATCGTTACCTGTGGGGTTTAAACTGTAACTAGACTTGCCAAATGTAACTATATTTCGGGCTATTTATATCTTGTACAAGGATTGTAATTCTTTGAATCGTTTATTTTTGTTTGGTAGGCTATTTATTAAACACTCTATTTACATTTTATTGTCAGTGTATTCATCAGTATTGAAGAAAAAACATACAGCATTTTTCATTATTCATATAATAATTAATTTCGAAATATTTTTTGGGGGAAAACGCCTTATAAAGATCAGGGTTAATAAGACACGCGGGATATAACAAAAGCCTACAAGTTATGTCTTCTCAGGTTCTCCTTCTATAGACTCCAATCTAGGCTACTGCTGTATCTGTAATGTATGCAACACATTTTAGAGAGAAGTGGAGTTTTGTGTGTACTCATAAGTTAATTATAGCCTATGTTGTCCTCTGTTTTGTTGATCGAGCCATAATGAGCACATGTAGATTATAAGATACAACAGTGCATGACAGTGCAGGCCTCCTCTTATAATAGCATGCCCGGTGACTTGATCCTTTGTTCGCATTTGTTTCCATCTTTCATATAAAGCACTTGAAGTTTCAGTTTCTCGTTAAAACCAGTTCCTCTTGTCTTGAACCTTGCCATGCTTGATACGGTGTTATAGGCTACTTATTCAGGCCTGCAATACATCCCTTTTAATTGTCTGATCATTTAGCTTTATTAGGCTACATCAAGTACACAATTGGCAAACCGACGTAGCCTATAATATCCACACCAATATAGAATTTCACTTCTAAATCACTGGTTCCCAATGTTTTCTTAGTCACGTCTACCTATTATAATTAAACCCAAATAACGATGTATAAGGCCTACCAGCGTCCTATAGCTATTGCCCTGACAAAATTACAAACATGTCTGCTGACCCTTTGCTATTGCCCATTTTGTGCTACTTTATTCTGTAAATTAGGATTTTACTCAACTGTAAATTAGCCTACTTTAGGATTACACCTCACATTCTGAGAAAACTAGTTTGATATAGTCTAGCCTATGACTATTCAAATAAATTCAACAACAAGATCATCAATGATAATCTACTTCCTGAATCTGGATTGCGTAGCACTGGGGTAGGCTTACTGTACCACCGTTTGGCAAACGCTGATCCAAATAAATGACATCCGGAGTTGTTATTGTAATAAGCAGTTAAGCTTTCATTACCCAATAGGCCTATTTAATAGCAAAATAGTAGCCTATTAATACTGGAGAAGAATGCGCTGATTAACACAACAAATAACAATTTGGCTACATTTGACACATTTTGACCTAACATTTGACATATTTATTTCCTTTATTGGGAATACTATAGTTTTATTTATTTAACAACGTTATATTTTCGATGTTGACGATTTTTTTTGTAAATGTTATTTCAAAGTTTTGCACTTTTTGTTGTTAGAATAGGCCTATCTAATGTGAGTATTATCTGTTTTTGTTGCTGTATGAAAAAAAATGAACTTGATTAAAGTGTAAGACATTACAAGTTTGCAATAAGTTTGCTATCATGAATGGAAGAAGAACAACACAAACCTAATGTAGGCCTACTGTTATACATTCCGACACGCTATAGACAGAGGAAAACTAGACTGAGTGTACAAAACATTAGGAACACCTGCTCTTTCCATGACAGACTGACCAAGTGAATCCAGGTAAAAGCTATGATCCCTTATTGATGTAACGTTAAATCCACTTTAGTCAGTGTAGATGGAGGGAAGGAGACAGGTTAAAGAAGGATTTAAGCCTTGAGACAATTGAGACGTGTATGTATGCCATTCAGAGGGTGAAGGGGCAAGACAAAGGATTTAAGTGCCTTTGAATGGGAAATAGTATAGCTGCCATGCACACCGGTTTGAATGTGTCAAGAACTGCAACGCTGCTGGGTTTTTCAGGCTCAACAATAATGGTCCACCACCCAAAGGACATCCACCCAAATTGACACAACTATGGGACTATGGGAAGCATTGGAGTCAACATGGGCCAGCCAGCATCCCTGTGGAATTCTTTCGACACCTTGTAGACTCCATGCCCCGACGAATTGAGGCTGTTCTAAAGACAAAAACTGCAATTTAATATTAGGAAGGTGTTCCCTAATGTATGTAGCCTTGTTTTATCAACATAAACAAATAAGCACATTTTTATGCTTGCGTGACAAAAGTGCAAATTCACATAAAATTGGGCGTCTACACCATAACAGCATCCCATATCCTATCCAATAGTCCGATATTGTTGCTGAATCTAACAAGGTGAAGGGCTAAATCTAAATACATATAATATGTTATGCTTGTCCCAACAACAAAAAATGTGTTTTTCTGTGAAGACAATCAGCCCAAGTAACCTTATGAATTATTTTCAAAATATTGAAATAGGCAGGATAGGGTCATTTGTTCTGGGTGCAATTACGCTTCAATAATTTAAATTTCTGTGGATAAAATACACATAATACAGATAAATAATAAATAGTCTAAACATGGGTAAATTAAAGTGAAATGTGCAATGTGTGGAGAGTGTTCGATAAGCATGGCATATGATTCAACTGCAGTGAAAGGATCGTTGTCCGCATTTCCCATTCATTAACAACAATGACGTGGGGTGACATGGAGTACAGTTCGTGGTTCTGAGAGGCAACGTATACAGCTATTCTTAATGTCAAAGCTATATGCTACAATTTATTTAATATCTATGCCTATTCATTTATAATTTTCAAATATTGTATTCACATAAACATATATTCATTGTGTTTTGTTAGAACAAAATCGTACAAAATGGTCATAGCCCAATTCCACCCAAAATTACGAGTGTTGGGTTAATATGTGCAGATCACATTTCTTTGAGTGATTGGACCACATATACACTCTTAAAGGGTACGGAGGTGGTTCTTCGGCTGTTCCTATAAGATAACCGTTTTTGGTTCCAGGTAAAACCCTTTTTCGTTTCAGGTAGAACTCTTTTGGGTTCCATGTAGAACCCTCTGTGGAAACGGTTCTGCATGGAACTCAAAAGGGTTCTACCTGGAACCAAAAAGGGTGCTTGCTGTTTTCAACTCTCTAGAGACAGCAGGAGCGGTAGAGATACTCTTAATGATCGGCTATGAAAAGCCAACTGACATTTACTCCTGAGGTGCTGACTTGCTGCACCCTCGACAATTATTTGACCATGCTGGTCATTTATGAACATTTGAACATCTTGGCCATGTTCTGTTATAATCTCCACCCGGCACAGCCAGAAGAGGACTGGCCACCCCCCATAGCCTGGTTCCTCTCTAGGTTTCTTCCTAGGTTTTGGCCTTTCTAGGGAGTTTTTCCTAGCTGTTTGGGGTTTTAGGCTGGGTTTCTGTACAGCACTTTGAGATATCAGCTGATGTAAGATAAATAAATACATTTGATTTGATTATTCAAAGGGTTATCCTATGTGGACGGCCAAAAAAACGCTAGATAGAACCTTTTTATAAGATGTAGCCCTATTTTTCATACACTAATCAAAACGAACATTCCCGTTCAATCATTCATTTAATTTCTAGGCCTATGTCCCCCCCCCCCCAAAAAAAAAATAAAAAAAATAGGCCTAATGGCAAAGTCATAGGCTACACAGGCTCAACAGTAGCCAAGAGATAAATGTGGGAGGAGGCCTGTTTCGGGGGCTCGTACTCTAAAGTTTAGAAAGGTTGTTGAAGACAAAAACGTAGAGAAAGTGAAACCATATTAGGAAACAAAATGAAATAAACCCTCAGAATGATGCATTGGAACTTTGATGTGACCAGAACAGCACGACATCACACAAAGGACAGGGTCTATGTCTTATAGGCTATAGAAAATGGATAGAAACAATCATATTCTCCCTGTGTTCAGGATGATTTTATATCCATATCATTGGCACTTTACAAAACATAAACAAATTGGACCGTGAAGCATGCATTGTTCTGGCGGCAAGCAATATGCTGCTGATGATGTGCGCATGAATATGTGTGAACCTGTGAATATAACAATTATTTTGAGGATTTATTCACTTAAACCGTATAAATACAAACATGTTTCCCTATTATATGGATAATAGCGCTCCACATGAATATAAGTAGGCTACTGTTTTAGTTCTACAACGCGTGCAAGATTTCTCTA
The DNA here is from genome assembly GCF_036934945.1 of Oncorhynchus masou masou. Taxonomy (NCBI): domain Eukaryota; kingdom Metazoa; phylum Chordata; class Actinopteri; order Salmoniformes; family Salmonidae; genus Oncorhynchus; species Oncorhynchus masou. The sequence goes on along the minus strand of NC_088235.1, from coordinate 45,532,319 downwards.
CTGCCAGTGTGCATGAAAATACCTATATCTTGGAGTAATCATCCTTATGTTTGTTGTTCATATAGCACATTAGATCAAACTAATATTGTTGACCACTTTGGTCATGTTCATCCACAATTTACATGCATTATTGCATTTCTACGAGAGCTTATGCTAACGATTTCAGAATGTAACTGTTCCAAGCGCCTATATTCTCGAGAAAGGTCAAACATTTGTTGTTATTATGGATCAGTTTAAATAATTATTCCGTTATTCAATTGTTACAGCCTAAACGTGAGTTCTAATACAGTAGATAATTAAATAAGAAAACAAACAAACTGCTTATCAGGAAGATATTCCAGAGTATAGCTTTGCCTTAAACAATTATTTGCCTTAAACAATATCTAGAAACAGTACACAACGTATAGCCAGATAAAAGCTTTTCAATATAAATAGTTGGCTACAAAATGCAAATAGTTTTAAAGTCGAAAAATCATTGCTGTCCCTACTCCCCCGAAGCCCGCACATAGAGGCTTCTGTGGGCCTCACTACAGAGAACAAAAAAAGTAGAAATATAAGCTTCATATTTGGGAATCTCACATTGCCTCTGGGTTAGACATAGCATTGCCTTTGGGTTAGACGTTGTAAAACCAATTGTTCTGCAAGGATTTACTGGATTACTTGTCATGTAACATTGGATGAATGAGGGCTCCCAAGTGGCGCAGTGGTCTAAGGCACTGCATCTCAGTGCTAGAGGCATCACTACAAACACCCAGGATCGAATCCAGGCTGTAGTCCCAGCGTCGTCCGGGCTTGGCTGGTGCAGGCCGTCATTGTAAATAATAAGTAGTTCTTAGCTGACTTGCCTAGTTAAAAAATACACACCTGCATGAATGGACGACACAAATCGTGAGTGTCTTTGGCTCAAAGAAGGAAGGCATTCATTGCAGAAACAACGTGATAGCCGGTTTTTATACAGGAAGCATAAGCCTACAATAATTATTGACCTCTTGGATTTTGTCCAAAGTAAGGCAAACGTTATGCAGAAACAGGTATATTGACTTGTTTTGACATCACGTTGTTTTTAAGCCGTAGTCTATAGATTATGTATTTTATTTTCAACGCTATCAGTTAAAACATGAGTGCACTAAAATCACAAAAAGTTAACTCGAGTTTCCCTGCTGTCCAACGATAACAATATTTATCTGTAGTTAACTACCATTAATCACAATTTTATAACGAATTCAAATTTGAACCTAATTAAAGATGAAATCAAATTAAATGTTATTTGTCACATGCTTAATAAAAAACAGGTATAGACTAACAGTGAAACGCTTACTTACTTACATGTAAATGTAAAATAATAGAAATAAGATATTTTAATTTAAAATTCCATTAGGTTGTATAATATGTATTTTTATTATCGTGTTAGAAATCACACAAAAAAACGATATTCTCAGACAATAACATCTCAGCCAGATCTGATATAAAACTTAATGTAACTATTCGATCTAGCCTTACTTCTTATACATGTTCAACATGAACTAGTCACAAGCTGCTACAGTAGGCAACTTTTGGATCATTTGTTTAATCTTTTGAACTGAAAACTTCACCAAAAACAGCTAAATGGAGTGGAAGTTCTGTTCTGATGAACGTTAGCTAAAATCGTTGTGTTGATTCTAGAGGGATTCAGCTAAACATTCTAATTTGGTTAGCTAGCTAACGTTAGCATAACGGGCTAGCTACTTCTGTGCAAATTACGTTTTTGCTGTTATATAACCAAACGCCCGTTTATTGTTGGACTTACTGTAAGTTTTCCTTCAACTTTGTTGCTCAATGCTTTGCACGTAGTGGATGGTTTCAGTATACTTGGGGTTATTGTCTTGCTGGAAGATCCGCTTGCTGCCAAGTGTCAGCCTCCTGCCAGAGGCAACCAGGTTTTTAGATAAAATGTCTAAATACTTGGTCATGTTCATGATGCCATTGACGTTAACAAGGGCCCCAGGACCTGTGGAAGTTGGCATTTCCACATAACATCAAAGATCCACCACCATATTTTACCTTAGGTATGAGGTACTTTTCTGCATATGTTTACGTTTTTCAATGCCAATGTGTGGCCAAAGAGATATATTCTCATGTCATCTGACTATAGCACTGCCTGGAGTTTGACAAACGCATTGGCACAGGGTCTATGGTGCCTTATTCTAGTATTTGAATGTTTTAATTAAGGGCTAGCGGTTAGCGTGTTGGGCCAGTAACAGAGTGGTCGCTGGTTCGAATACCTGGGCCAACAAGGTAAAACAAATCTGTTGATGTGCCCTTGAGCAAGGCACTTAACCCTCATTTGCTCCAGGGGTGCCATATTACTATGGCTGATGCTGTAAAACAATACATTTCACTCCACCTATCTGGTGTATGTGACAATAAAGACATAAATTATTTTCCTGTGTTTTTAAAACAGTTTCTTTGATTGTGGACAGCAATTTGAATCACTTCTGTAGAATGAACCATATATATAGTATATAGGGGCATACAGTACATGTATATATATACACATACAGTACATGTGTGATATTCACTTACAGTCCCAGTGTATAGTATAATTATTATCATCTAAGCATTTCGTGTTGGTATAATGGAGACATCATTTCAACTTCAGCGAGATCATGTTAATCCTTTCAGAGTCAGTTCGGATGCTGAAATATTGCCCTGGAATGCGTTGGACCACTGTGCCCCATCTATTTGACAACAATATTTGGCTAAAATAGGTTGAATTTCAAACAAATGACAAATTTTAACTTGAGTTTACATATGCCAGCTGAATATTAGTAGCATTTATTAATACAGTATTGTTTAAAGGCCTATTAGTTTATAGCTTGACACATTTGGCTAACTTACACACAACAAATGCCGGATTTAATGATCATATTCAGTTCTCCATAGTAGAACATGAAGATTTTTTTTTCTCCAAAATGTACTGTGGTTCATTTTGATAGCACTAAATAGGCTACTGAAGAAGAGCCTAATCAAAATTTTCTGACAACGGATGGACTTTGTTTGGCAATACAACCCTCAAAAACCAACATTCCACAATTAATGTATAGGACAATATACTGGGTGCTGTAGAGAGGTTGTTTTAAAGTAATGTATCAATCAATCCAGTATCAAATTCAAAATGTGCTTATATGTTATGGAGTCATGCAATAAAGTGATCACAAAAAGAAGAGATAACTGAAGGGAGAGATAAAACTTAAATGCCAATTGATAAAAAACATATTTTAAAAAGTGCCTTCAAAAAGTATTCACATCCCTTTACTTTTTCAACATTTTGTTTTGTTACAGCCTGAATTTAAAATGTATTAAACTGAGAATGTGTCACTGGCTTATACACAATACCACATAATGTAAAAGTGGAATTGTATTTTTACACATTTTTACAAATGAATAAAAAACAACAAGTTGAAATATTTTAAGTCAAAATATAACAACACAGGGTGAGACCCAAATGCATACACAGGAGGCAGATTGTTTGAGTCTCTGATATTTATTAAAACAACAAGGGGCAGCCAAGAGGCAGGTCGAGGACAGGCAAAAGTTAATTAAACAGGTCAGAGTTCCAAACGGTACAGGGCGGCAGGCTCAAGGTCAGGGCAGGCTAAATGGTCAGGCAGGTGGGCTTAGTGTCAGGTCAGGCAAAAGGTCAAAACCAGGAGGACTAGAAAAACAGAGACAAGGAAAAAGCAGGCGCACGGAAAAAACTCGCTGGTTGACTTGACAAGACGAACTGGCAACAGACAAACAGAGAACACAGGAATAAATGCCCTGGGAATAATGGGGAAGACGGGTGACACCTGGAGGTGGGTGGGGACAATCACAAAGACAGGTGAAACAGATCAGGATGGGACACAATACGTATTCAACCCCTTTACGGTAAGCCTAAATAAGTTCAGGAGTAAAAAATTACATAATAAGTTGCATGGACTCACTCTGTGTGCAATAATAGTGTTTAACATGATTTTTGAATGACTACCTTATCTCTATACCCTACACATACAATTAAGATTGCATGTGTAGATCCCTAGGTCGAGCAGTGAATTTCAAATACAGATGCAACCACAAAGACCAGGGAGGTTTTCACATGCCTTGAAAAGAAGGGCACATATTGGTAGATGGATAAAAATAAAGCTGATATTGAATATCCCTTTGAGCATGGTGAAGTTATTAATCACACTTTGGATGGTGTATCAATACACCCAGTCACTACAAAGATACAGGTGTCCTTCCTAACTCTGTTGCCAGAGAGGAAGGAAACCATTTAGAGATTTCACCATTAGGCCAATGGTTACTTTAAAACAGTTGCAGAGTTTAATGGCTAAAACTGATGATGGATCCACAACATTGTAGTTACTCCACAATATTAACCTAAATGACAGAGTGAAAAGTAGGAAGCTTGCAAAGAACACAAATAAACCAAAACATACATCCTGTTTGTAATAAAGCACTAAAGAATAATTACAAAAAATGTGGCAAAGAAATGTAATTTATGTCCTGAATACAAAAAGTTATGTTTGGGGCAAATCCAACACAACACATCACTGAGTACCACTCTTCATATTTTCAAGAATGGTGGTGGCTGCATTATGTTATGGGTATGCTTGTCATCAGCAAGGACGAGGGAGTTTTTTAGGATTAAAAGATACATAATAAAGCTAAGCACAGGCCAGGTCAAATATTAGAGGAAAACCTGGTTCAGTCTGCTTTCCAATAGACACTGGGAGACAAATTCACCTAAATTACCTAAAACACAAGACCAAATATACACTGGAGTTGCTTACCAAAATGATGTTGAGTGTTCCTGAGTGGCCTAATTACAGTTTTGACTTAAAATCGTCTTGAAAATCTATAGCAAGACTTGAAAATGTCTGTCTAGCAATGATCAATAACCAACTTGACAGAGCTTGAATATTTTAAATATTGTGCAAATATTGTACAATCCAGGTTTGCAAAGCTCTTAGAGACTTACCCAGAAAGTCTCACAGCTGTAATCACTGCTAAAGGTGATGCAAACATGTTTTGACACATGGGTGTGAATACTTATTGTGGAAATTAGATATATCTGTATTTCATTTTCAATAAATGTGCTAAAAATTCTATAAACATATTTTCACTTTGTCATTATTTGGTATTTTGTGTAGATGGGTGAGACAAAAATTATATTTAACCAATTTTTAATTCAGGCTGTAACACAACAAAATGTGAAATAATTCTAGGGGTATGAACATTTTCTGAAGGAATTGTATATCTGTGATTTATTATAGACGTCAACAACAGATTGCAGGTATCTTTGGTCCATTAAAAACAGGTTTAGCCTGTTAACATCTACTTCTCAACAATGATCATCATACTGTTTTCATTAGTGATAGAATCATGTTTTTTTCTTCAACATAAAAGTGCTAAAGATAAGATCTAACCCCACACTGAATGACGTCCCTCAATATTTCACTATATTTCACTATATTCACTATACACTACCATAATATTTACCCACCTATCATCTGTTTGATAGGATAGTTTTAAAAATCATACCATGGCACTTAAGACTTTCCACATCACTGACGAAGCCTAAGCTGCCATTTCACATCAATGGGAAATCAGACTTAGAAACTATACACTCTGAAGAACTAAGACAGACATGAAGTATTAGAAGTTACCTTTGAAAAATTGTTTTAGTCTGAAAACAAACACTTAAAGGGAATTCCACCACTTTTCAACCTCATTTTCATTATCCAGCACAATACCAGAGTCTACATATGTGAAAACAGAACATTTCTATGTTTTGTAGAAAAAAATATAAAGTTATACCTGATTTTTTTTATTAGTAGGAGTCATAATTCATAAATGACACTATACGGGGTTATAAATGGAACACATTTTGGTTCAGTGGAGACAAATCCTTTGGGTTCTGATCAAAGAACCCTATAAACAGGTTCTATAGAAAACTTTTAGGGGTTCCATATATTTTGGGTTCTATAAGGAACATACATATTGTGCAATATATTATCCACTATATTTTGGTCAATATTATCCAGCGCTATATCACATTGGGGAATGCAATGGTCACCGCAGAAAAGTATTCTGACAACATAAAACTGAACTGCTTGGGCCTTAGTATTACACGGCATATGAATTAGATTTGTAATATGATGTCTGTCTTCCTGCCGCTATAATGTTTGATAGTCTTAAAATATCAAACATCCTTGAACTGTGTCAAAACATTTAGCTTAATTGAAAACCAGTGTGATTCCACTGTTATATAATTGTTAAAATTACTAACATAAATCATATAATTAATTGCCTTTGGATAACTAAAAATATTTGGTAGCAGGAATTGTAGCACCAGAATCTTACTAATCCATGCTATTTCACTGTCCATTTTCTTTCAAAGGTCTCTGCCATTTTAGCACAAACTCAATACACTTTGGCTGAGGTCAACATCTTGAACCCGCAGTTTAAATCACTAACAACATCAGTGACCCTGCAACATTAGCTAGGATTTTGTGAGGAATTTCTGCATTATTTTGAAACAAACAAGCAAAAACCTATGTGCTTAAACCTCCATGGACAGACACCTTTCCCCCAGCCCCTGGTAATGATTGCGTGCAGAATCATAGACCCACTGTTGGCTCTGGGAGCATGTACACCCAGGCGAGATTACCTTCCCTAAACTGGCAATGATGCAAGGGTGCCAGTGTGCAGTAGCATCTGCAGCATTTCATGACAACACTAATAGGCAGCATGGATCACTGGCACACAGAGTCCCTTCTAATTACAATTATTTCAATCTTCCACTGGCTTTATTTTCAAAACTTCAATCTTAATGCTTTTCAGAGATGCCTCCACTTTCTTGACTTCGCCCTCCCCGTCGCTCCATTTGAGCTTTCTTTGTTTAGAGTTCTGCATTTACACGAACAAAGTGTGGCTGATACACTCCACTTCTTCTCATCATTTCAGTTTATTATGTATGCAGGCTTTTATTTCCCTCGTTTTTTACAAACCCCATCTGCCTTAAAGTACTTTGAGTTTAGGCATGCAAATTGTCAGATGTAAAGCAGTCAAACTCTTGTGGGACCCCATTTTCAGTGCCAACAGTTCTTAATCTTTCATATTAGCTTGAAAAGCTTCATAGTGATGGTGAAGATAACGTTAATGAAACATTTGGTTATAACCTTAAAATTATATTTTATTGTACCATCACATTTCCTGCATTTTTTCCTTATAGTTTTCCAAATGTCTGTTAAGCGTCAGCCTTATTGTTATTATTCTACATTGGTTAATTTATTTATCACTTTAAAGTCATTAAAGCCATGAAGTCATGGGTAAATCTTGCTCACTCAAGGCTAATCTCCAAGATTTTGTAGTTATGAAAGCATTGAACTCTTGACAGCTGGAATGAAGAGTTGATGAGATTGTCAACCCAGTATCACAGACTGTGATATAAACACAAATTGCTTATTGAAAAGGTTGCATGTTCAAATCTCATCATGGACAACTTTAGCATTCTATCTAATTAGCAACTTTAAAACTACTAACTACTTTTTAGATACTTTGCAACTACTTATCATGTTAGTTACCCTTCCTCTAAGCCTAACCGTAACCCTTTAACCTAACCCCTAGCCTAGATAACATTAGCCACCTAACTAGCCTTGCTAACATTAGCCACAACAAATTGGAATCTGTAATGTACATGAAATGCGTTGCGCAGAAGAAAATGTGTGTAATACACACACAAAAAATGACAAAGTATTTCCGAATAAGTCATTTGTGTCTATTTCACAATAAGCTGTAATAGTGTTATAGATTTACATAACCGCTGAAAGAGCTTAAATTGGGTCTGTAGAGATCTTTTCTAGCATACAGACAGTGATGTTTGAGACTCGTATGCTCCCTGGCACTGCGAAGGTGGAAGGGCAGGAATGTGGGTGGAGATGAAAGGTGGAAGAGTCGGGGTTCTCACTAAAGCTGTGTGGGAAACAGTTAGGGTTAAGGCCAAGCTGAATGACAGATACAGCCTGCGTTCCTCTGCCCAGGCGATGCTGGCACCTATCACGATAGGTATTTTAAGTATCAGCTAACCGCATCATATGTTACAGCAGCTGATGACACAATCGAAAACGTGGCACACAACCATTGGTTGATGCACGCAATGTCTGAGCAGGGGAACGCGACCAGTCTCAGCTACAACATGTCGTCTGCCCCCATCGTCACCCTGAGGAACAAAAGGCGCCATTTGAAGTAAAGAGAAACACAACTCCATCAATGAAAAACTATTGCTTCAGCATTAAAATGTTTTTGTTGATAGTTGCGTAACCAAGCACTTCACAGCTGTTTTTAAGTAGGTTGCTGAACTGTGTAAGTCTATGTACAGTGCCTTCTGACTTTGTTTTGTTACAGCCTTATTATAGAATTGATTTAATTGGGGTTTTCCCATCAATCTACACACAATATCCAATAATGACAAAGCAAAAACAGGATTTTTGATATTTTTTTGCAAATTTCTAAAAATTAAAAACTGCAGTATTGCTTTTACTCAGTACTTTGTTGAAGCACATTTGGCAGCGATTACAGCCTCGAGTCTTCTTGGGTCTGACGCTACAAGCTTGGCACATCTGTTTTTGGAGAGTTTCCAATCAAGTTGTAGAAACATCTCAAGGATGATCAATGGAAACAGGTTGCACCAGAGCTCAATTTCGAGTCTCATAGAAAACGGTCTGAATACTTATGTAAATAAGGTATTTCTATTCTTTACTTTTAATAGATGTGCAAAAATGTTTTAAAAAACCTGCTTTTGCTTTGTCATAATGGGATATTGCGTGTAGATTGCTGCGGATTTTTAAAAATGTAATCCATTTTAGAATCCGAGTGGCGCAGCGGTCTAATGCACTACTTCTGAGTGCTAGAGGCGTCGCTACAGACCCTGGTTGCTGTATCACAACCGGCCGTGATCGGGAGTCCCATAGAGTGGCGCACAATTGACCCAGTGTTGCCCGGGTTAGGGGAGGGTTTGGCCGGGGTAGGCCGCCATTGTAAAATAAGAATTTGTTCCTAACTGACTTGCCTAGTTCAATAAAGGTTCAATAAAATTTAAAAAAGAATATGGCTGTAACGTAAACAAAATGTGGAAAAAGTCAAAGGGTCTGAAAACTTTCTGAAGGCACTGTATACAGTGAGGCAAAAAGTATTTAGTCAGCAACCAATTGAGCAAGTTCTCCCACTTAAAAATATGAGAGAGGCCTGTAATTTTCATCACAGGTACACTTCAACTATGACAGACAAAATGAGAAAAAAAATTCCAGAAAATCACATTGTAGGATTGTTAATGAATTTATTTGCAAATTATGGTGGAAAATAAGTATTTGGTCAATAACAAAAGTTTATCTCAATACGTTGTTATATACCCTTTGTTGGCAATGACAGAGGTCAAACGTTTTCTGTAAGTCTTCACAAGGTTTTCACACACTGTTGCTGGTATTTTGGCCCATTCCTCCATGCAGATCTCCTCTAGAGCAGTGATGTTTTGGGGCTGTTGCTGGGCAACACGGACTTTCAACTCCCTCCAAAGATTTTCTATGGGGTTGAGATCTGGAGACTGGCTAGGCCACTCCAGGACCTTGAAACGCCCGGGCGGTGTGTTTGGGATCATTATCATGCTGAAAGACCCAGCCACATTTCATCTTCAATGCCCTTGCTGATGGAAGGAGGTTTTCACTCAAAATCTCACGATACATGGCCCCATTCATTCTTTCCTTTACACGGATCAGTCGTCCTGGTCCCTTTGCATAAAAACAGCCCCAAAGCAAGATGTTTCCACCCACATGCTTCACAGTAGGTATGGTGTTCTTTGGATGCAACTAAGCATTTTTTGTCCTCCAAACACGACGAGTTGAGTTTTTACCAAAAGGTTCTATCATGGTTTCATCTGACCATCTGACATTCTCACAATCTTCTTCTGGATCATCCAAATGCTCTCTAGCAAACTTCAGACGGACCTGGACATGTACTGGCTTAAGCAGGGGGACACGTCTGGCACTGCAGGATTTGAGTCCCTGGCAGCATAGTATGTTACTGATGGTAGGCTTTGTTACTTTGGTCCCACCCCGTGTGGTTCTGGGATTTTTGCTCACCGTTCTTGTGATCATTTTGACCCCACGGGGTGAGATCTTGCGTGGAGCCCCAGATCGAGGGAGATTATCAGTGGTCTTGTATGTCTTCCATTTCCTAATAATTTCTCCCAGAGTTGATTTCTTCAAACCAAGCTGCTTACCTATTGCAGATTCAGTCTTCCTAGCCTGGTGCAGGTCTACAATTCTGTTTCTGGTGTCCTTTGACAGCTCTTTAGTCTTGGCCATAGTGGAGTTTGGAGTGTGACTGTTTGAGGTTGTGGACAGGTGTCTTTTATTAATAAATAAATACATTAATGCAGGCCATTAATACAGGTAACGAGTGGAGGACAGAGGAGCCTCTTAAAGAAGAAGTTACAGGTCTGTGAGAGACAGAAATCTTGCTTGTTTGTAGGTGACCAAATACTTATTTTCCACCACAATTTGCAAATAAATTCATTAAAAATCCTACAATGTGATTTTCTGGATATTTTTTCTCATTTTGTCTGTCATAGTTGAAGTGTACCTATGATGAAAATTACAGGCCTCTCTCATCTTTTTAAGTGGGAGAACTTGCACAATTGGTGGCTGACTAAATACTTTCCCCCCCCACTGTATATGCTGATTAAAAAATCAGACCTTGGAATATTACACCTTTATGTAATTTGAATTCACAATTACATAGCTTACATAAATACTGTATACACTGTTTGCTATTCAATTTGTTCTTAACTGACTTAATATTTAAGGAGTTTATCAAAAAATTACACGTTACAGTAAAATAAAAAAGTCCAAACCACTCAAAGCTACAATAAGCACTTTAGATGCCCTCCTGAGCGCACATTACACATGAAAGATTGCCTAGGAAAAAAATTATGTTTATTCATCCGTTGCCGCAGATGCATAGGCTGAACTACGCAGTCAGGCCTCAACATTTCCAGATCATATATACTCAAATGTTAGCCAATTTATCTTAACTGATTTATAGACTGCAATCAATAGAGAAAATGTAAATGTGCATACTTGCCAATGCTATCAATTGCCATCAACACTTTTTACCTAAAAACAATGGGAGCAAATTGAACACAATGTTATTTATTTATTATTTTGCCTATGAGAAAACAAGTCAAATTATGTCTGTGATAAATCTTTATACTCTGAGGTTGTATCTGACTTCTATTATCATAATTTCAAAAAACTATGAAATAGGGTAATTTACCCTAAGAAAACAACAATCTATAAGCCTACTTGTTTCTAATTGTTCAATGCTCACAAAAAGACAGGTGTTCAGATTGTAGAGGATAAAGTAACTGTTTACAGTTAATACTTCAGCTCAGGGTCTACTTTAGCCTAGCATGTATGTTACCCACATGCCAGCTGTAACCATTCCAGTCATAGCTACATTCTGTTTACTTAGACACAACTCCTTAACCTGAGGTGATACTTAATGCCACTATAGGGGCTTACATACACTAATGTTAGGAACACGTGAAGGGATAATGATTGGAGATAACAGGATTAATTCTGTGGATTATAACGTTCGCCAACACTACAGTTGGCCACATATTCCAGTAGATAATAACCGATGCAACACTGGGGGCTAATGCTATACTCCCTTTTGACGAAACATGGAATGGAACTTACTGATGGCAAAGTATCAACATGTTATATGGCCAATGGCTACAATTGGAGCTACATTGAGTGGCTTATATGGGGCTCAGACATTTATTTGCTGAAAAAAATGGCAAATGTGTAGCTCCTGCATTTTATAGCTATATTTCAGTGTGCTAATACCCTGACGACACCGCTCGCGTCACATTTTTTTTAGCAATCTATGTTATTCAATTATTGCACCCATGCAGCTCGATTGTGTCAGCGAGCATCTGCGTTGCCAAGGGCTAAAATAGAAGTCATTCCTATTTCTGACGCAGATCTCGCTGCAAGTCCTGCCTCTCCCATCTCCTCATTGGTTTATAGAAACAGGTACCCACGTGCCATCTCCTCACTACAAATACTTAGGTGTCTGGTTAGACTGTAAACTCTCCTTCCAGACCCATATCAAACATCTCCAATCCAAAGTTAAATCTAGAATTGGCTTCCTATTTCGCAACAAAGCATCCTTCACTCATGCTGCCAAACATACCCTTGTAAAACTGACCATCCTACCAATCCTCGACTTTGGCGGTATCATTTACAAAATAGCCTCCAATACCCTACTCAACAAATTGGATGCAGTCTATCACAGTGCAATCCGTTTTGTCACCAAAGCCCCATTTACTACCCACCATTGCGACCTGTACGCTCTCGTTGGCTGGCTCTCGCTTCATACTCGTCGCCAAACCCACTGGCTCCATGTCATCTACAAGACCCTGCTAGGTAAAGTCCCCCCTTATTTCAGCTCGCTGGTCACCATAGCATTTCCCACCTGTAGCACACGCTCCAGCAGGTATATCTCTCTAGTCACCCCCAAAACCAATTATTTTTTTGGCCGCCTCTCCTTCCAGTTCTCTGCTGCCAATGACTGGAATGAACTACAAAAATCTCTGAAACTGGAAACACTTATCTCCTTCACTAGCTTTAAGCATCAACTGTCAGAGCAGCTCACAGATTACTGCACCTGTACATAGCCCAGCTATAATTTAGCCCAAACAACTACCTCTTTCCCTACTGTATTTAATTAATTAATTAATTTTGCTCCTTTGCACCCCATTATTTTTATTTCTACTTTGCACATTCTTCCACTGCAAATCTACCATTCCAGTGTTTTACTTGCTATATTGTATTTACTTTGCCACCATGGCCTTTTTTTGCCATTACCTCCCTTATCTCACCTCATTTTCTCACATCGTATATAGACTTGTTTATACTGTATTATTGACTGTATGTTTGTTTTACTCCATGTGTAACTCTGTGTTGTTGTATGTGTCGAACTGCTTTGCTTTATCTTGGCCATGTCGCAATTGTAAATGAGAACTTGTTCTCAACTTGCCTACCTGGTTAAATAAAGGTTAAATAAAAATAAATAAAAATATAGGTTATACCCACGTGGGTGATTGAAAGACGAACTGTTGCCGGTTGTCGTGGTAATACTATGAAAGTTTAGATGCCAAGCACCATATACATTAAACTATGAAGAAGCCTGGAAGGAGGAGAGATGATTAGAAACAATTCGGTTGACCTTTTCTATGTGTGGATTAATTGTCGGAGTAGAGGACCTTGTGCATTTCAGGTAAAATAACAACCTAATGTTTATATCCCAGGACAAATTAGCTAGTAACAGCAAGCTAGCTAAATAGGAGAAATTAGCTAGCAATTGCAAGCTAACTAGCTAAATTGCCATAAATGTGTAATGATTTTCTACCTGTCCCCAAATTAATGTCCTTGGTTCAGAGTTTGTTTTGATATTTTAACCTGTATGTCGTGATCGCGTTTGGTGTAGGGGGACAAAATTAATTTATGCACGATGGCTCACGCGCGCAGCCAGTTTATATGTTCCGTGTAAGACAGGATTCTAAGGTTAATACTTTGGCAAACGGTAGGACAAATACCTAGGATTACTTTGGCAGCTAAAGCCATTATTTTGGGGGTGTGGCTTAACGCAGATGTCAAATTCTTGACCCAATTACTGAAAACAACAAGAAGAGATGTTCCAATCTTATAGAGCTAGATCACAGACATACACCTACAGTATCTCTGCAGAATGACATGATTGTCAGGTTTTCAGAGAGCCAAATTCGCCACCTTGACTCCAGGCCTTCTAGGTGTCTGCAATTCTTGAACGAGAATATAGGTATTAGGAGACTAGCGCTCCTAAACTAGGACAGACAAACAAAACATTCAGGGCAGCGCATGCATTGTAACACCCAGGCTACATTTTTGTAATGTTACCCATAATGTTTGAGTGTCCAGTTTTCTATTAGTTAGGTGGAATATTCTATCTATGTCAGCAAAAACCTTCAGATAACCTTTTTTAGCATGTTTTGGCGTTAAAGTTTGGAGAACATTCCCTTAATGTCAAACGTGGTTGCCATGTTCTCAGAATTTACTATATGAATATTCTAGACACGCTTCATGGGACATAGCAAAAGCTTTAATGTGTCCAGTCTACTGAATGTTAGGAGAATATTCCATCAATGATCCCACCAAACATATACAGAACATGGTTGCCATGTTGTCAGAACATCAAATAGTTTTGTTCGAGACACTTTTCATAGGAACATTGCAAGAACATTCATGTGTCCAGTTTTCTGAGGGTTAGAAGAATATTCCATCAACGTCCCACCAAACATACACAGAACATGGTTGTCATGTTGCCATGACAATAATCTTGTAGACACGTTTCATGGGAACGTTGCAGAAACATTTCTGTATATCAGTTGTCAGGACGTTGCCTGATTATTCCAAAGAAACGCCCCCCATTTATATTTATTTATTTAATTAAACATCACGCCTTTATACTGTTTCCGAGCCAATCACAGCCCTAATTGGGGAACCACTGATTCATTCATAGCTTTGTCTGTTGACGAGGTTTGGGATACTCAGACTCATACTCAGACTCACTGTGCTTCTAACATAATGTTTTCAATTTACATATTTGTGCATGTTCATTTACAACATGTCCTCTTCTGGGATTTGAACTCACAACCTAACCTCTTGGTTCACTGTACTCCCATCTTCCCGGTAGGTCACCATGTCCGTGTCAGGTATTGGTTAATCTGACTATTCTCATCATTGATTTGATTTTCTTATTTCAAGAATGCAAGGGCTTTCTGTATAGTTCTCTAATGTTGGCACTTTGAAGTAAATCTCAGCTCTGTTAAAACTACACTAAATTCCACTTATTGATCACAGTGATTCAGGGGTGTCATTAACATGCCTCACCAACATTAGACAACTATACTGAAAGCCCTTAAATTGCTGAAATATGTAAATCAAATCAATGGTCCGGACACGAACATGAAGGAAAATTGGCATACCATTAACCAAGAGGTTGTAAGTTCAAATCTGAGGTCAGGACTGTTGAATAGTAATTACTATATAAATGAACAAGCACAATGTAATCATGTATATCAAAGTGTGTCAGATATTTAAGGTGAAAACACTATGTTAAAAACGCTGTGTGTGATTAATAAGCTATGAATGGATCAGTAGTTCACCAATCAGAGCCTTGATTGGATCGGCAAAAGTAACAAGGCGTGATGTGTAATGAAACACATATTTTGGGGGAGAACGCTTTTTTGGTACACAGAAAAGTTCTTGCAAAGTTCACAGGTAATGTTTATTGAAAATTAATATCCTATGATCTGAGAAATTGGTAACCATGTTCTGTGTATGTTTGGGGGGATGTTGATGGAATATTCTCCTCACCCTAGGAAAACTGGACACAAAAGTTATTGCAACGCTCCCATGAAACGTGTCTAGAACATTAATATCGTATGTTCTGAGAACATGGCATCCATGTTCTGTGTATGTTTGGGGGGACGTTGATGGAATATTCTCCTAACCCACAGAAAACCAATAAACCAATTAAATTTGATTAGATTTGAAACTGGACACATGAATGTTCTTACAATGTTCCCATGACGTGTCTAGAACATGAATATCTTAACTTCTGAGAAAATGGTACCACGTTCTGGCTAAGTTCTATTTGACATTGAGGGATGTCTCTTGGAAACATTACTTGCACATCACAGGATCATTCCTATGTAAACATTAGTTAATGACCTAATGAGAACATTCTCTAAAGTTGCGGGAACGTTTGTTGTTAGCTTGGATAACCCGTTGAAAATTAAATACACACCTGAAGGATGTATCAGCATGTGCCTCAGACATGTTGAAATTATATTCAAATAAATTAAGCTCCCACTCACTGCGCTGGTAAAGTATCATTTTCATTCATCGCTAACATTTCAGCCTCAAGGCCTTAATCAGAGATTCATTATCTTTGATGAATGCTGTAATTGTTCAAATTGAATACTTTGCAAGTGTAGACAGACCTTTACCAAAGTGGCCAGGGCCTCACATACTGTAGCTCCTTGAGCACAGGTAGAAAGAATCTATTCCGCAGTTCAGAGTCACACAACCTCCCCATCATGAAGACCTCCCCTGGTGTGCTTGACAACTTGTGATATAATCGTGGTAACGACGGGGCGTAGCTGGGCACCTTGACCTCAGCAGGGGGTGGGTGAGCAGGTTAAGCAAACAGCCATGGGCTTTGATAATAATCTGCCTGTCCTGTCAGCCAAAGAGGGTGCAACCATAATGTTATTCATCACCATTCAAGAAAGTAAATTTTCACTGATCAAAGAAGAATTGTTTTTCCTAAGGAAACTGGTAGTTTGTCTAGCTGTGCCTGTGCTGCATAGTTGGTCATGCGACAGTTTAATGCCATCACACACAATCAACATGAAGATAAATCATACTGTATGTCCATTCGATTATATACCGCAGGCCTTCAAATCTGTAACTAAATTTGAACAAAGTTCCCCAAAAATTCAAAATGAGCACAATGTATTCTCCACTTACCCTATTCTGCACTTACCCTATTCCTTGAGAGAAGTGTTTTAAGTTTTGCATTCTGTGTTGCACAGGATTTATCTCCGATCTACTTCCTAATTGGTGTCCGTTCTGATATCCTCAATTTGTAAAGAGAAGACAAGCCTGGATTTCCTGGTGCTCCGCAGAGACATGAATGGCCATTAAATGGGATATGACAGGGAAAGGCCATCACAAACCTCTGTGGCTCCTGAGGAAGAGATCCATAGGCATTTGATCAGGCGTGTCTGTCTGATAACTATAGGAGTGGTCTTTGACAAAGAGATCATGAGATCACCGCCATTGGACTGGAGCAGTGGAAACGTATCCTCTGGAGTGATGAATCACACTTTGCCATCTGACAGTCCGATGGACAAATCATTGTTTGGCAGATGTCAGGAGGACATCACCTTCCCCAATGCATAGTGCCAACTGTAAAGTTTGGTGGAAGAGGAATAATGGTCGGGCTGTTTAACATTGTTCGGGCAAGGCCCCTTAGTTCCTGTGAAGGGAAATCTTAACGCTACAGCATATAATGACATTCTAGACGTTTCTGTGCTTCCAACTTTGTGGCAACAGTTTGGGGAAGGTCCTTTCCTGTTTCAGCATGACAATGCCCCTATACACAAAGCAAAATCCATACATCGGTGCGGAAGAACTTGACTGGCCTGCACAGAGCCCTGACCTCAACCCCATCGAACGCCTTTGGGATGAATTGGAACGCTGATTGAGAGCCAGGTCCAATCGCCCAACCTCAGTGCCCGACCTCACTAATGGTCTCTATGGCTGAATGGAAAGCAAGTTCACGCAGCAATTTTTCAACATATAGTGGAAAGCCCTCCCAGAAAGGTCGAGGCTGTAATAGCAGCAAAGGGGGGGACCAACTCCACATTAATGCTCATGATTTTGGAATTAGATTTTAGAGGAGCAGGTGTCCACATACTTTTGCCAATGTAGTGTATTTGTTATGTGTTAACACCACTCATAAATGTATATTTACAACTTACGCTTGTTTTGACAAAGTGCAATGCTGCCTTAAAGTCAAGATGAAATTCAACACTAAACAGTTTTGCAATTTTACTGGATCAGATTAGAAGCTCTGTCGGTTTACATTCGTCCCCCACACAACCGCTGGTAACGTTAACCACTGCAACGCTCTCAGGACATTTCTCCTGCCTTATGTTTCAATGGAAACTTCCCATTTAGTATTAATAGCTATACCATCACATAATGATGCACAGATACAAGAAGACCTGAAACTAGTTTACCTTTCTGCTCCTTTTGCTTTCAATAGCGACATTATCCCCCCTCTAACTAAACATATTCAAACCGATTTCCATGAAAGTGTCTTCACCTTTCACTGTCTGTTGAATATAATACATTTTCAAACGGAGGCACCAACATCGCGATACTTCAGGGAACGCGTCGCGAAGGAGACCAAATAGACAAGGCCACAAGACCGGTGTGGTGCCGAAAATTGACCCTCTGTCAGAATCCCCCCTCTCCTTCTCATGAACGCGCACACACTCAATTCTTCATTGCTGCGACTTGCTTGCTCGTTGAGATTGCTGCTCTTCACTCCGCTGTCAGTTTAGCCTACATTTCACTGATCTTAGTAGCAGAAAGCATGTTTTAATTGTATCCTTCAAGGCAGCTGTCAGTGACCACGTTATGCTGCTTTCATTTTATTTTTATGGCGGTTTGTCGCGACGGAGGCACTAGTAATGTCGGCAGTTTTCGGTTTGGCTATTTGTTTCAAGTCTATAAATACATCTCTTTGCCAAACTTCGTCATCTCTCCCATGTCTTATTCGACTATTAGCTGTTCTGAAATGTTTATTGCTTGCCTACATTTTACTCCCTCTTCTATGTTTAATATAACACATATACATTAATTATTAATTTTGGTTGCCTATCCTGAGGAAATGAAGGAAATTAGAAGGGGAGCATCCTGTAAAAGTCTGTGAGAGTGGTAGGGGGCAGGACGAATTTCTTCAGCCTCCTGAGGTTAAAGAGGTGCTGTTGTGCCTTCTTCACCACACTGTCTGTGTGGGTGGACCATTTCAGATAGTCAGTGATGTGTATGCAGAGGAATGCTTTATACCTTCTACACTGCCATGATGGAAGCAGGGTGAAGCTGGTGAAGAGCAATTGTAGAAACGTGCAGTTGACTGCAGTCAAAACTTCATGACATTTGATTACATCATTTCTGTAGTTCATGCAGTAGACTGACAATTCTTTCTCCATAATGCAAGACACTTTGAAAGGCAGTGACCATCATTGACTTGACAAAAGTGATCCGCCCAATAACTCGCCTGTCCTGTCAGCAAAATAGGATGTCAGGGTGCAACCATAATGTTATTCATCAGCATTTAAGACCCACAATTCAAGTAAGTAAATTGAAACGGATCAAATAATTATTGTTTTTCTAAGGATACTGGGAGTTTGTCTAGCTGTGCCCTTGCTGCATGGTAGGCCACATGACAGTTTAAAGTAGTGGTTCCCAAACTTTTTTTGGCCCAGGACCCCATTTTGATATCTGAAAATTCTCGTGACCCCAACTATGTAATTATCATGTAATTAACAGCAAGCATTTACTTTTTTATTTTAGGCTATGACATTCAGTTGAAAAAACACTAAAGGTAGGCTATTTCTGATTGACTTCTCAACTACAATCACATACTTTTCATGTGGGGCTATGACAGTGAATTGCAAATTAGTCTGACCATGTATCTTAACTCACCACCACTCGTGAGATGGGTGTGCTCGATGCACGTCGCATCTGAGTTTATCAAAGTCAGGGGGCGTGATCAACAGTGCGCACTTTTTCCATTTCGGTCCATTAGACTCAGTTCACTGAAATTCGCAAATGACATGCAATAGAAACCTCTGATTATACAATGTTAATGGTTTATACACATTGTCCATGACCTTTGACCAAATCTTTATGACTATTATTATAGCCTACATGAACACGTAAGCATTATTGACACTGAAACGCTGCTGTGTCTGATCCCATGTAGACCTACCTACCACCTCATGCCGTTGTGCGCTTAATCAAGGCACTTAGCCTTGATCAAGCTTTATCTTGGCCAGGACGCAGTTACAAATGAAAACTTGTTCTCAACTAGCTTACCTGGTTAAATAAAGGTGATATATATATATAACTGCACTGTTAGTCACAGGTTGTCAACATGTGGTCAACCCTCCATCTGGAGATTTCCTGGGTGTGCAGGTTTTTTTCAACATTACAACCAAATACTTTTGTCTTTATAAAATGATTCCCTCATTCAGAAAATCAAGGATCAAATGGACAAGGCAGGCTACTTCAAAGCAAGGTATCTAACTTGACATATTTATATATAAGGCTCAAATATTGTTTCGGGGGAGATCTACGCACAGCAAGTTATTTGTCAATTAGGCTATTATAATATTTTTAACGTTGTCGCAATTACATGGATACTGTTTAATAGACGGGAATCCCAGTTTTCCAACGGTGCCGATTTATTTAGGCTCTACAGTACCGGTGGAAAGGCAACGACGAAATGAATGCTTAGTTAACTAGTGATATAACTACAACAAGTTATGTTTTGAATTGATGTCATTGTATACCTGCAGCTGAAATGTCGCGCTCTCTCTCTCCTGAGGCCAAGGCATACTCGTACAGGCACACACGCAGCACCACAGACATGGACTGAAGAGTAATTCCGATAATAGCTGATGTCGTTTTTCAATTGATTGATCATATTTAAAAGTGTGATTTCATTAATTACATTAACAGCAATTATGAAACTAATTACAAAAAACGCGTAATCAGGAAATTAATGCCACTCTACATTGCTATTCAATGAATATCCCTTCTTCATTCCGCTTGATCGGACATGTTTGCCTCGGTGTGTGAATCTGGGCCAGCGATATAAAGGGAAAGGGGATACCTAGTCAATTGTACAACTGAATGCATTCAACTGAAATGTGTCTTCTGCATTTAACCCAACCCCTCTGAACCAGAGAGGTGCGGAGGGCTGCCTTCAAATCGACATCCACGTCTTCGGCGCCCGGGGAACAGTGCATTGCTCAGGGGCAGAACGAAAGATGTTTACCTTGTCAGCTCGGGGATTCGATCAGGCAAATTTTCGGTCACCGGCCCAACGCTCCTACCCGGCAGGATACCTGTTGCCCTAGGCTACCTTGTTTTGATATAGAAGTTGGTACGCAATTCCCCCAAAATTATACTGAACAAAAATATAAATGCAACAATTTCAAAGATGTTACTGAGTTACAGTTCATATAAGTAAATCAGTCAATTTAAATAAATAAATTAGGCCCTAATCTATGGATTTAAAGCGACTGGGCAGGTGTGCAGTCATCAATGGGTGGGCCTGGAAGGGAATAGGCCCACCCTCTTGACAACCAGGCCCACACACTGGGAAGCCAGGTCCTGGCAATCAGAATATGTGAAAAAGACGGATGTAGAGGTCCTGGGCTGGAGTGGTTATATGTGGTCTTAGGTTGTGAGGCTGGTTTGAGGTACTGATCAATTTTTGAAAACAATGTTCAAAGAGGTAGCTGGTGGTAGAGAAATGAACATTAAATTATCTGGCAACAGCTCTGGAGGACATTCCTGCTGTCAGCATGCCAATTGCACACTCCCTCAAAACTTGAGACATCTGTGGCATTGTGTTGTGTGACAAAACTGCACATTTGAAAGAAGCCTTTTATTGTCCCCCAGCACAAGGTGAACCTATGTAATGATCATGCTGTTAAATTAGCTTCTTGATATGCCACACCTGTCATGTGGATGGATTATCTTGGCAAAGGAGAAATGCTCACTAACAGTGATGGATACAAATGTGTGCACAAAATTTGAGATAAATCATATTTTTGTGTGTATGGAAAAATTCAGTGATTTTTTAAATTTCAGCTCATGAAACATGGGACCAACACACATCTTGCTTTTATATTATTGTTTAATATAGAAGTGCTGGTAAGTCGTTCCGGACAGCTTCCGCCTCTCCCCAAATTACTTTCACCATATAAATTGGAGCCGGTAATATCAAAGTCTCTGCAGTAGTGTATGGTTTCATAGCATAGCGGACATAGCCATTCCCCGTGGGAATGATTCAAGTTCAAAGGCCAAGTGTTTCCATGAGCTACGGGTGTGGTTGAATTTTATCTTTTAGATTTGAATAATATGCATTTTTAAGGTTAACCACATTACAATGAATTTGAGATACAAAAAAAATATTAGATATTATTATTATTAGATAATATTAGAATATACAGTAACAGTCAAAAGTTTGGACACACCTACTCATTCCATGGTTTTTCTTTATTTTTAACTATTTTCTACATTGTAGAATAATAGTGAAGACATCAAAACTATTAAATAAAACATGGAATCATGTAGTAACCAAAAAAAGTGTTCAACAAATCAAATATATTTTAGATTTCAAATTCTTCAAAGTAGGCACCCTTTGCCTTGATGACAACTTTGCACACTCTTGGCATTCTTTCAATTCTTTCAACTATAATTTCTTTAAGACGTGAAGGTCAGTCAAATTTTAAGTTTCTTCAAGTGCATTTGCAAAAACCATCAAAAGCTTTGATGAAAATGTCTCTCCTGAGGAGCACCACAGGAAAGGAAGACCCAGAGTTACCTTTGCTGCAGAGAATAAATTAGAGTTAACAGCCTCAGAAATCGGCAATTAACTGCACATCAGATTGCACCCTGTATATAATTTTTACATTTATTTAACTAGGCAAGTCAGTGAAGAAAAAATTCTTATTTACAATGACTGCCTACTAAGGCCAAACCCTGACGACGCTGGGCCAATTGTGCAAAGCCCTATGGGCTCGCAATCACAGCCAGATGTGATGCAGCCTGGATTCAAACCAGGGACTGCAGTGATGTCTCATGTACTGAGATGTAGTGCCTTAGACCGCTGTGCCACTGGCAGCGTTCACCGAGTTCAAGTAACAGACACATCTCAACATTAACTGTTCAGAGACTGTGTGAATCAAGCCTTCATGCTCAAATTGTTGCAAAGAAACCATTACTAAAGGTCAGTAATAATAAGAAGTGACTTGATTGGACCAAGAAACATTAGCAATGGACATTAGACTGGTGCAAACCTGTCCTTTGGTCTGATGAGTCCAAATTTGCGATTTTTGGTTCTAACCTCCGTGTCTTTGTGAGACGCAGAGTAGGTGAACAGATGATCTCTGCATGTGTGGTTCCCACTGTGAAGAATGGAGAAGAAGGTAGGATGGCGTGGAGGTGCTTTGCTGGTGACACTGTCAGTGATTTAATTAGAATTCAAGGCACATTTAACCGGCATGGCTACCACAGCATTCTGCAGCGATACGCCATCCCATCTGGTTTGCGTTTAGTGGGACTATCATTTATTTTTCAACAGGACAATGACCCTACACACCTCCAGGCTGTCTAAGGGCTATTTGACCAATAAGGAGAGTGATCGAGTGCTGCATCAGATGACCTGGTATCCATAATCACCTGACCTCAACCCAATTGAGGTGGTTTGGAATGACAGTGACCGCAGAGTGAAGGGAAAGCAGCCAACAAGTGCTCAGCATATGTGGGAACTCCTTCAAGACTGTTGGAAAATTATTCCAGGTGACTACCTCATGAAGCTGGTTGAAAGAATGCCAAGAGTGTGCAAAGCTGTCATTAATGCAAAGGGTGGCGACTT
Source organism: Oncorhynchus masou masou (assembly GCF_036934945.1). Lineage (NCBI taxonomy): Eukaryota > Metazoa > Chordata > Actinopteri > Salmoniformes > Salmonidae > Oncorhynchus > Oncorhynchus masou. Next base: position 45,508,940 of record NC_088235.1, on the reverse strand, counting down.
TTGACAATTTAATGTCAAATATATATTTTCATTTGTTTAATGCTTTTTTGGTTACTACATGATTCCATGTGTGTTATTTCATAGTTTTGATGTCTTCGCTATTATTATACAATGTAGAAAATAGTAAAAATAAATTAAAACCCTTGAGTGAGTAGGTGTGTCCAAACTTTGACTGCTACTGTATATATACATTCGGAAAGTATTAAGACCCCTTCACTTTTCCACATTTTGTTACGTTACAGCCTTATTCTAAAATTTATGAAACATTTTTTTCCTCATCAATCTATAAACAATACCCCATCATGTCAAAGTAAACCAGGGTTTTAGAAAAAAAAAGTTTTTAATCTGACCTTTTACTCAGTACTTTGTTGAAGCACCCTTGGCAGCGATTACAGCCTCGAGTCTTCTTGGGAATGACCCTACAAGCTTGACACACCTGTATTTGGGGAGTTTCTCCCATTTTTCTCTGCAGATCTTCTCAAGCTCTGTCAGGTTGGATGGGGAGCATTGCTGCACAGCTATTTTCAGGTCTCTCCAGAGATATTGGATCGGGTTCAAGTCCAGGCTCTGGCTGGGCCACTCAAGGACATTCAGACTTGTTCCGAAGCCACTCCTTCTTTGTTTTGGCTGTGGGCTTAGGGTCGTTGTCCTGTTGGAAGGTGAACCTTCACTCCCAGTCTGAGGCCCTGAGCGCTCTGGAGTAGGTCATCAAGGATCTCTGTACTTTTCTCTGTTCATCTTTCCCTCGATCCTGACTAGTCTCCCAGTCCCTGCCGCTGAAAAACATCCCCACAGCATGACGCTGCCACTACCATGCTTCATCGTAGGGATGCTGCCAGGTTTCATCCAGACGTGACGCTTATCATTCAGGCCAAAGAGTGCAATATTGATTTCATAAGACCAGATAATATTGTTTCTAATGGTCTCAGACTTTAGGTGCCTTTTGGCAATCTCCAAGTGGGCTGTCATGTGCCTTTTACGAAGGAGTGGCTTTCGTCTGGCCATTCTACCATAAATGCCTGATTGGTGGAGTGCTGCAGAGATGGTTGTCCTTCTGGAAGGTTCTCTCATCTCCACAGTGGAACTCTGGAGCTCTGTCAGAGTGACCATTGGGTTCTTGGTCACCTCCCTGACCAAGGCCCTTGTCCCCAGATTGCGCAGTTTGGCTGGGTGGCCAGCTCTAGGAGAGTCTTGGTGGTTCCAAACTTCTTCCATTTAAGAATGATGGAGGCCACTGTGTTCTTGGGGATCTTCAATGTTTCTGAAGTGTTTTGGTACCCTTCCCCAGATCTGTGCCTTGACACAATCCTGTCTCGGAGCTCTACTGACAATTCCTTCGACCTCATGGCTTGGTTTTTGCTCTGACATGCACTGTCAACTGTGGGACCTTATATAGACAGGAGTGTGCCTTTCCAAATCATGTACAATCAATTGAATTTACCACAGGTGGACTCGAATCAAGTTGTAGAAACATCTCAATGATGGTCAATGGAAACAGGATGCACCTGAGCTCAACTTCGAGTTTCATAGCAAAGGGTCTGAATACTAAATAAATTTGCCCCAACATTTAAAAACACGTTTTCGAATTGTTTTTATATGGTATTGATGAGAACAATAACACATTTAATGCATTTTAGGATGAGGTTGTAACATAACAAAATGTGGAAAAATGTCAAGGGGTCTGAAAACTATCTGAATGTGCTGTATATATATTTTTCGGGCGTTGCCAAATGGGGTTGCCACCCCTAGTTTGGTAACCTCTAGTTTATTGCCATCACACAATGAATCAAAATATAGGTAATTTGTATGTCCATTAGATTATATACCACAGACCTGTACAATGTTCTCAACATGAGTACAATGTATTCTCCACTTCTGCACTTAACCTACTCATTGAGATTAGTTTTTTAAAATTTGCATACAATGTTGCACAGTATTTAGCCCCCCTTATTCCATCCTAATTGGTGTCCATTTTGATATCCTCCATTTGTAAAGGGAGGACAAGCCTGGACTTCCCGGATTACGACTCCCTGGTGCTCTGCAGAGACATGAATGGCCATAAATGGGATATAATGACAGGGAAAGGCCATCACAACCCTCTGTGGCTCTTAAGGAAGAGATCCATATGCATTCGATCAGGCTTGTTTGTTTGATAAGTATAGGGCTGGTCTTTGACAAAGCGACCATGATATTCATCGTCGTTTAAGAGCAGAGACAATAGAAATCTCAGAAGGGCACGCCGTTATAAACAAAAACATTTCAACCCCTAATAAAATAACATTTCAATTGTAAATTATCTGGAATTGTAAAGATGATATGTTTCACCATGTAATATCCAGAAAGCCTATGTGGGATTTCTATTTTACAAAGTAGACATATGTATTACAATGAAAAACGCACGTATACACACACAAAACAATTATAATAATACACTTTCATAATAATCCATAGATCCATGGTTTAAGCAGGATTTAGTAAAGACAACCAATTCTGATTTAGGTTTTGTGTGACCTCTTCAGGATAACCTCTTGAAAGTTTTGTTTACTCCTCTCACTCAGAAATAAGCAGGGAACTGTCACACCTGAAGTAAGGACAATGACACAAGGTCAAGGACATATTTGTTATGTGTAAACACCACTCAGAAATGTCTATTTGTACAACTTGCGCTTGTTTTGACATACTGCAAAGCCGCCTTCAAGTCAAATTCAAGACTAAACGGCTTTGCAATCTTACTGGATCAGATTAGAAGCCCGGTGGGTTCAGATTCGTCCTCCACACAACCGCTGCAACACTCTCAAGTCATTTCTCCTGAATAATTGCCTCGTGTTATCAATGGAAACTTCCCAGTTAGCATTACTAGCTACAGACCATGACATAATGATGCGCAGATACAAAGACCTAAGGTAGTTTAGCCTTCTTGCTCCTCTTGCTTTCAACAGCAACATTATCCCCCCTCTACTACATACAATCAAACTCATTTCCATAAAAGTATCTTCACCTTTCACTGTTCGTTGATGGTCTGTTTGTAAAATATAATTCTCTCAATGTTTTCAAACCTTGTGCGGGTGAAGTGCCATACAGGATCCTGTGATCAGTGCATCCCTGTAACCTATTCCATCTGCCTCTGAGGCAGCGAAGGCACTCTCAACATCTCTCCATAGTTCATCCCCTATTGGAAGAGTCTGTTGTACTAATTTGGGTAAACACTCATCAAAACTGTGGCATTGGGATTTGAAATTATTTATTTAAACACACACACACACACACACACACACACACACACACACACACACACACACACACACACACACACACACACACACACACACACACACACACACACACACACACACACACACACACACACACACACACACACACACACACACACTCTTTCGGAATAAGTGCATTTAGTTCCCTAGGCTGGGAGACTGGAGGTGCCCTGTGACACAAGCTTTTGTTACCCCTCTTTCAAAAATATCACATATACCGAAGTAAGCTTTTAAACCTATATGTCCCTCAGGAGGACAGGATTCTTGTTTTTCTGTAATCCAAATAAACATACACGTTTTCCTGAAGCGTTTTGTACCAGCACTCTGGTAATTATAGAGCATGTTCCCTCAGAAAATCCCTCTGGCTTATGCATGTAAAGACCTTATTTATGTACACAGGTACTGTGATTGCTACTGACCTCCGCAATTGAGGTATCGACCCCTGAATAGAACAACATTTTCCCTTATCTCATTTTCTTGACTTGATTCCAACCAGAAAACCAGCAATACACAGCGAAAAAGCAGTGAAGCAGGCACTCAAGTTACTATGAGATTTCACTATTTGTTTTTGATTGTCAAATGTCTTCACACCTGTAGTTTGGCAATGGGTTGGTTACTGATCAGTTATGTAGTGGTGAAACAAATAATGGGTAAACTCTGATCGCCGGTCACTGTGAAAACAGTAACCCTACCTATACTTTAAATGCATTTTTCTGCAAAAGGTGAGTAAACGACATTGACGTGCTTTTAACCTCCACTACACCACTGCTACTGATATACAGTACACCTCTAGACCTAGCTTACTTGTCACTGAAGATCTTGACTCTAGGTAAAAAGGGTCACGTTTGGCATTTGGCAGTGGTACTAATGTAGAAGTTGCAGTCTAGTCCTATTTCTTGTGACCCTCTCAAACTACATTCCAGTAGGAAGCAGGAGACAGTACACTGCCTTTACATTTTCCCTAAATAGTAAGACAGAAAGTACACTTAAGATCAAGTGGAGTACTATTATTTACAATCACCATCAAATCACCATAATTCAGTTTTCTGGGACATCTGCAACCCATGACAATCAAAGGATGAATATGCCGAAATAAATGAAGGGAAAAGCAATAGGGTGAAACAGCCTTTCCCCTGCCTCCTAATCAGTGAAAATACATGTGATCATCAGAGCTAATGGAAGTCTTTCTGCTTAGGGAATAGCAAACAGCCCTGGCCAACGTAACAGACTGCAGAACAGAGGTGAACACAAGTCAGAGAACACATTGACTGAGCACATGCAAACACACTTGCACACACACGCACAAGCGCACACACACCACTGTACCGTAACATTATGCCGTTTCACAGAAACAAACTGTAAACACACACATACACAAATAAACAGTACTGCCCACATATGCACACACACACAAACACAGCTGTGCCTTCAACCTTGCGAAACAATTCACAGCACAGGATGAACACACAGCTCATAACAGAGAAAAAACACTGTCCAACAAATAACAACATATAAATACTTGCAGGCACATCATAGCACAGATGTGTTTATAGGCCTAATGAGGGAGTATTTATAATTATGGGTGTAAAATGTGAATTGCATTGGAACACAGGGATCACTGTAGTCATAAAGGAGAGAAGAGAAGAAGCACATGATCTACCTGCCATCTTAGGTGTGCAACCTCCATTAGGGTGCTGAGCTGATGTCCAGTAACACTGGCCTGTGGAGCCATGATTAGACTCCCGATACTGTTACTGTCATTTATTACATGCATTCACTCAGCCTGGCACTGTCCATTCACAGACGGGCAGCTGGGTTAGCATGGCGTGCTGCTAGTGGCCTGCTACCACCAACGGCTGAATAATCAAATCACAAAAGCTTAAACAAAACGGCCCTTTAACCCCTGCCTCTATAGCTGAGCTGTCTAATGAGCGTCATTTGTGTACATCCCTTTCAAGTGGTCTTGGAGGAATTAAAATACCTATTCTGATAGATGTACTCATACGATAAGCAGGGGTACAAAAAACACAGTCTCTGACTCTTCATCATACAGAAATGCTACCAATATGATCTAAATTCTGGCAATATTAGTTTTCTGTAAAACAAACTGTACATGTCCGACACTACATGAAATAAACATCAAAAGCTGGCATTTAAATCCTAGACTGTTAATGAAGCTTCGTATTCACTCTAGTTTCATATACAGTACCAGTCAAAAGTTTGAGACACGTACTCATTACAGGTTGTTGTTTTTTTTTTGCTTTGCTGTGATTTATTTAGAATTCAAGGCACACTAAACCAGCATGGCTACCACAGCATTCTGCAGCGATACGCTATCCCATCTGGTTTGCACTTAGTGGGACTATCATTTGTTTTTCAAAAGGACAATGACCCAACACATATGTGGGAACTCCTTCAAGATTGTTGGAAGGGCATTCCAGGTAAAGCTGGTTGAGAGAAGGCCAAGAGAGTGCAAAGCTTTCATCAAGGCAAAGGGTGGCTACTTTGAAGAATCTAAAATCTAAAATCTATTTTGATTTGTTTAACACTTTATTGGTTACTACATGATTCCGTGTGTTATTTCATAGTTTTGATGTCTTCACTATTACTCTACAATGTAGAAAATAGTAAAAATAAAGAAAAACTCTTGAATGAGTAGGTGTGTCCAAACCTTTGACTGGTACTGTACATTATCAGATAAGTCTCCATAAGCACTTGTCTTTGGCTTTCGTTTAGAGCTACAATACAGTGTGTGCAGGCTTTTCTTCAGTCCAGCACTGGCACCCGTCTGGCAGAATAACAGGCCTTTATATTATACAGCAATAAACAATAGAGGAATGTAGTACGTCTCATGTTATGTAGGATACCAAATTTCACGATTATATTTTGTCAGACCTGGCAGAACACACACACACACACACACACACACACACACACACACACACACACACACACACACACACACACACACACACACACACACACACACACACACACACACACACACACACACACACACACACACACACACACAAAGACTTACATCCCGCTGACAAATGAGAATTGCAGGATTTGTACTGCCCTGTTGACATTGACATCATGAAACAAAACAAAAGCAGCTTATATATTACATCAATTTAGCACATTTATTTCACAATTCTAATCATATATTTAGATGATAACAGAATTTGGTGAAAGCAGAAAATCTTTGGAATGAAAACAGACAGTTTCATTATCCCATGTTACTGTAACAATACAATGAATTGGGCATAAGCAGAGAGTAAACATACTGTAAGCAGACATAAACAGAGTGTACAGGATATTCGGAATGCATGTTTTCCTTTCAACAAACACATACAATGTAATCCTCCAGATAAGATGGTCACGACAACAATAGAAGAACAGTGATGAATGTGGTCAAATATTGTGAAAAGACAAAGAATGTTCTTCAGGTGTGTTCAGGTATCCAAATGTACCCTCTAGAGCACATATGTCAGAGTCAAGGCCCGCGGGCCACATCCGGCCCGCGAGAAGGTTTTTTACGGCCCCTGGGATGATCTTGATTTATTATTAGAACCGGCCCGCAGACCGCAGCAAGCCGGCAGCCCGCAGATCTTTTACACGCACCAATACTACATTTCCCACAATGCAACGGTGACGCACCGAGCAGTAGGCTGCTTCATTTCAATATTTATTGGCACAGCAGTCGTCAGCATCACAGTAAAATTAACTTTCAGATACCCATCAAAAATGGCAAAACGGAAGGTGGACACTGAGAACCGGGGTTTCAAACAAGGTGGGAGTCGGAGTATATGTTCACGGAGGTAGCTGGAAAACCTGTGTGTCTTCTGTGTGGAGAAAGTGTGGCGGTACTGAAAGAGTATAATCTGAGACGACATTATGAAACGAAACACGCGGACAAAAACAAGAATATGGACATGGAACAAAGGCTACAAAAGGCAGAGGAATTAAAACGAGGCCTCAAATCTCGACAGGCTCTGTTCAAAAAAGCCAAATCACAAGGCCAGGCTGCTGTCAAGGCCAGTTTTATTTTGGCAGAAGAGATCGCTAAATCAGCCCGGCCATTTACGGAGGGGGATTTCATCAAAAACTGCATGATTAAAGTTTGTGACGAAGTTTGCCCAGAAAAAGGCAACTCTTTTTAAATGTGAGTCTGAGCAGAAACACCATTGCCGAGAGAGTAGACCAGTTGTCCATCAATCTAAAAGAGCAGCTTGTGAAAAAGGAAAAGATTTCATTGCATATTCCTTGGCTGTGGATGAGAGCACCGACATTTCTGACATTGCCCAGTTGTCAATTTTCATCCGCGGAGTGGACTCCAGCCTAAGCGTGACAGAGGAGTTTTTGGCTTTACGTCCTATGCATGGCACAACTACGGGGCATGATTTGTATGAAGAGGTGTCAAGATGTGTAAATGAGATGGAGCTGCCTTGGGAAAAACTCGTGGGTTTGACAACCGACGGAGCACCTGCGATGTGTGGACACAGGAGCGGACTGGTGGCGAAGATACGGGAAAAGATGCAAGAGGAAAACGCGACAGGTGAGCTGACAGCTTATCATTGTATCATACACCAGGAAGCGTTGTGCGGTAAAGCCTTGAAAATGGAGCATGTAATGAGCATCATCACGCGCACAGTTAACTTTATCAGAGCCAAAGGTTTGAATCACCGCCAGTTCAAGGCATTTCTGACGGAGTTAGAAACGGAGCATGGTGATTTGCCTTATCACACAGAGGTGCGATGGCTAAGCCAGGGAAAGGTGCTTCAAAGATGTTTCGAGCTTCGTGAGGAGATTTGTCTGTTCTTGGACAGCAAAGGGAAAGACACAACACAACTCCGAGACGAAATGTTTCTGCGTGAAATGGCTTTTCTGTGTGACATTACGAGTCATCTGAATGCAATGAACTTGCAGCTGCAGGGTCGGGATCATGTCATCTCTGATATGTACAGTACAGTGAAGGCATTTAAAACCAAACTGACTCTGTGGGAGACGCAGATGCGGAAAGAAAATTTGAGCCACTTTCCCAGCTGCCAGACCATGAAAGAGAAGCTCTCTACCAGTGCGTTCCCGAGCGCACAGTTGGCTGATAAAATAGGTATGCTTGCCGCTGACTTTCGACGCCGATTTGCTGACTTTGAAGCACAAAAAAGCAGGTTGGAACTGCTCGGTAACCCATTTGCTGTTGACGTGGAAAGCTCACCACCAAACCTCCAAATGGAGTTGATTGACCTCCAATGCAATGATGCACTGAGGGCAAAATATGCGGCAGTGGGTGCTGCGGAGTTCGCCCGTTTCCTCCCCGACACAATGCCCCAGCTGCGCATCCAGGCTGCTCAAACGTTGTCTATGTTTGGCAGCACATACCTGTGTGAACAACTTTTTTCTTTGATGAACCTGAACAAAACATCACACAGAAGTCGACTTACTGCTGAACACCTCCACTCAATTCTGAGGATTTCCTCAGCTCAGAGCCTTACCCCGAACATTGATGAACTTGTGGAAAAGATGGGACACCACCAAGTATCACCCTCAACCTCAAACAAGTGAACATTACTGTGCAATCACATATTTAGAGTTTTTACTCAGTTCAAGTTTAAAAGTTAAAGTTTAATATTTGTTTTCACTGCATGTTACTTCTCCTTAAACAAAGTGTTGTTTTTGATTAATAGATTTTTGCACTTTATTTTTCTTGTATTTCAATCCAATTATATTTTAAAAATATTTCAGTTGAGTGGATGATAGAAAATTGCTATTATTGTTTTTTTCTTTGAAGTAAATTTAGCCCACTTTTGCTAAAATAGAAAATATAGGCTACTGATGGTGCCTTGAATACCGGTTTCTTTCATTTAATGTTCATGTTATGGGGATTTTTATATAAAGGAAATTTGTCTTTTGTGTCTGTTGAAAATTAAAGATTACTGACAGAGCCATAAGAAAATATTGCTTTATTTATCTGATCATATTGGAATATATTTGTTAGGTTTTCAGTAGGTTCAATTAGGTTCACTAGACTATATGCGTCATTTAAAAATTTTTCAATGAACATTCGAACAGTCCGGCCCTCGGCTTGTAGCTAAATTTTTTATTTGGCCCTCCGTCCATTTGACTTTGACACCCCTGCTCTAGAGTATCTACAGCTCCATCACTACTATCCCCTATCCCCTTTTCCTAACCTCTGTACTGTACGATTGTTGACGCTTGCCCAGTCATTCCACAGTATAAAGGGAGTATTGCACCAACTATGGAGGAAAAGGCACTGCAATCTCAACTAATTCAGCAGCAGCCTCCATTTACACTGAGTATCCAAAACATTAAGAACACTTGCTCTTTCCATGACAGACTGACCAGGTGAATCCCAGGTGAAAGCTATGATCGCTTATTGATGTCACCTGTTAAATCCGCTTCAATCAGTGTAGATGAAGGGGATGAGACAGGTTAAAGAAGGATTTTTAAGCCTTGAGACAATTGAGACATAGATTGTGTATGTGTGCCATTCAGAGGGTGAATGAGCAAGACAATATATTTAAGCGCCTTTTAACTGGTTATGGTAATAGGTGCCAGGCACACCTGTTTGTGTTAAGAACTGCAATACTGCTAGGTTTTTCAAGAATGGTTCACCACAAAAAGGACATCCAGCCAACTTGACACAATTGTGGGAAGTATTGGAGTCAACATGGGCCAGCATCCATGTTGAATGCTTGTGACACCTTGTAGAGTCCATGCCCTGACAATTGAGGCTGCTCTGAGGGAAAAAGTTTTTTTTTCCTAATGTTTTGTACACTCAGTGTATGTAGCCAAGTATATCAAAATATTTGTTTCATGAACAGAAACAAATACACACACTTTTATAGCTACATGGAAAAGTAAAGTCTACACCATAACAGCATCCCATATCCCGTCCAGTAGTCAGATATTGTTATTGAATATAACAAGACGAAGGGCAACATCTAAACAAAGATTAAACATTTCAATTCTAACCACAGTAAAGTGTTTTTCTGTGAAGACCATCAACCCAAATAGCGTAATTAATTATTTTCAAATTATTGAAATAGGCAGGATAGTGTAATTTGTTCTGGGTGCAATTATGCTTCAAGAATTTATATTTATGTGGATAAAATATAAATAATAAAGATAAATAAATAGTCTAAACATATGTAAATTCATTTCAAATGTGCAATGTGCAGGGAGTGTTTGATATGCATAGCATTTGATACAAGTGCAGTGAAATGATCGATGTCCGCATTTCCCGTTCATGAGCATCAATGACGTGGGGTGACATGGCCTACAGTTTTCATGTTTCTGAGAGGTGAATTATACAGTCGTTCTTCATTTCAAAACAATATGCTACAATTTATTTAATACCTATACCATTTTTATTTTATTTTAAATGTAACCTTTATTTAACTAGACAAGTCAGAACAAATTGACAATGACGGCGTACCCCGGCCAAATCCGGACGATGCTGGACCAATTGTGCGCCTCCCTATGGGACCTCCAATACCACCTGGAATCTAACCAGGGACTGTAGTGACACCTCAGTGCCTTAGACTACTGCACCACTCAGGAGCCCGAATTTCCCTATTCATTTGTAACTTTGAAATATGGATTTCACAAAGCTATAAATGGTGTTTTGTTAGTAAACATGTTTATAAAATGGTCATAGCCCAATTACACCAGTGGAGGGTCCACATAGGAGGAAGGGAAGGAACATTATCGGATCTGGAAGAGTCTGGCTGACTGGCGGCTCTGGAAGAGTCTGGCTGACTGGCGGATCTGGAAGAGTCTGGCTGACTGGCGGATCTGGAAGAGTCTGGCTGACTGGCGGATCTGGAAGAGTCTGGCTGACTGGCGGATCTGGAAGAGTCTGGCTGACTGACGGATCTGGCTGCTCCATGCTGACTGGCGGCTCTGGCTGCTCCATGTAGACTGACAGCTCTGGTGGCTTCTTGCAGACTGGCAGCTCCATGCAGACTGGCAGCTCCATGCAGACTGGCAGCTCCTTGCAGACTGACAGCTCCTTGCAGACTGACAGCTCCTTGCAGACTGGCAGCTCCATGCAGACTGGCAGCTCCGGTTGCTCCATGCAGACTGACAGCTCTGGCTGTTCCATGAAGACTGACAGCTCCTTGCAGACTGGCAGCTCCTTGCAGACTGGCAGCTCCTTGCAGACTGGCTGCTCCTTGCAGACTGGCAGCTCCGGCTGCTCCATGCAGACTGACAGCTCTGGCTGTTCCATGAAGATTGACAGCTCTGGCTGTTCCATGCAGACTGACAGCTCTGGCTGCTCCATGCAGACTGACAGCTCTGGCTGCTCCATGCAGACTGACAGCTCGGGCTGCTCCATGCAGACTGACAGCTCGGGCTGCGCTAAACAGGCGGGAGACTCCAGCAGCGCTGTAGAGGAGGAAGGCTCTGGCTGCGCTGAACAGGCAGGAGACTCCGGCAGCGCAGGAGAGGAGAAAGGCTCGGGCAGCGCTGAACAGGCGGGAGACTCCGGTAGCGCAGGAGAGGAGAAAGGCTCCAGCAGCGCTGAACAGGCGGGAGACTCCGGCAGCGCAGGAGAGGAGAAAGGCTCCGGTAGCCCTGGAGAGGCGGGAGGCTCCGGGCAGCGCAGTAGGTCGGATGCGTGGTGCTGGCACTGGTGGTACTGGGCCGAGGACACGCACAGGAAGCCTGGTGCGGGGAGCTGCCACCGGAGGACTGGTGTGTGGAGGTGGCACTGGATAGACCGGACCGTGCAGGCGCACTGAAGCTCTTGAGCACTGAGCCTGCCCAACTTTACCTGGCTCGATGCCCACTCTAGCCCGGCCAATACGAGGAGCTGGTATGTACCGCACCGGGCTATGCACCCGCACTGGAGACACCGTGCGCTCCACAGCATAATACGGTGCCTGCCCGGTCTCTTTAGCCCCCCGTTAAGCACAGGAAGTTTGCGCAGGTCTCCTACCTGGCGTAGCCATACTCCCTGTGAGCCCCCACAAGAAATTTTTGGGGCTGACTCTCGGGCTTCCAACCGCGTCGCCGTGCTGCCTCTTCATACCATCGCCTCTCCGCTTTCTCCATCTCCAGTTCTTCCTTGGGACGGCGATATTCTCCAGGCTGAACCCAGGGTCCTTTACCGTCCAGTTCGTCCTCCCATGTCCATACCTTCTCTCGCTGCACCTTGGGGCGGCTACACTCCCCTGGTTTAGCCCAGGGTCCTCTCCCATCGAGGATTTCCTCCCAAGTCCAGAAAGTTTTGTCAACCTGCTCCTGCTGCGGCTGTTGCCTGTTACCACACCACTTGGTCATGTTGTGGTGGGTGATTCTGTAACAACGTTCTTCTGTTGAAGGAGGAGCGGAACCAAAATGCAGCGTGGTGGTTACTCAAGTTTAATGATGGAAAAATGACTTGACTTGAAAATACTGAAATGTACAAAAACAACAGACGGAAACGTGAAAAAACTATACAGCCTATCTATACAGCGAAACTAAACACAGAGACAGGAACAATCACCCACGAAACACTCAAAGAATATGGCTGCCTAAATATGGTTCCCAATCAGAGACAACGATAATCACCTGACTCTGATTGAGAACCGCCTCAGGCAGCCATAGACTACACTAGACACCCCACAAAACCCCAAGACAAAAACACACCACAATAACCCATGTCACACCCTGGCCTGACCGAATAAATGAAGAATAAACATAATATATTTCGACCAGGGCGTGACACCGGAGGACAGCTAGTTTCTGTCCACCTCTGTGTACAATGACTTCAATACAAAACCTAGGAGGCTCCTGGTGCTCACCACCTTCCATAGACTTACACAGTAATCATGACAACTTCCGGAGGACATCCTCCAACCTATCAGAGCTCCTGAAGCATGAAGTGACATGTTGTCCACCCAAACAAAGTATTAGAGAAAATCTATTACAGAAAGCATAAGCTACAGCTAGCTAGCAGTGAAGTGCATACAATGTGGTAAGTAGTTTCAAAGAGAGAGAACAATTACGGAGAAGCAAGGGAGATAGAGAGATATTTTGTTGTATTTTCTTCACTTACTTAGTGAATGTAGCTAGCTAGTTTAGCCTACTCAAACACCCGGCTCAAACAAAGAGGGGTGCTATGTTAGTTAGCTGGTCATGGCTATCCAACACTGGAACTCTTCCAAGTCAAGGTAAGATTTTGGTTTTATTAACTTATTGCCACTGGGGTGTAACTGCTAAACTGCTTGCTGCTAACTATACGCTGTACTGCATGATTGTAGCAAGTTTACTAGCGCGTTAGTTCTAGTAGCTATGTTGACTATGACGTTAATATGGTGACAACGATGAAGGCTGTGTGTAGCGTTTTTTTCACCTGGTCACAGAAAGCTGATCTGTTGCGTACTGAAGTCCACAAGCAAAGGGAAAAGGTGAAAGGAGGAGAGCGCATAGATGTGAGAAGGAATACAACGATCAAAGGGATCATGCTGTTTGTATGTGGCTGCTATGAAAGTGAACTTTGTTTGCATGTAATCAGGGGTGCATTCATTCCACCCATTCTGTTGAAAAACATTTCTTAAATGGAAACAAACAGAACAAAACGGGGATAAACATACCTGAATTTGTCCAATAGAAACTTGCTTGCAACTGTTTAACTAATGATATAACCATAGATCAGCCAGATGCCGGCAAGAGTGTGCAAGGCGGCATTGAATGTGTCAATGTCTGTCACCGTGATTACTCCAATTTCTCTCGATCTGTTGTAAACTTTCATTCATAGGCTAGGTTGTAGCAACCTCATGATGGGTATAGAGACAATTTGAGTATCATGTAGTAGCCTAAACCTATCAATGTTACATTGAGCTGGGTGAATGGAATATGACTGACAGTTACCCAATATGCTGTAATCGAAATAAGGCCATCCTCATTAAAATAATTAGCGTCCTCCCTCATATTAAACAGCACCAACAGACACTGAATTCCACTTAAAATACATGCCACATTTATTAAAATGTACCTAATAAATGAAGCTGTCACAATATGTCTACATATTGTGGGTGTAACATCCTGTTAGGAAGGTGTTCCTAATGTTTTGTATACTCCGTGTATGAATCATATCTAGCACTTTACAGTAGGTGGTGGGAGTCAGCTCATCCATGAATGATAGCATCCTCAGAGAGCTGACCTATTGATTACTCATGAGGTTTGGTTTTTGTTATTCTATCGGAGAGGGTTACTGGACCACTGCAGGCAACATACAGTGCATTTGGAAAATATTCTGACCCCTTGACTTTTTCCACATTTTGTTACGTAACAGCCTTATTCTAAAACGGATTAAAGAGTTTTTTTCCCTAATCCATCTACACACAATACCCCATAATGACAAAGCAAAACCAGGATTTTAGAAAATGTTGCTACTCAGTACTTTGTTGAAGAACCTTTAGCAGCGATTGCAGCCTTGAGTCTTCTTGGGTATGACCCTACAAGCTTGGCACACCTGTATTTGGGGAGTTTCTCCTACTCTTCTTAGCAGATCCTCTCAAGCTCTGTCAGGTTGATGGGGATTGTTGCTACACAGCTATTTTCAAGTCTCTTCAGAGACGTTTGGCAGCGATTACAGCCTTGAGTCTCCTTGGGTATGACGCTACAGGCTTGGCACACCTTTATTTTTGGGAGTTTCTCCCATTCTTCTTTGTAAATCCTCTCAAGTTCTGTCAGTTTGGACAGGGAGTGTTGCTACACAGCTTTTTTCAGGTCTCTTCAGAGATGTTCGATCGGCATCAAGTCCAGGCTCTGGCTGGGCCACTTAAGGACATTCATAGACTTGTTCCGAAGCCATTTATGCATTGTTCTGAAGCCATTCATGTGTGTTCAGGGTCGGTGTCCTGTTGAAAGGTGAACCTTTGCCCCAGTCTGAGGTCATGCGTGCTCTGGAGCAGGTTTTCATCAAGGATCTCTCTGTACTTTGCTCCGTTCATCTTTCCCTTGATCCTGACTAGTCTCCCAGTCCCTGCCACTGAAAAGTATCCCCACAGCAGGATACTACCACCACCATGCTTCACCGTAGGGATGGTGCCAGGTCTCCTCCAGACATGATGCTTGGCCTTCAGGCCAAGATCTGAGAGTCTTTAGGTGCCTTTTGGCAAACTCCAAGTGGGCTATCATGTTCCTTTTACTGAGGAGTGGCTTCCGTCTGGCCACTCTACCATAAAGGCCTGATTGGTGGAGTGCTGCAGAGATGTTTGTCCTTCTGGAAGGTTCTCCCATCTCCACAGAGGAACTCTGGAGCTGTGTAAGAGTGACCATCAGGTTCTTGGTCACCTCCCTGACCAAGGCCATTCTCCCCAGATTGCTCAGTTTGGCAGCCAGCTCTAGGAAGAGTCTTGGTGATTCCATACTTCTTCTGTTTAAGAATGATGGAGATCAGGCTAGCATAGCGAGCTAGCTACTATTAGGTATTCCTGCCTCCCCATGGTGGAGTTTCTTGGGTATCAAATCAAATAAATTAAATCAAATTTGATCAAATTAGCTTGGTTATTCTAAACAGACCGTGCTGCGTTCAAAGGCTAGCTAGCCTAGCTTAGACTAAAGACCCTCTTGGTTAGCATGCATAACTTCTGGTGAATTAAGCTTTCTAGCGTTCTCCCAGAGCTATGGCAACCCCATTCATATGTTCAATTTCTGGAGTTGGAGACAGTAGAGAGAGTGGGACTTAAGTGCTCCTCTGGTCTTCACCGAGCCCAGGAACGGGCAGCGCGAGGCCAAACAGGTGTTGTACCTCAATTCCCTCCTTCAAGGAACAGTAGTTATAGCCATAACATTACGTTCCCTTTCAGTTAGTCAACTTCGGTATAACATACTATGGGGAAAATATAATCACGCCCCCAGCTGACCCCAACGGATACTAAATTAAAACAGCCTATGGCAGACCACCCAGACCTGATTACGACATATGCAGCAGTCTGGGTACTGAGCACATGGCGCACTGTCTAGTGAATTTCCCCTGTCCTACCCGTAAAAACCCAGTTTTAAAAAAATAGTTATTTTACTAGGCAAGTCAGTTAAAGAACAAATTCTTATTTTCATTGATGGCCTAGGAACAGTGGGTTAACTGCCTGTTAAGAGGCAGAATGACAGATTTGTACCTTGTCAGCCTGGGGATTCAAACTTGCAACCTTTTGGTTACTGGTCCAACGCTCTAACCACTAGGCTACCCTGCCGCCCCCTGTGGGTTACACTTGGAGGAGTGACATCCAAGTGATAAAACCTCACAAAATGTGTCATGAGGCCTAACTTGCAGCAGCACAAATATCTCTTATAGTTCAACAACGTCCAGATGAACCACAGACTGTGTGTGCGATAATAGCATGGTTGTGTCCAACCCTGCTTGTTCCCTCGACTCTGCTCCCAACCACCAATTGCCAACAGGGCCCATAACCTGTATCACTCCCACCATGGGGATAATGCTACACCCCTTGAACCATGTGAACACCATGAAACGTGGGGTAAAAGAGGGGCATTAAACATGGACAGTTGTAACTGGCGCCCGAGGAGATGGCTGCCGTTTATGGGCACCTAACCAATTGTGCTATTGTGTGTGTTTTTTGGCATTATTTGTAACTTATATCTCTTATGATCGAAAAGAGCTTCTGGATATCAGGACAGCGATTACTCACCTCGCACTGGATGAAGATTTTTTCTTTAATGAGTCGGACGAGAAGGATTTACTTCAGACACCGGACAAGGCCCAAATCCCATCATTCGCATGAAGAAGAGACAGAGATATTGGGGACGTAGGTCAGAGAGCCTTGTAAGGATCCGACGGCGAGTGGGTAAACCGCCTCGACTATCTGTCATATTAGCCAACGTGCAATCATTGGATAATAAATTGGATGAGCTCCGATAAAGACTATCCTACCAACGAGACTGTAAAACTGTAATATCTTAATTTGTCACGAGCCGTGGCTGAACGACAGCATGGATAACATACAGCTGGCTGGGTTTTCTATGCAAGATAA
Organism: Oncorhynchus masou masou; assembly: GCF_036934945.1. Taxonomy (NCBI): domain Eukaryota; kingdom Metazoa; phylum Chordata; class Actinopteri; order Salmoniformes; family Salmonidae; genus Oncorhynchus; species Oncorhynchus masou. The sequence goes on along the minus strand of NC_088235.1, from coordinate 45,491,659 downwards.
AACAACTGCCTCAAGGGGTGACAGTCTGTGTCTATTTGTAAATAACAGCTGGTGCACAAAATCGAATATTAAGGAAGTCTCAAGGTTTTGCTCGCCTGAGGTAGAGTATCTCATGATAAGCAGTAGACCACAGTATTTACCAAGGGTTATCATCTATATTTTTCATAAGCTGTCTATTTACCACCACAACCGATGCTGGCACTAAGACCGCACTCAACAAGCTGTATAATACCATAAGCAAACAAGAAAATGCTCACACAGGAGGCGGTGCTCCAAGTGGCCGGGGACTTTAATGCAGGGAAACTTAAATCTGTTTTACCTCATTTCTACTAACATGTTACATGTGCAACCAGAGGAAGAAATCTTGACACCACCTTTACTCCATACACAGAGACACGTACAGTACAAAGCTCTGCCTTGCCCTCCATTTGGTAAATCAGTGACCCTACGTACATACTCCAACCAGAAGCCATGGATTACAACATTTGCACTGAGCTAAAGGGTAAAGCTGCTGCTTTCAAGGAGCAGGACTTTTTTTATTTTACTTGGCAAGTCAGTTAAGAACAAATTCTTATTTTCAATGACGGCCTAGGAACAGTGGGTTAACTGCCTGTTCAGAACGACAGATTTTGTACCTTGTCAGCTTGGGGATTTGAACTTGCAACCTTTCGGTTACTAGTCCAATGCTCTAACCACTAGGCTACACTGCCTACTCTAACCCGGATGCTTATAAGAAATCCCGCTATGCCCTCCGACGAACCATCGAACAGGCAAAGCGCCAATCCAAACACACCTAGACATTCGTGAACAGGGCATGACCTCATCTATTCCCCCTCAGAAGATTGGAAAGATCTGGTATGCGTCCCCAGATACTCAAAAAGTTCTACAGCTGCACCATCGAGAACTGGTTGTATCATCACCTGGCATGGCAACTGCTCGCCCTCCGACTGCAAGGCACTACACAGGGTAGTGTGTACGGCCCAGTACATCACTGGGGTCAAGCTTCCTGCCATCCAGGATCTCTATACCAGACAATGTCAAAGGAAGGCACTAAACATTACCAAAGACTCCAGCCACCCTAGTCATAGACTGTTGTCTCTGCTACCGACACGGCAAGCAGTAGCAGTCTAGGTGCAAAAGGCTTCTTAACAGCTTCTACCCCAAGACATAAGACTCCTGAACAGCTAATCAAATGGCTACCCAGACTATTTGAACTTACCCTGCCCCCAACCACCATTTTTACACTGCTGCTACTCTGTTTATTATCTATGCCTAGTCACTTTACTTCTACCTACATGTACATATTACCTCAATTACCTCGACCAACCTGTGCTCCTGCATATCGACTCTGTACCGATACCCCCTGTATATATAGCCTCGTTACTGTTATTTTATTGTTGTCCTTTAATTCATGTTATTTTTCTAGTTAATTATTTTTTTTAAACCTTTTTGTAACTTCGGTTTATTTGAGTAAATACTTTCTTAACATTATTTATCTTAAAACTGCATTTTTTTGATAAGGGTTTGTAAGTAAGCATTTCACTGTTGTATGTGACTAATACAATTTAATTTGAAAACAGGTTCTGCTTCCTTGAGACTGTATAGCCTGCATGAAGCCCTTACCTCTTATGGGCACATTGCTCCGGCAATGGCTGATGCAGTACCCCATTTGAAGTAACTGAAAGTGGAGGCACTGTCTTCACAGCAATGTTTTTGTGGCACAACTGTTCGGGAGCTACTTCCTCATTGGAGGAGCACGCAAGCCCCTCTCTCTTTCTACTCCCTCCAACAATGAAAATAGGAATGGTGTGAATTAGTGTGAATCATTCCTATTCACACAAGGTTAAGAGCGGAATAATTGAAGAGTAGAACACTTATCACCTGTGGAAGGCAGGGCTTCCAGCGAGGCGCGAATTCGGTTGACCTAGTCAGGCGTGATTGTTGATCCGTCAACCAAAGTCGCGAGAGTGCGACTCCCCCCATAGTATGTTGTACTGAGGTTGACTGACTGAAAGGGAACAGCATATTTTTCTCTCTGACTCATGGCAAAAAGTATAGAATTGCAGGGAATGTACTTTAACTGGAAAATGTTCTCTTAGCCTCATGACTATGTGCGGTAGTCCGGTCCTGATTAATATACAAAATCTTCATCAGAAAAAGTCAGACCTTGAAACTCATTTACACTCAACATAGTCCTCAAAACTGGGGTCTCACAAGGGTGACTGTGTGGCCATGCATGCCTCCAACTCAATCATCGAGTTTAAGGACGACACAACAGGAATGGGCTTGATTACCAACCATGACGAGACAGCCTAAAGGGAGGAGGTGAGCGCATTCGGAGTGTGTCAGGAAAACAACCTCTCATTCAACATCAGAAAAACAAAGGAGATGATAATGGACTTCAGGAAACAGCAGAGGGAGCACCCCCCTATCCACATCGACGGGACAGCAGTGGAGAAGGTGGAAAGTTTTAAGTTCCTCAGCGTACACATCACGGACAAACTGAAATGGTCCACCCACACAGACAGTGTAGTGAAGAAGGTGCAACAGCACCTCTTCTACCTCAGGAGGCTGAATAAATGTGGCTTGTCACCGAAAACCCTCACAAACTTTCACAGATGCACAATTGAAAGCATCCTGTCGGGCTGTATCACCGCCTGGTACGGCAACTGCACCGCTCACAACCGCAAGGCTCTCCAGAGGGCTGTGCGGTCTGCACAACGCATCACCGGGGGCAAACTACCTGCCTTCCAGGACACCTACAGCACACGATGTCACAGGCAGGCCAAAAAGATAATCAAGGACAACAACCACCTGAGCCACTGCCTGTTCACCTCGCTACCATCCAGAAGGCGAGGTCAGTACAAATCTGGGACCGAGAGACTGAAAAACAGCTTCTATCTCAAGGCCATCAGACTCTTAAACATAGAGAGGCTGCTGCCAACATACAGACTTGAAATCCTTGGCACTAATAAATGGATCACTATTCACGTTAAAAATGCCACTTTAATAACGTTTACATATCTTGCATTATTCATCTCATATGTACACTACCGTTCAAAGGTTTGGGGCCACTTAGAAATGTCCTTGTTTTTGAAAGAAAATCATATTTTTTTGTCCATTAAAATAACATCAAATTGATCAGAAATGGCAGATTTTTTATGGAACCCGCAAAACACCAGTCTCAACGTCAACAGTGAAGAGGCGACTCCAGGATGCTGGCCTTCGAGGCAGTTAAAAAGAAAAGATTAAGGGCCTCCCGGGTGGCGCTGTGGTTAAGGGCGCCGTACTGCAGTGCCAGCTGAGACTGGGTTCGCGCCCAGGCTCTGTCGTAACCGGGAGGTCTGTGGGGCAACGCACAATTGGCCTAGCGTCGCCCAGGTTAGGGAGGGTTTGGCCAGTGGGGATATCCTTGTCTCATCACACACCAGCAACTCCTGTGGCGGGCTGGGTGCAGGTGTTTCTTCAGACACATTGGTATGGTTGGATGCGCAGTGTGGCTTGGTTTGGTTGTGTATCAGAGGATGCATGACTTTCAACCTTCATCTCTCCTGAGTCCGTACGGGAGTTGTAGCAATGAGACAAGATAGTAGCTACTAAACAATTGAAATTGTTGTTGAAATTGGGGAGAAAAAGGGGTACAATTTAAGACAGAAAAGATTAAGATGGGCAAAAGAACACAGACACTGGACTGAGGAACTCTACCAACAAGGCCAGCATCCTGGAGTCACCTCTTCACTGTTGACTTTGAGACTGGTGTTTTGTGGGAACTGAGGACTTTTGAGGCATCTGTTTCTCAAGCTAGACACTCTAATGTACTTGTCCTCTTGCATAATTGTGCACCGGGGCCTTGTTGGTCCCACTCCTCTTGTATTCTGGTTAGAGCCAGTTTGCGCTGTTCTGTGAAGGGGGTAGTATATAGCATTGTACGAGATCTTCAGTTTCTTGGCGATTTCTCGCATGGCCATTTTGAGCCTGTAATCGAACCCACAAATGCTGATGCTCCAGATATTCAACTAGTCTAAAGAATATCAGTTTTATTGCTTCTTTAATCAGTACGACAGTTTTCAGCTGTGCTAACATAATTGTGAAAGTGTTTTCTAATGATCAATTAGCCTTTTAAAATTATAAACTTGGATTAGCTAACACAATGTGCCATTGGAACACAGGAGTGATGGTTGCTGATAATGGGCCTCTGTACGCCTAGGCAGATATTCCATAAAACATCTGTAGTGTCCAGCTACAGTGTTTATTTACAACATTAACAATGTCTACACTGTATTTCTGATCAATTTTATGTTATTTTAATAGACAACATTTCTTTGCTTTTCTTGGAAAATCAAGGACATTTCTAAGTGATGCCAAACTTGTGAACGATAGTGTATATATTGTATTTTATACCATGTACCATTTATACCATGTTATACCATATACCAGCATCTTGCCTATGCCGAAGTCAGAAGTTTCCATACACTTAGGTTGGAGTCATTAAAACTAGTTTTTCAACCACTTTTAACCACGCACATTCCTTGTTAACAAACTATAGTTTTGGCAAGTCGTTTAGGACATCTACTTTGTGCAACACAAGTAATTTTTCCAACAATTGTTTACAGGTTATTTCACTTATAATTCACTGTATCACTATTCCAGTGGGTCAGAAGTTTACATACACTAAGTTGACTGTGTCTTTAAACAGCTTGGACAATTCCAGAAAGTAATGACATGGCTTTAGATGCTTCTGATAGGCTAATTGACATCATTTGAGTCAATTGGTGGTGTATCTGTGGATGTATTTCAAGACAATAATGACCATTGTTATGTTTGGAGGACATAGGGGGAGGCTTGCAAGCCGAAGAATACCATCCCAACTGTCAAGCACGAGGGTGGCAGCATCATGTTGTGGGGGTGCTTTGCTGCAGGAGGGAATGGTGCACTTCACAAAATAGATGGCACCATCAGGGAGGAAAATTATGTGGATATATTGAAGCAACATCTCAAGACATCAGTTAGGAAGTTAAATCTTCGTCACAAATGGGTCTTCCAAATGGACAATGACCCCAAGCATACTTCCAAAGTTGTGGCAAAATGGCTTAAGGACAACAAAGGTATTGGAGTGGCCATCACAAAGCCCTGACCTCAATCATATAGAAATTTTGTGGGCAGAACTGAAAAAGCATGTGCGAGCAAGGAGGCCTACAAACCTGACTCAGTTTCACCCAACTTATTGTGGGAAGCTTGTGTAAGGCTACCCAAAACATTTGACCTAAGTTAAACAATTTAAAGGCAATGCTAGCAAATACTAATTGAGTGTATGTAAACTTCTGACCCACTGGGAATGTGATGAAAGAAAAAGAAGCTGAAATAAATAATTCCGTCTGCTATTATTCTGACATTTCACATTCCTAAAATAAAGTGGGGATCCTAACTGACCTAAGACAGGGATATTTTACGAGGATTATATGTCAGGAATTGTGAAAAACTGAGTTAAAATGTATTTGGCTAAGGTGGATGTAAACTTTTGACTTAAACTGTATATTCCTATTTCATCCCTTTACTTAGATTTGTGTGTATTAGGTAATTGTTGTGGAATTTTTAGATTACTTGTTAGATATTACTGCACTGTCGGATTTCACTACACTCGCAATAACATCTGCTAACCATGTGTATGTGACCAATCAAATTTGATTTGAACAGTGTCATGGCTGTCAATGTACTGGGCCATTAGGTCTTCTATTCGTTTTTTTCCGGAGGCGAGAGTGCTCTTTTTTGACCCCACACCACTACAACCTGCTCAGGTATGTTTTGTCATGGCTCCTCCTCTGCAGTACAGGGGCGGTTCCTCCTGCAGGCAGAGGAGGGTCGTTAGTGATTGGAGTCACCTAGGCTCTAAGTATTTAAACTGTGTCACTAATCACCTCTCTCTCTCTCTCTCTCTCTCTCTCTCTCTCAAGCTGTTTTGTTTGTTCTTTTGCATAGTTTTCACTCAGTCATTCACACACACAGATTCACACATCCATGCACTTTACATACACCTTCCATTATGATACTTCCACACCTCATTCATTTTGCTTAGTTTAAAGTTAATAGTTTGTTTGCAATAAAGAACATGTTTTAATTGGCCTATACCTGTTTTTCGCGTCCCCTCATTGTCCCCTCATTTTTGCTACAGGCTATGAGCCTGCCTGAGACAGTTTCAAAACATTTTATTTCGTAAATGTATTCTATCATTGTGTCGTGTTTTTGGCTATGACGGATTAAGTGATATGACATGCTATTCTAAAAAATAATTTCTCCGTAATTAATATTACCTGATTGAGCTAATCATGTAAATGTAATTAACTAGAGAGTCGGGGCACCAAGAAATAATATTTATAGAGCTGTTATCTTCCGAATAAACTCTTAAAGACCTAGTAATATTTTACATCAATAGCAGTCAATATTAATAGTCACCTTAATTCAGTCTCATCTGAAAGTTGTAAATTCTTGGTTATCTTCACGAACCCTGGCTAACAAGTTGAATCAGTAATACAACATTGGGTTTCATTGTTTATTTACTAAATACCTAACTAATCACACAGACTTACATATACACAGAATTAATCATACCTTGATTACAAAGGGTTTGAGTGAAAGAGCGGAAAGACTGAGGACCAAAGGAAGAAGCTGTGCTATCGTAAATACAGTATTTTATGCAATCTAAAATACCGGCCATTTGGAAAAGGAAAATGCATTAAATATTTACTATGAGCTGCGCTTCTGTAGGTTGGTGGTAGATGGAAGGCCGTGTTGCCAAACTGAGTCCTTTGAAGAATGTCTCTGGTGGTCAATTGGATACGTTGTAGTAACGTTATTGTGTGATAGACGGGATACTCTGTCGGTTCCTTCCTAACACTCTTTTGCAGCTGCTGTTGCTAACTCAACGGCTAGGAGGTATCACTTATGTAGTGAATAAGAGTTCAAAGTTCATACCATTCGCAACCAAAGCTCACGCTGATGTTGGCTTCGTTCTGTAGTTATTATCTGAACCATTCTGACATCGGACCGTCGTCCTCACATCCCCGGAACAGGAGGTTATATTGTCGTCAAGGCTTTATATAGGAAGGGAGAGGAGGGCGTGTTTGAAAAGTTTTATAGCCCATGTCCCTTCACAGGGGCGGGCCACTGATTGAGCAGAGCCCTAACCTTATAAAACCCCAATTCTCACATTTTAGAAGCTAACATCAAATTTCATCCCATCACAAATAATTTCATATTCAAACATTTAAATTGAACAACAATTCCATGTGAATCTGATAACTCTGATGTGTAGACTTTCCACTGTAGAGTTTGTCATCTTATCATTGATGAGAATGTCTCAGATGACAATCGAACTGATATCATATTCATTAAGTACCACCGCATATGTTCAATTGGTTCAATTACCCGAATATAGTTAATTTCCCCCCACCTTCTGATGTTTCCAGAATCTCTATGTTAACTAAGGGATTTGCAAATGTAACATCAGTAGGGTAGAGAGAGGAAAAAGGGGGGAGAGGTATTTATGACTGTCATAAACCTCCCCCAGGCCAACGTCATGACAATTGTTATCTCAGCCTGAGTTTGGATGCATGTTTCTGTCTACTTGTGTCAGTTCTTCTAATTATTTAGCAAATAGCTACAGTACTGAGAGGCTTTGGATATTAAGTGGAGATTGCCAAATGCTCAGTTGAAAGGACACCCTACACCGTCACAAGTTTAGGCACCATGCTTAGGTCAATCCCTAAACTGCATCGTAGTCATTACCATCCATAAACAGCACTTATACAACAGTAGAGTATTGGACTACACTCCAAACCAGGCACTAATGTGCTTTCTGACAGCATAGCAAACATCATCAGCAGAATACTTACATTTACATGGGAATCATTTTAAGTACTACATTGCATTTGAACAGATTATCCTCTCTGACATAACCAATTTACAGCTCACACTACAGATGTGTTGCAAACAGAAAGGAGAGATTAATAATTATTTGTACAATGTATATTTACATGGCTGCAAGAAAGTACATGGTCAAATCTGCATTTTTTCCCCCACTGTACATTAACTTGATCATGTCCATACCAAGCATTTAAACCGGTGAGTGATATAAGCCAACATCTGAAGTGAAACAAGAGGAACCAAACTATGGGAAAGTATGTGAACTGTACTCACAGGGTTCAGGCTCCTCTCACTAAAGCCTGTGTCGTCATGATACTGCCTCAACATAGCCATGAGGCCCTCGATTTCACATGTCAGCCAATCCAATATCATGTCACATAGTTCCTTCTCTTTTGGTAAGAGCACCTCTCATCCCAGAAACTCATAGGCACAAAAGTGGTGAGAGCTGAGCTGATGGGTTATCTACGGTCTTGTGGTGGGTTAGGGGAAAGAGGCACAGCCAAACACTACTAGGCAGTCAGTCAGACAGGGTTGACTTGGGTCCTGTAGCGTCCCATTGGGCGACCTGGTGGCTCCACTATGACACAGAGCATAAGGCTCACCTGCCCAGTCAAGCATACAGAGAGGAGAGGCACTGGAGTTCTGAATAAGAGGATACAACCTCACATCCCCTCGCTTCATAATTCAAGATAGATTCCATCGAGGTAAGTATGTCAAGTTTTGGAATGAGCCCTACCGTAATGACTTAAGATGAAATGGTTTGAATCTAAAGAATACCATAGTTCACAGAACTTTTTCTATTAAATCATATATTTTAAAAGCATCAAAATGTGAGCCATACTGCAATTCATAACTAAGCACAATGAAGAGTCTGTCAAAACACAATGTACAGTGCATTCGGAAAGTATTCAGACCTCTTTGACTTTCTACATTTTGTTACTTTAGAGCCTTATTCTAAAATGGATTATATTCATTTATTTTCCTCATCAATCTACACATCATACCCCATAATGACAAAGAAAAAACAGGTATTTATACATTTTTGCAAATTTATTATGAATAAAAAACAAACACCTTCTTTACATACAGTTGAAGTCAGAAATTTACATACACTTAGGTTGTAGTCCTTAAAACTCGTTTTTCAAACACTCCACAAATTTCTTGTTAAAACGAACTATAGGTTTGGCAAGTCGGTTAGGACATCTATTTTGTGCATGACACAAGTAATTTTTAAAACAATTGTTTACAGACAGATTATTTCACTTATAATTCACTGTTTCACAATTCCAGTGGGTCAGAAGCTTATATACACTAAGTTGACTGTGCCTTCAAAAGCATTCTGTCTCCTAGAGATGAACGTACTTTTGTGCGAAAAGTACAAATCGATCCCAAAAACAACAGCAAAGGACCTTGTGAAGATGCTGGAGGAAACAGGTACAAAGTATCTATATCCACAGTAAAAACAAGTCCTATATCGACTAACCTGACAGGTCGCTCAGCAAGGAAGAAGCCACTGCTCAAAAACCGCCATAAAAAAGCCAGACTACGGTTCGCAACTGCACATGGGACAAAGATTGTACTTTTTGGAGAAATGTCCTCTGGTCTGATGAAACAACAACTGTTAGGCCATAATGACCATCATTATGTTTGGAGGAAAAAGGGGGAGGCTTGCAAGACGAAGAACACCATCCCAACCGTGACACATGGGGGTGGCAGCATCATGTTGTGGGGGTGCTTTGCTGCAGGAGGGACTGGTGCACTTTCTAAAATAGATGGTATCATCAGGGAGGAAAATTATGTGGATATATGTGGATATATCTCAAGACATGTCAGGAAGTTAAAGCTTGATTGCAAATGGGTCTTCCAAACGGACAATGACCCCAAGCATACTTCCAAAGTTGTGGCAAAATGGCTTAAGGACAACAAAGTCAAGGTATTGGAGTGGCCATCACAAAGCCCTGACCTCAAGCCTATAGAAAATTGTGGGCAGAACTGAAAAAGCGTGTGCGAGCAAGGAGGCCAACAAACCTGACCCAGTTACACCAGCTCTGTCAGGAGGAATGGGCCAAAATGCACCCAACTTATTGTGGGAAGCTTGTGGAAGGCTACCCTAAACTTTTGACCCAAGTAAAACAATTAAAGCAATGCTACCAAATACTAATTGAGTGTATGTAAACTTCTGATCCACTGGGAAATCTGAAAATAAATCTGAAATAAATCACTCTATTATTCTCACATTTCACATTCTTAAAATAAAGTGGTGATCCTAGCTGACCTAAGACATTGCACTTAAGGTTAAATGTCAGGAATTGGGAAAAACTGAGTTTAAATATATTTGGCTAAGGTGTATGTAGACTTCTGAATTTTACTGTAAGTATTCAGATCCTTTGCTATAAGACTCGAAGTTGAGCTCAGGTGCATCCTGTTTCCATTGATCATCCTTGAGATGTTTCTACAACTTGATGTGTGTCCATGTGTGGTACATTGAATTGATTGCACATGATTTTGTAAAGGCAGACACCTGCCTATATAAGGTCCCACAGTTGACAGTGAATGTCAGAGCAAAAACCAAGCCATGAGGTTGAAGGAATTGTCTGTAGAGCTACGGTACATGATCATGTTAAGGCACAGATCTGGGGAAGTGTACCAAAACAATTCTGCAGCATTGAAGGTGCCCAAGAACACAGTGGCCTCCATCATTCTTAGTTGGAAGAAGTTAGGAACCACCAAGACTAGAGCTGCCCGCCTGACCAAACTGAGCAATCGGGGGAGAAGGGCCTTGGTCAGGGAGATGACCAAGAACCTGGTGGTCACTCTGATAGAGCTCCAGAGTTCCTCTGTGGAGATGGAAGAACCGTCCAGAAGGACAACCATCTCGGCAGAACTACACCAATCAGGCCTTTATGGTAGAGTGGCCAGACAGCCACTCCTCAGTAAAAGGCACATGACAGCCCTCTTGGAGTTTGCCAAAAGGCACCCAAAGGACTCTCAGACCATGAGAAACAAGACTCTCTGGTCTGAGGAAACCGAAATTGAACTCTTTGGCCTGAATGCCAAGTGTGACATCTGTAGGTAACCTGGCACCATCCCTACAGTGAAGCATGGGGGTTTCAGCATCATGCTGTGGGGATGTTTTTCAGCAGCACCTTCTAACAGGACAACAAACCACGCACACAGTCAGGACAATGCTGGAGTAGCTCTGGGACAAGTCTCTGAATGATCTTGAGTGGCCCAGCCAGAGCCCGGACTTGAACCCTATTGAACATCTCTGGAGAAACCTGAAAATAGACGTGCAGCGACTCTCCCCATCCTACCTGACAGAGCTTGAGAGGATCTGCAGAGAAGAATGGGAGAAACTCCCCAAATACAGGTGTGCCAAGTTTGCAGCGTCATACCCGAAGAAGACTCAACGTTGTAATCGCTGCCAAAGGTGCTTCAACAAAGTACTGAGTAAAGGGTCTGAATACTTAGGTAAATGTGATATTTCTGTTTATTTATATAGATTTGCAAAATTGTCTAAAAAACAGTTTTTGCTTTGTCATTATGGGGTATTGTGTGTAGATTAATGAGGGGGGGGAAAAAAACAATTGAACACATTTTAGAATAAGGCTGTAACGTAACAAAATATGGAAAAAGTCAAGGGGTCCGAATGAATATATTCTTAATGGTAAAACCACTCTGCATTTGACCTTTACAGTAGCACGTCAAGTCCTGTCTGGATCAAACTCTTGATAATAAATGTTATATATATATATATATATATATATATATATGTACATTAGGAGAACAGAATTCATAAATCCTTACTTGTTTTATTTTATTTTTATGACAGGATAGGAGCAGAAGAAAAGAGACAGAGTTGTGAGTAGGCCTCATGCAGGGAAGTATATGGCTCCAATCTATCCAGAGGTGAGTTTTACCCACTGAACCAGACTCTGATCCATAAACTCTTGATTCTAACCAGATCTGAAGCGAAAAGACAACCTAATTAGGAGAGAGGATTCTTTTCATATTTTAATTTGAATCCAATAAAGCATTAGGACCATGCAGACATATCTCAACCATCACAGATGCACTGATCTTAAATGTCTGTACACAGTGTACACTTATATTTATAGCCTCCAAGTAGGTTAATCCTTGTTATGTAACATTTACAACTTGGAGGGAAGACATTTAAATGGTACTCTCCCTTACACCAGGCTGCCTCCCCCCTCAGAGTATGTTGTCATATCAACCTACATCAATGTTTTCACATTCTATACTGGTCTGGTACCCTAGGGGTAACCAAGCCAGCTCCAGGCAGTAGGCTACTTTGAAATACAACCAGAAATGGCAAGTTTATATATGCGACTTTAGTTGTATATCAAGAAACAAAAATTGTTACAGTGTGACAATCTATCTTTGTGAATATTTCGGTAATGACTTAAAGGCTGCAGATATAACGCTTTATTGCTAATAGAATGTATATAGGAAGAGGTTAACAGATAAACATTTTTGTCAAGAGCTAGTAGGTCACCGACTGACATCATCCAAGTTCTGCCATATCAGCACAAACTTATACATGTAGTCATTAGCCCATGTCATGAGTTATAAACCAACGCGATTCCATATCCATGAGCCAACATCGTGTTACACAAACGCTCAGTCAAATCTTCACATCTGCCAGCACTATCCACACAAACAAACACACGGCTAGGTGTTACTACCTTGCATGATGTAACCAGGGACTATAGATAAATAATTTGCACTAAATATTAAGCTTGCACTGAATGTTGTGCAATGCATCAAATGCATGCATTAATATTGAAAATTGCATGCAGTCTTTGCTAATAATGCAAAACCAAGCGTGCATGAATGATCAAATTCCACGTATCACAGAAATCCATTCAGCATTCTTGATTGTTCGTTAACTGCACTGTGGGGGGCTATATGGCAGACACTTAAAGGGATGTACATGTGTACAGTGAGGACAGTCGCAAGGGAGAGAGGGGTCCCTACATGAGTATGTTTATGGAGCTGAGGCCTCTGCATTCCTGACATGCATGGTTCTGCTTCAGTGAGCTGGTGACCCTGATCTGAGCGCACCCAGGAGGTCATTAGTGGCAGCGAGTAACAGACACACTGTCTCTGCACCAGTAGGGGTGGGCAGTTTGCATTGTGTGGAAGGCAGGCGTGGAGAACACACTGAGAAGCGGGCTTGGCTGGGGGCTTTTAGTGCCCTGTGTCTGTTCAGGTTGAGAGGAGGAACCCCTAACAGAGCTGGGAGTCTTCAGGCTCCACCAGCAGCCATCATGGAAACACTCCCCTCCTGTCACATTCCTGGACAGGCATAGCATACGGGCTGAACTGGGTTTGCGGCACACTGCTTTAGTGGCAATCCAGAACAGGGTAGTGTCAAAAGGGGCCTTTTCACTGGCTCTCATCCATTGGTACATTTTTTTATCCTAAACTATGGGGATAAGGATTCTGTTTTCTGTGGATCAGGTTTGGTGTAGGAAATGTCCCAGAACGTTTTCCAACCACCCTCCTGTTCCCTGCTCTAATGCTCACAGGCACCAAAGACAATAAACCGTCTTAAAGAGAAACATGTAGACTAGAGTGGGCACAGCCAATGGGTGCAGGTGCAGTCAAAACACCTGGGCAGTGACTGCAGGTACGAAATTCTGATCTCATCTGCCATTAGTCAAATCCCACAGTTAAAATGAACTAGCAGTCTGTCTGTAGAGGATTAATTTTTCTTGAATGAAAACTGTGAAGCAGGAGAGTGGTGCTGGTTCATCATTTGACCCTGGACCGACTCTCTAACACTATTTGTTTCCATTTTTTTATTAACCCATCTACCCTCTTAATTTTTCTGCTACATATACATACATTTTACATATACATTTTACATACATGGCACTTTTATATAAAGCAGTCACATAACAATAATACATTACCAAACATAAACTCTTTAATCCCACCCCTCAGCCACTCTCAGCCCATCCCACCTATCACCATAGACCACCCCTCAGCCACTCTCAGCCCATCCCACCTATCACCATAGACCAGCCTGGTTTGGTTTCTATGTGCCATATATTTTTCAATTGTCCTGTAATGTTTTACATACATTTTAAACCTTTCTAATCATATAGTACCCACAGATTGTGAGCTAAAGATGAAAACCTTTCCTACGAGTATTATTATATTATTTATTGATGGAGTATGGCTTTCCAAATTGCCCAACACTGCTAACCAGAAACAATCTACATAAGGGCAATAACATAATAAATGATCTAGTGATTCTGTTTCTTCTCAGCAAAATCTACAGAGCTGAGATTGTTTTATGCCCCATATAATATATAGCATTGTGTTGGTGGCAAGAATTTTGTATGATAATTTCAATTGAAAAACTCAAAGTGTTGAATCAAGTGTTTTTTTGTGCCTGTTCATAAACCATGTGCCTTGGAATCAATACATAGAAATTCTCTTCCACACTGTATTTAGACGTCAGACATTCACTGACAAATTGTATTCAGATTTGGAACCAAACACTGAGATCTCTATTGAGTCACAAGTAGAAAAGTCATTTGCGTAACACTTCCGACGAAACAGACAGATGTTGTCTAATGAAGGGAATGTATAGCTTAGAAAAATCAAATCATTTTGTGGGATAATTGTAAGTTCCCAGTTTGTGGAATGCGCTATTTTATCTTCACAAATGCATTAGATGGAGATGCAGTCGGGCAGCAAGACATGATGTACAGTTATTCAAGAGTGAACTTGAGTAAAATGTCAAGTGTGTCCAACACAGTGGTGGCATTGTCCACTTCTCTTGCGTACTGGCAGGCAATCAGATTATGATATCAAGTGGTCTATTCCAATCCACATTGGGAGTAAAGCAATACAGTTAGTGGTTGGGAGTCACATGATAACAAGTTGCTTGGATGAAAGTGCATAAAACAATGAGTAATAGAGGAAGCAAGGGGAATTCAGACAATACATTTTCTGCAGAAAAGCTTTCTTTTTTTTCATCATTTCCATGGGCATTGGGGTGAAAGGTGATAACATTTGTTGGCATCACAATTACTCCCTCCCTGGGAATGGTCCACAGTGTACTGTGTAGCTTTTCCCCCCTTCATCCAATGTGACAGCTAAGCTTTCATAGCATATCTGAGGCGTGGGTTGTTCGCTCAGGGCTAGCACCAGTTTTCACACCAGCTGTGGCCCTTTTAACACCCCACCAAGAGCTTCTTTCACCACTTGTTAGTCCACCTCTAGGTAGTGTAGACATTTCGGGAAGCACAGCTCTATTCAAACAATAACACCTGGCTTTTAAAAAAAAACATCCACAAGAGCTAAACTGATTTGGATGACATTCTGTCAAAGCAAGTTGAGGAGACTAAACTGCTGGATTTAACCCTAGATAGCAAGCTGTCATGGTCAAAACATATTGACTCAAAGATTGCTAAAATGGGAAGAGATCGGTCCATGATAAGGTGTTTCTCTGCTTTCTTGACATCTCAGTCAACCAGACAGGTCCTTCAGGCCCTAGTTTTGTCGCAACTGGACTACTGCCCAGTTGTGTAGTCACCATAAAGAGGGACATATGGAAATTGCAGTTGATCCAGAACAGAGCAGCACGTGTTGCACTTACACTTAATAAAAATATAAATGTAACATGCAACAATTTCAAAGATTTTACAGTTCATATAAGGAAATCAGTCAATTTAAGTCAATTAGGCCCTTATCTATGGATTTCACATGACTGGGAATACAGATATGCATCTATTGGTCACAGATACTGTGGTGTATTGAGAAATGTATTATGTGTTAGATGTAAAATGGTTGCAAATAGCCAATGGGATTTGTATGCAGGGATTGAGTTATTTGAATTAACAAATGACAATGAGTTTGCGTTATTGCATTGGAGTGATTGGATTATGAGATGCAAGGGCGGTAAAAGTTCAAGATGTATTGGAGAGTTGGGCTGAAGACACTGTAGAGTTTAGTCGACTGTAATGTGTTAAGGAGAACATTAAATAAATCTGTTCAGTCTGTTATAAGTACGCTTTGAGGTCTTCAGTAAAAGAAACCCAGCATCTTAGGATGCAATAACTGGCGACGAGGATAACGGAAGTCTGAGGCAAAATCCTCAGACTATCCTCAGAGTGAACGAGCTAGAAAGTTAGCTAGAACTAACGTTAGTAAATTAACTGGTCAGCTGTGAAGAAACGGTGCATGGGCTAATGAGAGTTATGGCACTTTTCAGTAGTGAGACCGGTTTGTGTTTCCAGGAGGCTAACGAGAACATCAGCACATATGAGGAGCGATTTTTGCAGTTTTTGGAGGCCAACGAGAGATAGCTGACGACCACAGAAGAGCGGTGTTTCTATCAGTCGTGGGTTCAAAGACGTTAACGCTGCTGAAAGATTTGGTAGCGCCGAAGAAGCCACGAGAGGCTAGCTTCCAGGAGCTAATTTCAGCTCTGAGAGACTTTTGTGCGCCAAAACAGAACGTGTTGAGCGAGATGTATGCTTTTCGGAATAGGAAACAGTTGGCGGGAGAGACGTTAGCTGAGTATATAGCATCGCTATAGGGACTGGCGGCTACATGTGAGTTTGGGGCTGCACTAGAGGAGCAGCTGAGGGACCAGCTAGTTTATGGAGTTGCCAGTAAGGAGCTGTGTAGCAAGATGTTAAGCGCAGGCAGTCAGGGAGAATTTAACATGGGCAAAAGTATTGGACATTGTCAACAACTTCGAATGCACAGCCCAAAGTATGCAGAAATTCCAGCAGACACCGACTCAGTTGAGAACCGATCAGTTGACCACAAAATGGGAGGGGCATCGACCAGGATCTGACAGGGATAGACAGGGGATGTCAAACCAGAGGGGGGAGAGGACATACACAGCAGACCTGCCGTTACAAGGAGTTCCAATGCAGAGCTTGCCAGAAGACCGGACATCTTGAAAGGGTTTGGAGGGGGAGAGTATCTGCGGGGAACAGCACGTTTAATTGGATTCAGCACCTCAAATTAGATTGGTTAAGAGTGAACAATGTGTCAGACCCAGTTGCAGCAGCTGTGTGATAAATATGCAGAGGTGTTTAGTGGTGAACTGGGTGTGGTAAAGGGAGTTAAAGCCAAAACTCAAATGCCAGAGAAAGCTGTTCCAAAGTTTTGTAAGGCTAGACCTGTGCCTTATACACTCAGAGAGGCAGTAGACAAACAGATTACAGAGCTAGAAAAACAAGGAGTGATCACACCCATAGAATACAGTGAATGGGCAGCGCCTATAGTTTGTGTTCCAAAGACAAACGGGGGTGTCAGAATATGTCATGATTACAAGGTGACTGTACATGCATGGGTGGATGTGGACCAGTACTCCTTATCAAAGACGCAGGACTTGTTTGATCTAGCCGGGGGTAAACAGTTGAAAGTTAGACCTTACACGGGCCTACAAGCAAGTGGAGGTAGCTCAAGAGTCAAAGCATTTCCTGACTATAAACACGTTGAAGGGTTTTTTACCAGATGAATAGACTGCCTTATAGAGTATCAAGCGCTCCAGCTGTATTCCAATATATTATGGACCAATGTATTACAGGATTTACCTGGGGTTATGTGCTTTCTAGATGGCATTTGTATCACAGGGAAATCGGCAGAGGACCACTTACAGAATGTAGAAGCAGTGTTGAAGAGCTGCAAGAGCTTTGGATAAGAGTAAACAGGGACAAGTGTGCGTTTTTTCAGTCTAGTGTCACTTAGGTCACAGGATAGACGAACAGGTGCTACATCCAGTGCAGGACAAGACTGAAGCCATAGCAAAGGCTTCAGTGCCAACAAACGTGACAGAGCTCAGAGCATATCTGGCTTTACTTACCTACTATGGCAAGTTCATGAAGAATCTCTCTACTCCCAACAAACCTACGACAGAGCTCTTACAGAAAGATAGAGGGGGGGGGGGGAGCAATCCAAACTATTGAGTGTCATTTTTAGATGTACTTCCCATTTTAGCTAAGGACATGGCCAGGGAAACTACCAAGGACAAGGGTTTGGCAAAAGTGAAGCACTTCACACTTACAGGGTGGCCTAACCATGTTACTGATCCTGAACTAAAGCCTGATTGGGGGAGAAGGGATGAGCTTACTGTAGAAAGTGATTGTGTGTTATGGGGTATGAGAGCGGTGGTGCCGGCTACTCTACAGAGGGATCTACTGAAAGAGCTACATGAAAACCACTGGGGAATGGCAAAAATGAAAGCTCTTGCAAGGAGACACTTCTGGTGGCCCAGGTTAGACTCAGACATAGAAGACATGGTAAGAAGATGCCAGGTGTGTCAGTCTAATAGACATATGCCAAACCTTGCACCAGTGCATCCTTGGAAATGGCCTGAGGCCCTGGCAGTGCATCCATATAGACTTTGCTCAAATGGGAAAGCACCTGTTCTTAGTAGTTACGGATGCATACTCACGCTGGCCTGCAGTAAAGTGTGTTAGTAATACTTCAGCTACACGGTAGAGACACTCCGGAATGTTCTCAGTCTATGGGTTAGTTGAGGGGTGTGCTTCAGACAATGGGCCATATCTTGTGTCAAAAGAGATGGAGACATTCTTCCAGTTGAGTCGGCTCCGTATCATGCAGCTTCAAATGGCGCAGCAGAGAGAGAGGACAAGAGAGGACAAGTCATCAGGATGGTCTGTCCAGCATAGTGTGGACAACTTACTATTTGCCTACAGGAATATAACACATGCTGCAACTGGAAAAACTCCAGCAGAGTTGTTCCTAAAACGAAAGGTTAGAACAAGGTTATCACTGAATAAACCCAGCTTTTCAGCTGACATGCAGTCTAAGAGGCTGACTACACCGCTCGCATCACGTGCACGAGCATTGCAAAATACATTTAGAAATCTATATGATTAAATTATTGCACCCACACTGCTCGCGCGCGCCAACGAGCGTCTGCCTTGTCAAGGGCTAAAATATAAGTCAGTTCTATTTCTGACGCAGATCATGCTGCAAGTCCTGCCTCTCCCATCTCCTCATTGGTTTATAGAAGCAGCTACCCACGTGCCATCTCCTCATTGGTCATACTCACATGGGTGACTGAAAGACGAATGAGGTCAGTGGCAGTAATGCACCTAATTTATGAAAGTTGAAAATCGCAATACAAAGTCAAGAGAAGAAAAAGCCTAGGAGGAGGAGAGATGACCAGAAATGATTCGGTTGACCGTTGTGTCAATTGTCGGAGTAGAGGACTTTGTGCATTTCAGGTACAATAACAACTCAATGTTTATATCTCAGGACAAATTAGCTAGCAACAGCAAGCTAGCTAAATAGGACAAATCAGCTAGCAAGTGCAAGCTAGCTACAATGCCGTAAATGTTTAATGCTTTTCGACCTGTCCCCAACCTGCGTGTCGTGATTGCGTTTGGTGTGAGGGGACAAAATAAAGTTATGCACAATGGCGTACGCGTGCAGCCGGTTTGGGTTCCGTGTAAGATACAGGACAATGGGGTGTGCAAGCGTCTTCGTTTGTTTCAGTAGGAGCAAACAGTGTTGTCCGAGATTACCGGGGAGGAGAGAGAGAGAAATGGGTACCCAGGGTTGTGAAAAGGGTACTTGGTCCTGTATCCTACTTAGTGCAGACTGAGGGAGAATTGTGTAAGAAGCATGTGGATCAAATGATGATGCAACACAATGAAAGAGAAGACCTGAATGTGTCAGAGTGGAACATTTCTGATTGGGACTTGGGAACTACGACCGTGACAGGCACGCATACAGAGACACAGATTATTCCAGGCTCTGAGCCTGAGGGCCCAGAGCATCATGAGACGCCAAAATATGGTCAGAAGGCCTCCGGACCGATTGGATCTGTAAACAGGTTGTATATGAGTTAATAAGTGGAAAAACTGTTTTGGAAAACCCATGATATTCATCAAGGATGTTTTCAGAGGAAGTGAGAATATCTGGGTTGGGGTGTATTGAGAACTGTATTATGTGTTAATGAGTTTAGAAGTAAAATGGTTGCAAATAGCCAATGGGCTTTGTATGTAGGGGTTGAGTTATTTGAATTAACAAATGATAATGGGGTTTCCGTTCTTGCATTGAAGTGATTGGATTACGAGATGCAAGGGCAGTAAAAGTTCTGGAGAGTATTGGAGAGTTGGGCTGAAGACACTGTAGAGAGTACTGTAGACGACTGTAATGTGTGAAGGAGAACATTAAATAAATCTGTTCCGTTTGTTATAAGTACACTTTGGAGTCTTCAGTAAAAGAACCCAGCATCTTAGGATGCAACATATACCTTTAAAAACAAGTATGGGCATAGATCAGAAAACCAGTCAGTATCTGGTGTGACCACCATTTGCCTCATGCAGCACGACTCATCTCCTTCACATAGAGTTGATCAGCCTGTTGATTGGCCTGTGGAATGTTGTCCTACTCCTCTTCAATGGCTGTGGGAAGTTGCTGGATATTGGCAGGAACTGGAACATTTTTTTATTTTTATTTCACCTTTATTTAACCAGGTAGGCAAGTTCAGAACAAGTTCTCATTTACAATTGCGACCTGGCCAAGATAAAGCAAAGCAGTTCGACACACAACGACACAGAGTTACACATGGAGTAAAACAAACATACAGTCAATAATACAGTATAAACAAGTCTATATACGATGTGAGCAAATGAGGTGAGATAAGGGAGGTAAAGGCAAAAAAAGGCCATGGTGGCGAAGTAAATACAATATAGCAAGTAAAACGCTGGAATGGTAGATTTGCAGTGGAAGAATGTGCAAAGTAGAAATAAAAATAATGGGTTGCAAAGGAGCAAAATAAATAAATTAATTAAATACAGTAGGGAAAGAGGTAGTTGTTTGGGCTAAATTATAGGTGGGCTATGTACAGGTGCAGTAATCTGTGAGCTGCTCGGACAGTTGGTGCTTAAAGCTAGTGAGGGAGATAAGTGTTTCCAGTTTCAGAGATTTTTGTAGTTCGTTCCAGTCATTGGCAGCAGAGAACTGGAAGGACAGGCGGCCAAAGAAATAATTAGTTTTGGGGGTGACTAGAGAGATATACCTGCTGGAGCGTGTGCTACAGGTGGGAGATGCTATGGTGACCAGCGAGCTGAGATAAGGGGGGACTTTACCTAGCAGGGTCTTGTAGATGACATGGAGCCAGTGGGTTTGGCGACGAGTATGAAGCGAGGGTCAGCCAACGAGAGCGTACAGGTCGCAATGGTGGGTAGTATATGGGGCTTTGGTGACAAAACGGATTGCACTGTGATAGACTGCATCCAATTTGTTGAGTAGGGTATTGGAGGCTCTTTGTAAATTACATCGCCAAAGTCGAGGATTGGTAGGATGGTCAGTTTTACAAGGGTATGTTTGGCAGCATGAGTGAAGGATGCTTTGTTGCGAAATAGGAAGCCAATTCTAGATTTAACTTTGGATTGGAGATGTTTGATATGGGTCTGGAAGGAGAGTTTACAGTCTAACCAGATACCTAAGTATTTGTAGTTGTCCACGTATTCTAAGTCAGAGCCGTCCAGAGTAGTGATGTTGGACAGGCGGGCAGGTGCAGGTAGCGATCGGTTGAAGAGCATGCATTTAGTTTTACTTGTATTTAAGAGCAATTGGAGGCCACGGAAGGAGAGTTGTATGGCATTGAAGCTTGCCTGGAGGGTTGTTAACACAATGTCCAAAGAAGGGCCAGAAGTATACAGACAACATGCTGTTGTACACATCGATCCAGAACATCCCAAACATGCTCAGTGGGTGACATGTCTGGAGAGTATGAAGGTCATGGAAGAACTGTGATTTTCAGCTTCCAGGAATTGTGTACAGATCCTTGCGACATGGGGCCGTGCATTACCATGTTGAAACACAAGGTGATGGCGGCAGATGAATGGTACGATAATGTGACTCAGGATCTCGTCACGGTATCCCTGTGCATTCAAATTACCATTGATAAAATGCAATTGTGTTCGTTGTCCGTAGCTTATGCCTGCCCATACCATAACCCCACCATGGGGAACTTTGTTCACAATGTTGACATCAGCAAACCAACCCACCATGTGCCATGGAATCAATACATCGAAAATCTCTTCAACCCTGTATTTAGATGTCAGACATTCGCTGACAAATTGTATTCGGATTTGGAACCATTCAAGCAGCTGGCACATAGTTCGGACACAACACAATACATGCAATTAGAGGTCTCTTCACAGTCCCCAGGTCCAGAACAGAGGCTGGGAAACACACAGTATTAAAAGAGCCATGACTACATGGAACTCTCTGCTACCTTAGGTTACTCAAACTGGCAATAAAAACAGATACCAAAAATTGATAAAAGAACACCTTACGGCACAACGAGTACTGCGAAGAGACAGCCATTTTTATATACAGTGCCTTGCGAAAGTATTCGGCCCCCTTGAACTTTGCGACCATTTGCCACATTTCAGGCTTCAAACATAAAGATATAAAACAGATTTTTTTTTGTGAAGAATCAACAACAAGTGGGACACAATCATGAAGTGGAACGACATTTATTGTATATTTCAAACGTTTTTAACAAATCAAAAACTGAAAAATTGGGCGTGCAAAATTATTCAGCCCCCTTAAGTTAATACTTTGTAGCGCCACCTTTTGCTGCGATTACAGCTGTAAGTCGCTTGGGGTATTTCTCTATCAGTTTTGTATATGGTCTGTATTCTGACCTGACAGAATAATCACTTTACAACTGTGCAAATGATCCATTGGAAAACAGCCTAGTCAGTTGCTTTCCAAGCAGCACTGAGGATATAACTTCCAGTACTGTTTAGCTACTGAATGAGTCATCCAATAAGGAGATTTTAGGATGAAACTACAGTCTGAGTAAGTGGTTCTAAGGGGTCTAAGGCTGTGTTTACACAGGCAGCCCAGCTGTAATATTTTTTTCTACTAATCAGTCTTTTGACCAATCACACCAGATCGTTTCACATCAGATCTTTTTCAGTGCTATTGGTAAATTAAAAAATATATATCAGAATTTGCTTGCCTTTGTAAACTAAGGGGTTTCCTAAAGAACATAGGTACTGTTGGCCATCACTCTACTGGAATGTTATTTAGAGCAATTTTCTACAAATCTGATCATTGGAACCCCCAGGGCATTCAGGCTTTATTTTTCCAGCCCAACTAATCAAGGGCAGGCTGATTCGTTGAAGCAGGTGTGTTCATAGTACAACCTCTACAAGGCCCCCCCCTTAGCCTTTTAAATTTGCCCGATTTGTAAGTTAAGATTTGTCTATATTCTTTTCTCAAAAGTCACTAGAAATAAGCATTTAAAAACATTTTTTAAACATGTCAGAGGCCTTCCTACACCCCCTGTCTAAGCCTACTAACTACTGGAATGAAACACAAAATTCAAGCAGTCTGAATACTTTCCGAAGACACAGTATTTTATATATATATATATATATATATATATACACACACACAGTCAAAGTCGGAAGTTTACATACACCTCAGTTTTTCACAATTCCTGACATTGAATCCTAGTAAAAACACCATGTTTTTAGGTCATTTAGGATCACCACTATTATTTATTTCAGCTTTTACATCTTTCATCACATTCCCAGTGGGCCAGAAGTTTACATACACTCTATTAGTATTTGGTAGCATTTCCTTTAAATTGTTTAACTTGGGTAAAACATTTTGGGTAGCCTTCCACAAGCTTCCCACAATAAGTTGGGTGTATTTTGGCCCATTCCTCCTGACAGAGCTGGAGTAACTGAGTCAGGTTTGTAGGCCTCCTTGCTCGCACACACTTTTCCAGTTCGGCCCACAAATTTCTATAGGCTTGAGGTCAGGGCTTTGTGATGGCCACTCCAATACCTTGACTTTGTTGTCCTTAAGCCATTTTGCCACAACTTTGGAAGTATGCTTGGGGTCATTGTCCATTTGGAAGACCCATTTGCGACAAAGCTTTAACTTCCTGAATGATGTCTTGAGATGTTGCTTCAATATATCCACATACTTTTACCTCCCTCATGATGCCATCTATTTTGTGAAGTGCACCAGTCCCTCCTGCAGCAAAGCACCCCTACAACATGATGCTGCCACCCCCGTGCTTCACAGTTGAGATGGTGTGCTTTGGCTAGCAAGCCTCCCCCTTTTTCCTCCAAACATAAGGATGGTCATTGTGGCCAAACAGTTCTATTTTTGTTTCATCAGACCAGAGGACATTTCTCCAAAAAGTACAATCTTTGTCCCCATGTGCAGTTGCAAACCGTAGCCTGGCTTTAGGAGCAGTGGCTTTTCTTCCTTGCTGAGCGGCCTTTCAGGTTTTGTCGATATAGGACTCGATTTACTGTGGATATAGATGCTTTTGTACCTGTTTCCTCCAGCATCTTCACAAGGTCCTTTGCTGTTGCTCTGGAATTGATTTACACTTTTCGCACGAAAGTACGTTCATCTCGAGGAGACAGAACGCGTCTCCTTCCTGAGCGGTATGACGGCTGCGTGGTCCCATGGTGTTTATACTGGCATACTATTGTTTATACAGATGAACGTGGTACCTTCAGGTGTTTGGAAATTGCTCCCAAGGATGAACCAGACTTGTTGAGGTCTTGGCTGATTTCTTTTGATTTTCCCATGATGTCTAGCAAAGAGGCACTGAGTTTGAAGGTAGGCCTTGAAATACATCCACAGGTACACCTCCAAATGACTCAAATGATGTCAATTAGCCTATCAGAAACTTCTAAAGCCATGTCATAATTTTCTGGTATTTTCAAGCTGTTTAAAAGGCAGTCAACATATTGTATGTAAACTTCTGACCCACTGAAATTGTGATACAGTGAGTTATAAGTGAAATAATCTGTCTATAAACAATTGTTGGAAAAATTACTTGCGTCATGCACAAAGTATCTCCATAGCGACTTGCCAAAACTATAGTTCGTTAACAAAATATTTGTGGAGTGGTTGAAAAATGTGTTTTAATGACTCCAATGTAAGTATGTATAATTACGACTTCAACTGTACATACACAACCTGTCATTCCAGGGTCTTTATTTTTTTTTTTACAATTTTCTACATTATAGAATAATAGTGAAGACATCAAAACTATGAAATAACACAAATGGAATCATTTAGTAACCAAGAAAGTGTTAAACAAATCAAAATATATTTTATATGAGATTCTTCAAAGTAGCCACCCTTTGCCTTGATGACAGCTTTGCACACTCTTGGCATTCTCTCAACCAGCTTCATGGAGGGAGTCAGCTGGAATGCATTTCAATTAAAAGAAGGTATGCCTTGTAAAAAGTTAATTTGTGCAATTTCTTTCCTTCTGAATCAGTTGTGTTGTTACAAGGTAGGGGTGGTAAACAGAAGATAGCCCTATTTAGTAAAAGACCAAGGTAAGAACAGCTCAAATAAGCAAAGAGAAATGACAGTCCATCATTACTTTTAGACGTGAAGGTCAGTCAATCTGGAAAATGTCAAGAACTTTTAAAGTTTCTTCAAGTGCAGTCGCAAAAACCACCAAGCGCTATGATGAAACTGGCTCTCATGAGGACCGCTAAAGGAAAGGAAGACCCAGAGTTTCTTCTAATGAACATATCCTCTTCAGCAGTGTTACCAGCCTCAGAAATTGCAGCCCAAAAAAAGCTTCACAGAGTAAAAGTAACAGGCATCTCAACATCAACTTTTCAGAGGACACTGCGTGAATCAGGCCTCCATGGTCGAATTTCTGCAAAGAAACCACTACTAAAGGACAGCAATAAGAAGAGACTTGATTGGGCCAAGAAACACGAGCAATGGTCCTTTAGTCTGATGAGTCCACATTTGAGACTGCCGTGTCTTTGTGAGACGCAGAGTAGGTGACGGCTGATCTCTGCATGTGTGGTTCCCACCGTGAAGCATGGAAGAGGTGGTGAGATGGTGTGGGGGTGCTTTGCTGGTGACACTGTCACGTGATTTATTTAGAATTGAAGGCACACTTAACCAGCATGGCTACCACATCCTTCTGCAGCGATACGCCATCCCATATGGTTTGTGCTTAGTGGGACTATCATTTGATAATGACCCAACACACCTCCAGGCTGTGTAAGGGTTATTTGACCAAGAAGGAGAGTGATGGAGTTCTGCATCAGATGACCTGGCCTCCACAATCACTTGACCTCAACCCAATTGAGATGGTTTGGGATGAGTTGGACCGCAGAGTGAAGGAAAAGCAGCCAACAAGGGCTCAGCATATGTGGGAACTCCTTCAAGGTGAAGCTGGTTGAAAGAATGCCAAGAGTGTGCAAAGTGTCATCGGGGCAAAGGGTGGCTACTTTGAAGAATCTAAGATCTATTTTTATTTGTTTTTCACTTTTTTGGTAACTACATGATTCAATATGTGTTATTTCATAGTTTTGATGTCGTCACTGTTATTCTACAATGTAGAAAATAAAAAAAATAAAGAAAAACCCTGTGTCCAAACGTTTGACAGGTACTGCATGTATGCATGTATTTTTTGTTGTTGTTGTAGTAGTAGTATTTTACCCTCTTTCTCCCCAATTTTGATATTGCCTCATTGCTGCAACTCCCCAACGTGTTCAGGAGGCAAAGGTCGAGTAATGCGTCCTTTGAAACATGACCCGCCAAACTGCACTTCTTAACACCTGCCTGCTTAACCCGGAAGTCAGCCACACCAATGTGTCGGAGGAAACACCGTTCATCTGACAGAGGTCAGCCTGCAGGCGCCCGGTCTGCCACAAGGAGTCACTCGAGAGCGATGAGCCAAGTAAAGCCCCACCCCAACCTCACCCTCCCCTAATCCGGACAACACTGGGCCAATTGTGATACAGCACGAGATCGAACCTGGGTCTGTAGTGACGCTCTAGCACTGCATTGCAGTGCCTTAGACCTCTGCGTCACCTGGGAGGCATGAATTACTATCAACATGAATTAAAAAGAGAAATACAAATCAGATTTGTAGATTAAACACTCATCTCACACTTACATTTTCTTTATGGGCCTCTTCACTATTCAACATTCACTCTCAACATCTCAATCAAAAGTTTAACTTCTTGCAAGTCACAATTTTTCTTCATGGAAAATTACAATTTCTTTAGTTATGGTCTTATGCTCTGATTGTATTTAACCAATTGCCAATAAATTAAAAATGGCAAATTAGTTTAACACACTTTGTATGAATTACTGTTAACATGAATTAAAACAAAAAGAGAAATACAAATCAGATTGGTTTTAAATTAAAACGTCAGACTTTCATCCCACACTTACATTTTCTTTATGGTCCTCTTCACTATTCAACATTCGCTCTCAACAACACTCACAGGTTGCCCAGGGTGACTTATTTTACTCAATGTCTTAAAGCTTCGGTCAGGATATTATGTTGGAACATTTACGTAGGACTACCTCATTTCTTATACCCAAACTCCAATCCAGACAGGCCTATATGCCTAGGATAATTAATGTCCCACGCTGAGTCGCCAAACTCATTGGAGAGTCTTTCAATAGACATTGACCTATAAAGTTAGTGACAAATAATAGGGCAAGTATAGTACATTTGCATTTAATTTATTGCAGACTATACTGAAACGGAAAATTACAGTTTTTGTTTTCCATTAAAGGTGAAAATACATACAGACCGCTCCGTCACAATGAGGTTGGCATTAAGAAACATTAGTATAACAAAGTGATGCCTTTAATGCAGCAGTTATGGGGCAAAACATAAGAGTCTAATTACCCCATTATGTATTGACCCTGCATTAGGTCACCGTTTTCTACCTACAGATATTACTCCAGGTAGGAACGGCTGAGCTGACCATCTTGTGATGACCATTTACCAAGGGAATAATAGTTAATGTAATCAAACATTCAAGTCCTATGAGCACGAAAGTCAATGAATGATTTAAAAAGCACACAAAGCCATAGAGCTCTTCCACGATTCCCAATCAGAAGAAAAATGTTAACTGGCATATCATATACAGAACACATGCCTACAGTTAATTTCAAACTCATTTGCTTTTTGAAGAATATTACAAAAAAAATATAGAAAATCCACCAAAGGTCAGAATGTATGTCCTGGTCCCATCAAAATAAATACCATAATATATTCTCTCTCTGAATATCCCACTTCTATACCTTTTGTTCTAAACATCAGGGTCTGTACTGGCTGTACTGTGATGGGAGAGGGTTGATTCCAAATCGCTGTGGCGCTGCGCCTAAGGCAGTTCTGAA
The DNA here is from genome assembly GCF_036934945.1 of Oncorhynchus masou masou. Lineage (NCBI taxonomy): Eukaryota > Metazoa > Chordata > Actinopteri > Salmoniformes > Salmonidae > Oncorhynchus > Oncorhynchus masou. The sequence continues at coordinate 45,463,540 of NC_088235.1, read as the reverse complement.
ACCTTGTTGTGATGAAGGCATCCCTACACCCATTCCCAGGTTCATACCCATCCCCAGCTCACTCCCTGGCCGGGCAAGGTTTTGGTTGAGCATGTTGGTGTAGGGGGATGCTCCGTAGTTGAGGCCCATGCTGTAGGGCCTCTGGTGCTGGGTGCTGGGAAGCACCATGGGCTGGACATGCCTCCCTGGGGTGTTGAAGGAGAACTCTGGCGGTGGGCTGCTGAGTTTGGATGGGGTGGAGGTGAGCCGGTCCATGTCCTCAGAGGATTTGGGGGGAGGGGGGACAAAGCTAGACAGGCCCCCGTGGTCAGAGGGGCTGAGTGTGCCGGCTGGGAGCACTCCGGCCATGAGGGAAGGCCGGATCCAGTCATCCTTGAAAATCTGAACCGTCAGCGTGGACACGAGGGGGAAGAGGCGGTTGGTCACATGGGCCAGCACCATCTGCTCGTTGGCATCCCGCCGTATTCGGACATGGACAGAGCCAGCCTGCACACAAAGCCGGTGGAGGAGACAAGGAGTTAAAGAGTCAGTCTGCGTGTTTACTCCACATTCTCTCTCTCCCTTTCTCTCCCTCTAGCTCTACTAGGGCATACAATCTGGAGAGAACAGTGTGGCAACAACCCAGAACTGTGTGACAACAACTGAGCACAGCAGCAACACCACTGTATAAACGTATTCTACACAGGAATTTACAGCCAAGAAGCTGGTCTATTTATCGATATGACAGCAGTGATGCTGTAATTACGTAATGTTACCATTACATTATACTGCTATTATGCAGAGTGCAAATAAGTATTATTTCATTGAATGAGATTTAACGTAGCAGCTGACCAGACAGAATCTGTATTTAAGTCATTCTACGTGAAGCAACATTGTTAGAGTCACAGTCTGAATAATTCACATCTCAGGCGTTTCAATGAAACCAGAATGACGCAATTTCTGTCTTTATGCCATATTCCCTGTATTGGAGTACGACGTGACTACTGTCATCTTTTTGTGTGACTACTCTGTCTTCACAATGGGAATCAAAGAACATGGCCTTGCTTCTCCAAGAGGCAGAACAAACAGAGCATGACGCATTACGCTAGGAGTCTGCTGGGTATAATGAGAAGACAGCAGGGACAGAACGATGGTGACGTACCAGAGAGCCAAAGCCCACCGTCCAGAAGTGTTCGTTACGGACCTCCAGTACCCCATCCAGAGTGGAGACCTGATGGAAGACAAGTACAGTTATACACACATACATACTTACAGTCGAGAGGTCTGCTCCTGCCGGCTCCCGCTGGCTTTCTGTCTGACTCCCACCCGCTCCCGCAATAACTGGTCCCAAACCCAACCGCAGTCCCGCAATGTTATTTTAGGCGTATGTGACGCGGCTTACTTGCCAGCCATGGTCCCAGCAATTCTGCATCCTATAGGCAGTATCAAAATGTGCAAAAATACCTAAGATTCTTACGTCACATGGCCCATTGTATTAGGCTAACGGTAGGTATTACTGGGCTATATCAACCAACAGGCTAGATGGAGTTTGAAGAGAGCAGTGTGAACACTTGCACTTTCTCTTGAGCTACATTTTATAGCCTACCTTTAAGGAGCAGGACAATTTTCAGATGGGACATATGGGTGATCAGTACTTATTTCAAGGCAATGTAGTAAACTATCGTATAAATCAGATTTAGGAAGTACATTTCCTTGGAAATGATAACTGCCCCATCATTCTCCACACATGCATAGGCTATAGCCTTCTCTATTTAATTGAGACCACATGCCCACCTGATCTTGCACATATGGATGCTGAACCTGAAGCAGCAAAAACGATGAGTGCGGACACTTGCACTTTTTCTTGAGCTACGTTTTGCATATAGGATGTAGCCTACCTTTAGGAGCAGGACGATTTGCAGGCAGAGACAAATAAATGGGTAATTCATATTTATGTAAAAGGCGCAATGCTCACTCACGATGGTAGCTTATGCATGCATGCACTGCGCCTTTTACATTATATATTTTTTTGGATGGCACCTGGACTCACATTGGTTGACGGCCCTACACTTCTTTCCATTATCAATATTACTTTCCAGACACTGTAGTAAACTATAGCCTAATCATATTGAAATTAATTTCCTTTGGAAAGATCCCTGCAACGTGTAGAGCCCGATATTAAAATCGTCCGATATATATATTTTTTAATGCTATATCGGTTTAATTTCCCTGCAGTAAAACAACCGGAAGATATAGCGGCAGATGTTTTGTCACACAAAAAAAGAAACAGTAAACAGTAAACCCCCAAAAATATATCAGTCAGGCTTTAGCCACGTGATTCTCTGCCCATGCATAGGCAGCCTACTCTACTTCACTGAAACCACACATACTATTGGCGCACATGATCTCACACACCCAACTAGGAGAGGAAGGCTACTGAACTTGAAGCAGCAAAATTCTGAGGGTGTGTGAAAAACTCGACAAAGAGGTGCTTTTAATACAATAGGAAGGCAAATAAAGCAGAAAGACGTTTGTTTCCAAATAACCTGTGGGATCTGACCGCATCATGAAAAATGCAGACCGCGCCACAATCGCTGTAGGTGTCTAACAGAGTCTCTGCCATGAGGGGACCAGTATAACCTGACCGTGTGACCAGTCCCAGTCAACGCCCATGGTCTGAAAAAACTATAACTGGGTCTCGTTATAATATTGCTAGAGTGGCACAATAGGATCCCAAGGGGCACAATATATTTTAAAACATGTTAGGGAATCATTGCAAGCTGTTGCACACTGAAATACACTTCAATAATATATACATATAAAGCACAGAAACAAAAATTGGCTTCAATACACATGGTACACGCAACACATTTCAACTGCCTTATTTAGCGAGTGCAATGTGCTTGAAAAATAGGAGAGAGGTCAAAAGAGGACAACCCTCAGCAAACGCATCACTGATTGCCATTAGGAGCAAAGATGAGAGGTTCCCATTCGCTTCCAGCACGTTGCCCTCCACAACCATGGCGCCAAACAACTCGAGTTGTTGGACCATCAAAATCATTATTTAAATGTTTTCTGTGAACGGTTTGATCATGTATTCCACTTCATATGCCTCGTTACATTGTATTTCATGTCTAACTTTAGCTCCATTTGGACATTACATTACACTTTGTTGTGCCGATGACGTGGATGTCAATTAAGGCAGCCCCCCGTACCTCTCTGACTCAGAGCGGCTGGGTTAAAAGCGGAAGACACCTTTCAGTTGAATGCATTCAGTTGTACAACTGACTAGGTATCCCCTTTCCCTTTATTGTTAGGATTATCTCCTCTCCACAATTCACTAGGGTTGTCCTCATTGCTTTTGTCTAGATGGAGTACAACTATGACCGGAAGTCACTTTTTGTAGCAGGTTAGGAGAGCATTTTAGCTAACCCCTTTCCTAATTCACCTAACTTGCTACGTTAATTCTTCAGACCCGTTGCCTAAGTTCTACTAACCAGCTACAAAAAAGTAACTTCCGTAGCTGTATAACACCTAGTTAAAACCGTCCTTAATTGACCTCCCATCCTATTTCAATAGTTAATTAAACAAAAACATCACCCCCACTTGAGTGCTCTTACCTCTCTGAGCAGTTTGTCAAGCTGACCAATGACATGGGAGGGAGTGGTCTAAAGAGGACAGAACAGAACACAGCCAGGTGTGAGTCACCAGTGTCTCTGTTCAAAACACAGTGCTCCAGAAAATCCACAGAAAAACTATTTTAGTATTTCTTTCATTAGTCCACTGTTGATGCAGTCCCAAAATGTTTCCTGCATCATCATGATGATGTGGCCTTTGCTTCTTAAAAGTCCAATATCTTGAAAGCTTGACTGCTGCTACATGCTAACCACTAGGCTAATGTATTAATTTAACTAGGCAAGACAGTTGAGAACAAATTCTTATGTACAATGACGGCCTACCGGGTAACAGCCTTGTTCAGGGGCAGAACGACAGATTTTTACCTTGTCAGCTCTGGGATTCAATCCAGCAACCTTTCGGTAACTGGCCCAACGCTCTAACCACTAGGCTACCTGCCGCCCCAACAGTGCTTCTTCCTTTAAAAGTTTTGAGCTTATGCCAAGACCGTTTGTGGTAGATGGTGGTAAATTGTGTCATTCTGGCAACAATGGCTGACACTTAAATGACGTGCTACAACTTTTATAGGAAGAACCACTGTAAGCCAAACATAATCCGGACAGAACATAACTCAGTAATTCCAAGAGTTTACAGTGTTGAGTTACAGTAAAGTTGTGCGACCCACATCACATCCTACAGAGAATCAATGATCCAGTTCAATTTAGACTGTGGACATGTTTGAATAGCCTACCTGAAGGAGCACCTTCCCGCTGTACACACTCATAGGATACATGGTGCCAAAGATCATGAGGCCGATGGCCACCGCCGAAACTGTGTCCACAGCATTGTAATTACTAGAGAGAGAGAGAATCATCAGGTACTTCATAATAGATACTATTAGTACGTTATAAAGTTAGGAGCATATAGCTGTCAGGATAGAGCTGGGAGACATGGACAAAAATCCATATCACAATAAACTGACTGAATTATCATGATAACGATACGTTTATAACATTCCCGTACACCATAACGGTATTCACAATCATCCATATAACAATCACCAACTCAGTCTTGTGGTTAGTGTCCACCTTGAGATTGGAAGGCTGTGAGTTCGATCCCCGGCCAAGTCATACTGTATAAGACTGTAAAAATGGCATCTGATGAGTCACTGCTTGGCACTCAGCATTTTTTACATTTACTTTTTAGTTAACCTTTATTTAACTAGGCAAGTCAGTTAAGAACAAATAATTTTTTACAATGACGGCCTACCAGGGAACATGCATGTTCAGGGGCACAACGACAGATTTGTACCTTGTCAGCTCGGGATTCGATACCGCAACCTTTCGGTTACTGGCCCAACACTCTAAACACTAGGCTACCTGCCGCCCACAGTCCTTAATACCTGCTGCATTAAGTAGATAGATTGAGGGTAAGGCCGTGCGATAAACTAGCTTTTGGCTCCTGCCCTATGAGCGGCTAGTGCAAGGCTATTTCCATATAAGCAGACTTATTTCATTTCAAAGTTCACATTTCTCTAGTATAGGCAACTTATCATTATGAGCGATATCAGCAAATGCCCACGATAAGTGGTCGGTGTCGATAATTTTCGGTTTATCGTCCCATCTCTATGTCAGGAGTTATCCTGGAGGTTGATAAGTAACAAGAGGGATGTCAAACACACATCAGGTCGATAATGAGGGCTTTGTGGGAACACAATTCAGAGTACACATTATTCCTCAACAATATTGATTTCTAACTTCCCCGAATCCACTAATTCCATTACACCATGTTGGAGGGGAGGACTTACTTGATCTCAATAAGCATGTAGGTGATGCAGAGTGAGAGAGCTCCGGCCACGTTGATTAAGACAAAGGGATTCATACGAGGCAGAAGGACACTGCTGAGACCAGGGATAATCCCACACAGGCTGAAAACATACAAACACAAAAATAAAATTACTATACTGAGCCATTCAACCCTGCGGTGATGCTCCAAACGTGTCTAAACTTGTTAGAGTTACTGTGACAACACACATTACCAAAGTGACAACACACATTACCAAAGGGCAACAACAAAAAAAATCACACAAACAATCCAAGACGGACTCACAGAAAGCACCTGTAATATACACATCTTCTTAAAAGTTAAAATATTAATAATGCTGAGACTAAGTGATTGTAATAACAATCTACTAGCCACAAATATAAATGCAAAACATTTCAACGATTTTACTGAGTTACAGTTCATACAAGGAAATCAGTCAATTGAAACAAATTCATTAGGCCCTAATCTATGGATTTCACATGACTGGGCAGGGGTACAGCCATTAGTAGGCCTAGGAGGGCATAGCCCCCTTGGGGAGCCCACCCACTGGGTAGCCAGGCACAGCCAATGAGAATGAGATTTTCCCCACAAAAGGCTTTATTACAGCCAGTTTCATCAGATGTTCAAGTGGCTGGTGTGCTCACTGCGCTGCCAGACTCCAGAGGTGCAGTCAAGTTTCAATATGCTCAAATCATTGGTCACATACACATGGTTAGCAGATGTTATTGCGAGTGTAGCGAAATGCTTGTACTAAACCATTGCTAAACCATTGTTTGTAACATTACAATGCCGTCACCATCGACGATGGCTGTCATACATTGTTGCTACTCCGAGTCGGTATTCATGTCATATGAAAGAATTCCCCTCGACCACGACCACAAATTTTGGAAAACAAATGTTCTTCATCGACTTTTGGTTATAAGGAAATAACAAAACATGCTGAAAAGCTGCTGTGTTGTTCAATGTGTGTTCAGAAAGTATTCACATCTCTTGACTTTTTCCACATTTTGTTGTGTTACAAAGTGGGATTAAAATGAATGCCATTTTTCATCAACAATCTACACAAAATACTATATTGTAAAAGTGGAAGAAACATTTTTTTTTACTGATGTTAGAATTTATGAAATATGAAACACTAATACAATATACATACACAAAAGTATGTGGACACACCGTCAAATTAGTGGATTTGGTTATTTCAACCAAACCCGTTTCTGACAGGTGTATAAAATCGTGCACACCGCCATGCAGTCTCCATAGACAAACATTGACAGTAAAATGGCCTAACTGAAGAGCTCAGTGACTTTCAACGTGGTACCGTCATAGGATGCCAACTTCACAACAACTCAGTTCGGCAAATTTCTGCCCTACAAGAGCTACCCGGTCAACTGTAAGTGCTGTTATTGTGAATTGGAAACAGCTAGGAGCAACAATGGATCAGCTGCGAAGTGGTAGGCCACACAAGCTCACAGAACGGGACTGCCGAGCGCATAAAAAACGTCTGTCGTCGGTTGCAACACTCACTACCAAGTTCCAAACTTCCTCTGGAAGCAACATTGGCAAAATAACTGTTCGTCGGGAACTTCATGAAAGATGTTTCCATGGCCGAGCAGCCACACACAAGTCTAAGATCACCATGCACAATGCCAAGCGTCGGCTGGAGTGGTGTAAAGCTCGCCGCCATTGGACTCTGGAGCAGTGGAAACGAGTTCTCTGGAGTGATGAATCACGCTTCACCATCTGGCAATCCAATGAACAAATCTGGGTTGGCGGATGCCAGGAGAACGCTACCTGCCCCAATGCATAGTGCCAACTGTAAAGTTTGGTGGACGAGGAATAATGGTCTGGCGCTGTTTTTTATGGTTCGGGCTAGGCCCCTTAGTTCAAGTGAAGGGAAATCTTAGTTTCAGCAGGACAATGCCCCTGTGCACAAAGCAAGGTCCATACAGAAATGGTTTGTTGAGATCGGTGTGGAAGAACTTGACTGGCCTGCACAGAGCCCTGACCTGAACCCCATCGAACACCTTTGGGATGAATTGAAACGCAGACTGCGAGCCAGGCCTAATCGCCCAACATCAGTGTCCGACCTCACTAATGCTCGTGGCTGAATGGAAGCAAGTCCCCGCACCAATGTTCCAACATCTAGTGGAAAGCCTTCCCTGAAGAGTTGAGGCTGTTATAGCAGCAAAGGGGGACCAACTCCATATTAATGCCCATGATTTTGGAATGAGATGTTCGTTGAGCAGGTGTCCACATACTTTGACCATGTAGTGTATATTCTTGGGCACCAACACTTCAATGTATTATTTTACAGATAGATGGATGTATACGTGTTCTCTCTACGTGGTGTGTTTTTAGATCAGATTATATTTTTGGGATGTGCTTCGTCCTGTTCATAAATTACCAATGTCTGATCTAATTCAAAATGCCGTTGAGATACAATTCATGTACAATTAAGCATTCATGTGTGTCGCTTTTCAGCATGTGACTAAAAGAAATACATTGCTCTCATTTCACAAAAAGATAAACGAGATACCTATAGTGAGTGGAACCCCCTCAGGATCTTAGTTGTGTGGTGATGAGGCAGTGTGCATGCTTTACAGATCAGTTATTTGTGTTTAATCAGAGATGTTAATGCAGTGCATTAGGAGGTGTAACCCATCAGAGTAAACATGATGATATGATATGATGGGATGTGCCATCAACACTGGGGATCGCAGTGTCTGAAACCACACATCATACTCATCAGCATCAGTAGGGGGAGTAGAGGGCAATGAGTTCACTCACATTTAGCCAGTGTGAAATCATGACATTCAGCCCTGTTTTTTTTATCTGCAGTGATGTATTCAGATCTTGGCATAATATTATTTGAAATAGGTCATGATTAGATAAATACTGAGAAGATGAATTCTATATAGTGTTTTTAAACTGCATCCCTGTCCAATGTCAACCTCTTATTAAACATGCATGGATACTAGTCCACTGATGTCCAACAAGGACACAATAAAAAAAAAGAGGCATTATCTTTAAAAAAGAAAAGAAAACCCATTACCCTAAAGAAGCTCGACCTCCAGTCACTTAATTTGAAGCAAACATTGGGGCAGCGGGGTGGGGGGAAGCAGGATTTACAATCCCAATAATCTCCTAAATCTCCCCGCTGCATTGATATAATTTGAGTACTAGGGACAGGGTCGTGTGATTCCACGACCGTCTGTCTGCACAGTCTGTGCGTCCGGCGCTGCCTAGAGAGAGAGAGAGAGAGAGAGAGAACACTGTGTGGATAGAGGGAGCTTTGTTCCAGAGTGACAGTTTGCATAATCCCACCCACTGGAGACAGAAATTGTGGGATTACGGTGAGACATACAAACACTTGATATGATGTCGGTCGGCTATAAATACAGGCTAAATGCTGTTGCCCAAATAATAGTACACAGTGGACTAGCTCCGAGGGTTATATAATGTCTACCCACCAAACATCAGGGAGGGTGGTGAGGCCCAGATGACACGATTAAAGCAGATAATGAAACAATGAGTCAAAGTAGTCCGGGACATCCTGTCCACTGTGCCTTCTATTCAGAACAATCAGAACTTTACTCTGTCATACAGCGCCTTCAGAAAGTATCCACACTCCTTGACTTTTCCCACATTTTGTTGTGTAACACAGCCTGAATTTAAAAGTGGTTAAATTTAGATTTTGTGTCACTGGCATACACAACGTACCCCATAATGTCAAAGTGGAATTATGTTTTTATACATTTTTACAAATGAAAAAAAAAATGTTTTATTAATAATAGTATCAATACGTAATCATCTCCTTTGTTATGTCAAGTCTAAATAAGTTCAGGAGTAAAAATGTGCTTTAAATCACATAAGTTTCATGGACTCACTGTGTGCAATAAGTGTTTAACAGGATTTTTTAATGACTACTTCATCTCTGTTCAATTATTTTTAAGGTCCCTCAGTCAAGGAGTGAACTTCAAAAACGGACTCAAGAACAAAGACCAGAGACATTTTCCAATGCCTCGCAAAGAAGGGCACCTATTGGTAGATGGGTAAAAATAAAAAAGCAGACATTGAATATCCCTTTGAGAATGGTGAAGTTAATTACACTTTGGATGGTGTACAGTGCATTCGGAAAGTATTCAGACCCCTTGACCTTTCCACATTTTGTTACATTACAGCCTTATTCTAAAACTGATTAAATAGTCCCCCCCCTCTCATTAATTTACACACAATACCCCATAATGACAAAGCAAAAACATGTTTTTAGAAATGTTAGCAAATTTATTTGAAAAAACAAAAAAAACAGAAATAGTTTATTTACATAAGTATTCAGACCCTTTGCTATGAGACTCAAAATTGAGCTCAGGTGCATCCTGTTTCCAGTGATCATCCTTGAGATGTCTCTACAACTTGATTGGATTCTACCTGTGGTAAATTGAATTGATTGGACATGATTTGGAAAAGCACACACCTGTCCATATAAGGTCCCACAGTTGAGAGTGCATGTCAAAGAAAACAAAATAAGCCATGAGGTGAAATAATTGTCCGTAGAGCTCAGAGACAGGATTTTGTCAAGGCAAAGATCTGGGGAAAGGTACCAAAATATGTGTGCAGCATTGAAGGTGCCCAAGAACACAGAACCCTCCATCATTCTTAAATGGAAGATGTTTGGAACAGGGCGGGAGAAGGGCCTTGGTCAGGGAGATGACCAAGAACCCAATGGTCACTCTGACAGAGCTCCAGAGTTCCTCTGTGGAGATGTGACCTTCCAGAAGGACAACCATCTCTGCAGCACTCCACCAATCAGGCCTTTATAGTACAGTGGCCAGACAAAAAACACTCCTCAGTAAAAGGCACATTACAGCCGTCTTGGAGTTTGCCAAATGGCACCTAAAGGACTCAGACCATGAGAAATAAGATTATCTGGTCTGATGAAACCAAGATTAAACTCTTTGGTCTGAACGCCAAGCGTCACGTCTGGAAGTCACCTGGCACCATACCAACGGGGAAGCATGGTGGAGGGAGCATCATGGTGTGGGCATGTTTATCAGTGGCAGGGACTGGTGGACTAGTCAGGATTGAGAGAAAGATGAACGGAGCAAAGTACAGAGATCCTTGATGAAAACCTGCTCCAGAGCACTCAGGACCTCAGACTGAGGCGAAGGTTCACCTTCCAACAGAATAACAACCCTAAGCACACAGACAAGACAATGCAGGAGTGGCTTCGGGACAAGTCTTGGAATGTCCTTAGGTGGCTTGACCAGAGCCTTGACTTGAACCTGATCGAACATCTCTGGAGAGACCTGAAAATAACTTTTCAGCGACACTCCCGATCCAACCTGACAGAGCTTGAGAGGTTCTGCAGAGAAGAATGGGAGAAACTCCTCAAATCCTTCCTCAGTTGTTGGAGAGGAAGGAAAACCTCAGAGATTTCACCATGAAGCCAATGGTGACTTTAAAACAGTTACAGAGTTCAATAGCTGTGAGAGGAGAAAACTGAGGATGGATCAACAACATTGTAGTTACTCCACAATTCTAACCTAAATGACAGTGTGCAAAGAAAGAAGCCTGTACAGAATAAAAATATTCAATGCATCCTGTTTGCAATAGTACGCCAAAGTAAAACTGCAAAACATTTGGCAAATAAATTAACTTTCATGTCCTGAATACAAAGTGTTATGTTTAGGGAAAATCTAACAACATATCACTTAGTACCACTCTTCATATTTTAAAGCTTGGTGGTGGCTGCATCATGCTTTGGGTATACTTGTCATCTGCAAGAACTAGGGATTTTTGGGGGGATAAAAAGAAACGGAATAGAGCTATAAGCACAGGCGAAATCCTAGAGGAAACCCTGGTTTCCGTCTGCTTTCCAACAGACAGCGGGATACAAATTCACCTTTCAGCAGGACAATAACCTGAAACACAAGGCCAAATATACACTGGTGTTTCTTTCCAAGACGACATTGAATGTTCATAAGTGGCCTAATTACAGTTGACTTCAAATCGTCTTGAAAATCTATGGCAAGACCTGAAAATGGCTGTCTAGATGCTAACAACAACCACCTTGACAGAGCTTTAATGTGCAAATAATGTACAATACAGGTGTGCAAAGCTCTTGCAGACTTACCCAGAAAGACTCACAGCTGTAATGGCTGCCAAAGGTGATTCTAACATGTATTGATTCAGGGGTGTGGATAGTTATGTAAATTATATTTCTGTAACTTAATTTTCAATAAATGTGTTAAAATGTATATTAGGTGCTTTTGCCCCAGGTAACCTGGAGAGGGTGGGAATGTACGTGCCTTTTACTATTCAGGATGGAATGCAACAGAAAGCCACTTCAATAATATTTGGGGTTTTAAAATAGATGAGAATCAATCTTATTTGGGTCTAGTTTTGTTTCATAGAGTGCTACTGGTATATTATTTCAGATCAGGGTGTTATAGCTATGAGGGAACGCCTGCATAATGGAAAGCAAAATATAGCTGGACCTGCAATGAGTTAGAGGCTTGTTTAACATGACCCTCAGCAGCTCATTCACATAACCCATTAGGAGGTAAGGGAGGGTTCTTTTTCAATGAGTCCTCCAACTCCAAACATGACTCAGCCTTTTGTCATATTCTACTTCCTGAGTGGCATAATCCAGACCGGGGCACCAGCAGAGAAAGTAGAGGTGCAAAGTGATCTCAACACTCTGGACTGAAACAAAACCCACCAACATCCATTATTCAGACAAAACAAGTGAGGCGATTCATCATCCTGGAAGCTACTATATGAGGGAAGAGGGGTGGAGTTTCACTGTCAAGCCTCTCCCCAGCCCTGCACAGGGTCTCCAGGGGTGAGGGCCAGGAAGTGGCTGACCTGAGAGTATCCATCAGGTCTTAACCCCAGAGCAAGGGCACACAGCACTATACGGAGGAGGTGAAAGGGAAGATAAGAGTTTCACATCTGACCTCTACAGGCAGGTTTCGCCAGAGGGGGTCATTGTCATCCATTGGAAATGACATGAGACCGGCCCTTGCTGTCCAGATACCTTACAATAATTCCAAGAAGCTCAATCGATTAAGCCAATCTGTTTCCCTGAAAAAGCCACTCCCTAACATCTTGCTGAAAAAATATACTACTACACCCCATGTCATATTTGACATACATTTTGAAATGTTTTAGTCATTTAGCAGATGCACTTATCCAGAGCGACTTACAGAGTACATTCATCTTAAGACGGACACCCGCATATCACATTCATAGTAAGCACATTTTTCCTCAATAAAGTAGCTATCAGCAAAGTCAGCGCTAGTAAAGGGGGGGAGACAAGTGCGAGTGTTAGTTCATGAAAGGGGGTGCAAGACGGATGCTGTGGGATTATTTTTTTTAACTATTTGAAGAAGTAGGGTTTCAGATGTTTTCAGAAGATGGGCAGGAACCCTGCTCTCCTGGCTTCAGGGGGAAGCTGGTCCCACCATTGGGATGCCAGGACAGAGAAGAGCTTGGACTGGGCTGTGGGTCTGCCCTCTCGTAGGGTTGGGAGAGCCAAGAGACCAAAGGTGGCGGAATTGAGTGCTTGGGTTGGGGTGTAGGGTTTGAGTATAGCCTGAAGGTAGGAAGGGGTAGTCCCTCTTACTGTTCCATAGGAAAGTTGTAGTGGATGCGAGCTTGTAGTGGATGCGAGCTTCGACTGGAAGGCAGTGGAGTGTGTGGAGAAGTGGGGTGACATGAGAGAGCTTAAACATCAGGCGGGCTGCAGCGTTCTGGATAAGTTGCAGGGGTTTGGTGGCACAAGCGGAGAGCCCAGCCAACAGCGAGATGCAGTAGTCCAGACAGGAGATAACAAGTGCCTGGATTCGGACCTGCACCGCTTACTGTGTGAGGTAGGATCGTAATCTACGGATGTTGTAGAGCATGAACCTGCAGGAGTGAGTCACTGCTTTGATGTTTGCAGAGAACAACAGTGTTGTCCAAGGTTCTTTGTACTATGGGAGGGGGACACCGTGGAGTTGTCAAATGTGATGGAGAGGTCTTGAAGCGGCAGGCATTCTACGGGAGGAAGTGCAACTCCGTGTTGTTGTGCTCGAGGTGGTGGGCCGACATCCAAGCGGAGATATATGCCAGGCACGCAGAGATGCGTGTCGCCACCTGGGTGTCAGAACGGGGAAGGAGAAAAGTAGTTGAGTGTCATCCAAATAGCAATGATAGCAGAGACCATGCGAGGATGACAGAGCCGAGTGACTTGGTGTATAGAGAGGGACTAGAACTGAGCCTTGGGGGACACCAGTAGTGAGAGTACGTGGTGCAGACACAGATCGTTTCCACATCACCTGGTAGGAATGGCCTGCCAGGTACGATGCAATCCAAGAGTGTGCAGAGCCTGAGATGCCCAGCCCTGAGAGAGTGAAGAGGAGGATCTGACGGTTTACAGTGTCGAAGGCAGTGGATAGATGTAGGAGGATGAGTACAGAGGAGAGAGAGTCAGCTTTGGCAGTGCGGAGAGCCTCCGTAACACAGAGAAGAGCAGTCTCGGTTGAGAGACATGTCTTGAAGCCTGACTGGTTAGGGTCAAGAAGATCATTCTGAGAAAGATAGCAAGAGAGTTGGTCAGAGACAGTACGCTCAAGTGGTTTGGAAAGAAAATAAAGGTCTGTAGTTTTTGACGTCAGGTGTCAAGTGTTTGTTTAGGAGGGGATCGATTCGGGCCATTTTGTAGTCAGGGGATGCAGCCAGTGGTCAGGGATGAGTTGAGGGAAGTGGGAAGGTCTCCAGAGATAGCATGGAGAAGGGAGGAGGGGATAGGGTTGAGCGGACAGGTTGTCGGGTGACCGGACCTCACTAGTCGCAGGACTTAATCTGGAGAAAATGGGGAGAAAAGGGTCAAGGCGTAGGGTAGTTCTGTGTGTCTATTTACCCTTTAGCCTCAGTTTGATTGGGATAGACTGCTAATCACATTACATACATACACTGTGGTGCATACATTTCCTGAGGGATGCTTGGGAGGGAAACTGTCCACTTCTGGACTACAGGGCGAAAACAAGGAGGATCAATACAGCAGGATGTCTCATTGAAAGAGGATCTTACCTTCGACTCAGGTCTGCGACATGCTCCTGGAGCCAACTGGTGCTGGCAGCTGTTGGGAGGATGGTGGGGAGGGGGAGAGAGAGTGAGGGATGGAGGAAAAAAGAGAGAGAAGACAGAAGACAGGGGTCAGAATTACACACATCAACACAGTGAGAGAGCATCACTCTAGCAGCCCTTATCTGCAGTCTGTTCCCATATATCTTCCTCCACAGTGGCCATTGTTGTGGCAGTAACAGGAGCCCGAGTGCCATTTGATCAGCAAGCAGAGTGTGTCCTCAGCTGTCCACCCCACAGGATGGGTTACAATCACAGACGACTGACCAGGGGAGGGCACATATATGATTTTAGAGTATCCCACTGCCATCTGTGACGTTTAAACACAAATGGCAACAGAGCAAACCTCTCAGCCCATATTGGCTAGTTTACTGTGGTTTAGGCAGATAAGTGAGAGAGGCATTGAGAGAGACTACAAAAAAGCCAACCCCAAATCCAATTTTCACTCCCCCACATAAGCCTGATCACACCAGGAGTTTTGGGGTGTTTGTGTATGTGTGTTTGCTCTCCTTGAACAGGTCTCTCCCTGACTCTGAGATGACAGGACACAGAACATCCAAATTTGCAAAACAAAGCTAAATGTTTGGTCCAGATTCTGTACGACAATATTCTCTGAATGAGACTCTGGTGTGGCGAAGGGGACAGGACATATTCTTATGCTCTAATTAATTTGTACTGATAAATCATGTACATAGGCAAAAACACAAAACACAAAATGTTAATAAATTGACAGTTGCAAATGTGTAATCCAAAGCTATTGCTTTTTTCCCTCCTCTCTGCTGATGAGTATTTTTCTCCGCTCATACAGGAGTAATAAAAGGCCTAGTACACCAAGTATTTTTTTTAATAATATTTTTTTCCAACTGCAGCATCCTCAGCACCCTTAGTTCCCGTGTCTATGACATTCGGTAGGCCTAAGACATGGTAAAAAAAACTAGACCTAATGGTTACTTATTGGACTTTATGATTTAACTTTAAATATAGCCTCTTATATTCAAATCCAGATGCATCTTATTCGAAAGACATAGCCTGTGATAGGCACAAATGTTCTGTCAAACCTTGAAAATACTTTAAAAAAAACTAATTTAGGTCATTTCGTAATTTGTTCACACAACTTAACTAATGTCTTTTATAACTCGCAGGCTTGTATTTAAGATTTGTACAGTACGATAGGAAAAAGGCATATCCAAATAGGCCTGTTAGTTTTAAGCGAATGCATAAGCGATTGTTCATTTGTTTTCATGTGTTAGGGTATAAAGAATGTTATAAATAATAATTTGCTTTATCGGTTTATAGATTTAGGATTTTTACAGTTCGATAGGCAAAAGGCCTTAAGGATAATGGGCCTATTAGGTTTTATGCTGAAGCCAAAGTTCATTCAAGTGTTATAAAGGATGTTACAGGATAAATAATACCTTTTTATCTGATTGTTGTTGACACCTTGACTTTTCCCACATTGTTACATTACAGCCTTATTCTAAAACTGATTAAATTGTGCCCCCCCCCCATTAATGGGCAAAAAAGGCAAAAAAAAAGGTTTTTTTTTTTTTTACTGAAATATCACATTTACATAAGAATTCAGACCCTTTACTCAGTACTTTGTTGAAGCACCTTTGGCAGCGATTACAGCCTAGAGTCTTCTTGGGTATGACACAATCGTACAAGCTTGGCACACCTGTATTTGGGGAGTTTCCCCCAATCTTCGCTGCAGATCCTCTCAAGCGTTGTCAGGATGGATGGGGAGAGTCGCTGCACAGCTATTTTCAGGTCTCTCCAGAGATGTTAGATCGGGTTCAAGTCCGGGCTCTGGCTGGGTCACTCAAGGACATTCAGAGACGTGTCCCGAAGCCACTCCCGCGGTGTCTTGGCGGTGTGCTTAGGGTCATTGTCCTGTTGGAAGATGAACCTTTGCCCCAGTCTGAGGTCCTGAGCGCTCTGAAGTAGGTTTTTATCAAGGATCTGTCTGTACTTTGCTCCGTTCCGCTTTCCCTTGATCCGGTCTCCAAGTCCCTGCTGCTGAAAAGCATCCTCACCGCATGATGCTTCCACCACCATGCTTCACCGTAGGGATGGTGGCAGGTTTCCTCCAGACGTGACGCTTGGCATTCAGGCCAAAGAGTTCAATCTTGGTTACATCAGACCAGATAATCTTGTTTCTCATGGTCTGAGAGTCACCTCCCTGGCCAAGGCCCTTCTCGCCCATTGCTCAGTTTTGCCGGGCAGCCAGCTCTAGAAAAGGTCTTGACAGTTCAAAACTAAAAATGATGGAGGTCACTGTGTTCACTGACTACATCTCAGCGTTCAACACCATAGTGTCCACAAAGCTCATCACTAAGCCAATGACCCTGGGAGTAAACACTTCCCTCTGCAACTGGATCCTGGACTTCCTGACGGGCTACCCCCAGGTGGTAAGGGTAGACAACACATCTGCCAAGCTGATCCTCAACACTTGGGTCCATCCTGTACTCCCTGTTCACCCACGATTGCGTGGCCAAACACGACTCCAACACAATCATTAAGTTTGCTGACGACAACAGTGGTAGGCCTGATCACCGACAACGACGAGACAGCTTATAGGGAGGAGGTCAGAGACCTGGCAGTGTGGAGCCAGGACAAAAATCTCTCCCTCAATGTGAGCAAGACAAAGGAGCTGGTCGTGGACTACAGGAAAAGGAGGGCCGAACACGCCCCCATTAACATCGAAGTGGAGCGGGTCGAGAGTTTCAAGTTCCTTGGTGTCCACATCACCAACAAACTATCATGGTGCAAACACACCAAGACAGTTGTGAAGAGGGCACGACAACACATTTTCTCCCTCAGGAGACTGAAACGATTTGTCATAGGTCCCCAGATACTCAAAAAGTTCAACAGCTGCACCATTGAGAGCATCCTGACCCGTTGCATCACCGCCTGGTATGGAAACTGCTCGGCACCTGGCCGTAAGGCGCTACAGAGGGTAGTACGTATGGCCCAGTACATCACTGGGACCAAGCTAGGCAGTGTCAGAGGAAGGCCCCCCAAAAATTGTCAGAGACTCCAGTCACCCAAGTCATAGACTGTTCTCTCTGCTACCGCACGGCAAGCGGTACCGGAGCGCCAAGTCTAGGAACAAAAGGCTCCTTAACAACTTCTATTCCCAAGCCATAAGACTACTGAACAATTAATCAAATGGCCACCCGCACTATTTACATGGACTCCCCCCCATCCTGTTTTCACACTGATAGTCATATTACACACAGTCACTTTACAAATTACCTCGACTAACCTGTACATTGAGTTGGTACCGGTACCCCATGTACATAGCCTTATCATTGTTATAGAATTTTCTTGTGTTACTTTTTGATTTGATTCCCATTTTTATTTTTATTTTTACATTCGTTTATTTAATAAATATTTTCTTAACTCTTTCTTGAACTGCATTGTTGGTTAAGGGCTTGTAAGTAAGCATTTCATGGTAAGGTCTATACCTTCGGCGCATGTGACAAATAACATTTGATTTGTTTCTTGGTGACCTTCAATGCTGCAGGCAATCCCCAGATCTGTGCCTCGACACAACCCTGTCTCGGATCTCTACTGACAATTCATTTGACCTCAAGGCTTGGTGCCCCTTTCCAAATAATGTCCAATCAATTGAATTTACCACAGGTGGATTTGCACCAAGTTATAGAAACATCTCAATGATGATCAATGTAAACAGGATGCACCTGAGCTCAATTTCAAGTCTCATAGCAAAGGGTCTGAATGCT
Source organism: Oncorhynchus masou masou (assembly GCF_036934945.1). Lineage (NCBI taxonomy): Eukaryota > Metazoa > Chordata > Actinopteri > Salmoniformes > Salmonidae > Oncorhynchus > Oncorhynchus masou. The sequence goes on along the minus strand of NC_088235.1, from coordinate 45,445,247 downwards.
GAAAACTGTTTTTGCTTTGTCATTATAGAGTATTATAGAGTACTGTGTGTAGATTGAGGAACATCTTTTTAAAATCCATTTTAGAATAAGGCTGTGACGTAACAAATGTAGATTAAGTCAAGGGGCCGGAATACTTTCCGAATGCACTGTAAATGCAACATTTGTAAGCTATTGAAAATTATATTAAAAAGCGTTGTTGCGGGAGCTTATGCCGATTGCCCATTGAGCAATTCAAGGACATTAATAAACACTGACAATATTAGAAAAATTTGTTTATATTGTTTAATTTGTGAAATAAACATTTACTGCAATTTTTATTGACAGTAGCCTATTTTGAAGGCCTATATTATTGGCTGTTTGGTTTGCAAGGAAGGATTTTCCAAGGGCACAATATATTTGCCTACACTTCAACTAAAGCAGAAACGTACCAGGTTTGTTTAAACTTCCTATTTGATAAGTCTATCTTGCAATTGTTTATCTCTCATTATTACTAAAAACCTTTCTGAGATGGTTGATCATGAAAGAGTAAGCTATGCCTAGGCCAACAAGTCACATTAAAATCGATTGGAGATTGGGGAGCTCAAGGGAAATTAAGATTTTAAACAATAAACCAGAGTGTCTGCTGCAAAAGGCCCATGATAATTCGACATTGGAGAGGGTGGAATGAAACATGTTAGGCCCTATCTGGAGGTTTTGCTCTGCTTTGGTGCTCTCTGCTCTTTCTACACTCTATTGAACAAAAATAGAAATGCAACAATTTCAACAGTTTTACTGAGTTACAGTTCACATAAGGAAATCAGTCAACTGAAATAAATTAATTTGGCCCTAATCCATGGATTTCACATGACTGGGCAGGTGCGCAGCCATGGGTGGGCCTAGGAGGGCATAGGCCAATCAGAATGAGTTTTTCCCCACAATAGGGCTTTATTACAGACAAAAATACTCAGTTTCATCAGGAGTTGCAGTCAAATTCAAATATGCTAAACCATTGTTTGTGACATCACAATGTCGTCACCATCAGTGATTGCTGTCAAACATTGTTCATACTCCGAGTTGCTTTTAATGTCATAAGGACTTTCCCTCGACCACGGCCATAAATTGGGGGGGGGGGGGGGGGGGGGAGACCTTTTCCAATGACCCCCAAAAGTATGTGGACACCACTTGAAATTAGTGGACTCAGATTTTTCCCGCGTAGTGTAACAATCATCTGTCCTTGGTTGCAACACTCACTACCGAGTTCCAAACTGCCTCTTGAAGCAATGTCAGCACAATAACTGTTCGTCAGGAGCTTCATGAAATGGTTTCTATGGCCGAACAGATGCATACAAGCCTATCCCCATGCGCCAAGCGTGTGGAGTGATGAATCACGCTTCACCATTTGGTAATCCGATGGACAAATCTGGGTTGGTGGATGCCAGGAGAACACTACCTGCACTAATGCATAGTGCCAACTGTGAAGTTTGGTGGAGGAAGAATAATGGTCTGGGGCTGTTTTTTATGGTTCAGGCCCCTTAGTTCCAGTGAAGGGAAATCGTAACGCTACAGCATACAATGACATTCTAGACCATTCTGTGCTTCTATCTTTGAAGGACCTTTGCTGTTTCAGCATGACAATGCGAGGTCCACACAGAAATGGTTTGTCAAAATCAGTGTGGAAGAACTTGACTGGCCTGCAAAGAGCCCTAACCTCAACCCCATCGAACACCTTTGGGATGAATTGGAACATTAATCGCCCAACATCAGTGCTCGACCTCACTAATGTTCTTGTGGCTGATTGGAAGCAAGTCCCCGCAGCAATGTTCCAACATCTAGTGGAAAGACTTCCCAGAAGAGTGAAGGATATTATAGCAGAAAAAGGAGGACCAACACAATATTAATGCTCATGATTTTGGAATGAGATGTTTGATGAGCAGGTGTCCATATACTTTGGTTATGTAGAGTAGAAATGTGTTATTGATTTGACAGTTAAAAAGTTCTATAGATGATGCAATCGTAAAATACCCCAACCCTAGTATCATGTACCGCTTCTTAGGGATATGAGAATGAGGTGCTTGTGATGGAGAAAGGAATAGTCCTAGAAAGTCTGCTTGCTAACCAAAAGATAACCAATCCTCTGTCAAGTTTACTGTCCATAGCCCCATTTCCGTTACAGCATTATAAAGGTGTTTAAGTCTATACATGTTCATTTGAATAATGACTAATCATTATGGATAAAAACAATGATTTATAATCATAATGCAAATCATCTTAGTGTACAAAAACAGTCAGAGTAACACATGAAACCCACCCCCCATTCTGGGGACTTGTGTTGAGTAAAGCCACAGGAAGGGCAATTTTGCTGGACCTACTCCATGAATGAACCATTTTAGCAGAGTGACTTATTTATGATATGGCAGCCTGTCTGGCTGCCTCAGGGCTCTGCCGTCTGGAACATGCTTATATAATACCATTTTGAACTCACTGTGTGTGCACGCGCGCGGTGTGCCTTTAGCCTGACTAATGCACTCCTGGCAATGAGATGTTAAATGAAGTTAGCCTGTTCATTTAGCCTTGTTAATTTGAGTGTGGGGTAAAGTGAATGACCCAGACAAAATGTATCCAATGTACAGCTTCACCACAACTCATCAATCAAACAGCCCAATCTAAACGTGCATACTAACATTAAAACCTTCAGTCATTGTGCACTACATCACTGTTACTCAATACAACCTGCTAAGGGCCAAAACACAGGAAGAAGTCCTTCCAAACCAAGGAGAGGATTGGTGGAGAGAGGTACAACCAGAGCCATTCAGAGCTCTTCTCTGTGGCACGTGACAGGCTGACAGAGAATACAAGCCGTCCATGATATAAGTCTTGTCTCGAGTCCTAATAATGTTCCTCGAGCAGATTAAGTCATTCCAATGAAAGGCAAAGGAGGAAGGCAAGACAGTCGTAGTGCTCCTAATCGAGCATACTGCTCAATTAAAGCCCTTAATTACATAAGAGCAAAGCTATATAGTCTCTAAGAGGCCATGGATCAAATGGACCACATCTGGACCAATCAAAAACATTGGGCAAATCGGAGCTGACACTAATACAACACGAACCATAGGCGAAGGGGACAAAGACAACATTTTGCTTGTGTCGTAAACATTGGGCTCAAAACAAACAAACAAAGACAGGAAGGTCAGATTCTGTGCTGACTGAGTGATCTCCAGGTATTGTGTTTTCCTCCCGTCTCCCTCCATTCATTCATTCTGGCTCACTTCTATGGCCATTCTCATCTCTTTCTCTCGCCTTACTGCATCCCTCCCATCTCTCCTAGCAAACTTTTTCTCTGACTACTTGGTTCAATCTTGGGCTAGAGTAGAGACAGTGCAAATGACGTGCCCAGGGCTGTGTGTACACGGTGTATAAAATTAAAAGTCTCATTGGATTTCAGGCAGACAGATTTAGAGGGTCAACTAGTCTGGGGTCTGGATTGTCCAAGAGTCCATAACTGTGTCAATGAGGATTTACAAACAAACAGTGAGCCATGACAGCTTGGGCCCTGCTTAGTGGAGTACTGCAGCCACAGGCATCATGCAGCGCCAGGCCCTCTGCTGGCAGCTCAGGGAATAACAGCCAAACTGCAGCAGGCAGCGCCACATACAGCAGAACCAGGGAAAGTGAGGAGGCACCATGGTACTAGGACTGGCATGTACTACAGCTATAATTGATTATCAATGACCATGTGGAATCCATTACTAACAAAAACAGCCAAAAACCTGATAGTATCCCAGAATGAACCACAATAATGATGTATTATAATTGGCATAAATTATTATTGACACTAATATTGTCAACCTCTTTTTACACACAGTAAGTTAGTATAGCAGTTTATTATAACCTCAGACATACTAGGCAGTGAGAGGTGAGGAGAGTCAGAGTTGACCTACCTTCTGAGACATAGACAAAGGGCTTGTTCTTCACAGAGAGCAGAGTTAACAGGTTGAAGAACAGCGCTACAAAGGTCCCCACCAACAGACGACCCCTACACACACAGAAGACCATTATCAGTACAACATAGATGCATACTTGTAACACATGTCAAACACAGCACATACTCTCCATGGCTTGTAGAGTAGTCTCCGTTGACTTCAATATTATTGCTAAAATTACATTTGGAATACACGACACTTTCACAATGAAGTGAAATAAGTGAATCATAATGGAAAACAAACACATGTAAACGTTTCCAAAACACAACCATCCACATAAACATCAAAATAGAGGCAGATTTTAATGCTGGAGGAATTCAGTTGGTGCTGCAGTGTAAATGGATGTTCTCCACTAGATTAAGTGTTCTGTTACCTAGAACATGTGGCGTCTTGCCTGGCTGGCACCTGCTGCCCAGCAGTGATAATAATCTGTTGTTTTAGTGAACATCTCCAATGTTCCACTGCTTTGAAAAGGTAATCTCGTCAACGAAGACGGGTTTAAATCAGGCATGTTTTCATCAAACTACTAATCTTTGTTTCATAATGGCGATCCAGGATGGTGCAGCTGCAGCGAGGGACAGCAACCTGATTAGCTGAAAATCCCACTGCGTTCAGTTTAGAGGGATGAGAGGAATGGTAGGCTAATTCTATCTGGACCCAGACCCAGCTGTGATGTTTGTTTGGGCTGATGTTCTCCCTGGAGTGTGTGTGTGGAACAGGGGTGCGTGGGCGTGCGTGTTTGGACCGGGGCCTACTTACGTGTGCACCTCCGGCTGCTCCACGAATCTCTCCAGACTGGCAAAATAACAGAAGGGAAGAAAAACTGTCACACAGAAACATGGGGCAATATGGGACAAGTAAATAAACAAACAAAAAATGTAAAAAATAAAAAATAAAAATAAGGTACCACGTGACCTGAACGGGAAAAACTGTTGCCTGTGTTGAGATGTTAAAGCAGAGTGATACAATGGCCAGGACACGCTGGGAGCTAAATGGCTGATTAAGTCTGATAGTGACACGAGTACCACTCACCGTGACAACAGCCATCAGAAACACCCCTCAAGGCTATACAGAAGTGTTCTTGCATATTTCAACAGGATAAATTCCGACATGTAAACATGACAACAACATCAACCTGACCCTTTTAAGGTGGACGATCAAAACCTGTGTCCAGTATTCATGGAGGAATGGAGGGAAGAAGGCATGCAGCCAGTCTATATTTACCATACATTTACCACAAATACACAGTATGTATTCTCTCATACTGCCCTCCCCTCCCCCTCCGTTTCTCTCTGAATAGCGGGAGCCTTGTTACACACATGCTTGTGCGACAGTGTAACATCATCATCTCTCCCCTCCCCTTCCAGAAATGTGACCTTTAGATAAACCATGTCTTCTATAAATGTGTGCTTCAGGCTAAGGTGTGGACATATGCAGGAGCAAACATGACCACTGCTCTGAAATATGTCCTACACTCATCAACACAAACATCCATCTTCTCCTCATATAACCCCACTCAGTCTTTCGCTCTCTCTCGCTCTTACTCTCTATGCTATTGGAATTAAGGGCCACACAAACACACACACGCACATGGTTGATGTACTAGTTGGCAGCACTCACTCCCCTCCTCACCCCTTCCCTGCCTGAGCCGTGACCGCTGGATAAACCCTGGCTCTGGGCGCTTGGGCCTAGGTGTGGGCACAGGCAGGAGACATTCCCACAGCTGAAATATTCAGAAGCCCCAGTCCCCCACCCCACTCCATCCCCTGTCACAAACAGGGGTAAACCCTGGTTCCACCCACCTCTCCTTCAGGATGAACAGAGCTCCCAGCTGCACCAGCACCGTGGAGGAAAACACAGCTAGGACCTCCAGCCGCTCAAACCTGGAGGAACACACAGTAACACTTTATTTGGATTGTCCATCTGTATACGGTCTAAACACTATCAGTAACATTTCAATTAACTAACTAACTACCGACCGTAGCCTTAACCCTTACCCTACCCCTAAACTTAACTTTTACCCTTATTCGAAACCTAACCCAAGCCATAACCATAACAAGAAATTGCTTATCAACAGATAGTTTGTTAATCGTATGACCATTGGGCCCCGCTCCACGAGGGGGCTAAAGGTGGCACAGCCCCGTCAGTTTAGTTTTATGTCCCTTTACAAAAATAGCAAAAATGTTCAAATGAGTGACAGGTAGGCGCAAAAAAAAATCTGCATCTCCTCTGCGCTGTGTCAGCACAATGGACAGGAGGTGCCGTGGTGTGTGTAGGGGGGCTACAGAAAGCCACTGGGCGGTTAGGTAGGAATCCATGAAAAAACGCTTCTTATCTCTCATCTCGGTGGCAGGCTAAGTGAATAACGTGAAAGGGCGCGGTCAAGTTAACTATTGAAGCTGCTTCACGCTTAGCTAGCTGTAAAAAGTGTTAGTGTTATTAGCCTTAGCCTATTTAGCTAGCTCAAACCAGCTAATCTGGCAAGACGAATATCAGAAATTTGCTTTGCCAAAGTACCCAAAAAAAAGAGAAGGAGTGGTGAGCAGCAGCATCAAACCACCGAGGCCGCTGCCGAGCTCCAGCTAACTCCTTGTTGAGAGCCTACCCACCCTTCCACAAGCGCAGCCAGGATAATGGCTCCAAAGCCGCCTCCACCTCCAACTGTCCCTGATGATCTTGGAACAGAGGAGCCAGCCCAGGTTAGCTTAGAATCCTACCCCAGCCGCAGGTTCTATCCAAAAATGTTACTTTATAGCAACTGGTTCATAGGAAGAGTGTGGCTGGAACACTTGGTTACTGCAGATGCTATTATGGTTTTCTTGATAGCCTATTGGTTTCCGTTTCTGTAAAATTAACTGTATATAATGGAAGCATTTCTATGGTAGGGTGGCATTGCTTAATTGATTATGTTGGTCAAATTTGATTCACAGAATTTTATTGTGCCATTTCACAATGTGTTGCTGAACTCATGAGCGAGTGGCATGATTTTCCATGCTTGATGCGGGCCTGTATAGGCCTATTTATTTGGCAAGACAGCTGTACATGGCTGCTAGGGCTGGGCGATATGGCCAAAATATCATATCACAATATTTTTCACATTACTGATGGTATGATGGTTTTGAATATTTTTGAATAATACAAGTTCTAAATATGCTTTGGTATTTATTAGGATCCACATTGCAAAAGCATCTGCTACTCTTTATGGGGTCCACATGAAACATAGTACTGGACATTATTAGTTAAGGACTGAAATACATACATTTAAAACTTCACACAGCCTACATATCAATACATACAGTCGTGGCCAAAAGTTTTGAGAATGAAACAAATATACATTTTCACAAAGTCTGCTGTATGACGGCAATTTGTGTATACTCCAGAATGTTATGAAGAGTGATCAGAGGAATTGCAAAGTCCCTCTTTGCCATGCAAATGAACTGAATCTCCAAAAAACATTTCCACTGCATTTCAGCCCTGCCACAAAAGGACCAGCTGACATCATGTCAGTGATTCTCTCGTTAACACAGGTGTGAGTGTTGACGAGGACAAGGCTGGAGATCATTCTGTCATGCTGATTGAGTTCAAACAACAGCCTGGAACCTTCAAAATTAGGGTGGTGCTTGGAATTATTGTTATTCCTCTGTAAACCACGGTTACCTGCAAGGAAACACGTGCCGTCATCATTGCTTTCCACAAAGAGGGATTCACAGGCAAGGATATTGCTGCCAGTAAGATTGCACCTAAATCAACCATTTATCGAATCATCAAGAAGTTTAAGGAGAGCGGTTCAATTGTTGTGAAGAAGGCTTCAGGGCGCACAAGAAAGTCCATCAAGCGCCAGGACCTTCTACTAAAGTCGATTCAGCTGCGGGATCGTGGCACCACCAGTACAGAGCTTGCTCAGGAATGGCAGCAGGCAGGTGTGAGTGCATCTGCACACACAGTGAGGCAAAGACTTTTGGAGGATGGCCTGGTGTCAAGAAGGGCAGCAAAGAAGCCCCTTCTCTCCAGGAAAAACATCAGGGACAGACTGAAATTCTGCAAAAGGTACAGGGATTGGACTGCTGAGGACTGGGGTAAAGTCATTTTCTCTGATGAATCCCCTTTCCGGAGAAGACAAGGTGAGCACTGACATCAGTCCTGTGTCATGCCAACAGTAAAGCATCCTGAGACCATTCATGTGTGGGGTTGCATCTCAGCCAAAGTAGTGGGCTCACTCACAATTTTGCACAGCCATGAATAAAGAATGGTACCAACACATCCTCCAAGAGCAACTTCTCCCAACCATCCAGGAACAGTGACGAACAATGCCTTTTCCAGTATGATGGATCACCTTGCCATAAGGCAAAAGTGATAACTAAGTAGCTCGGGGAACAAAACATCCATATTTTGGGTCCATGGTCAGGAAACTCCCCAGGCCTTAATCCCATTGAGAACTTGTGGTCAATCCTCAAGAGGCGGGTGGACAAACAAAAACCCACAAATTCTGACTAACTCCAAGCACTGATTATGCAAGAATAGGCTGCCATCAGTCGGGATGTTGCCCAGAAGTTAATTGACAGGGAGGATTGCAGAGGTCTTGAAAAAAAAGGGTCAACACTGCAAATATTGACTCTTTGCATCAACTTCATGTAATTGTCAATAAAAGTCTTTGACACTTATGAAATGCTTGCAATTATACTTCAGTATTCCATAGTAACATCTGACAAAAATATCCAAAGACACTGAAGCAGCAAACTTTGTGAAAATGTATATTTGTGTCATTCTCAAAACCTTTGGCCATGACTGTACACACAATATCTTGGTCTAATACATAGTATAGTACAAATTACAATATGTCACACTTCCGGATTGTATCCGTGCTGCTGTGCTATTTGTTGCTACTTGGTTACCTGCCAAATGTTTTATTTTTTACTTTTAATAACAGTTTAATCAAAACTCTGCATTTAACACATTAACCAAAGTCTTAGTTTTTGCTCGCTGAACTTTTTTATCCCAGACACTTTATCTGGACATGGTTCTATAGAAACTCCACAAGCCAAAAAAGCAAAGTAATAACATTAACGCTATGCCATCTAATTGCAGACGCTGTACTCATAATATGCAGGAGAACTACAGCATTATGGTGAGGATAGCCAATTTGCAAGCCCAGCTTCAGATGCAATCGTTAGGCAAAGGAAATTTAAGAGTAGGAAAGGAAGAAACAACGTCTGTGCCACCAGTAAGTACAGATAGTAGTATACATTCCCCCCGCACAATCCATGCAGTCTGACAATTTTCTCAAGGCTTCTGGAAAGAAATGCTGTCGGCATGCTCAACCGGAGTCGCTCATTTAGCCGATAGAAACTTTAAACCGGTTCTCCCCATTAAGCAACGGGTTAGTCAGAGGCCGAGCCTTCTCAGGTCTCTCCTCCACCGGTTACGGGGTCTGAGTCTCCAAAGCCTCCCACCATTGGCAGTGGCAAATTAAAAACCCTAGGTCATTGGCGACTCCAATACCCATAATATTAGACAAAAAAACAAACATTCAGCGATCATGGGGGCAGGGCTACCAACGTAAAGGCTAATCTGAGGAGAAGAGCGTCTGCTAAATGACTTAAATGTAAATGTAAATGTAAGTCCAAAACTGGTGAGTGTAGATTGTATAGGGATAGTTATCCACGTCGGCACCAACAATGTTAGGATGAAACAGTCAGAGATTACCAAGCGCAACAAAGATTCAGCTTGTAAATTAGCTAGAAAGATGTGCCGGCATTGAGTAATTGTTTCTGCCCTACAGAAGAGTCTCACAACTCAATCGCTGGTTGAAAACTGTTTTCTGCCCCTCTCAAAAGATTGAATTTGTAGATAATTGGCCCTCTTTCTGGGACTCACCCACAAACAGAAACAAGCATGACATGCTGAGGAGTGACAGACTCCATCCTAGCTGGAGGGGTGCTTTCATCTGAACTATCAACATAGACAGGGCTCTAAATCCTCTAGCTCCACAATGAGATAGCCTGCCAGTTTAATGGAGTTTGCCACTAGCATTGTCAGTGTAGTCAGCTCAGTTATCCCCATTAAAACAGCGTCTGTGTGACCTGATCTAGGTTGGGCAAAAGTAAACAAGGCGGTGTTTGCCTTAGCAATCGCACTGGAATAAAGACCTCCTCCATTCCTGTCATTATTGAAAGAAATTCTGATATCACATCTCAAAATAGGGCTACTTAAATGTTAGATCCTTCACTTCCAAGGCAGTCATAGTCAATCAACTAATCACTGATCATAACCTTGATGTGATTGGCCTGAAACATGGCTCAAGCATGCTGAGGCCTCTCCTCCTGGTTACACTAGTGACCATATTCCCCATTCATCCTGCAATGGCGGAGGTGTTGCTAACATTTCCAACAACAAAATTTACCAACCCAAAAAATAACTGTCTTTTGAGCTTCTAGTCATGAAATCTATGCAGCCTTCTCAATCACGTTTTATAGTCACCGTTTACAGGCCTTCTGGGCCATATACAGCGTTCCTCACTGAGTTCCCGAATATTCCTATTGGTCCTTGTAGTCAAGGCTGATCATTTTTGGTGACTTCAATATCTACATGGAAAAGTCCACAGATCCACACCAAAAGGCTTTCGCAGACTCAGTGGATTTTGTCTAACATGTCTCCGGACCTACGCATTGTGACAGACATACACTGGATCTAGTTTTGTCCAGAGGAATACATATTTTGGATAAAAAAAATGTATCCTCATAATCCTGGACTATCGGACCACCATCCTATTACGTTTTCAATCGCAAAAAAATAATCTGCTCAGACCCCAACCAAAGATTATCAACAGCCATGCAAAAAATTCTCAGACAACCCAAAGATTCCTAGATGCCCTTCCAGACTCCCTCCACCTACCCAAGGACGTTGGAGCAATCTGTTAACCAACTAACTGAGGATCTAAAATTAACCATGCGTAATACTGAAAATGCAGTCACAACTTTAAAAACAAAAAACATTTGTCTTAAGAAATTAGCTCCATGGTATACGGAAAATACCAAAGCCCTGAAGCAATCTTCCAGAACATTTTTACGGAAATGGCACTGTAAGGGGAAAGCAGTACTGTGCAATATCGAAGCGCCCTCACTGCTGTTCAACCAGTCTATTTTTCCAACTTAATTAAGGAGAATAAGAACAACCCAACATTTATTTTTGAGACTGTCGCAAAGCTAACTAAAAAGCAGCATTCCCCAAGAGAAGATGGCTTCAGCAGTGATGAATTCATGAACTTCTTCAATGAAAAGATCATGATCGTTAGAAAGCAAATTACGGACTCCTCTTTGAATCTGCGTATATACGCAAAGCTCAGTTATCCTGAGTCTGCACAGAACTGCCAGGACCTAGGATTAATGGAGACACTCAAGTTTTTTTAATCATGCATCTTGACACATTCACGAAAATAGTCATGGCCTCTAAACCTTCCAGATGCTTACTAAACTCTATTCCAACTAAACTACTGAAAGAGCTCCTTCCTGTGCTTGGTGTTCCTATGTTGAACATAATAAATGTCTCCATAACCTCTGGAAACCAAACTCACTAAAAGTGTCAGTAATAAAGCCTCTCTTGAAAAAGCCAAACCTCGACCCGGATAATGTAAAAAACTATTGGCCTATATTAGAGGTCGACCAAATGATTTTTCAACGCCAATACAGATTATTGAAGGACCAAAAAAAGTTGATACCGATTAGATCGGTCAATTTAAAAACAAATGTATTTGTAATAATGACAATTACAACAATACTGAATGAACACTTTTATTTTAACTTAATATAATACATCAATCAAATCAATTTAGCCTCAAATAAATAATGACACGTTTAATTTGGTAAATAATGCAAAAACAAAGTGTTGGAGAAGAAAGTAAAAGTGCAATATGTGCCATGTAAGAAAGCTAACGTTTAAGTTCCTTGCTCAGAACATGAGAACATATGAAAGCTGGTGGTTCCTTTTAACATGAGTCTTCAATATTCCCAGGTAAGAAGTTTTAGTTTGTAGTTATTATAGGACTATTTCTCTCTATACCATTTGTATTTCATTAACCTTTGAATGTTCTTATAGGCACTTTAGTATTGCCAGTGTAACAGTATTGCTTCCGTCCCTCTCCTCGCTCCTACCTGGGCTCGAACCAGGAACACATCGACAACAGCCACCCTCAAAGCAGCGTTCCCATGCAGAGCAAGGGGAACAACCACTCCAAGTCTCAGAGCGAGTGACGTTTGAAACACTATTAGCGCACACCCCGTTAATTAGCTAGCTATTTCACATCGGTTACACCAGCCTAATCTCGGGAGTTGATAGGCTTGTCATAAACAGCGCAATGCTTGAAGCAAAGCGACAAGCTGCTGGCAAAATGCACGAAAGTGCTGTTTGAATGAATGCTTACGAGCCTGCTGTTGCCTACCACGCTCTGTCAGACTGGTTTATCAAATCATAGACTTAATTATAACATAATAACACAGAAATACGAGCCTTAGGTCATTAACCTCTTGAAACTCTGGGGGCGCTATTTCATTTTTGGATGAAAAACGTTCCCGTTTTAAACAAGATATTTTGTCACAAAAAGATGCTCGACTATGCATATAATTGATAGCTTTGGAAAGAAAACACTCTGACGTTTCCAGAACTGCAAAGATATTCTCTGTGCGTGCCCTAGAACGTGAGCTACAGGCAAAACCAAGATGAAACGGCATCCAGGAAAATCAGCAGGATTTTTGAGGCTCCGTTTTCCATTGTCTCCTTATATGGCTGTGAATGCGAGAGGAATGAGCTTGCCCTTTCTGTCGTTTCCCCAAGGTGTCTGCAGCATTGTGTAGGCATATCATTGGAAGATTGACCATAAGAGACCACATTTACCAGGTGTCCGCCCAGTGTCCTGCGCCGAAATTGGTGCGCAAACCTCAGCTGCAAGTATTTTTCCATGGAATTCAGAGAAGAAAGCAGGCTTCCACGAACGATATATCAATGAAGAGATATGTGAAAAAAACACCTTGAGGATTGATTCCAAACAACGTTTGCCATGTTTCGGTCGATATTATGGAGTTAATTCCGAAAAAGTTTGACATTGTAGGTGACTGAATTTTCGGTTCGTTTCGGTAGCCAAATGTGATGTACAAAACGGAGCGATTTCTCCTACACACAGACGCTTTCAGGAAAAACTGAACATTTGCTATGTAACCGAGAGTCTCCTCATTGAAAACATCCGAAGCTCTTCAAAGGTAAATTATTTTATTTATTTGGTTATCTGGTTTTTGTGAAAATGTTGCGTGCTAAATGCTACTCAAAATGCTAAGCTAGCTTTGCATACTCTTACACAAATTAGTGAATTGCTATGGTTCAAAAGCATATTTTGAAAATCTGAGATGACAGTGTTGTTAAGAAAAGGCTAAGCTTGAGAGCAGGCGCATTATTTTCATTTTATTTGCGATTTTCAGAAATCGTTAACATTGCGTTATGCTAATGAGCCTGAGGCTTTATTCACGATCCCGGATCCGGGATGGGGAGTATCAAGAGTGGTCGAATCCGTAAATCATTTCGAAAAACAAAACATTTATTCTTTCAGTGAAATACGGAACCGTTCAGTATTTTATCCAACGGGTGGCATCCATAAGTCTAAATATTTCTTTTACATTGCACAACTTTCAATGTTATGTCATAATTATGTAAAATTCTGGCAAATTAGGCGGGCCAAACTGTTGCATATACACTGAATCTGCGTGCAATGAACGCAAGAGAAATGACACAATTTCACCTGATTAATATTGCCTGCTAACCTGGATTTCTTTTAGCTAAATATGCAGGTTTAAAAATATATAGTTGTGTATTGATTTTAAGAACATATACACTGACTCTGCGTGCAATGAACGCAAGAGAAGTGACACAATTTCACCGGGTTAATATTGCCTGCTAACCTGGATTTGTTTTAGCTAAATATGCAGGTTTAAAAATATATAGTTGTGTATTGATTTTTCAGAACGGCATTGATGTTTATGGTTAGGTACACGTTGGAGCAACGACAGTCCTTTTTCACGAATACGCACCGCAACAATTATATTCAACGCAGAACACGCTAGATAAACTAGTAATATCATCAACCATGTGTAGTTAACTAGTGATTATGATTGATTGATTGTTTTTTTATAAGATAAGTTTAATGCTAGCTAGCAACTTACTTTGGCTTACTGCATTCGCATAACAGGCAGGCTCCTTGTGGAGTGCAATGTAATCAGGTGGTTAGAGAGTTGGACTCGTTAACTGTAAGGTTGCAAGATTGAATCCCCGAGCTGACAAGGTAAAAATCTGTCGTTCTGCCCCTGAACAAGGCAGTTAACCCACCATTCCTAGGCCGTCATTGAAAATACGAATGTGTTCTTAACCGACTTGCCTAGTTAAATAAAGATTAAATAAAAAATAAAATAATCGGTGTCCAAAAATACCGATTTCCAATTGTTAGGTAAACTTGAAATCGACCCTAATTAATCGGCCATTCCGATTAAACGGTCGACCTCTAGCCTATATAGAATTCAATTTCAATTATGTATCAACTCACTGCCTACCAGAAGACAAATAATGTATACGAAATGCTTCAGTCTGGTTTTAGACCCTATCATAGTACTGAGACTGCACTCCTGAAGGTGGTAAATTTCCTTTTTAATGGCGTCAGACCAAGACTCTGCATCTGTCCTTATGCTCCTAGTCCTTAGTGCAGCATTTTACACCATCAATCCCCACATTCTTTTGGAGAGATTGGAAACCCTATTTGGTCTACACAGACAAGTTCTTGCCTGGTTTAGTTATCTGTTGGAGAGATATCAGTCAATGTCCATGGATGGTTTGTCCTCTGACAAATGAATTGTACGTTTCAGTGTTCCTCAAGGTTCTGTTTTAGGACCACAATTGTTTTCACTAAATATTCTACCTCATAGTGATGTCATAAATTCAAATTTTCAGAAAATCAACTTTCACTGCTATGCGGACGACACAGAGCTGTACATTTCAATAAAACATGGTGAAGCCCCAAAATGGCCTACACTGAAAACCTGTATTTTAGATATAAGGAAGTGGATGGCTGCAAATGTTTTACTTTTAAACTTGGACAAAACAGGGATGTTAGTTCTAGGTCCCAAGTAACAAAGAGATCTGCTGTTGGTTCTGACAATTCATCTTGACGGTTGTACAATCGTCTCAAATAAAACTGTGACGGATCTCGGCATTACTATGGACCCCGATCTCTCTTTTGACGAACATATCAAGAATATTTCAAGGCCAGCTATTTTATATCTTCGTTTCTGATTTCTGAAAAATCAGAAACTCTTTGTCCAAAAATGATGCATAAAAGTCAATCAATCCTTTTGTCACTTCTAGATTAAATTACTGCAATGCTCTACTCTCCGGATACCCGAATAAAGCACAAAATAGACTTCCGTTAGTGATAATCACAGTTGCTAGAATCTTGACTAGAACCATACTATTTTATCATATTACTCCAGTGCAAGCCTCTCTACACTAGCATCCTGTTAAGGTTAGGGCTGATTTAAAGGTTTTACTGCTAACCTACAGAGCATTACATGGACTTGCTCCTACCCATCTTTCCGATTTGGTCCTGGTTTACATACCGACACGTTCACAAGACGCAGGCCTCCTTATTGTCCCTAGAATTTCTAAGCAAACAGCTGGAGGCAGTGCTTTCTCCTATAGAGCTGAATTTTTATGGAATGGTCTGTCTATCAATGTGAGAGAGACAGACTCGGTCTCGAGATCTCTTCAGTAGGTACTATGATTGAGTAGTCTGGCCCAGGGGTGTGAAGGTAAACGGCAAGGACAAACCGTCCTTGCTGTCTCTGCCTGGCCGGCTCCCCTCTCTCCACTTGGATTCTCTGCCTCTGAGTCACTGGCTTACTAGTTCTCTTCCATGCCGTCCCTAGGAGGGGTGCGTCACTTGAGTGGGTTGAGTCACTGACGTGATCTTCCTTTCCGGGTTTGCGCCCCCTCGGGCTTTTGCGGTGGAGGAGATCTTTGTGGGCTATACTCAGCCTTGTCTCAGGGTAGTAAGTTGGTGGTCTGTTGATGGCGCACCTCTGTCTCCGCCTCCAGTATCTATTCTTCTATAGTCTATGTACCGGGGGGCTAGGGTCAATCTGTTATATCTGGTGTAATTCTCCTGTCTTATCTAGTGTCCTGTGTGAAGTATGCGCCCTCTAATTCTTTCGCCCCATCTTCCTCCCCTAATGGAGGACCTGAGCCCTAGGACCGTGCCATAGGACTACCTGGCCTGATGACTCCTGGCTGTCCCCAGTCCACCTGTTTGTGCTACTGCTCCAGTTTCTTGACCTCTGAATGATCGGCTACGAAAAGCAAGCTGACATTTACTCCTGAGGTGCTGACCTGTTGCACCCTCTACAACCACTGTGATTATTATTTGACCCAGCTGGGCATCTATGAACATCTTGAAGAACAATCTGGCCTTAATGGCCATGTACTCTTAAAATCTCCACCCGGCACAGCCAAAAGAGGACTGGCCACCCCTCAAAGCATGGTTCCTCTACATTTCTTCCTAGGTTCCTGCCTTTCTAGGGATTTTTTTCCTAGCCACTGTGCTTCAATGCTGCCTGCTGTTTGGGTTTTAGGCTGGATTTCTGTATAAACACTTTGTGACATCTGCTGATGTAAAAATAACTTTATAAATTAATTTGATTGATTGAATATGATTGATATAAAATGGCTGTGTCCCTTCACCCTCCCCCTTGTGCAGTAAGTTGTTCTTTTATCTCTTAAAAAAATGTTTTTTTATTGCTAGCTTGAGTTACCTGGGGTGGCAGAGAGTTACATGTAGTCATGGCTCTATTTAATACTGCGTGTTTCACAACCTGTGGGAGGCCCCGGTGAAGGGAGGGAGGGAGGTAGGTAGGTACACACACATTTTCTGAAAGGTCCCAGAGTCTGCAACGCCACTAAGCAAGGGGCAACAACAAGCAAGTGGCACTACGAAGACCAAGGAGCTCTCCAAACAGGTCAGGGACAAAGTTGTGGAGAAGTACAGATCAGGGTTAGCTTGAAGGAGCTGGAGCAGTTTTGCCTTGAAGAATGAGCAAATATCCCAGTGGCTAGATGTGCCAGGCTTATAGAGACGTACCCCAAGATACTTGCAGCTGTAATTGCTGCAAAAAGTGGCTCTAAAATGTATTGACTTAGGGGGGGTGAAATAGTTACGCACGATCAAGTTGTTTTTTGTCTCATTTCTTGTTTATTTCACAAAAATATTTTGCAACTTCAAAGTGGTAGGCATGTTGTGTAAATCAAATGATACAGACCCAGCCAAAATCCATTTGAATTCCAGGTTGTAAGGCAACAAAATAGGAAAAATGCCAAGTGGGTGAATACTTTTGCATGCCACTGTATATAGTAAAATACAGTATACCACCCAGCCCTACTGGCTGCATCTCACTGTAGTAGGCTATATTTTGGTTATTTGGATCTCCATTCACCTTTTGTTTACTGTGTTTGTTTACTGTTAATGTAACTAGCCTAAATATAGATTGTCATGCCTTTTTGATCTGATATTTTGGCACCGCTACTACTTGGCACCGCTGTTTTATTCGGTTTGCATTCACAGTTGTCGGTATTCTAAGGCAAACTGCTATTCAGTATTTTTGTTTTTATGCATAAATGACTAGGCCAGTACTTTCAGCATTTAGTTTGCATTATTTTGGTAAGACAGCTGTGTGTACAGCTGCATTCAAATATGCTGCTTGTAATTTGTGAATTGCCCTATCTATCTTGTAGCCTATATTCATTACCCAAACTACCTAGCTGTAGGGCGCTGTCCATTGTGCTGATACAGCGCAGCAGAGATAAGCCACAACTTTCAAAAGCACTCAATGATCTCGGAGTCTTAGCATTTTAATGTTACGTTTATTGTGGTGTAGCATGATACTATAAGCAGAATTCAATATTCCAATGCAAGAAGCATCTACAGATGGACTATCCAAATAAAGACCGAACACACACCCACACTGAATACACACAATACATGAGCAATCAAGCAAACTGACATAACTGAAAATACACATGACTGACATCAGAGAAGGTGCTTTGACACATGCATTTTCATTTAAACTACTGAAAGACTACTAAAATCCTTGAAAATAGATTTAACAAAACATTTGTCACTGATCTCATTGTGTCTTATGAAAACCTCAACAGAGAGGTAAATATAAACATTCTGTGAAACAATAATAGATGTCCATAAATAAAACAAC
The DNA here is from genome assembly GCF_036934945.1 of Oncorhynchus masou masou. NCBI lineage: Eukaryota > Metazoa > Chordata > Actinopteri > Salmoniformes > Salmonidae > Oncorhynchus > Oncorhynchus masou. Next base: position 45,427,000 of record NC_088235.1, on the reverse strand, counting down.
ATACAATGTATGAGTTTTGGGACTGGGTGACATGATGCACAGGACAATTCCCTGTAAGCCTTAATGAAAGTGCTACTGTATCATTTTTATCCCAGATAACACAAATGACCATTCATCTTCAAAAACTGTTCCCCTGACTGGGATACAAACCAGTACGCCATCTTCAGCCTCAGTGGTCTGCCCAAAACCCAAAGACAAACCACAATACTACATCAGTTGGGTTGATGTCTACTGGCAACTAGAATATCAAAATAAAACTCATATGTGTAAAATGTTGCATACCCAACTTCTGTTTTGCTAACACACCATAGCACTGGCCACAAAAAGCAGAACACAAAAAGAGGGCGAGGCATTGCATATCCCCAAAATGAAGCCTAATGGGTTGTTTGGGCAACAGAGTGCCATGTCCCATTCTGTGGGGCCGTCAAGCCAACATCCAAATGTCACTGGGTCACTCTGGTGTTTGCCAGAACTGCAAACAGACCCTTTAGTTGAACCCAAACACACCCTTGTAAAACAAAGGCTCGATATTGACCCCCCCACCCCAGCTCCGCCCGCTAAGCCAAGCCAAGTTCACAGAGAGTGTAGACTATTGTTTTGTTGCGATATATTGTTTTGTTCCTGTTTGGACGCCAGGAAAAGTAGTGGCTGCCTTGGCAGCAGCTAATGGGGATCCAAATAAAATACAAAATACTGCATTAGGGGGTGAGCAGAGAGTAACAGAGAAGTGGAGTGTGGCTCCCAGTACTGCACTACCGTGAGCCTTTTGGGGGGCCCTAAGCACGATTTGGTTGCCCCCCCACCCTAAAATTGTTCAAGTTAATTTCCTGCAATTCTACACATCTTGCCATAGGCCAGAGATAATTTTGTAATTTTATTAATAATTTCATGCAATTCTACTCATTTTGCCATGAGGTGGAGAGAAACATTTGCTGTTTTAAAGCGAATTTCATGAAATTCTACACATTCTGCCATGATTTATGCCATGTTAAAATTATAACTAACAAAATCAAATGGGGATCCCCTTGATGTCAGGGAGTTGCAGAGAAGTGTACTGCTGTACTGCTGTTAGGGGCTGAGCAGAGAGCGTCGTGAACCCATTAACTCACTGGGATGGAAATCCATATCAATGAGCTCGTCCTAAACCTGTCCAAAAACTCTGGGAACAAAACGACCACTAACAAATTATGAATACGCTTTTCATATATATTCAAAATCATACTGAATAATGTTAACCAAAAACAACAAATTACAACCAGGATCAGCTTTGTATATGCATAATTTTCAGTTATAAAATATTCTTCTTTCTGTTCCACAAAATTTGTGGGGCTAACATTTTGAAAGTAAAGGCACGGAAAAATACATCTCAAATTCCATATCTCAGTATGTGATCATATACTCTTGTACATTTATACCAATGTTGAAGCCTTTCCAGCTGTAAAAGGGCAATCAGCAATTGCTACATAATTTTTTTTTTTTTTTTTACTTATGATATGTACCCACTGATTACTTGAGAAAATAACTTAGAAATGCCGCATGAGCTTAGTTCAACTGTCGTACCCCATCAAGGCAACAGGAAACATGTTGTCCCTCACCCCCAATTCGTGACAATTATTAAAATGTATGTTGCATGGATTAATGAGAGAGAGAGAGAGACAACAAAAAAACGAAGTATTTTGAAATCAAAACTTGATCGCTCAAAATGGACGGGATGTCAGAGAACGGACTCCACTGCTTGATAGGAAGAAGCATTGATATAAACAGGATTTATTTTTATGGGACGAGAGACAGTTATACTGATAGTAGTCTCGCTAGACTAAACTGAAAGTAACAGAATGGTCCCATATCAATGAATTGACTGAAATATTCACATCAATCCACTGTTGTAGATCGTTTACACTTATGCAAACGGTCTCTATACAGTAGGCATGTAAGACACTCCTAGAGCATTTAAAATTATTTCACTGTGAATACTCGCTTAAAGTTGAGAATATCTAATGCATGCACATTTATGTTAATTTTTTTGTGACAAGTTTTGTGACAAAATACCAGGCGGTAATGTAGTGTCATCAAATCATATAGGAAGGAAGAGTAGCAGCATTATATATATTTTTTAATCTTTTCCCCATCACAATTGTGGGGGACAAAAAGTATAATTTGCCAGAAAATCTAATTGCCGAAGCTTATAAGTCCTAACAGGAAACTTGCTGTTCATGACTGTAGCTCAAATGGGACGGGAGATATGCGAACAGACGGAGACAGATCCATAGTCATTGTCATACCCCCAGGGGCTTAAACAACCTAAGCTGTGTTGGTATGTAAGTGTTGTATCACATACATTACTGCATTCATACCACAAATGAACACCACACATATTATTAATAATCAATACAGGCCAATGGAAACACGATCATCTAATGACTACATTTTTAAAATCAAGATTAACAGTGGGGGCTACTGTAGAATCAGTGTGCTAGTGGACTTACCCAAAAGAGAAGAGCTGACTAGGCTTCTTCATTGCCACCCAAGAGCTCAGCAAACAGGTGATCAGACTGTGGGCCAACAGGTACACACACATAAGTCATCATGACTAACAACAACAGCTCAACACAAGCAGTTGCACAGCAGTAAAAAGAGCTCAACACAAAATGTTAGGTACACAACTTAGCTTAGTGTAAAACTTCTTCAGACAGCGATGACAAAACATAATGAGCCCCAGGATTCCCACTTACTCACCTGAAGAGATCGAAGATGGTGAGGTACGTGAATGCAGTTAAGGCTGAAATGAAAGAAATAGATGATCAGTGAGTGCTATATTTTACTTGAAATGATTATAATAGAAATCAAGGAAATATTTATTTTTTTGCTCTGTAAAAGCTATTGCAACACGTTTAAAACCTCTTGGTGTTAGGGGGCAGTATTTTCATTTTTGAAGAAAAAATCATTCCCGTTTTAAACGGGATATTTTGTCAGGAAAAGATGCTAGAATATGCATATAATTGACAGCTTTGGATAGAAAACACTCTAACGTTTCCAAAACGGTAAAGATATTGTATGTGAGTATAACAGAACAGATATTGCAAGCGAAAGCCTGAGAACAATCCAATCCGGAAGTGCCCCAGGTTTTGAAAGCGCTGCGTTCCAATGACTCCCTATTCAGCTGTGAATGTACCATCAACGAGCTTACGCTTTCTACGTATTCCCCAAGGTGTATACAGCATTGTGACGTAGTTTTACGCATTTCTGTTGAAGAATAGCCGTAGGCAGCCACATTGCGTAAGTGGTCACATGGTGGCTCAGAGAGAGATTCTCACGTAAAATACAGAGGTAGCCATTATTCCAATCGGTCCTACTGAAAAATGAATTGTCCCGACGGATATATTATCGAATAGATATTAGAAAAACACCTTGAGGATGGATTCTAAACAACGTTTGCCATGTTTCTGTCGATATTATGGAGCTAATTTTGAATATTTTTCGGCGTTGTGGTGAACGCAATTTCCGGGCGATTTCTCAGCCAAATGTGAAGAACAAACGGAGCTATTTCGCCTACAAAAATAATCTTTTGGGAAAAAAATGAACTTTGGCTGTCTACCTGGGAGTCTCGTGAGTGAAAACATCTGAAGTTCATCAAAGGTAAACAATTTAATTTGATTGCTATTCTGATTTCCGTGACAAGGTTGCCTGCTGCTAGCAAGGCATAATGCTATGCTAGGCTATGATAAACTTACACAAATGCTTGTCTCGCGTTGGCTGTAAAGCATATTTTGAAAATCTGAGATGACAGGGTGATTAACAAAAGGCTAAGCTGTGTTCCAATATATTTCACTTGTGATTTTCATGAATAGGAAGATTTTCTAGGAAGATTTATGTCCGTTGCGTTATGCTAATTAGTGTCAGATGATGACAACAGTCCCGTTCACGGGATGGGGTGTCACTACAGGTTAAGTGTGAAGCTGGAAGCTGCAATACACCAGTTGAAAGAATATAGCCTAGTTTGGTGAGATAAACCACAATTGAATATACTGTCAATCAACAAGACAAATGTTCTATAATGATACGTCGGTCGTAACACCTTTAGTGTACCAGCCATTTCACGGACACACAAACATTAATATCCTTTGGTTGACAAAAACTGTGTTATTCCTATCCAGTAGAGATGACAGTGTAGCTGTGGTGTCTAAGTTAAAATGCCAACTCCCACGCATGCACATAAACAAAGTCAGTAACTGTGAATACTCAGTGAACAGGCCTTAACCAGTCTCCAGCCATCTACTGCTCCTCAATGTATCTATACTTTAAAAAAACACATGGAGTAAACTCTCTGGTCCTAGGGGGCGCTGTAGAGTAGAGAAGCAGTAGGCTGGATGGCGAGGAGGAGTCAGAGGTGGAGGCAGAGTGATATCTGCCGGCCTCCAAACCCGGCTTTATGTAAGCCGAATATGATGGAGAGATTAGCAAAGCTTTGCATGGAGAGGAACATTTTGTTTTCACACTGCTCTACCATGTTGACTAAATTGAGTTGACGTAATCCATTATCCGTTCACCCAGTGGATCTATCGGACTGACTGAGCTCTGCTTGTTCTGTCCAGGCCACACTGCCACAGTGACTGTGTCACAGGTACATGAGATCACCTCAAATAGGGTATCATCCAATATGGCTTTTCAACTGTGGTCCAATCCTATAAAATCCACTGTGGTACAGGCATTAACATTAGGTTTTAATCATGTGAATGTACTAGAACATCAGGGAGGACATAGGCTAGACTTGCCTATTGGTAAATAAATTATCCAATTGGATGAGCCCTGGTGCAAGCCATGGTCTACTCACTCAATGATTAGAAGACGGACCATGTTTAATAAAACAATAGAGGGTGAGATTTTCTTCCGGCCATATCAGCTCAGCGCCTTTACAATATACTTTACATCCATCACACAGTGTTCAATTCACGACACATTGCATCCGTTAGGACACATATCCTACCCAATTGTCTGAATGAGTTTAACGCTAAGCAGTTTATACACTTACCCACCTGACTGTCTCTGCCCTCTTTTGTTTTAAAATAGACTTCCCTCCAAATACCATGGATACAAACACTGGCACTCAAAACACTTGTCTGGTATCATGCAGCACAAGTACATTAGTCATAACTTCGGCTCCCTCCGGAGCTGAACCCAATATGTGAAGCATAACGTGTCCAGATTAAAAGGTCATTTGTGTATGTTTGTAGACCTGATCAATGGGAGATAAAAAGGAGCAGAGTGGAGGAATATGACCCGGGAGCTGCATATTTAATGATGTCTGCAGAGCAGAAGTCCAAACAAGTCTGATCAGCTGACCGTGCCCCATGCCTTTCTGCCATCCCAGCCACAGCTCAATCCCAGCCCCAGCCCCATCCTCACCCCCTAGCCCCAGCCCATCAGTCACACCCACCCCAGGGAACAAAATCCATTAACGGCATTAAGTGCTGCCTGGTTATCGGAGGATAAGCAAACGTTAAAAGGGGCCTTTGGACCATTGTTGTGTCTCACCTTTCCCTGGGCGAGGCCAAGTTGGGTCCTATCTGCCTTGGCGTATAGACAATTTCACACAGGTATACACTAGGGTTGAATGGCGGGAACACAGTTTCTGATATCAACCACCCAAAACTAGTCCCTTTTCCCGGGATAAATAACTCAGAGAAACCGGTCAATTATAAAACATTTTTTATATCAACAGCATGACGTGAAATGGAACTGTTAAATGATATACAATGACTAAATCTGTCTTCTCTATGGCCTTCTCTCTGCATGATCAAATCATCAATGCTCATGGTGGGGACAGACAGCCCATCTCAGTTTGGAGTGCAGTTTACAATGGATGTAAACCTATCATCTCATCATGGTAACTTTTTCTCTTGCAACAGGTAGGCCTACATTTTAAAACAGCCTATCACTCAAATATCATTGCTTTAAATCAGAGCATGAGTGAGCAGTCTCTCTCTCTCCGCATCAATTCCATCCAAAATAGATATCTTGAACAGGATTAATCTAGAGATCCCATATACCTCTTTCAGGTAATAAATTCAATGGCCTCTCTTCCTAAAACAAAAAACACTCCTTAGCTCTTGGAGTCCCATGCAGAAAAAGCTAGACTAGAATAGCTTGCTGGGCATTGTTTTTGTAGCATTTCTTTTACCAATAGACTATTCGAAGAGGGAAGCAAGCTCCTGTTTGCTGAATGTTACATACAGCAGCCAATAGAACTCAGGTAGATTGAAAGAAGAGTGAACGCACGATGGCGGTAGGCTATAGCAGTTATTTATCCAGACCAATAACCATTCAATCTTAAATTTGATTTAACTAGGCAAGTTAGTATTAGTAGGCATGTCAAATTCTTATTTACAATGACCCGATGCGCCACTCGGAAGGCCATTAAGAGAAGTGAAAGCCGTCTGCATCTTATTCTAGTCCTATATTATTCAAGCATGTCATTAGAATTATGAAAATAAAGACAATGAAACGTATTTCACTTAACTGTTGAAAGAGAGAAAGCAATGAAGCAACAATAGAGAGAGAAAGAGGAGGTAGGCTAATAACATCAGGGGAAATATTATGAAAGGCATATCTGCATCAGCCTACTAATTATAACAATAGGCCAAATTATATTTCCAAATTAAAATAAAATTTGCAAGCCTACACTTGTAACTAGAGGTCGACCGATTAATCGGAATGGCCGATTAATTAGGGCCGATTTCAGGTTCATTTAACAATCAGTAATCTGCATTTTTGGACATCGATTGCGGCCGAATACATTGCACTCCATGAGGAGACTGTGGCTGACTACCTGTTACGTGAGTGCAGCAAGAAGCCAAGGTAAGTTGCTAGCTAGCATTAAACTTATCTTCACATAATCACTAGTTAACAACACATGGTTGATGATATTACTAGTCTATCTAGCTTGTCCTGCGTTGCATATAATCGATGCTGTGCCAGTTAATTTCTCATTGAATCACAGCCTACTTCGCCAAACGGGTGAAGATTTAACAAGCGCATTCGTGGAAAAAGGACTGTCGTTGCACCAATGTGTACCTAACCATAAACATCAATGCCTTTCTTTAAATTCAATACACAAGTATATATTTTTAAACCTGCATATTTAGTTAATATTGCCTACTAACATTAATCACTATTAACTATAGAAATTGTGTCACTTCTTTCGCTCCGTGCAAGCAGAGTCAGGGTATATGCAGCAGTTTGGGCCGTCTGGCTCGTTGCGAACTGTGTGAAGACCATTTCTTTCCAACAAAGACCGTAATTAATTTGCCAGAATTGTACATAATTATGACATAACATTGAAGGTTGTACAATGTAACAGCAATATTTAGACTTATGGATGCCACCCGTTAGATAAAATACGGAACAATTCCGTATTTCACTGAAAGAATAAACGTTTTGTTTTTCGAAATGATAGTTTCCGGATTTGACCATATTAATGACCTACGGCTCGTATTTCTGTGTGTTCTTATATTATAATTAAGTCTATGATTTGATATTTGATAGAGCAGTCGGACTGAGCGGTGGTAGGCACCAGCAGGCTCAGAAGCATTCATTCAAACAGCACTTTCCTGCATTTGCTGGCAGCTCTTCACTGTGCTTCAAGCATTGAACTGTTTATGACTTCAAGCCAATCAATTACCGAGATTAGGCTGGTGTAACCGATGTGAAATGGCTAGCTAGTTAGCGGGGTGCACGCTAATAGCGTTTCAATTGGCGACTTCACTCGCTCTGAGACCTTGAAGTAGTTGTTCCCCTTGCTCTGCAGGGGCCACGGCTTTTGTGGAGCGATGGGTAACGATGCTTCGAGAGTGGCTGTTGTCAATGTGTCCCTGGTTCGAGCCCAGGTAGGGACGAGGAGAGGGACGTAAGCTATACTGTTACACTGGCAATACTAAAGTGCCTATAAGAACATCAATAGTCAAAGGTATATTAAATACAAATGGTATAGAGAAATAGTCCTATAATTCCTATAATAAACTACAACCTAAAACTTCTTACCTGGGAATATTGAAGACTCATGTTGAAAAGAACCACCAGCTTTCTCATGTTCTGAGCAAGGAACTTAAACGTTAGCTTTCTTACATGGCACATATTGTACTTTTACTTTCTTCTCCAACACTTTGTTTTTGCATTATTTAAACCAAATTGAACATGCTTCATTATTTATTTGAGGCTAAATTGATTTTATTGATGTATTATATTAAGTTAAAATAAGTGTTCACTCAGTATTGTTGTAATTGCCATTAATTGTCACAAATAAATTAAATATTATTTTTTTAAATAATGTTTATTTTATTTTTTATGAAAAAAAAAATAATAATAATATATATAATTATTTAAAATCGGCCGATAAATCGGTATCGGCGTTGAAAAATCATAAATCGGTTGACCTCTACTTGTAACTTTGTAGGCCACATGTGCTGCACCAGAATCGCATGTTCTCTCAGCTTTATCATGGTTTGAAAGAGGTGCGTAAATCCAGTCCAGATAATACAATTCACGCTCAAAAAGATTAGCCTACTGGAGATTTACCCAAGAGAGCATATAGCTAGCTACATTTCTGACAGAAAAACATCAAAGCCTATAGATGTAGCTAGCTATATGCTCTCTTGGGTAAAGCTCCAGTAGGCTAATCTTTTTGAGTGTATTATCTGGACTGGATTTACGCACGTCTTTCAAACCATGATAAAGCTGAGAGAACATATAGCCCTAGCTATATGCTCTCTTGGATAACGGCACAATCATTTGGGCTTTTCGAGCTTGGGCTCATGAAATATCTTTAATGTAGGGCTCATAAAATGTATTTAATATATGAGAAAAGTGATTTTTCTTGGGATGGAACATTTGTAAAATACCTGGAAAATATTCAACCCTAGTATACACTCATAGCACCCTCCCCACACACACAGTATCTCAGATAGGAGAGATTTGCTAACTGCAGCTGTGTGGACTGTCATTGCGCAGAGCAACACGCATCAACCGGGGCATCTCGGGTGTCTGTCGACGTGGCACATTAAAACAACAATAAATTGCTCCATATGTAAACTAAAAGCTTTATTGACTTACTACATAGAAACACCTGGCAGGGGAAATGGGAGCCGTGCAAAGGAAGCTGCTGCTGATCTGGGCCTGTGCTGACAGCCACAGGGGAGACCAGGGAAACACACTCAGGGCTAACTGCTACATAGCATTGAGAGCTGAGAGCACACATACACTCACACTACAGATGTGACAAAAGTGATTTTTATTAAATGTTTAAACCACCCTTTTTTTAAAATTTAAGTGATAAGAAAAAAAATCATGACATGACGTGAATTCCAGGGCCCCCACCATCCGATCTGGAGCATGAAGTCACAAGCCCTGGTCTACCCTAGAAAGCCTATGTACAGTGGGGCAAAAAAAGTATTTAGTCAGCTACCAATTGTGCAAGTTCTCCCACTTAAGAAGATGAGAGAGGCCTGTAATTTTCATCATAGGTGCGTACACTTCAACTATGACAGACAAAATGAGAAAAAAAAATCCAGAAAATCACATTGTAGGATTTTTTATGAATTTATTTTCAAATTATGGTGGAAAATAAGTATTTGGTCACCTACAAACAAGCAAGATTTCTGGCTCTCACAGACATGTAACTTCTTCTTTAAGAGGCTCCTCTGTCCTCCACTCGTTACCTGTATTAATGGCACCTGTTTGAACTTGTTATCAGTATAAAAGACACCTGTCCACAACCTCAAACAGTCACACTCCAAACTCCACTATGGTCAAGACCAAAGAGCTGTCAAAGGACACCAGAAACAAAATTGTAGACCTGCACCAGGCTGGAAAGACTGGATCTGCAATAGGTTAGCAGCCTGGTTTGAAGAAATCAACTGTGGGAGCAATTATTAGGAAATGGAAGACATACAAGACCACTGATAATCTCCCTCGATCTGGGGCTCCACGCAAGATCTCACCCCGTGGGGTCAAAATGATCACAAGAACGGTGAGCAAAAATCCCAGAACCACACAAGGGAACCTAGTGAATGACCTGCAGAGAGCTGGGACCAAAGTAACAAAGCCTACCATCAGTAACACACTACGCTGCCAGGGACTCAAATCCTGCAGTGCCAGACGTGTCCCCCTGCTTAAGCCAGTACATGTCCAGGCCCGTCTGAAGTTTGATAGAAAGCATTTGGATGATCCAGAAGAAGATTGGGAGAATGTCATATGGTCAGATGAAACCAAAATATAACTTTTTAGTAAAAACTCATTGTGTTTGGACAAAGAATGCTGAGTTGCATTTAAAGAACACCATACCTACTGTGAAGCATGGGGGTGGAAACGTCAGGAGCTCTGGACGCTACGCTGACAGACACAGCAAACCTTCTTGCCACAGCTCGCATTGATGTCCCATCCTGGATGAGCTGCACTACCTGAGCCACTTGTGTGGGTTGTAGACTCTGTCTCATGCTACCAGTAGAGTGAAAGCACCGCCAGCATTCAAAAGTGACCAAAACATCAGCCAGGAAGCATAGGAACTGAGAAGTGGTCTGTGGTCACCACCTGCAGAACCACTCCTTTATTGGGGGTGTCTTGCTAATTGCCTATAATTTCCACCTGTTGTCTATTCCATTTGTACAACAGCATGTGAAATTTATTGTCAATCAGTGCTGCTTCCTAAGTGGACAGTTTGATTTCACAGAAATGTGATTGACTTGGAGTTACATTGTGTTGTTTAAGTGTTCCCTTTATTTTTTTGACCAGTGTATATACAGTGCCTTGCGAAAGTATTCGGCCCCCTTGAACTTTGCGACCTTCTGCCACATTTCAGGTTTCAAACAAAGATATAAAACTGTAGAATCTGAACTGTAGAAACTGAAGAATCAACAACAAGTGGGACACAATCATGAAGTGGAACGACATTTATTGGATGTTTCTAACTTTTTAAACAAATCAAAAACTGAAAAATGGGCGTGCAAAATTATTCAGCCCCCTTAAGTTAATACTTTGTAGCGCCACCTTTTGCTGCGATTATAGCTGTAAGTCGCTTGGGGTATGTCTCAGTTTTGCACATGGAGAGACTGAAATTTTTTCCTATTCCTCCTTGCAAAACAACTCGAGCTCAGTGAGGTTGGATGGAGAGCATTTGTGAACAGCAGTTTTCAGTTCTTTCCACAGATTCTCGATTGGATTCAGGTCTGGACTTTGACTTGGCCATTCTAACACCTGGATATGTTTATTTTTAAACCATTCCATTGTAGATTTTGCTTTATGTTTTGGATCATTGTCTTGTTGGAAGACAAATCTCCGTCCCAGTCTCAGGTCTTTTGCAGACTCCATCAGGTTTTCTGCCAGAATGGTCCTGTATTTGGCTCCATCCATCTTTCCATCAATTGGAACCATCTTCCCTGTCCCTGCTGAAGAAAAGCAGGTCCAAACCATGATGCTGCCACCACCATGTTTGACAGTGGAGATGGTGTGTTCAGGGTGATGAGCTGTGTTGCTTTTACGCCAAACATAACGTTTTGCATTATTGCCAAAAAGTTCAATTTTGGTTTCATCTGACCAGAGCACATTCTTCCACATGTTTGGTGTGTCTCCCAGGTGGCTTGTGGCAAACTTTAAACAACACTTTTTATGGATATCTTGAAGAAATGGCTTTCTTCTTGATTGTTGTCCTATGGACAGAGTCTCCCACCTCAGCTGTAGATCTCTGCAGTTCATCCAGAGTGATCATGGGCCTCTTGGCTGCATCTCTGATCAGTCTTCTCCTTGTATGAGCTGAAAGTTTAGAGGGACGGCCAGGTCTTGGTAGATTTGCAGTGGTCTGATACTCCTTCCATTTCAATATTATCGCTTGCACAGTGCTCCTTGGGATGTTTAAAGCTTGGGAAATCTTTTTGTATCCAAATCCGGCTTTAAACTTCTTCACAACAGTATCTCGGACCTGCCTGGTGTGTTCCTTGTTCTTCATGATGCTCTCTGCGCTTTTAACGGACCTCTGAGACTATCACAGTGCAGGTGCATTTATACGGAGACATGATTACACACAGGTGGATTGTATTTATCATCATTAGTCATTTAGGTCAACATTGGATCATTCAGAGATCCTCACTGAACTTCTGGAGAGAGTTTGCTGCACTGAAAGTAAAGGGGCTGAATAATTTTGCACGCACAATTTTTGAGTTTTTGATTTGTTAAAAAAGTTTGAAATATCCAATAAATGTCGTTCCACTTCATGATTGTGTCCCACTTGTTGTTGATTCTTCACAAAAAAATACAGTTTTATATCTTTGTTTGAAGCCTGAAATGTGGCAAAAGGTCGCAAAGTTCAAGGGGGCCGAATACTTTCGCAAGGCACTGTATATTTTTTACATACACACACACACACACACACACACACACACACACACACACACATACACATGTATGTATGTATGTATGTATGTATGTATGTATGTATGTATGTATGTATGTATGTATGTATGTATGCATGCATGTATGTATATATACACACACATATATACATATATATACACACATATATACATACATACATACATATATAAATATACATACATACATACATACATACATACATACATACATACATACATACATACATACATACATACATACATACATACATACATACATACATACATATATAAATATACACACATATATACATACATACATACATACATACATACATACATACATACATACATACATACATACATATACATACATACATATACATACATACATATACATACATACACACACACATATACATATACATATATATAAACACACATATATAAAAACACAACTGTTGATGAGATAGAGTTGACCCATCAAACTTGACCATCAGTAACCAAAACCTGAAGCTAGCGGTGACTACCAGCTCTCACTAAGAAACTTTCACCAGACCACTAAATAAATGGAGTAACTGCTTAAAAGAAAACCTGACCTCTGAGATCAACATTTTTATTTACCATTCAGTGGAAACAAAGTGAAGATGGGTACACGATTTAGGAGGATAGTGTTCTGATAATGGTCAAGGTATAGTGTTGTAACCACAGAATTTAATGAGATTGTATTTTATGGATTCAACCACAACTTTAAAAAGCTGCAAGTTCTATGTAAAGATTTCTCACTTGTTCACTCTTGACAGTTGGTGTTTCACAGCGCAGCGCCTAAAGACAATTCTAGTTGTCATCAAGAATATAAAATAACTACCTGCCCATCAATTCTCACCTATTCCAAAGTTTAGTGTAATTGAGCACCCCATCCAACCCCCCCTTATACAAGGTGGCCCTACTGTTGTCAGAGTGACAGGCTACACTGAATCCTGATGGATGAGGCGAGTAGGATGTAGCCCTCTGTGAATAGGAAGACATGGGTGAGCAGCACATAGTTTTTTCCAAGAAGGAATAGGCTTGTGTAACGGGAGGCTACAGATGGAGACTGGAACTCTACACTTTAAGTAGGCTGTCAGAAATGAATAGGGGTACAAGGACAGGCCCCTGAGGAGCTTCATACCAGCTTGTAGTGATATCGTCCCCTGCCCTGGAGACAGGAGAGCGAGCTCCCTGCTCCAACCCTGAGCTGAATACACTGTCTCTGGCCAGACTTGGCTTGGATAGGATTATGTTGTGAGGGTCGATCTCAGTCTGTGCCTGTGGAATGTCTTAGGTGTCTTACTACAGTCTCCTCTTTATTTAACAGCAACAAAACCAGACGCCGCTATTAGATTAGCTCATTCGGACGGATGGTAGCTCTAAAGAGATTACATAAGACGAGGCAGATGAGGACATACATTAGCTTTACTGAACATACAGTCATGGCCAAAAGTTTTGAGAATGACTAAATATTAATTTTCACAGTCTGCTGCCTCAGTTTGTATGATGGAAATTTGCATATACTCCAGAATGTTATGAATAGTGATCAGATGAATTGCAATTAATTGCAAATTCCCCCTTTGCCATGCAAATGACCTGAATCCCCAAAAAACATTTCCACTGCATTTCAGCCCTGCCACAAAAGGACAGGCTGACATCATGTCAGTGATTCTCTCATTAACCTGTTAAATCTATGGGGGCGCTATTTCATTTTTGGATAAAAAGACGTGCCCGTTTTAAGCGCAATATTTTGTCACAAAAAGATGCTCGACTATGCATATAATTGATAGCTTTGGAAATAAAACACTGAGGTTTCCAAAACTGCAAAGATATTGTCTGTGAGTGTCCCAGAACAGGAGCTACAGGCAAAACCAAGATGAAACTGCAACCAGGAAATGAGCAGGATTTTTGAGGCTCTGTTTTCCATTGTCTCCTTATATGGCTGTGAATGCGACAGGAATGAGCCTGCCCTATCTATCGTTTCCCCAAGGTGTCTGCAGCATTGTGACGTATTTGTAGGCATATCATTGGAAGATTGACCATAAGAGACTACATTTGCCAGGTGTCCGCCCGGTGTCCTCCGTCGAAATTGTTGCGTCATTTTCAGCTGCTGGTATTTTTCCATGGGATTCTGAGACGAAAGCAGGCTTCCACGAACGGCATATCAATGAAGAGATATGTGAAAAAACACCTTGAGGATTGATTCTAAACAACGTTTGCAATGTTTCGGTCGATATTATGGAGTTAATTTGGAAAAAGTTTGACGTTTTGGTGACTGAATTTTCGGTTCGTTTCGGTAGCCAAATGTGATGTACAAAACGGAGCGATTTCTCCTACACAAAGATTCTTTCAGGAAAAACTGAACATTTGCTATGTAACAGAGTCTCCTCATTGAAAACATCCGAAGTTCTTCAAAGGTAAATGATTTTATTTATTTGGTTTTCTGGTTTTTGTGAAAATGTTGCGTGCTAAATGCTACGCTAAATGCTAAGCTAGCTAGCAATACTCTTACACAAATGCTTGATTTGCTATGGTTCAAAAGCATATTTTGAAAATCTGAGATGACAGTGTTGTTAAGAAAAGACTAAGCTTGAGAGCAGGCATATTTATTTCATTTCATTTGCGATTTTCAGAAATCGTTAACGTTGCGTTATGGTAATGAGCCTGAGGCTGTAATCACGATCCCGGATACGGGATGGGTAGTATCAAGAAGTTAACACAGGTGTGAGTGTTGACGAGGACAAGGCTGGAGATCATTCTGTCATGCTGATTGAGTTCAAACAACAGCCTGGAAGCTTCAAAAGGAGGGTGGTGCTTGGAATCATTGTTCATCCTTTGTCAACCACAGTTACCTGCAAGGAAACACGTGCCGTCATCATTGCTTTGCACAAAAAGGGCTTCACAGGCAAGGATATTGCTGCCAGTAAGATTGCACCTAAATCATCCATTTATCGAATCATCAAGAACTTCAATTGTTGTGAAGAAGCCTTCAGGGCGCCCAAGAAAGTCCAGCAAGCGCCAGGACCTTCTACTAAAGTTGATTCAGCTGCGGGATCGTGGCACCACCAGTACAGCGCTTGCTCAGGAATGGCAGCAGGCAGGTGTGAGTGCATCTGCACACACAGTGAGGCGAAGACTTTTGGAGGATGGCCTGGTGTCAAGAAGGGCAGCAAAGAAGCCCCTTCTCTCCAGGAAAAACATCAGGGACAGACTGATATTCTGTAAAAGGTACAGGGATTGGACTGCTGAGGACTGAGGTAAAGTCATTTTCTCTGATGAATCCACTTTCCGATTGTTTGGGGCATCCGGAAAAAAGCTTGTCCGGAGAAGACAAGGTGAGCACTGACATCAGTCCTGTGTCATGCCAACAGTAAAGCATCCTGAGACCATTCATGTGTGGGGTTGCTTCTCAGCCAAGGGAGTGGGCTCACTCACAATTTTGCCTAAGAACACAGCCTTGAATAAAGAATGCTACCAACACATCCCCGAGAGCAACTTCTCCCAACCATCCAGGAACAGTTTGGTGACGAACAATCCTCTTCCAGCATGATGGAGCGCATTGCCTTAAGGCAAACGTGATAACTAAGTGGCTCAGGGAACAAAACATTAATCCCATTGAGAACTTGTGGTCAATCCTCAAGAGGCGGGTGGACAATCAAAAATCCACAGATTCTGACAAACTCCAAGCATTGATAATGCAAGAATGGGCTGCCATCAGTCAGGATGTGGCCCAGAAGTTAATTGACAGCATGCCAGGGCGGATTGCAGAGGTCTTGAAAAAGAAGGGTCAACACTGCAAATATTGACTCTTTGCATCAACTTCATGTAATTGTCAATGAAAGCCTTTGACACTTATGAAATGCTTGTAATTATACTTCAGTATTCCATAGTAGCATCTGTCAAAAATATCTAAAGACAATGAAGCAGCAAACTTTGTGGAAATTAATATTTGTGTCATTCTCAAAACTTTTGGCCACGACTGTAGTGTCGACATTACCTAGTTCTAGCCTATTAGCTACATATCTATGAAAAAAGCTAACCCCATGGACCGATTACCTTTAAATCACGGCGTGCTTTACTTAGACAGATTCTAAGTAAAGCAGATGTGATCTTCCTGATGTGGTCGTTTGGGGAATAAAGTAAGTGAGTTCATTATAGGCAAAGCTGAGAATCATTTGGAACAGACAGTGAATCTGAATGTAGGACTGTTCCCTTTACTCATAGCCCTGTGGGACTCAATGGCTTCACCAGCTGTGCTCTAACGTGGAAGAACAGGAGGGGCCTGGGGACTAACCAACTCTCCCTTCACCGAAAACACACACACTTATACACAGCCGCACATGTACACAAACGAACACACACTGTCAAACAAACACACACTGACAAACAAACAAACAAACTCATGGACAGTTCTACACACACATGCTGCAAGAGCCTAGTGAGGACAAGCTCAGTCTCAAGTCCCACACACACACATACTCTTTTTCCATCACTGTCAGTCACACTCTCTTACCCACATACTTTTTTGGGGGGCATCTGCATAGAGTTTGCCACCATGCCAGTCTCCCGAGAGCCACACTGGGCCAGCAGCTCAGACTAGGGGGGTTGTCCGACAGGGTAAACCCTTTCATTCAGCTCTCTCGCTCCCTGAGCAGGAGGAAGGATGGAGATGGGGAGGATAAGGGAGGAGGAGGGGTGTTTATAAGCCTGCAGAACAGGCACTTGACCTCCTTTCGCTTGGCTTCCTCCAGCTGTAGAAATACGGTGTACGGCGGGAACACACAGTCCCAGAGACAAGTGCTTCTGACAGGATGCTGTCTGATATAAAGGAGCAGAAAGACATCAGATGCACCAACTAACACAAAAACAAACATAACCTATAACAAGAAAACACACTCACACTGATCAACTAACCTCTGTGTGTGTGTGTCTGTCCATGTTCCATAACACCATCAACACAGAAAAGTCCTGAATTTCCAGAAATCACAAAGGAGCATTAAAAATGCTTAAAAGTAACCCTCTATAATCATGCAGTATAATCCCCTGTATCAATTTAGCATAATAATTGGCATAGTAAACAAACACAGTATAAGAAGGGAATAAACCTAGAGGATCATTGGCCTTGAAAACAACAACTTTGTGCAGTCAGTTTGTGTTTGTCTGTAATGACCTACACAACCCACTTTCCCCAGCGAGTATTGATCCAGCTAAAAGAAGTGTTGACAAAAGAGGAATGTGCATATCAAATTAAAGCATTTTTCAACAGCTTGAAACCTTATCTAGTCTACCGGTGCAAAATATGATCTGGACCAGCTGACAACACCAAACAGCATCCTGTAGACTCATATGTTTTATTCTGAAAGGCTACGGAACAGCTCACCACTTTAGGATAAGTTACACACACACACACACACACACACGCGCACACACACACACACACACACACACACACACGACACGACACGCACTAAATGCGTTTTGAGGAAGAGGTGAGCAGAGGATGCAAAGAATCAAGGAAATACAATTTAGATTCTCCTCTGGAAACGTCCCAACACCACCTTTTAAGGTACCATTATCGGATACTTGCCGTGCGCTGCTTGGCGACATCCAAACATCACACAAATGCCTACTTTGTAGTCCTACAGACTGTCCCTACCTCTGACACTGTGGAAATCATAATTACCACAGAGCAGGTGACAAAGGTTTTTAAACAGCTGAACCCAAGGAAGGCCTCAGGGCCAGATAACGTGAGCCCATTCCTCCTCAAGACCGCTGAGGAGCTTGGCCCAGTCTGGCAATCCATCTTCCAGTTATCACTCGACTCACATGCATCGACCTGGAAAACATCCCACATCATCCCCATCCCAAAAAAGCCATGCCCCATGGAGCACAATGACTACTGACCAGTGGCCCTGACCTCAGTGCTCATCAAATCTCCAGAGAGAATAGTGGTTTGGTACCTAAAACTCTCTGTGGATAGGAATGTGGACACCTACCAGTTTGCCTATAGAAACGGGTGCAGTACAGAGGAGGCAGTGACCACCCTCACACCTGATCCAGAAACACCATGACCAACCAAAAACCTACACCAGAGCACTCTTTATAGATTCACCTGCCTTTAACACCATACAACCACACCTTCTCCTAACCAAAATAAAGGAACTGGACATTAAACCACACCTCATTCACTTCTATCACTCATTTCTCAGTGACGGAACTCAGTTGGTCAAGGTAAACAACACTCTCTCCCCCTCCTGTGGTCACTAGCTGCGGGGGCCCGCAAGGTTGTGTGAGCTCACCCGTCCTCTTCATTCTGAACACCAACAATTGCACAAGTCAAAATACCAAGCATCACATAACTAAGTTCTCAGATGACACCGTCCTGCTGGCCTTAATGGGTGACAACAGCAACCTCCCTCTGTACCTAGACAGTGTAAACAGCCTGGTGTGACACAAATTCTCTGGTCCTGAATGTAAAAAAAGAAACACAGGTCGTCATCTTTGACCACACATCAGTGGCTGACCGGAACCAGGTCATAATTCACAGTGAACAGATCCAGCAGGTCGACTCGTATAAATACCTGGGAGTACATGTTGACCATGACCTGAGATGGAGAGTCCATGTGGACTGTGTGCTAAGGTGCAACAACACATGTACTTTCTTTGCAGGCTTGGGTCTTTCGGGGTAGGCTCAGAACTTCTGAACTTGTTCTTCTCCACTATCCAGAGTGCATTACTGCTTGGTACAACAGTGTCACAGTACAGGCAAAAGCCAGGTTAACAAGTCTGCTGAAAACTGCCTCAAAAATAAATATTTGACTCAACATTCCATGACATACACAAAGGCATTGTTGGCAGAAAAGAGGGATGCAGTTTAATGCATGATTAATATAATTCACCAATATATTTCTGGATAGCAATATTTTTGGGACTATCAGGTTGTAAATCACAGTTGGCCTGGTACATTGTTTGTTGCCTCCATTCGGGATGTACGGTTTCACTTTCAATGACTTGGAATGTCAATACAATCAAACTACCAAGGGCAATGATCACTAGTCAGTCATAACGTGGTTAGCTTATCTATTTATGTAGCAAGCTAAAAACACGGAGCCTAACGTTAGCTAGATAGCAAGCTGCTAGGAGAACGTCATGTCATTGGAGGAGTGATTAAGTGACTTTTCCCCCCTCATATTGTTTCTTATCGGTGGCTATTCAAAGCTACAAATGCAGGAGTAATTTGGGTATCTAACAAGAAGTTGAACAACTGTTAACCAGTTAGCATCTCTTTCATTTGCAAATTCACTCTGGCTATCTACCCCAATTTCAAAGCACACTCGTCTGTGTTCCAGAGCACAGAATAACTAATGAATTGACGTAAGCGCAAAACCAGCTCAATCTGACCGTTGTCAGTAAACGTAGGCAGAAAAATAAATAGTTAGTCATGAACACTCTAGATAACATGTAAACAGCCTAACCAGATCTGCCAGGGTGAGTAAAATGGTCAGTGAGGTATTCTCTCATTTGTTTCTGGAAGTAGCTAGCTAACCAAAATTAGCCAGATAGCTTGTGTGCTTGGTTGGGACAAGCATGCATTGGCAGGCAAGCTGCAGAAGGACAAATAAGCTACAATTCCCCATCGTTTATCAGTGCAATTTTGACATTCAACAAACTCAAAAAGTTTGAGGGGTTATCTAAATGTTCCTTTGTTAGATTTTTGCTCATCTTGCTGTGGCAAGCATTAGTTGTTGATATTGTTGATGTGATGTGCATAACTGAGGGAGAGACAGCCTACCTTTTCATGGTTGTTTGATCAACAGGAACGTAATGTTCCCAAATGTAAGAGGACTCCTGTGGTACTTACATACTGTTGAAGTCGGAAGTTTACATACACCTTATACAAATACATTTACGCTCAATTTTTCACAATTCCTGACATTTAATCCAAGTAAAAATTCCCTTTCTTAGGTCAGTTAGGATCACCACTTTATTTGAAGAGAATAACAGAAGAGAATTATTTCTTTCAGCTTTTATTTCTTTCATCACATTCCCAGTGGGTCAGAAGTTTACATACACTCAATTAGTATTTGGTAGAATTGCCTTTAAATTGGGTAAAACGTTTCAGGTTGCCTTCCACAAGCTTCCCACAATAAGTTGGGTGAATTGTGGCCCATTACTCCTGACAGAGCTGGTGTAACAGAGTTTTTTTTGCACTTTTCGCACCAATGTACGTTCATCTCTAGGAGACAGAACGCGTCTCCTTCCTGAGCGGTATGACAGCTGCGCGGTCCCATGATGTTTATACTTGTGAACTATTGTTTGTACAGATAAATGTGGTACCTTCAGGCATTTGAAAATTGCTCCCAAGGATGAACCAGACCTGTGGAGGTCTACAATTTATTTTCTGAGGTCTTGGCTGATATCTTTTGATTTTCCCATGATGTCAAGCAAAGAGGCACTGAGTTTGAAGGTAGGCCTTGAAATACATCCACAGGTACACCTCCAATTGACTCAAATGATGTCAACTAGCGTATCAAAAGCCATGACATAATTCTCTGGAATTTTCCAAGCTGTTTAAAGGCACAGTCAACTTCTGACCCACTGGAATTGTGCTACAATAAATGGTGAATGTATTAAATGGTGACCTATAGATTGATAACAAGAAATTGGTGGTGGTTGAAAAAACGAGTTTTAATGATTCCAACATAAGTGTATGTAAACCTACGACAAACTGTATTTGCAGAAATCCATTCAGGTTTATTTTGTGGCTGTTTGCAAATGCGTTCTTATGATTTAAAGTCACACTGTTGCAACTGCCTGTAAACACACAGTCCAGTTCAAAGTGAATGATGGTAGGCCCGTGTGGCAAAAGGCATATTTGCATAAAGGCCTACTGTAGCTCTGATTGACTATAGCGCACTGGTCTGCGTAGACTCCGGTCCTGGACAAGACAGATGTTTTTATTAGGTTTTATTTCCTGCAGTGTCTATTATTTGTGCAAATGCACGGCCCCTTTACCACTCTATATTGTCATAGAATTTAAACAAAATGCCTTAGTATACGTAATTCCCAAACATTCTAAGAATTTATGAAAACGTGAAAATGACCATATCTAAGTGCTCGCTTGACTGCCATATTCTTCCTGGGGGTGTATATGAACACATTAAAATAAGATTTCATGTTGCTAAAATGCTGTCAGTTCGACTTTAAGCGGTCATTATTGTCGTGTATGTTTGATGCTATGTCGGGCCTATGCCATGTCTTTCACCATATCACAGTGGATTTTCTTGTATGTTAAGCAGATTTCTGTGAAAATCAGACAAAGAAAAATCTAATCTAATACTTTGCTATCGAATGGGAAAATTTTCAGCTGAAGAAATGGTTGTGGTAATATGCACATCCATCAAGAAACTTAGGTGCTGGGCTAATGGTACATACATGAAAAGAACAAAGGCCTACAGTGTTTGATGGCAAATATTTTCCCCATTTAATCTCGTTTTGATCCAGAACATCTTCGTCGGGTCAAAACATGCACAAATATTTCCAGTAGCTACCTTATAAAAGTCTCAGAAAAAAGCAAATATCATTCTTCCAGAATTGGCAACAATTCAGTAAATTACAAGCTAATATCTTCCCACTATTTTTCATAGCTATTAGGCTAGCTGCTGAGGATAATGTACATATATCAGCAAAAGTAGCCTCCTAAGAGATCAAGCACTCTTTTTTCAGATGAGAAACAAACTGAAAATTGATTGCAGTGCAATGTCTTCCTTTCGAATTTTCAAGACTTCTTGGTAATGGCATCTTAAAACCTCTTGATACTACCCATCCCGTATCCGGGATCGTGAATACAGCCTCAGGCTCATTAGCATAACGCAACGTTAACGATTTCTGAAAATCGCAAATGAAATGAAAATAATATGCCTGCTCTCAAGCTTAGCCTTTTCTTAACAACACTGTCATCTCAGATTTTCAAAATATGCTTTTGAACCATAGCAAATCAAGCATTTGTGTAAGAGTATTGAAAGCTAGCTTAGCATTTTGCGTAGCATTTAGCACGCAACATTTTCACAAAAACCAGATAACCAAATAAATAAAATCATTTACCTTTGAAGAGCTTTGGATGTTTTCAATGAGGAGACTCTCAGTTACATAGCAAATGTTCAGTTTTTCCTGAAAGAATCTTTGTGTAGTGGAAATCGCTCCGTTTTGTACATCACATTTGGCTACCGAAACGAACCGAAAATTCAGTCACCAAAACGTCAAACTTTTTCCGAATTAACTCCATAATATCGACCGAAACATGGCAAACGTTGTTTAGAATCAATCCTCAAGGTGTTTTTTCACATATCTCTTCATTGATATGCCGTTCGTGGAAGCCTGCTTTCGTCTCAGAATCCCATGGAAAAATACCAGCAGCTGAAAATGACGCACCAATTTCGACGGAGGACACCGGGCGGACACCTGGAAAATGTAGTCTCTTATGGTCAATCTTCCAATGATATGCCTACAAATATGTCACAATGCTGCAGACACCTTGGGGAAACGATAGATAGGGCAGGCTCATTCCTCTCGCATTCACAGCCATATAAGGAG
Organism: Oncorhynchus masou masou; assembly: GCF_036934945.1. Lineage (NCBI taxonomy): Eukaryota > Metazoa > Chordata > Actinopteri > Salmoniformes > Salmonidae > Oncorhynchus > Oncorhynchus masou. Next base: position 45,403,982 of record NC_088235.1, on the reverse strand, counting down.
ACAATGGAAAACAGAACCTCAAAAATCCTGCTCATTTCCTGGTTGCCGTTTCATCTTGGTTTTGCCTCTAGCTCCCGTTCTAGGGCACCCACAGACAATATCTTTGCAGGTCTGGAAAATTCAGAGTGTTTTCTTTCCAAAGCTATCAATTATATGCATAGTCGAGCATCTTTTTGTGACAAAATATCTTGTTTAAAACGGGAACATTTTTCATCCAAAAATGAAATTGCGCCCCCAGAGTTTCAAGAGGTTAAAGGGATAGGCCACCTTTTCAATTTATGGTGTTTTCGATTCATCCAGACACTCAATATACAAAAAATGTGACCTAAATAAGTAAGTCGCCTCACCCGAGCCAGAACAGCACATAGGCTCCTGCCCTATCTCCTGTTTCTGTAATGTGAGGCAGCTGGGGAGGGCACTAGTTTATTGTAGGGCCTAGATGTATTCTATTCACCTACATGGTTAGCCAAGCAATAGCCTGCAATGTCACTGTTAATTATGTGTTCTCTTCCAAGTAACGTTGTGAACAACCGCTTTATGAAATGTACTTTAAGTATACCTAAAAGTCAGAGAGGGTGTCTCACTGAATTGGAAAGTGGAACAATGAGATAATTTTATCTTAGTTAATCATTATCTCGCTTAACGACAAACCCTGAGCTTGAACTTTACAGATCAGTGAGGGCCTCGTCACCCTCGGGTTTGCATCAAACTCTGTGGAGTGAACATTGATTCTAGCCCATCTGCAAGGAATTTGTAATGGAAGCACAGATCCTGCTCAAGTTTACAACAGAAGATCTCTTCAGTAAGCCGCTGTCTCACAACCAAGCAGCTACATTCACAGCTAAGACCAGTCACAGTGATGAAGCTCAGAGCTGCTGATGGGGACTTCAGACTAGTTCTCAGACCAGGCTAACAGCCCTTCCTCGCTCTTCCTCTCCCTGTGAATATATGGCCGCTGATAGGATAAATTATGGCCCGATTATGCAAACACCGCATTCTGTGGTTCCCTGCTGCATGGCCTTGGTGCATTATCGTATAAAACGCAATTAGAGATTCTCGTAATCACACCGTCCCTCAGGTCATGATTATTACACTCTCCTGGAATAATTAAAGTCCACCCAAGGCACCAGAGGCAGTACAGCACAAGTATGACAACCGTACATCTCCTTTGTAGCAGCAGCTGAGGTAGTGTAGCTTTGCTGTAATGGTAGCATTGTTTACTATGAAGTGGGAGGGATGGAAAGAGAGGACAGGAGGGGAAGGGAATCTAATGAACCAGAAACCAAACGCACAGAGCGCCACATCAGGATCTTTATGCAATGACTGGAAAACATCTTGAGATGTGGAAGAAAGCTACACTGAACAAAAATAAAAATGCAACAATTTTAAAGATTTTACTGAGTTACAGATCATAAAAGGAAAATCTGTCAATTGAAATAAATGAAGTAGGCCCTAATCTATGGATTTCACATGACTGGGCTTACAAATATGCATATGTTGGTGACAGATTTTTTTTTAAAGGTAGGGGTGGGGATAGGGCTGTGGCGGTCACAAAATTTTGTCGGTCGGTGATTGTCAAGCATATAACTGTCTGTCTCACGGTAATTGACCATCAATAAACAAACACATTTAGCATCTCCTGGCTTCCGTATATACTGTAACCTACAAGCCATTTTAAAAAGTCTAACAAATCCATGTAATACAGCCTACACCTTCACAATAAATCCATCATTTATTTTAGACAGGTCTAAAGAAACATGATATGAAGAAAATGAATAGCATACTCTGAGTTGTCCTTATGTTAGGTGCTGATGTGGCAATGCCAAATGGCTGTGTGCTACACTAGCTCATTTAGTAGACACGATTTGCTTAGAATTCCATTGCATTATTTTATAGTATGAAGAATACAATTGAACAAAGCTGAATAAAAAAATACATATTTTCTCAAAACGATTTGAGGGAGTCCATACATGCAGCAATTCTTTGTTGAGGTATTTACAAAGAAATAGGTACGCCTACATGCTTAATTTAGAGTTATTAATGTGACTTTAGTTGTTCTACAAATGTTGGGCTATATGTTTAGATTTTTAATACATTGTAAGGCTACATGGTGAGACTAATGATGATTTGAAAAAAGTTGCTTGAAAAGGCATGATTTCTGCTTAGTTTTTTTGCGCAGGCCGTACACACTCCAATAGTCTGTCATTCACAATTTGACCAGCACTTGATAATTACTTGAACTTCACAGCCGCATCCCCTTCGTGGCAATAATGCACCCTAAACAAATCCATGCCTTTTGAGGCCCGGAGTGCTGCGTTGTGCCCTTCTCCCTGAGTGTGCTGCGCAATCTGAAGCTTCTCTCACTCAACCTATTCTATTCTGTGTGAGAAATAAATATTCCAAACAGTCTGGGAAAGTTGTGGGATGCGATATATCCCAAATTACTACAATCGTCAGCATCAAAAAAACGTTTTTATGCAATGTGGCTGACGCAACAGAACATCATTATCAAAAGTGACCGCAAATGCAATTATGCATGTAATGCTTTTATTATAAAGGTACATTTTTAATAGTGAAAATGATCTTCCCCAAACTTGAAACTCACGTGCTGCTTATACATGCCAGTTAGACTCTACACCCCTTGTAAAGTGGATTAATGTGCTTTAATTTAAGAAGTTACACAAACCTTATTAAAACATATAGGCCTATGGGCTAGGCTACATGAGGTGTGCAACTATGAGTTGAACAAGTTGCCAAAAAAAGGCAGTGTTTTTATGCTGGGCATCATTCACAAGTGATATGTAATTCACAAGTGATAGAGTAAAATTGGCACCCATCAGACTATTCTTAATTTAATATTGTATTTACATATACTAATTAATATATGTGTGACATTTGTTTAGAATTAACCATTATCATGCACCTGAAAAAAATACATGTCATCTATGCACTTAAATAGTGAATTGAGGAGGATTTTCCCAGGGATTTGTTTTCATGCCAGCAAGGTAGGCTATACTCCTGTTGTAAATATAATCAATGTGCTTAATATGGTAGGCCTATAGAAACCCGATGGAATCCTCTTTCTATTAGCGGCAATTGGATAGCCTATAGAAATGTTGCGCAACATGAGCTCTCATGAAGTGTTTGTTTGATTAGATTTTCTATTACATTTGCATTGATGTCAGAGTGATTCGAGGGACAATAGAGTGCCGAGTACCAGGCAGTTAGCAAGTTTGGTAGACTACTAATGACCATCAGCAGCATCAGAGATTGGAGACGCCTAATTACCGTGACTAAATGTCATGTGGAATTTGACTGCCTCCATGACTTGTGATGGCCGGTGTGGCGGTAATATGGTCACCGCAACAATCCTAGGTGTGGATCAGAAAACCAGTCAGTATCTGGTGTGACCACCATTTGCCTCATGCAGTTTAACATATCTCATTCGCATAGAGTTGATCAGGCTGTTGATTGTGGCCTGTGGAATGTTGTCCCACTCCTCTTCAATGGTTGTGCGAAGTTGCTGGATATTGGCGGGAACTGGAACACGCTGTCATACACGTCGATCCAGAGCATCGCTAACATGCTCATCGGGTACCATGTCTGGTAAGTATGCAGGGCATGGAAGAGCTAGAACATTTTCAACTTCCAGGAATTGTGTACAGATCCTTGCGACATGGGGTCGTGCATTATCATGCTGAAACATGAGGTGATGGCGGCGGATGAATGGCACGATAATTGCCCTCAGGATTTCGTCATGGTATCTCTGTGCATTCAAATTGCCAAAGAAAAAAGCAATTGTGTTCTTTGTCCATAGCTTATGCCTGCCAATTCCATATCCCCACCTCCACCATGGAGCACTCTGATCACAACGCTGACATCATCAAACCGCTAGCCCACACATCTGCACGGTACAGTTGAAAATGCGATTCATCTGTGAAGAGCACACTTCTAAAGCGTGCCAGTAGCCATCGAAGGTGAGCATTTGCCCACTGAAGTTGGTTATGATGTTGCACAGCAGTCAGGTCAAGACCCTGGTGAGGACGACGAGCACACAGATGAGCTTCCCTGAGAAGTGGCCTTAGAGTGGCCTTTTGTCCCCAGCACAAGGTGTACCTGTGTAATGATCATGCTGTTTAATCAGCTTCTTGATATGCCACACTTATCATATGGATGGATTATCTTGGCAAAAGATAAAAGCTCACCAACAGGGACGTAAACACATTTGTGCTTAACTTCTTCGATATAGGGGGCGCTCTTAATTTTTGGATAAAAAAACGTTCCCGTTTTAAACAAGATATTTTGTCACGAAAAGATGCTCGACTATGCATATAATTGACAGCTTTGGAAAGAAAACACTGACGTTTCCAAAACTGCAAAGATATTGTCTGTGAGTGCCCCAGAACGAATGCTACAGGCGAAACCAAGATGAAATTTCATACAGGAAATGCCCCAGATTTTGAATGCGCTGTATTCCAATGTCTCCTTAAATGGCTGTGAATGCGCAAGGAATGAGCCTACACTTTCTGTCGTTTCCCCAAGGTGTCTGCAGCATTGTGACGTATTTGTAGGCATATCATTGGAAGATTGACCATAAGAGACTACATTTACCAGGTGTCCGCCTGGTGTCCTCTGTCAAAATTATTGCGTAATCTCCAGCTGCATGCACGTTTCCATTTGGTTCAGAAGAGAAAGGCATGTTTCTGTTGATATTATGGAGTTAATTTGGAAAAAAGTTTGGCGATGAAATGACTGAATTTACGGGGGTTTTTCTTAGCCAAATGTGATGAACAAAACGGAGCGATTTCTCCTACACAAATAATATTTTGCTATCTAACAGAGTCTCCTCATTGTAAACATCCGAAGTTCTTCAAAGGTAAATGATTTTATTTGAATGCTTTTCTTGTATTTGTGAAAATAGTGCCTGCTGAATGCTAGGCTTAATGCTATGCTAGCTATCAATACTCATACACAAATGCTTGTGTAGCTATGGTTGAAAAGCATATTTTGAAAATCTGAGATGACAGTGTTGTTAACAAAAGGCTAAGCATGTGAGCCAATATATTTATTTCATTTGCGATTTTCAAAAATAGTTAACGTTGCGTTATGCTAATGAGCTTGAGGCTATGATTACGCTCCCAGATACGGGATTGCTCGACGCTAGAGGTTAACATTTTAGAGAAATAATCTTTTTGTGCTGGAATCTTTAATTCAGCTCATGAACCCAACACATGAAAAATTATGTAACCTCAGATCCTCAACCTGATTGGTTGCATCACTGCCTGGTATGGCAACAGCCTCCGACCGCAAGGCACTACAGAAGGTAGTGCGTACAGCCCAGCACATCACTGGGGCCAAGCTTCCTGCCATCCAGGACCTCTATACCAGGCGATGTCAAAGGAAGGCCCTAACAATTGTCAAATACTCCAGCCACCCTAGTCATAGACTGTTCTCTCTGCTATCGCATGGCAAGTGTACTGGAGCACCAAGTCTAGGTCCAAAAGGCTTCTTAACAGCTTCTACCCCCTCGCCACAAGATTCCTGAACAGTTAATGAAATGGCTAGCCAGACTATCCCCCCCCCCCCCTTTTACGCTGCTGCTACTCTATGGTTATCATCTATGCATAGTCACTTTAACTCTACCTACATGTACATATTACCTCAATTACCACGACTAACCTGTGCCCCCGCACATTGTACCGGTACCCACTGTGTATAGCCTCGCTACTCTTACTTCATTGCTGCTCTTAAACTATTTAAGGGATCCTGTTTTCTGCATCATTACATCTGGATGATTTTCTTTTTAGGTACACTGGTCCTTCCAAATTAATAGCCGCACAGCAAAATATTTAGGAGCATATGCGGCCAAAATGGTCGCACTTTAGAACACAATGGTCGCACTTTAGAACACACCATCACAATAGCACTGCGACACAAGCAGAGATCTAATCTGCATGGGGGTGGGAGGTCAGAACATAGTAGATTAATTACTATTTCTATGGGTCAGCAGGACTCTATAATATGGGATCTCTCCCCCTCTGGATACATGACATCTTGAGTGGATCTAGGAAGCTGGAGAATAATCACTATAATGGTGGGAACTGCAAGTGCCCTAGGTGAAGAACTTAAGGGAGAACAGAATTATGTCTGAGCACAGTATCAGAACAATGTCAGTACATAGTGTTCTCACTGATGTACTCTACTACGTAGTATCCAAAGCTGTAGATGTCCTTGTTTACTCAGTGGGCCCTCTAACCTCTAGGCTAACTCTGCCTGGCTGGCTGTGTGGAACACTGTGTCATGTAGATGAGTACTCACCCATACTGTTGGTGGAGCTGCACCACATCAGCAGGCAGCCAGTACAAAGAACATTCAGCATCCCGAACACCAGGATTCTCCATGACTAAAACACAAACAGAACATTAACCAGAGCTTTCTAAACCAATGAATTCATTTAGATCTATAGGATTGCTTGGAGTTGTGTATTAATAGCTAATGCAGGTGGATGATTTGTTATGGCATTGCCTAACCTATCTGTCAGTTAGGCTAATCTAATAATATTGCATTGTTAATTTGCCAATTCAGGGAATGCTTTGTTGCAGACAAACCACGTACAAAATGGAAAGCAAAAATGTGAGGACGGTACAAACTCAAGGCTATCCACCACGTCTTTGACTGTCACTTTGTGTTGGAGTCAGTGGCTGTCCTTGGAGTGCTGTGAAATCTACAATTACTGCAGTGCACCGTGTTATGACAGGACTAGGGCGTCTTGTGACAGCTGGAGCCAGGGATAGAGATGGGAGCTGAAGTGTGTGTGTGGGCCTGTTGCAGCTTCAGGGCCCTGTAGATCGCTTTGCCTGTGTCAGTGTGCAAACAGAGCAACAGCATGCTGCCCAACACACACACACACACTTTCTGGGAAAGCAGGAAACAACGAGATGTCACTGCCACCCTCTGGGTGAAGGAGATATTGCAAGTAAACATGTCGGCACATCTTTTTCCTGAGGGTTGTTCTTTAGACATCACATATCTAGGTTAGATCTTACATTGGAGTGACACTCGCAAACACCTTCAGGAACATCAGCCTCCCTGAGTAACAGAATACTGTCGCTGATATATCATCTGTAGATAATATGCCTACGTCATGTACTTCATCATCAGCTATAATCCAGACAAATATAGGGCTACTCAGCAGCACAGAAGGAGAGAAGAGTTTTACTGCCAGGTCAACAGCAGCATCCGTCTGGAAGACTCCCACTGCCTAGTGCATGGATGGAGCAGACACCCAGTGTCAAGCCACAGTGAGCCTAACCTAAATAATCACACCCTTATGACGAAAGACACCACTCTCCACTTTCTCCGCCAAAGGAATGTTCTTTTTGGGAAACTTAGTCTCCTCTCCATGCATGTGAAGTGAACTCCGTTGACTCTACCCCGATCAGTCTCTCTGGTTCTATAGAATCTAACCCAGTCTCTTCCATACGGCTTCTAGGGAGAGCAGTCTCCACAAATCAAATCAAGTTTTATTTTTCACAAACGCCGAACAGGTGTAGGTAAACCTTAGTGAAATGCTTACTTACAAGCCCTTAACCAACAATGCAGTTTCAAGAAAAAAAATAGGTGTTATGAAAGTATTAACTAAATAAACAAGTGAATAAATACAAATAAAACAATTTAAGAAAATAGAAAAATAACAAATAATTAAAGAGCAATAATAAAATAACAGTAGCAAAGCTATATACGGGAGGGTACCGGTACAGAGTCAATGTGCAGGGACAGGTTAGTCGAGGTAATATGTATATGTAGGTAGAGGTAAAGTGACTATGCATAGATAATAAACAGAGAGTAGCAGCAGCATAAAAACGCAAATACTCCAGGTAGCCATTTGGTTAGAAATTCAGGAGTCTTATGGCTTGGGGGTAGAAGCTGTTAAGAAGCCTTTTGGACCTCGACTTGGCACCCTGGTACCGCTTTCCGTGCGGTAGCAGAGAGAACAGTCTATGACTAGGGTGGCTGGAGTCTTTGACAATTTTTAGGGCCTTCCTCTGACACGGGCTGTTATAGAGCTCCTGGATGGCAGGAAGCTTGGCCTCAGTGATGTACTGGACCGTACGCACTACCCTCTGTAGTGCCTTGCAGTCGGAGGCTGAGCAGTTTCCATACAAGGCGGTGCTGCAACCAGTCAGGATTAGAGGTCGACCGAATATGATTTTTCAACACCAATACAGATACCGATTATGGGAGGACCAAAGAAGCCGATACCGATTAAATCAGCAGATTTTTATTAATTTATTTGTTATAATGACAATTACAACAATACTGAATGAACACTTATTTGAACTTAATATAATACATCAATAAAATCAATTTAAATAATGCAAAAATGTTGGAGAAGAAAGTAAAAGTGCAATATGTGCCATGTAAGAAAGCTAACGTTTAAGTTCCTTGCTCAGAACATGAGAACATATGAAAGTTGGTGGTTCCTTTTAACATGAGTCTTCAATATTCCCAGGTAAGAAGTATTAGGTTGTAGTTATTATAGGACTATTTCACTCTATACCATTTGTATTTCATTAACCTTTGACTATTGGATGTTCTTATAGGCACTTTAGTATTGCCAGTGTAACAGTATAGCTTCCGTCCCTCTCCTCGCCCCTACCTGGGCTCGAACCAGGAAAACATTGTCAACAGCCACCCTCGAAGCAGCGTTACCCATGCAGAGCAAGGGGAACAACTACTCCAAGTCTCAGAGCGAGTGATGTTTGAAACGCTATTAGCGCGCACCCTGCTAACTAACCTTTTCACTTCGGTTACACCAGCCTAATCTCGGGAGATGATAGGCTTGAAGTCATAAACAGCGCAATGCTTGACGCACAACGACAAGCTGCTGGCAAAACGCACGAAAGTGCTGTTTGAATGAATGCTTACGAGCCTGCTGCTACCTACCACCGCTCAGTCAGATATGTGTATGCTCAGTCAGATTATATGCAACGCAGGACACGCTATATAAACTAGTAATATCATCAACCATGTGTAGTTAACTAGTGATTATGATTGATTGATTGTTTTTTATAAGATAAGTTTAATGCTAGCTAGCAATTTACCTTGGCTTACTGCATTCGCGTAACAGGCAGTCTCCTCGTGGAGTGCAACGAGAGGCAGGTGGTCAGAGCGTTGGACTAGTTAACTAAGTTTACAAGATTGGAACCCCGGAGCTGAGAAGGTACAAATCTGTCGTTCTGCCCCTGGACAAGGCAGTTAACCCACCGTTCCTAGGCCGTCATTGAAAATAAGAATGTGTTCTTAACTGACTTGCCTAGTTAAATAAATATGAAATAAAAGGTGTAAAAAATAATTAACTCGAAATGTATCAAATAATAATAATAGGCAAAATCGGTGTCCAAAAACACCGATTTCCGGTTGCTATGAAAACTTGAAATCGGCCCTAATTAATTGGCCATTCCGATTAATCGGTCGACCTCTAGTCAGGACGCTCTCGATGGTCCAGCTATAGAACATATTGAGGATCTGAGGACACATGCCAAATCTTTTCAGTCTCCTGAGAGAGAATAGGCATTGTCGTACCCTCTTCGCAACGGTCTTGGTGTGTTTGGACCATGACAGTTCGTTGGTGATGTGGACACCAAGGAACTTGAGGCTCTCAACCTGCTCCACTACAGCCCCACCGATGAGAATGGGGGCGTGCTCGGCCCTCCTTTTCCTGTAGTCCACAATCATCTACTTTGTCTTGACCACACTGCCAGGTCACTGACCTCATCCCTATAGGCTGTCTCATCGTTGTCGGTGATCACTGTTGTGTTGTTGGCAGACTTAATGATGGTGTTGGAGTCGGGCTTGCCATGCAGTCATGGATAAACAGGGAGTACAGGAGGGGACTGAGTACACAGAGGGCCACCCGCGTTGAGGATCAGCATGGTAGATGTGTTGTTCCCTACCCTTAACACTTGGGGCGACCTGTCAGGAAGTCCATGATCCAGTTGCAGAGAGAGGTGTTTAGTCCCAGGGTCCTTAGCTAAGTGATGAGCTTTGTGGGCACTACGGTGTTGAACGCTGAGCTGTAGTCAACGAATAGCATTCTCACGTAGGTGTTCCTTTTGTCCAGGTGGGAAAGGGCAGTGTGGAGTGCAATAGAGATTGCGTCATCTGTGGATCTGTTGGGGCGCTATACAAATTGGAGTGGGTCTAGGGTTTCTGGGATAATGGTGTTGATGTGAGCCATGACCAGCCTTTCAAAGCACTTCATGACTCCAGACGTGAGTGATACGGGTCGGTAGTCATTAAGGCAGGTTACCTTAGTGTTCTTGGGCACAGGGACTATGCTGATCTGCTTGAAACATGTTGGTATTAGACTCGGTCAGGGACAGGTTGAAAATCTCAGTGAAACCATGCCTGCCCAGGACCTCCACATCTGGCTTCTTTACCTGTGGGATCATCGGAGACCAGCCACCCGTACAGTTGATGAAACTGAGGAGCATTTCTATATGTAATAAAGCCCTTTTGTTGGAAAAAACTCATTCTGATTGGCTGGCCCTGGTTCCCCATCGGGTGGGTCTATGCCCACCCAGGCCCACCCATGTAACTCAGTAAAATCGTTGAGACTGTTGCATGTTGTGTTTATATTTTTGTTCAGTATAGCATTTAAAAAAGAAAATCATGATCAGCAAGAAAATGGTGCATGTTGATAACCAGGTAACGCTAGCTAGCTAGCTAGCTAACACCACAGATGAAAGGTTTAGTTATCATCAACTTTGCTAACATTTCACATAGCTATCTACTTAGCTAGCTAGCTTGCTTATTGCATGCATGTCTGGGAGGGTTGACACAAGCCTTATTATTAGTGAATAAACTAAACTAATATTTGCAACGTGTTCGATTTTGGTCAATGTGTCAATTCATCAGTTTCTAAATACTGAGCAAGCCTGCTTATGATTTTCCCAGCTAGATATTCCTCGGCACTACTACCGATGCAAAGTTTTTTTAGGACATTACATTTACTGTCAGATTCATACATTGCTACAAGCAGTAGGTGTTATTTTTAGAGGTAGCGATCTAGCTATCTAGAGTTGCCATCTATTTTGAGTTTCCACTTCCTCAGGTGGTTAATTGAATTAGGCCTATATGTAATATTAGTGCACATAAAGATTAAGGCAAATTCATCTCTATTCTGCAGCATAATTTTAACAGTAAATTATAGCAAGAATAGTCTAATTGTCAACCTAAAATTCATGACAATCACTGGATTAGAATGAATATTAAAATATGTTGAATCATGCATTCCTGCCTGGACCCGTTAGAGGTAACAACGAATTTAATGAATACCATCTCAGTAGTCTATCACACTTCTTAATAAAGCATTGTGAATGACTTAATGATTGATTGATTACTCATTTTTCTATTGTGTGACGCTGCAAAATATTTTTTTTTGTGGTGCAACCGAATAATGGGCTGCTGCCACCAACTAAAAATGTTTGAACGATTAACATGGTGTTAGGGTGCTTGCCTATGAAATGAGATGTCTAAACAGCTTACCAGAATAATGCAATAATAAAGTAAGGGTCATTATACAGGGATGGGGAATTCCAAAACAAAGAGCACTGTGGGGCAGTTGTCTCTGTGGCATGTTAATGTACACGCATGCACACACCCCTTACTAATTCCTTACCCGTCTGTCTGAAGTCACCAAGCGGAATTCTTGAGAGAGTTTCCCAAAGAAGGATCTGTGCGTCTTCCGGAATGGGTGTATAGTGCCCTGTGGGTACCACACAAACACACAGTCACATGGAAGGATGTGAGATTAAGGACTCAGAGTGAAGCACCACCATTTATCCTTCGTATTTAGCTACAGTAGGCTGGCTGTAAAACAAAATTCTGCTTTAGACCAGGGGTGTCAAACATATGGCATTTGGGTGGAGGGGGGGGGGGACATTCTCAATATACTTTATGACTGAAACCAAATAAAAAATAAATTGTGTGGAAATGTTCTTGACCGAGTACAGCTCACTAATAAATCACCTAAATGAATACTATAAAGTCAAGGAGCATCGGAAATGGCAAAGACAATGAATGGAGGAATTTTTTCTCTCACCCACCGGACCTCATTAAAGAACAAATGTGGCAAAATGAGTGACATCCCGGCTTTAGACCCTACCAACTGGTGTTTTGAATAAGGAAAACTTACCAGCAAATACGTGTCAGTTTCTTGCTTTTTTCTGTGGATTGGGATATCTGCAAAGAAAGTATTTGGTTATGAAAAATTAAAAACAGATGACTGAAGTGGACTGTACACAAAGTGAAGTTTTATCCAACTTTATTTTCAAGATACCAGGACGACGCATATCTGACTATGCATGTTTTTCAAAATGTCACCAGTAATCTGGTTGGTCTGGTTTAAACTGGCCATACATTAGACAATTTTTAACTGCAATTTTGCCATGATTTGTATTTATTTATTTAACCTTTATTTAACCAGGTAGGCAAGTTGAGAACAAGTTCTCATTTACAACTGCGATCTGGCCAAGATAAAGCAAAGCAGTGCAACACAAATAACACAGAGTTACACATGGAATAAACAAACATACAGTCAATAATACAATAGAAAAAGTTTATATACAGTGTGTGCAAATGAGGTAGGATAACGGAGGTAAGGCAATAAATAGGCCATAGTGGTGAAATAATTACAAAATAGCAATTAAACACTGGAGTGATAGATGTGCAGAAGATGAGTGTACAAGTAGAGATAATGGAGTGCAAAGGAGCAAAATAAATAAAATAGATAACAGTATGGGGATGAGGTAGTTGGATAGACTAATTACAGATGGGTTATGTACAGTTGCAGTGACCTTTGAGCTGCTCTGACAGCTGGTGCTTAAAGTTAGTAAGGGAGATATGAGTCTCCAGCTTCAGTGATTTTTGCAGTTCTTTCGGGTCATTGGCAGCAGAGAACTGGACAGAAAGGCGACCAAAGGAGGAATTGGCTTTGGGGGTGACCAGTGAAATATACCTGTGGAGAGTGTGCTACGGGTGGGTGTTGCTATGGTGACCAGTGAGCTGAGATAAGGCGGGGCTTTACCTAGCAAAGACTTATAGATGACCTCGAGCCCCTGGGTTTGGTGACGAATATGAAGCGAGGACCAGCCAACGAGAGCATACAGGTCGCAATGGTGGGTAGTATATGGGGAATTGGTGACAAAACGGATGGCACTGTGATAGACTGCATCCAATTTGCTGAGTAGAGTATTGGAGGCTATTTTTTAAATGACATCGCCGAAGTCAAGGATCGGTAGGATAGTCAGTTTACGAGGGTATATTTGGCAGCATGAGTGAAGGATGATTTGTTGTGAAATAGGAAGCGGATTCTAGATTTAATTTTGGATTGGAGATGCTTAATGTGAGTCTGGAACGAGAGGTTACAGTCTAACCAGACACCTAGGTAATTGTAGTTGTCCACATATTCTAAGTCAGAACAGTCCAGAGTAGTGATGCTGGACGGGCGGACAGGTGTAGGCAGCAATCGGTTGAAGAGCATGCATTTAGTTTTACTTGCATTTAAGAGCAGTTGGATGCCACGGTAGGAGTGTTGTATGGCATTGAAGCTCATCTGGAGGTTAGTTACCACAGTGTCCAAAGAAGGGCCAGAAGTATACAGAATGGTGTCGTCTGCATAGAGGTGGATCAGAGAGTCACCAGCAGCAAAAGCGACATCATTGATGTATACAGAGAAAAGAGTCGGCCCGAAAATTGAACCCTGTGGCACCCCAATAGACTGCCAGAGGTCCAGACAACAGGCCCTCCGATTTGACACACTGAACTCTATCAGAGAAGTAGTTGGTGAACCAGGCGAGGCAATCATTTGAGAAACCAAGGCTGTTGAGTCTGCCGATAAGAATGTGGTGATTGACAGAGTCGAAAGCCTTGTCCAGGTCGATGAATACAGCTGCACAGTATTGTCTCTTATCAATGGCAGTTATAATAACGTTTAGGACCTTGAGCGTGGCTGAGGTGCACCCATGACCAGCTCAGAAACCAGATTGCATAGGGGAGAAGGTACGTTGGGATTTGAAATGGTCGATTATCTGTTTGTTAACTTGGAAGACCTTAGATATAGGTCTGTAGCAGTTTGGGTTGAGAGTAGGGGTTGACCGATTATGATTTTTCATAATGTAGGCACTTTTGTATTGCCAGTGTAACAGTATAGCTTCTGTCCCTCTCCTCGCTCCTACCTGGGCTCGAACCAGGAACACAACAGCCACCCTCGAAGCAGTGACATTTGAAACGCTATTAGCGCACACCCCGCTAACTAGCTAGCCATTTCACATCGGTTACACAAGCCTAATCTCAAGAGTTGATAGGCTTGAAGTCATAAACAGCTGCTGGCAAACACACGAAAGTGCTGTTTGAATTAATGCTTACGAGCCTGCTGGTGCCTTCCATCGCTCAGTCAGACTGCTCTATCAAATCATACTTAGTTATAACATGATAACACACAGAAATACGAGCCTTAGGTCATTAATATGGTCTAATCCGGAAACTATCATCTCGAAAACAAGACATTTATTATTTCAGTGAAATACGGAACCGTTCCGTAATTTATCTAACGGGTGGCATCCATAAGTCAAAATATTCCTGTTACATTGCACAACTTTCAATGTTATGTCATAATTATGTAAAAGTCTGGCAAATTAGACCGGCCCAAACTGTTGCAAACACACGGACTCCGCGTGCAATGAACGCAAGAGAAGTGACACAATTTCACCTGGTTAATATTGCCTGCTAACCTGTATTTCTAAATATGCAGGTTTAAAAATATATACTTCTGTGTATTGATTTTAAGAAAGGCATTGATGTTTATGGTTAGGAACACATTGGAGCAACAATACGCACCGCATCGATTATATGCAACGCAGGACACGCTAGATAAACTAGTAATACCATCAACCATGTGGAGTTAACTAGTGATTATGATTGATTGATCTCCCACTTCAAAAGATGAGAGAGGCCTGTAATTTTCATCATAGGTACACTTCAACTATGACAGACAAAATGAGAAGAAAAAAAATCCAGAAAATCACATTGTAGGATTTTTAATGAATTTATTTGCAAATTATGGTGGAAAATAAGTATTTGGTCACCTACAAACAAGCATGATTTCTGGCTCTCACAGACCTGTAACTTCTCTATTAAGAGGCTCCTCTGTCCTCCACAACCTCAAACAGTCACACCCCAAACTCCACCATGGCCAAGACCAGAGAGCTGTCAAAGGACACCAGAAACAAAATTGTAGACCTGCACCAGGCTGGGAAGACTGAATCTGCAATCAGCTTGCTTTGAAGAAATCAACTGTGGGAGCAATTATTAGGAAATGGAAGACATACAAGACCACTGATAATCTCCCTCAATCTGGGGCTCCACGCAAGATCTCACCCCGTGGGGTCAAAATGATCACAAGAACAGTGAGCAAAAATCCCAGAACCACATGGGGGGACCTAGTGAATGACCTGCAGAGAGCTGGGACCAAAGTAACACAGCCTACCATCAGTAGCACACTACGCCGCCAGGGACTCAAATCCTGCAGTGCCAGACGTGTCCCCCTCCTTAAGCAAGTACATGTCCAGGCCCGTCTGAAGTCTGCTAGAAAGCATTTGGATGATCCAGAAGAAGATTGGGAGGATGTCATATGGTCAGACGAAACCAAAATATAACTTTTTGGTAAAAACTCAACACATCGTGTTTGGAGGACAAAGAACGCTGAGTTGCATCCAAAGAACACCATCATGCTTTAGGGCTGTTTTTCTGCAAAGGGACCAGGACGACTGATCCGTGTAAAGGAAAGAATGAATGGGGCCATGTATCGTGAGATTGAGTGAAAACCTCGTTCCATCAGCAAGGGCATTGAAGATGAAACGTGGCTGGCTCTTTCAGCATGACAATGATCCCAAACACACCACCCGGGCAACAAAGGAGTGGCTTCGTAAGAAGCATTTCAAGGTCCTGGAGTGGCCTAGCCAGTCTCCAGGTCTCAACCCCATAGAAAATCTTTAGAGGGAGTTGAATGTCTGTGTTGCCCAGCAACAGCCCCAAAACATCACTGCTCTAGAGGAGATCTGCATGGATGAATGGGCCAAAATACCAGCAACAGTGTGTGAAAACCTCGTGAAGACTTACAGAAAACGTTTGACCTCTGTCATTGCCAACAAAGGGTATATAACAAAGTATTGAGATAAACTTTTGTTATTGACCAAATACTTATTTTCCACCATAATTTGCAAATAAATTCATTAAAAATCCTACAATGTGATTTTCTGGATTTTTTTCTCTAATTTTGTCTGTCATAGTTGAAGTGTACCTATGATGAAAATTACAGGCCTCTCATCTTTTTAAGTGGGAGAACTTGCACAATTGGTGGCTGACTAAATACTTTTTTCCCCCACTGTATTGGTTCCTAACTTCCCTGAAAAGTTGCAAATCGTGGGGGCTAATCGATGCTAATGCAGTATGCCACAGGATGTTTTTGTGCTGGTCAAGAGCAGTCAGGTCTGGAGTGAACCAGGGACTATATCTGTTCCTGGTTCTACATTTTTTGAATGGGGCATGCTTATTTAAGGTGAGGAAAGCACTTTTAAAGAATAACCAGGCATCCTCTACTGATGGAATGAGGTCAAAGTCCATCCAGGATACCTGGGCCAGGTCGATTTGAAAGGCCTGCTCTCTGAAGTGTTTTAGGAGTGTTTGACAGTGATGAGGTCTGGTCGTTTGACTGTAGACCCATTACGGACGCAGGCAATGAGATCCTGGTTGAAGACAGTAGAGGTGTATTTGGAGGGCAGGTTGGTTAGGATGATATCTATGAGGGTACCTGTGTTTATGGATTTGGAGTTGTACCTGGTAGGTTCATTGATAATTTGTCTAAGATTGAGGGCATCAAGCTTAGATTGTAGGATGGCCTGGGTGGTAAGCATGTCCCAGTTTAGGTCACCTAACAGCACAAGCTCTGAAGATGGATGGGTGCAATCAATTCACATATGGTATCGAGGGCACAGCTGGGAGCAGAAGGTTGTCTATAGCAAGCAGCAACGGTGAGAGACTTGTTTCTGGAAAGGTGGATTTTTAAAAGTAGGCGCTCAAATTGTTTGGGCACAGACCTGGATAGTAAGACAGAACTCTGCAGGCTAACTCCGCCCCCTTTGGCAGTTCTATCTTGTCGGAAAATGTTATAGTTATGGATGGAAATTTCAGGGTTTGTGGTGGTCTTCCTAAGCCAGGATTCCGACACAGCTAGGACATCTGGGTTGGCAGAGTGTGCTTAGGCAGTGAGTAAAACAAACTTAGGGAGGATGCTTCTAATGTTAACATGCATGAAACCAAGGCTTTTACAGTTAAAGAAGTCAATAAATGGGAGCGCCTGGGGAATAGGAGTGAAGCTAGGCACTATAGAGCCTAGATTAACCTCTACATCCCCAGAGAAACAGAGGAAGAGTAGGATAAGGGTATGGCTAAAGGCTATAAGAACTGGTCGTCTAGTACGTTCAGAACAGAGAGTAAAAGGAGCAGGTTTCTGGGCGCGATATAATAGATTCAAGGCATAATGTACAGACAAACGTATGGCAGGATGTGAATACAGTGGAGGTAAACCTATGCACTGAGTGACGATGAGAGAGATATTGTCTCTCGAAACAATTTAAACCAGGTGAGGTCACTGCATGTGTGGGAGTTGGAATTAAAGGGTTAACTAAGGTGTATAGAGCAAGGCTAGAGGCTCTATAGTGAAATAAGACAATAATCACTAACCAAAACAGCAATGTACAAGGCATATTGACATTAGGGAGAGGCATGCATAGCCGGGTAATCATAGGGGTCCAGTGAGTGGCTCGGGCCGGAGACACGGTGATTCAGGCAGCTAGCGTGCCGTGGATAGCAAGCTAGCAGAAGGGCCTTAGAGGGACGTTGTGATGGAAGAAAGTCTGTTATAACAGCATGAGGGGGCTACGTCTGCAGACCAGTTGTTGTGGATCAGCAGGGCTTTGTGTGGTAAAAGGGATCCAGCTCAATTGGCAGAATAGGTATAGTGGCCAAAGAATTTGTCTGATGGGCCTCTTAAGCGAACAGTCCAGTATGCTCTAGACAGGTAGCGGGCCGCAGCTAGCAAGCTAGCAGATGGGCATTCAGGGGACGTCGCAACGGAGGAGCCCGTTTGGGATCCACAACAAATTCCGGGGACTGCAGGTACATCCTAACATCGTAGGCTACAACCAAGACGTCGTAGGTCACATAATGTGAGCGAGTGAAAGACGTGCAATTATGGGACTTGCGCTCTGCTGATCAGAATCTTAGGTCCTGATTACTTCTCTGGCATGCCAGAAATTTCCGGTTGTATCTTGTGCAGCGAGGGGGTGCTACGATGCGACAATGGAAGATGAAGCTGCAGTAGATGGCTGCAGTATTACGGGCTCCTGACCAATTCTTCTATTTTGTATGTTTTTTTTAAAGTTGATTGTCATTTTTACATCATATTTCCGATCACTAACTTCAATTTGGTTGAAGATTTCTACTTCAATGAGTTGGCATCTCTGGAAGTGCTCCTTCTGGACCAGGGCCTAATCCCCGGTACTTGAAAGAGGAAGACATAGCACAAGAGAGGCAAACGGGCGGGCTGCCTGATGAGACTACATCAGCAACTAAATAAACCGCTTCTACCTTCCTTTCAATTGGCGAACATACAACCACTAGAGAACTGGACGAGTTCCGTTCAATGGGACCTGAAGACTTGTAATATCCTGTGTTTCTCTGAGTCATGATTGAACAAGAACATGGATAACACACATCTAGATGGTTTTTCTATACATCGTCTCGACAGAACAGCAGCTTCGGGTAAGGTTAAGGGGGAGGTGTGTGTCTGCTGGGGCGTGATCTCTAAATTTAAGGAAGGCTTGGAGTTCTGCTCATCTGACATAGAATCCCTCATGATAAGCTGCAGACAATACTATTTATGCGAGTTTATCTATATTTTTAACTGTCTATTTACCACAACAAACCAGGCCAATAACCTCTCCCTCAACATCAGCAAAACAAAGGAACTGATGATTGTGGACTACAGGAAACGATGGGCCGAGAGAGCACGCCCTCAACCACGGGGCAGTAGTGGAGCGGGTCGAGAGCTTCTAGTTCCTCTGTGTTCACATCACTAAGGAATTAAAAATGGTCCACACACACCAGCACAGTCGTGAAGAAGGCACAAAAACACCTTTGCCCACTCAAGATGCTGAAGAAAATGTGGCATGGGCCCTTAGATCCTCATTATACAGCTGCACTATTGAGAGCATCTTGACTGGCTGCATCACCGCTGAGTATATGGCAACTGCTTGGCATCTGACCACAAAGTGCTACAGAGGGTAGTGCACATGGCCCAGTACCTCACTGGGGCCAAGCTCCCTGCAATCAATGAACTATACCAGGCAGTGTCAGAGGAAGGCACAAAAAAATTGTCAAAGACTCTAACCACCAAAGTCATAGACTGTTCTCTATGCTATCGCATGGAAAATGGTACAGATGCACCAAGTCTGGAACCAACAGGATCCGGAACAGCTTCAACCCCCAAGCCATAAAACTGATAAATAGTTACTTAAATAGTTAACCAAATAGCTACCAGTAATATTTGCATTGACCCTATTTCACTACCTCTTTTGTCTCATCGCATATGCTGCAGCTAATGTTTTTTTATTTTATCTATCCTGTTGTCTAGTCACTTTATCCCTACCTACAGTTACATATCTAATCTCAATTACCCCTTACACCGGGACACAGACTTGGTTACTAGGACCCAGTGTAGGCCTATTTAGCCAAGTTATCGTTACTCATTGTGTATTTATTGTGTTATTATATAATTTTGATTGACAGGTCACAATGTGAGAACAGTGGTCACAGACTTCAGGATGGAAAGATTATGCAGACAATTTGCATAAGTGCACCCCTGATGTAAAGATCTGTGTGAGTAATGCATGCATAGATTTAGCCATAACGTTACGACTGAAAGGGAATTCTCTCCTTCGTGTCGTAACGTGAACGTGCAAAATGGATGCAGATGGAAAAGGTTTAAAACTGTGCAGGCACCTAGCTAGCTACAATTGAAGTCAGAAGTTTACATACACCTTGGCCAAATACATTTAATCTCAGTTTTTCACAATTCCTAATAATCCTAGTAGAAATGTCTTAGGTCAGTTAGGATCACCACTTTATTTTGAGAATGTGAAATGTCAGAATAATAGTAGAGAATGATTTATTTCAGCTTTTATTTATTTCAATCACATTCCCGGTGGGTCAGAAGTTTACATACACTCAATTAGTATTTGGTAGCATTGCCTTTAAATTGTTTTACTTTGGTCAAACGTTTCAGGTAGCCTTCCACAAGCTCCCCACAATAAGTTGGGTGACAGAGCTGGTGTAACGGAGACAGTTTTCTAGGCCTCCTTGCTCGCACATGCTTTTACAGTTCTGACCACAAATGTTCTATGGGATTGAGGTCAGGGCTTTGTGATGGCCACTCCAATACCTTGACTTTGTTGTCCTTAAGCCATATTGCCACAATGTTGGAAGTACGCTTGGGGTCATTATCCATTTGGAAGACCCATTTGCGACCAAGCTTTAACTTCCTGACTGATGTCTTGAGATGTTGCTTCAATATATCCACATAATTTCCTCCCTGATGATGCCATCTATTTTGTGAAGTTCACCAGTCACTCCTGCAGCAAGCACCTCCACAACATGATGCTGCCACCCCCGTGCTTCACGGTTGGGACACTGTTCTTCTCTAGGAGACAGAACGCGTCTCCTTCCTGAGCGGTATGACGGTGGTCCCATGGTGTTTATACTTGTGTACTATTGTTTGTACAGATGAACATGGTCTCTTCAGGCGCTTGGAAACTGCTCCCAAGAATGAACCAGACTTGTGGAGGTCTACAAGTTTTTTTCTGATGTCTTGGCTGATGTCTTTTGATTTTCCCATGATGTCAAGCAGAGGCACTAAGTTTGAAGGTAGGCCTTGAAATACATCCACAGGTTCACCTCCAATTGACTCAAATGATGTCAATCAGAAGCTTTTAAAGCCATGACATAATTTTCTGAAATTTTCCAAACGGTTTAAAAGGCACAGTTAACTTAGTGTACATAAACGTCTGACCCACTGAAATTGTGATACAGGAAATTATAAGTGAAATAATCTGTCTACAAACAATTGTTGGAAAAATTACTTGTGCCATGCACAAAATAGATGTCCTAACAGACTTGACAAAACTATAGTTTGTTAACATAAAATGTGTGGAGTGGTTGAAAATCTAGTTTTAATGACTCGTATGTAACTTCCGACTTCAACTGTATATCTGCTTCGGTCAGAGGCGGAAAAGGAAGCGAGACATCGCACTCCCTCATTTTTTTCTGGTTGAAATACAGTCAATGAACTAAGCAGACCAGAGATACTGTATATGACGACGAGATGGTCTTGTCTCCGTCCTAACAATGAGAGTTGTCCCAACGGCGGGAATAAGCAGAATCGCTGTATTCCTATGACAGAAGTGGACCCTCTCTGACAAGACGCAGATTCGAATGTAATTGTGCCTATGTTAGAGCAAACCGGTTATGCAGACCAGAACTTACCCTTTTTTTCCTATGGTAAACGGCCTGAGTTGGACATCTTAATTTATCCACCATCTTTGCTTTGGTTTCCTGGCCTTGCTAAACTTTTTAACGTTGAGATATATATATTTTGTAATTTTATTATTGTACTTTTTATTATTAAGAACAAATCAATACAAAAAGTACATGGGGAAACACAAGTATATATAAAGAATATACAAAGGACAACGTTACATAGCGTTCGTTAGATGATAGAGCATTGCTAACGTTAGTTAGCTTTGCCACGGAATTCAGGTAAACTCCAAAGCAAGTATTCTCTTAGCTAGTGTATTGTTATTCATTGCCAAAGTGAAGATTTAGCTAGTTCGCTACTAGCGACACACACCGTTGTGGAAAGAGGCTTCACAGCTGTATATGGGGCTAGCTAAACGTGGCTAGACAGCTAGCTAGTTACCCCAACTAAATTGCATTGCACTGGCTAGCTAGCATAACTAGCTAGCGGTAACGTTAGCAGCTACCTGAGTCGTTGATGTTGACAACGTCCACCGCCACCATGTCAGGTTTATCAAGGGGACCAACTTTCCTCTCGGTCACCCCGGACGGCACCACGTCCGGCTTGGAACCGAATTTTCTGGGGTAAAAGTCCCCAACATTGTGATACGATAGTCCTGATGGAGACGTGGACATGCCACCGTCCATCGCCATTTTTTACTCTTCAGCCACAAAATGAATCAATTGAACTGTCGAAAGCCTGCGCAAATGCACAGATCTGTAAATAATATAATCGTGATGTAACCTTAGCTCTTGGCTAAGCCAAAAGAAGATTGTTTACAATGCTTAGAAGTCAGTGATTTCAGGCCGTAATATAACGGAAGTCGAGAAAATACAGTTTTTGTCGCAATTTTTTTTGCTAATTTTGCTGTTTTAATTAAAATCACAGATCTCTGAATGATAAATTGAAAGCCCACTTTCTGTTTGAAAAAAAATTGTAGTTATGTTGGTGGTTGATAAGAAAAATATACATACACATTTCCAACATAGTTGCAATCAATGTTGGAAATGTAGCTATTTTTTACCATTCTATGTTTTTTTGTTGTTGAGAAAATCGTAATTAAAGTTGCCATTTGAAAAATTGTTAGCCCTTTTTATGATCCATGAACTGTACACGACACAGACAATTACCTAGCAAAATGTGGTTGAAAAGACTGCTATGCCCGACGTCCAATCTACAGTCGTTTTTGGTTGAAAGATGAAAATACAGAATCTTCATGTCATTGAAAAGACGACTACAAAGATGTCCGTCTACATTCGGTTTTCGTTGAAAAGACATTTCAGGTCATTTCAACGTACAAATGTAAACAGTATTTTTTTAAATGGTATTTGGCTGGCAGGCGATGTATATCAGACTGTATCCCACGGGTTATGACAAAACATTTATTTCCACTGCTCTAATTATGTTGGTAACCAGTTTATAATAGCAATAAGGCACCTCTGGGTGTTGCGTAGTGCCCAAGAACAGCCCTTAGCCATGGTATATTGGCCATATGCCCAGGGACGTTTTTAGTAGAGGTCTACCGATTATGATTTTTCAACGCCAATACCGATATCGATTATTGGAGGACAAAAAAAAAGCCGATACCGATTAATTGGCAATTTTTTTAATGTATTTGTAATAATGACAATTACAACAATACTGAACGAACACTTATTTTAACTTAATATAATACACGAATAAAATCAATTTCGCCTCAAATAAATAATGAAACATGTTCAATTTGGTTTAAATAATGCAAAAACAAAGTGTTGGAGAAGAAAGTAAAAGTGCAATATGTGCCATGTAAGAAAGCTAACGTTTAAGTTCCTTGCTCAGAACATGAGAACATATGAAAGCTGGTGGTTCCTTTTAACATGAGTCTTCAATATTCCCAGGTAAGAAGTTTTAGGTTGTAGTTATTGTAGGAATTATAGGACTATTTCTTTCTATACCATTTGTATTTCATTAACCTTTGACTATTGGATGTTCTTATAGGCACTTTAGTATTGCCAGTGTAACAGTATCGCTTCCGTCCTTCTCCTCGCTCCTAACTGGGCTCGAACCAGGAACACAACAAGAACAGCCACCCTCGAAGCAGCGTTACCCATGCAGAGCAAGGGGTACAACCACTCCAAGTCTCAGAGCGAGTGACGTTTGAAACGCTATTAGCGCGCACCCCGCTAACTAGCTGGACATTTCACATCGTTACACGAGCCTAATCTCGGGAGTTGATAGGCTTGAAGTCATTAACAGCTGCTGGCAAACGCACGAAAGTGCTGTTTGAATGAATGCTTACGAGCCTGCTGGTGCCTACCATCGCTCAGTCAGACTGCTCTATCAAATCATAGACTTAGTTATAACATGATAACACACAGAAATACGAGCCTTAGGTCATCAATATGGTCGAATCCGGAAACTATCATCTCGAAAACAAGACGTTTATTCTTTCAGTGAAATATGGAACCGTTCCGTATTTTTCTCTATTGGGTGGCATCCATAAGTCAAAATATTCCTGTTACATTGCACAACCTTCAATGTTATGTCATAATTATGTAAAATTCTGGCAAATTAGGCAGCCCAAACTGTTGCATATACACTGACTCTGCGTGCAATGAACGCAAGATAAGTGGCACAATTTCACCTGGTTAATATTGTCTGCTAACCTGGATTTCTTTTAGCTAAATATGCAGGTTTAAAAATATGTACTTCTGTGTATTGATTTTAAGAAAGGCATTGATATTCATGGTTAGGTACACATTGGAGCAACAATACGCACCGCGTCGATTATATGCAACGCAGGACACGCTAGATAAACTAGTAAATCATCAACCATGTGTAGTTAACTAGTGATTATGATTGATTGATTGATTGTTTTTTATAAGATAAGTTTAATGCTAGCTAGCAACTTACCTTGGCTTAATGCATTTGCGTAACAGGCAGTCTCCTCGTGGAGTGTAATGTAATCAGGTGGTTCGAGCGTTGGACTAGTTAACTGTAAGGTTGCAGGATTGAATCCCCCGAGCTGACAATGTAAAAATCTGTTGTCTGCCCCTGAACGAGACAGTTAACCCGCCGTTCCTAGGCCGTCATTGAAATTAAGAATGTGTTCTTAACTGACTTGCCTAGTTAAATAAAGATTAAATAAAGGTGTAAAAAATACAGATTTCCGATTGTTATGAAAACTTGAAATATGCCCTAATTACTCGGCCATTCCATTTACCTCTAGTTTTTAGCATGTAAAATCTTGGTGGGGCAAACTCCCAAACATTTTTTTAGATGCATGCCAGCAAAGACATTAAACAACACTAAACAATATATTAATTGCACTATAACGGCGACAAGCAGTGCCCACAAACTGTTCTTGTTCTGAGAAATGATGGCTATTCCATGCGAGAAATTGCCAAGAAACTGAAGATCTCGTACAATGCTGTGTACTACTCCCTTCACACAGCGCAAACGGGCTCTAACCAGAATAGAAGAAGTAGTGGGAGGCCCCGGTGCACAACTGAGCAAGATGACATGTACATTAGAGTGTCTAGTTTGAGAAACATACACCTCACAAGTCCTCAACTGGCAGCTTCATAAAATAGTACCCGCAAAACACCAGTCTCAACGTCAACAGTGCAGAGGCGACTCCGGGATGCTGGCCTTCTAGGCAGAGTTGCAAAGAAAAGCCATATCTCAGACTGGCCAATAAAAGATTAGGACGGGCAACAGAACAAAAAGAACACAGACACTGGACAGAGGAACTCTGCCTAGAAGGCCAGCATCCCGGAGTCGTCTCTTCACTGGCAATCCGCCTGCTCCTTCTGACAGCGAATGGCACGAAATGACCTAAAACTAATTTTATACAAGGTCAATGTATATTTTTTGTGGGTAGATAGCTAACAATTATTCGTGGCTATTAATGAGATGTGAATAAGCAACATTTCATTCCGAAGTCTGAGTGCATTTTCTCTTGTTTCAGCACAAATTTCTTTGCATACTTTCCTTTGAAGCTTGCATCGATGCATGCTTAAAAATATCTACAAACAGAGTACGCATTCGAGAACTGCCTTCCATACTCCGTTTTGCATACTTTTTATTTCAACTCTTATTTCAACCCTCTGTGCTCCAATTGGTGTGCTCGGAGCACGGTAGTATGAATTTTGAGAAACTACCTTAGTTTAAGTTTAGTATCACTTTTCAACTGATCCAGTGCATTTTTGTTGAAAATGAAAAATTATTAAATCAACAATATGCCAAAGGATTTAACTACTGAAAACTGAAACAAACAAAGACAAAACAGATCAATCCCACTTTTCAAAGAAAGCCAAGTTGTCCAGGTCCTAAGGCAGCAAAGTATCCCCAAACCATCACACTACCACCACAATGCTTGACCGTTGGTATGAGGTTCTTACTGTGGAATGCAGTGTTTTGTTTTCGCCAGACATAATGGGCACCATGTTGTCAAAAAAGTTGACTCAAGTTTGCCAAAAAGCAGCTGGAATCACCTGGATGATCATCAAGACTCTTGGAAGAATGTTCTTTTGACAGATGATTCAAAAGTATAACTTTTTGGGCAATATGGGTTTTCAGGCTATATAGTTGTCACGAGGTGGCCCTTTTGGGTGTATATCATGGCTCCTTCTTGCCAAAACTCCTAATCCCTAGAATTGGAGAATTAAGAAATATTTATATTTTTGAGAATGTGGGAGTGGTCCGTGGACACTTAATTAAGGGGCAGTCATATTGAGTGTGTTTCATTTGATGATCTCATGAAGGACAAGAAACACACATTACTGTGTCTTTGGTTGTGTACACTTCTCAATTATGTGGTTTTCATCTGAATATGGTATAAAATATCTGATTAAATATGAAACTATTTGTGAGAAGATGAAATGTGATGTTAGCCTTCTAAACAAGAGTATGGGTTTTCATATCGAGTTTTAACTAGTCAGTGACACTCCGTGAGTACAGATATTTACATTGCCGTCATGGACCGCCCCCTTTTCTACTCTAGTATGAAAGCCACTTCCAACAAAATTGACATTAGTCAAAACCTCAGGGACGGGAGTTCCCACGTTGAAATGGCAAAGAAATCTACAAACTAAAGAACAAGTATTCAGGCTGCAGCTGTTTAAATACTTTAGTCTGGTAAACGCATCCGACCTAAGAACAATTCAGAATGTTACTCTGAAGTATTCATTATAACAACCTACAACTCCAACAGACTTTGATCTCCGGTGGACAAACCAGAGGCTTTCTGTTGACTGACTATTCAGCAGACGGACCAGTAATCACAGAGCGGGACAACAAAGACATGCACTCGTAAATATGTAAATTGCTATTTATGCTGTTCATGTTAAAAGTACTAGCATTTCATGAGTGTAGTTATCAACTGTATTACAGTGAATTCTCTCTGAGTTTCCCGCTCTTGAGCTGTCCCCACCCCCTTTCCTTTGTCTACCAAGATGTCATATCAGCTTAGCCCACTAGGGACTTTTCTATCATGTCAGTAACCAATGTAAACCTATTGTCTGTGTGTTTATGTAATTCTGTGATTGATTAGTTAGTAAATAAATAATTAAGCCAATTTGTATATCGTGATTTATTTTAGGGTTTGTGCAGATATCTAAGGGTTTGAAACGTTCAGTAATGGGTGATGAGGTAATAATAAAGGAATACGTGACTGTAATCGATAAGATATGAAAATATCTGAAGAGTTATATTCAGAAAACTGACACTCTATGAACAACATTTGACATGGGAGTTGTAGACAGGGACTGTTGGTTGCGTGTGTTGACATTTGAACAATACAAGGAGGCTGCATCTGTGTTGTTTCTCTGACATAGTCAGTGTAGGGTTACATTACATGTCTAGTGCTAGGATGCAATCCAACTAATTTTAGAAATTTGACAAATAGATGCGTTTGGCCAAACGTGCCATTTCTGTCTCTCGTGTTTCAGAAGCGGGTAGACTCGGTCATTATTAATTTCTCGAGTGAGGACATAGGGCCAGCCGATTGAAATTTGAGGAGATATTAGCTGACCCAGCGATAATCATCTCTGTCCACCACGCTTAAACAGCGTGGCTAGGCCATTGGCATATCTTTTGTCTAAAATTACCGCGGGTTCTTGTAACTTAGTGCTAGCAAAGAAAACTGAAAACTGAACAATTAAATATAATTGCAAAAACTTATGACGACGCACAAGTGCAAACTCTTCAACAAAATTGTCTTCTACTGGAAGAAAATCATATTCTACAGGAACAACTCGATTTTGCCAAAACTAAATATGACGATGTCCACGCCAAACTAGATAAATCTGACGAGTTATCTACAAACAGGACCGTGCAACTTGATAACATGCATGCAGTATTGTTGAACATTACTCAAAGTAATAATGTTCTACTCCAAATTCTGCAGACCAAAGCCGATCAGTTAATGAACACAATGATAAGTTGGATGACAGATCAGCAGAACTCATTGAAGTCGCTGACCAAATGAATGATGAGAGAACTCGGGTGATAAGGAAAGCAAGGGAAAGAAGTATCATCACTGAATCTCTCGCTCCATACTCAAGACCTCTATCTGCAAACCATGACATATGAATAGGAGACCGAAAGGGGCAAGTGTGACACTCACGTGTCCAATATTAAGACTCAAGTGGGCTCTGAAATGCAGCAGAATACCACCATTAGGTACAATCTGGTTGAATTCCATAACGGTCACACACTACAGCGTGACGACCCAACCAAGCAACCGGAGCCCGGTGCTCAAATGAGTGAAGATGATAAAAGGTGTCAGACTTTGCCTCCCTCAAGTATCCCTCAGTCTTCTCCTTTTGGCCATTCGGCCCCAATTTCCCCACAGGATGAAGCCAACCCTCTCCACCCGCTTGGTGCGGAACGCCTTGACAAACTCGCCAATCTTTCCCCACCTTTGACCCCGTTCCAGGTCAGCCAAACGATACTGAGACGTTCCTAACTGACATAGAGAACGCATTGCATGGCTACCCGAACACTACGAGTTCTAACTTTGGTTTACCTGTTGAAGTGAGTGTCGAATAGACACGTGACGAGGTTCATTCATCTACAACAGCAACACGTGCTAAAAGACTATGCTAAACTTGCCACAGCTTTGAAATTAGAATTCAGTGGATCTGCGACTCGAAAACACAATAGCTCCCTGGCTAACACGGCCAAACAAGTTCGGAATGAACACCCACAAGCTTACTATCATAGGCTTCGTTCAGCTTACTTTGTCCTACTCACTAAAACATGAATGGAAGAGCTGTTACCATTCAAACAAATGTTTCTGCCAAACGTGTATCCCACCTTCATGACATACAAGGGCCCTACAGCCCATGTTGGCTTGCCTATCTTACAACTCAGAGAGCTTGCAAGCACAGCTTTTGAGGCATCAAAAGCTTGCCATGCTAAGAGCCCTGACAACTCGGTTTTTAAGTTTGACCAGGAGCACTCACTCCAGTTAGAGGGTGCATTATCAGGCATTGTAGCATTGAGTGATGACGCACAACAATGGTTTCTACCACAAAACCGCGACTCCAATAACCACCGTGGTCGAAATAACTGTAAAGTACGCTTCCATCGAAACGACTACCGCTACAATTGACCTGTTCGCTAAATTCCTGCACCCAACCCACACCAAGTGTCAGAGCGCAAGGGTAACAAAGGGTTATAGGATGATCAAAAGGTAGACCAATGTTCTTTAGAAGTTCCACTATGTGAAGAACTAAAGCGAGAAAAATTTGAGAAAAGGGTAAAAGATAAGTCACAAAGACCAGAAAGGGAATTCCCAGACACCAGGTCCGCGGGAATTAACACCCTTAGCAAGGAAGTTAAAAATCAAATTTCTTCCGCTCTCACTCGAGACCCTATCCAGGGCTTGCTCGATCAAGGAACAAGCCCACAAGCTTTGTCTATAGACTCGAATCAGTCTGTTCACAGGTCACAGTGCCTGCCTCACTGACCACACTGTCTTCCCCCAATGCTAAATGCAACGCAGTCATCCACAAGGGGGATCTGTCGAAAGCACCCCTTGGGAAAAAGACATTTCAAAACCTCTTGGTGCAGAATCCGATCCAAGGAGATATTAAGATATCTTGACACATTCAATCAAATCAAATTTAAATAAAATGTATTTATATAGCCCTTCGTACATCAGCTGATATCTCAAAGTACTATACAGAAACCCAGCCTAAAACCCCAAACAGCAAGCAATGCAGGTGTAGAAGCACGGTGGCTAGGAAAAACTCCATAGAAAGGCCAAAACCTAGGAAGAAACCTAGAGAGGAACCAGGCTATGAGGGGTGGCCAGTCCTCTTCTGGCTGTGCCGGGTGGAGATTATAACAGAACATGGCCAAGATGTTCAAATGTTCATAAATGACCAGCATGGTCAAATAATAATAATCACAGGCAGAACAGTTGAAACTGGAGCAGCAGCACGGCCAGGTGGACTGGGGACAGCAAGGAGTCATCATGTCAGGTAGTCCTGAGGCATGGTCCTAGGGCTCAGGTCCTCCGAGAGAGAGAGAGAAAGAAAGAAAGAGAGAATTAGAGAGAGCGTACTTAAATTCACACAGGACACCGGATAGGACAGGAGATCACAGAGAGGGACAACAAAGGCATACACTCATAAATATGTAAATTGCCATTTCCTTTGGAATGAGAGGCTGTTCATGTTAAAAATATTAGCATTTCATGAGTGTACTTATGAACTGATTACAGTGAATACACTCTGAGTTTCCAGCTCTTGAGCTGTCCCCACCCCTTTTCCTTTGTCTACCAAGCCGTCATATCAGCTTAGCCCACGAGGGACTTTTCTATCATGTCAGTACCAATGTATGACCTATTGTCTGTGTGTTTATGCAATAACATGTAGCCTAAGCTATGATATTGGATAGCCTATTTGTATCAAGTATCCATTTTCATAGTGTGAATGATGGAAAGTAAACATTTTAATCAAATGATTAATAGGCATCAGGAAAGTGTGACGTGTTAAGGTTGGACCCAGGTGCAGAAAAGAGACCAGACGAGGAATCAGTGGTTAAGGATAAACATAATACTTTACGAAGAAATGATAGCCGCAGGAACACAGTACACTTGAAAAAACAACAAACTCTAAGTCTCGAAAACTCACTCAGGAAACACATGCACTCGGTAAACAATTCAGGCTCTGCAAAGGACAACAGAAAACACACCTCTTTTAACATGTAAATCATAATGAGTAAATTGGACACACCAGAGTGCTAGGACGGTCACTGCCGGCCTCTGGTGACAGGTGGAACCATGACAGTACCCCTCTCGTAGGCCACGGAGCCAGGGCAACCACCACATAGTTGGTTGAAGTTCTGAACAAGTCCCAGTTCCAGGATGTCCCGGGCAGGCACCAACACCTGCTCCTCGAGGCCGTAGCCCTCCCAGGTACTGCAGGGTGCCTCGGACTCAACAAGCCCCCAAAAGATGCTGGATAGTGTAGGCCGGGTGACCAGCAAAATGTCGAGGGCACAGGGGCAAGTGTAGGGGGAGTGAAGGGACTGGTCCTTACCAGCTTGAGACGGGAGACATGGAAGGATGGACAGACCCTCTGGGAAGCTGAAGACGATAGGTGACCGGGTTGATGTGACTCAGGATCTTGAATGCCCCTATGCAAGTCCACCTTTAAGGGAAGATCGCGGGTGGACATTCACAACTGCTGACCCGGTGGGACAAGCCCAAGAGGCCTTCGGTGCCGGTTTGCCTGGTGTAGGGGTCGGGCAGAGGAGCAGAGCAAGGAGGATCGCGCTCTGTTCCAGGTGCGGCGACACTGTCGAATGAATGCCTCGGCTGATAGCACCCCCGCTTTGACCTTTTGTGCAGGAAATGGAGGGGCGGGGGGAAGCTGACACTCGAATGGCGACAGTCCAGTGAACGAGTTCGGCAATGTGTTCTGAGTATACTCTTCCCAGATGAGGAACTTGCTCCAGTTGCTGGCCAGGGTGGAGACGAAACAGCTGAGGAACTTCTCCAGCTCTGTGTTGGCCCGCTCTGTTTGGGGGGTGGGTGGAATCCCGAGGAGAGACTCATTAACGCCCCCAACAGGGACCAGAACGCTTTCCAATACCGTACGATGAACTGGGGCCAACTATCCAAGACGATGTCCTGGGGAAGTCTGTATAGTCGAAAGACATGGGTAATCATGAGATCAGCAGTCTCCTTCGCTGAGGGCAACTTGGGTAAGGCAATGAAATGGGCTGCCTTGGAGAACTGATCAATGGCCACCAGGATAGTAGTAAGCCCTTGGAATGGAAGTAACCCTGTGATAAAGTCTACGGACAGGTGGGACCAGGGCCGGCTGGGGATGGGCAGAGGTTGGAGCAACTCAGCCGATTGCTGTCGTGAGGACTTGCATTGGGCACAGGTGGAACAGGCCACAACAAATCACCCGTTCACGTCCTGAGCCATAGCCCGGTGCACACCGGTTCAGCTTTGTCGAACTCCCTCATTCATATGTGGAAACAATGTCAAACAAGGCATATCCACATGGGCGGTAAATGAAATACATTTCAACAAAGGTTCAGATGCTACTATGCTATTTGATAAGATAACAAGGAAAGTTAGTGTTATGTAATTACACTGTGGTATGACATGAGAAGGAGATCACCTTACTTAAAACAAAAACAGCATAGTTTTTTGGTGTTTGTGTACTTTCTCTGTAAACCGTATTACATACCGTGTGGATATAAGATAACAGTAGATTGGATTGGTAAGCACAAACTGAAGTCCTTTTAAGTGTGTGCCACTGCACTATGCAGTACATTGGACCTCATCTGAATGTTTTGTATACTCAGTGTATATCTCAACAAGCTGCCTAACTGGTCTGTCAGTGTTTTACCACCTGGCCCAACCCACTTGTTATCAACACCATTACACAGTCAATAGTTAAATAGCTGTAGATATTGCTCATGGACTCTATAGTTTCCACAAACATAAAAAAACATAGTACTATAAAGTATTTAGTTTGCACAAATAGCTAGCAAAATATGTATAACCAAGTAGATAACAATGAAAAACAAACAAACATGAAACTGTGTTTATAACTGAGTCTTTCATCCTTAATTGTACTTTTATTTATTTTTATTGGTTGTAGAAATAATATCATAGAAAGGTTGAACAGGTGCAAAAGCCCAGTAAATCTGGACCCAGATCTGCTCACACCCCTTTTTTCTTGGTTGAACACCACAATAGTCATGTGCCTACTACATTCTTTGGATTCTGCAGTAAAATATAAGATATAATTATGTTGCATGTGACCAGCAACTTCACTTGTTGTATAACTGGAAACACGTAGTGTGGGTGTAAGCATTATTCTGCAGCTACAGAGACTTAAAACAATAATAAAAATAATACACATAACACAAAGCAAAGTGCTGAATGATTATTCAACAGCAGGCTATGTGATTCAGCTGGGTAATAATAGCTCTTGTCTAATACAAGAGCAATATTAGCAGATCCTTTGGCTCCCTCATACAGACAATGTATCTCTCTTTTACTGTCTTTACATAATACAGTCCCACACAAATGGTCTTTCACAGTGAATCAAGGCTAACTTGACTGCCAAACACTTGTCAGCAGTGGGAGACAATTTTGAGTGATCCATGAACATGCCAGTGATGGTTCAGTTTGGTTCTACTGTTACTCTGTATTTCACTCTGTATCTCGTCACCTCATACAGTCAGTCGGTTTACATGATTTCTCCCCAGGTTATCACAGTGTTATGTGCTTGCTACAACACTGCAGAGCTATGGGAGAAGGCTGTGTTGTTTGTGTTCAGATTCAGATCCGCACTCACTGAATTCACTTGGTCATCCAGCCGTTGTAAGTCCTGTAGTCACTTGGAGAGACTGGAGGCCTGCTAGAGCTTCTTATGTTTAGCACAGGGCACATCTCCTGACTGGCTGCTTGGAAAGGAGGACCTCATCTTTTGAAACACAGTCACCGCTTTATCGCCAATAGGCTTTGACATGTGTCAAGGTGAGTTAGAGTCTGGGTGCTGTGCAGCTTTGGGTGATAAAACACCCTTGAGTCGTTCCATTATAGTGCTCTGTGTGGGTGGGTGGGTGGGTGGGTGGGTGGGTGATATACAGTATGTAACCTGTCTAAGTCATCCAGATAAAGAGTATCGTTCCTGTCGATAGTACATCAGCAGGTTCAGAATAACCACAGTCATAACATATCACATCATGTCAAAATCTCATCCAATGCACACTTTCACCACTAATAAACTAGGCCTGTTTCGGGCTTTTATGGGTTGATCAGGTGTCATCATTTTCCCTATATGGATGTCTCAGTAAAGAATAGTCCAACAACAACAACCTAAAAGGGATACTTAATGATGTATGCATATGGAGATTACAGCATGATACTCTTCGCAAAATTATCTAACTAAAACCTCCCATTTTATTAATTTACGCCCGTTAATATTTTCCTATCTCAATGTTCACCGAACTCTGACGTTGTCTATTGCCGGCACTGTTGAATGGGCCTCATTTTCAAAGCATTATTCAGAGATTATTTATTTCCAGTAAGAGTATGGAAAATGTGAAGCGTAACCACATGCCATACGTTATGTCCCGCTGGGTGTGTTTGAGTTGGTGGCACCATGCCAAGAGGGAGGCCAGAGAGGAAGCTTATTTGCTTATTTCTATAGGCATGAATAGTCACATTGTACAGAAACGGTTAATCAAGTGACAGTAAAAAATGTGAATGAGGCAACAGTTTTTACTTTTGCCTTTGAGTGGATGAAGCTATAGGGGCCACTAGATTCTAAGGGAAATACATCCACATAGGTATTGTTTATAAAAACACTTGTGGCAGGACATTTCAACATCTGGGATATTTCAAATGCTCCCTATTTACATAATGGCAAAATGTGTAGCAAGGGATTCACAGCATTCTCTCAAAGGGATTAATTTACAGTATGTTCACTGTCAGATAGCACGGTGTTGTTTAGACACTTAGGAAGAAAAAAAATGTAATAGAAATAGTTTACTTTCATGCAACATTGGACAGATATTGGCCAGCTGTCTTTTGATACCCTACCCAAACAGTTCCTTCCATTCAATGACCTACTGTAGCTTTAGCTCGAGCAGTCCCCCCTATCTGGTTATTATCTCACAGGCATTATCTCCCCATCAATCACACAGGACACCAGATCTTCCATTATCCCCTACAGAAACCAGGAAACCCCTGCTTCTCATGCAAGCTCTATCTTTGAAGGACATGCCTCCTTCTCCTCCTACTGTACTCTCTCTCTCTCTCACACACCCACATTCACACAACCACACTCATACACAGAGCGGAGCTCGTGGCCGTCCAGCTGCACAAATATACTGGATACCTGTTAGCGGTGGAAACTGCATTTTCTTTACCTTGAGATTTTCTGCAGTATTCTCCAAAATGAGTAGCTCTTTCTCAGCCAAAATGGAACTGGCTAAAGATATGAAGGAGGAGGATAAGTTGTACAGATATAATGGAGTGCTGTACCCTGTCGTCATGAGTCCAGCGGAGAACCTGAAGGCTATGGAGAGGCTGGAAGCAAGAGCAGATGATGTCATGTTAGTTGCATATCCCAAATGTGGTGAGTCAAAAAAAAAATTGAATGTGGAAATACTGTTAAACATTTAGATGGTCATCCTTGGGCAATGGGCATCTTGATTAAGCATTTACATTTTCTAATAGTCATTCACTATATAGCCATGTTATTTTTACTCGTTATTCACAGTGTCACTATTTACATTTTTATTTTGTATCTTATCTTTTAATCTTTACCTCTGCATTGTTGGAAAAAGACCCGTAAGTAACATTTCACTGTTAGTCTACACCTGTTGTCTACGAAACATGTGACGGATACAATATGATTTGATTTCTGATTTGATTTTACTATTGTATCAAGTTTAATCAGTAAAATAAGGAGTGTTCCTCTTGGTCTTCAGTTGTCTACTCTATGGCCTTACCTACATAAGGTTCAAAGTTCAAGTTCATTAAACAATTGGGGCAATTCATCTTACTTATAGTGTTGTCTTACTCATAGCTCATAGTGTATGCCATTTTATTGCAGCGTGTATTCAAAGTTATACAAAAGGTTTTTGATTTGCTGAGTGGGTTTGGGGTATTTGTAAGTCGCTCTGGATAAGAGCGTCTGCTAAATGACTTAAATGTAATGTAAATGTAATGTATTCTCTTACAAAAGTGACCTATAATTCAATTTCACAATGGATGGGCCTCTGAGCATTTGGACATGGTGAATATGATCTGTGCACTTTGGGGTAGGGCCTCCCGACAGGCAAAATTGGTTGCAATAAAGTCTGTTTCTGGTTTTAACCTTGTTATTACAACCCAAATTTGCAGCCAGTTTTGCTCGCTTTGTCAGTTCTTTCCTCTGCACACTATAGAGCGATGTGAGATAAGCAATCAGTGTTGATGAATGTTGAATTTAACACAGGCCACTCTACATACTGCAGACATAGAGGCCCCCATGTAACAACGATTCATGTAATAAACTTTAATATTTATATTGTAATAAAACCGGTTAATGTAATACCATGTAACAACTCTGGATTAATAGCCAAAGTATGTGCAACCAATCAATTATAGCGTACTAAAATAAAACATGTTATGTATCATTTCCCTTATTTGAATACCACTCCACCTCTTGAAAATACACACACAAACCAATGCGCACACTTACACACACACGCACAAGCACACATTGAAATGTACACACATGCAGTCATAGACACATACACACAGACAGATACACAGACACACACACACAGAAACACAGGTAACACTTTATATGAAGGGGGTATACTTAACATCTTTATGACACCAGTTATAACACCTTTATGAGTGTTGCAATATCATTCATAACAACCGTTATTACACATTTATTCAACATCATTCGTAAGGAACTTTCAAATTAAAACTTCCTTTGAATAGTTCTTTATTTATTATTACAATGGAAGTTTGTATTTTTGCTACCACAGTACACAACCCCCTGATACATGATTCATGCAACAGTCTGGGAGCACCGGGTAAGCCTCAGGGCCCAGTCTTAAAAATATTTATTCTGGATAATAATTATCCCGATTGTGTAATCCCCTTTTTTAATCCGATTTTGAGACAGTTTTTAAAAAAAGAATCGGAATAGGATGATCCAGATGCCACAATATCAAGACAGAATCCAGATTTTCTTTGAATACACCTACACCTTGCCATCTACTGAGATGGTCATGTTCCCACTTCTACACGGTCATAGAGAAACAGATGAGTTAACTACATGAATAAAGGTTACTAATAACAAGTGAAAGAAGAGTCTGACTAGAAACTTCATATGGAGAAAAGGAGTGCTGTATCCTCTGTTGTAAACGCACAACTTCATTATAGGACAAATATATGCACTTATTTGACACTACTCAATTTAACAACTAACCACATATATACAATGCCTTTAGAAAGATTTCATACCCTGTGACTTATTCCACATTTTGTTGTGTTACAGCCTGAATTCAAAATGGATTAAATATGATTTTATTATCCACAAAATACCCCATAATGACAAAGTGAAAATCTATTTAAATTACATGTTGTAATGCAACAAAATAGGAACAACACCAAGGGGGATGAATACTTTTGCATGGCACTAAGTATATCACACACTTTTGCTATGAAACTCCAAATTGAGCTCAGGTGCATCCAATTTCCTTTGATCATCCTTGAGATGTCGCTCCAACTTTATTGGAGTCTACGTATGGCCAATCCAATTGTTTTGACATGATTTAGAAAGAAACATACCTGTCTATATAATGCCCCACAGTTGACAGTGCATGTCAGAGCAGAAACTATACCACGAAGTCCAAGGAACTGTCCGTAGATCTCTGAGATAGAATTCTTTCTCAGAGATCTAAGGACAGTTCCTTGAAATTCATTGTATAGTTTCTGCTCTGGCGTGGTGGAGCACAGAGCAAAAACAAAACAAAAATGTTCACTTCCCAATACTTTTGGAATTTTAAGGGAAAGGTATAAAACCATTTCTAGAGCGATGAAAGTTTCCAAGAGCACAGTGGTCTCCATCATTGGTATATGGAAGAAATATGGAACAACCTAGACACTGCCTAGAGTTGGCCGTCTGACCAAGCTGAGCAACTGGGCAAGAAGGACCTTAGTCAGGCACCGGGAGGTGACCAAGAACCCAATGACCACTCTGACAGAACTACAGAGTTCCTTGGCTGAGATGGGAGTATCTGCCAGAAGGACAACAGTGTCTAGAGCACCAATCTGGGCTTTATGGGAGAGTGGCCAGACCGAAGCTACTCCTGAGAAGAAGGCACATGACAGCACGCCTGGTGTTTGAAAAAAGTCAAGTGAAAGACTCTGAGATCATAAGGCAAAAGATTCTATGGTCTGATGAGACAAATTGAACTCTTTGGCCTGAATGCAAAGCACTATGTCTGGAGAAAACCCAGCACAGCTCATC
Source organism: Oncorhynchus masou masou (assembly GCF_036934945.1). Taxonomy (NCBI): domain Eukaryota; kingdom Metazoa; phylum Chordata; class Actinopteri; order Salmoniformes; family Salmonidae; genus Oncorhynchus; species Oncorhynchus masou. Next base: position 45,365,786 of record NC_088235.1, on the reverse strand, counting down.
ACCTGTCTAACACCATCCCTACTGTGAAGCATGGTGGTGGTAGCACCATGTAATGGGTATGCTTTTCAGCTGCAGAGACTGGGAGACGAGTAAGGATAGAGGGAACAATTAATAGAGTCAAATATAGGCAAATCCTCGATGAGAACCTACTGCAGAGGGAAAACAACCTTAGACTGGGGCAAAGATTTACATTCCAACAGGACAATAACCCCAAGCCTACAGCCAAAGCAACACTGGAATGGCTTCAGAATACGAATGTGAAAGTCCTTGAGAGGCACAGGCAAAGCCTACACATGAATCACGCTACTCCCAATCTAACGTGGGAGATTTACACAAATATCTATTCCTGTACAATACGCCACCTTTTATACACAAGGTGAGCTCCTTGGGACTAAACTAAGCACAGGTTCTTTGCATCAAGGACAGACAAATGAAGCGATGCAACAATTTATTTCAGTTTCAGCGCCACAAGAATAGCACAATCTCCATAGGCTTAGAGTCTAAGAGCCCCACACATCTGTCCTTCAAGACAAACTTCAGTTGTTAGCAGCAATGTCAAATAAAATAAAATAAAATTTATTTATATAGCCCTTCGTACATCAGCTGATATCTCAAAGTGCTGTACAGAAACCCAGCCTAAAACCCCAAACAGCAAGCAATGCAGGTGTAGAAGCACGGTGGTTAGGAAAAACTCCATAGAAAGGCCAAAACCTAGGAAGAAACCTAGAGAGGAACCAGGCTATGTGGGGTCGCCAGTCCTCTTCTGGCTGTGCCGGGTGGAGATTATAACAGAACATGGCCAAGATGTTCAAATGTTCATAAATTACCAGTATGGTCGAATAATAATAAGGCAGAACAGTTGAAACTGGAGCAGCAGCACGGCCAGGTGGACTGGGGACAGCAAGGAGTCATCATGTCAGGTAATCCGGGGCATGGTCCTAGGGCTCAGGTCCTCCGAGAGAGAGAAAGAAAGAGAATTAGAGAGAGCATATGTGGGGTGGCCAGTCCTCTTCTGGCTGTGCCGGATGGAGATTATAACAGAACATGGCCAAGATGTTCAAATGTTCATAAATGACCAGCATGGTCGAATAATAATAAGGCAGAACAGTTGAAACTGGAGCAGCAGCACGGCCAGGTGGACTGGGGACAGCAAGGAGTCATCATGTCAGGTAGTCCTGGGGCATGGTCCTAGGGCTCAGGTCATCCGAAAGAGAGAAAGAGAGAGAGAAGGAGAGAATTAGAGAACGTACACTTAGATTCACACAGGACACCGAATTGGACATATCAGATTTCTCTCACAGACAAACAAACATTACTTATAATTACGTATCTCACAAAACTAATGTTCAATCAAACGTTGGTGTTGCAATATTCATGGAGGGCGTGCACAGGGAGAAGGTCTACAGTACCAGTCAAAAGTTTGGACACACCTCCTCTTTCTGTCACACCCTGATCTGTTTCACCTGTCTTTGTGCTTGCCTCCACCCTCCTCCAGGTGTCGCCCATCTTCCCCATTATCCCCAGTGTATTTATTCCTCTGTTCTCTGTTTGTCTGTTGCCAGTTTGTTTTGTCTGTTAAGCCTACCAGAGGTTTTGCCCTTGCTCCTGTCTTTTTCTATAGTTCATGTTTTCTAGTTTTCACGGTTTGACCATTCTGCCTGCCCTGAGCCTGCCTGCCGTCCTGTACCTTGTCCCACCGCCCTTGATTATTGACCTCTGCCTGCCCCTGAGACTGCCTGCCGTTCTGTACCCTTTGACTCTGATCTGGATTACTGACCTCTGCCTGCCCTTGACTTGTCGTTTTGCCTGCCCCTGTTCTACTAATACACTTGTGTTACTTTGACACTGTCTGCATCTGGGTCCTCCCTAAAATGTGATACATTCAAGGGTCGTTCTTATTTGAACTATTTTCTAAATTGTAGAATAATAGTGAAGACATCAAAACTATGAAATAACACATGGAATCGTGTAGTAACCAAAAAAGTGTTAAGCATGACCATTATACTGGTGCACATTATGCTGGATACAATAAAATGTCACTCTAAAATATGCCGTTTTGTCACACAACACAGTGCCAAATATGTCTGATATTTTGAGGGAGCGTGCAATTGGCATGCTTGACTGCAGGAATGTACACCAGGATTGTTGCCAGATAATTTAATGTTAATTTCTCTATCATAAGCTGCCTCCAATATTGTTCTAGAGAATTTAAAGGTATGTCTAATCGGCCTCACAACCGCCGACCATGCCAGCCCAGGACCTCCACATCTGACTTCTTGACCTGTGGGATCGTTTCGGTGGACACTTTTGTGGGGGGGAAACTAATTCTGATTGTCTGGCCCTTTCTCCCAAGTGGCTGGGCCTATGCCCTCCCATGCCCACCCATGACTGCACCCCTGCCCAGTCATGTGAAATCCATGGTTCAGGGCCTAATGAATTTATTTCTGTTGACTGATTTTACTGAAACTCTGTAAAATTATTGAAATTGTTGCATGTTGAGTTCATGCAGTATTTTTGTTCAGTATATATTCCTTGGGTTCATATGCCTGGCTCAAGTCCACAATGGAGCCAGATCTGGGTGTAAATTGTAGACCCTATATTTCAAATGCTTCCACTCAATGTACTTGATGATTGTGCTTTCCTGGCGCAATGGAACCAATGGAGTATTCCCAAAAGTGCGAATTTTTCTGGCACTCCAGGCAAACCCTCAAAGTACTGGAACGATTTCAAATACTATTTACACCCAGGTCTTGAGGGCACCAGTGCAATTGGTGTCATTGTAATATGTCGAGTAACCTTGCCTGAGACTTGCATTAGCTCCACAAGCTAATGACTTGGCTTTAGCTCAGCAAGTCTAACACAGGAAGTAACACCAGCAACTGTCCGGCTCACTCCCACAATATATTTCTAATAAAATAAATTGTAATGCTGTAATTTATTTATTTTACCTTTATTTAACCAGGCAAGTCAGTTAAGAACAAATTCTTATTTTCAATGACGGCCTAGGAACAGTGGGTTAACTGCCTGTTCAGGGGCAGAATGACGGATTTGTACCTTGTCAGCTCGGGGATTTGAACTTGCAACCTTTCGGTTACTAGTCCAACACTCTAACCACTAGGCTACCCTGCCGCCCCAATGAAAAAACACTTTTATTTTGAAGGTTTCATATGAATGATATTGTATAAATGTGTTATAAATGATACTGCAAAATTCACAAAGCGGTTATGAATAGTTTAATAAAGGTGTTATGAATGTATTATATATCTTTAATTTAACCGTAACACACATACTGGTATATACCCACATATACAGACTCAATGTGTATTACAAACACACAAATGCACATTGCACACACACTCACAGGTACACGTAGTGACGTGACAAAATAGCACACACACTAGTGGTGCATGGGTCAGCTGTTTGTTCAACAGCCCGCAATTGCTAATAACTCATACACAACTGATGAAATGAAAATCTTAAGTCCGCACCTGACCCTAACCCACATATATAGAAAATGTGCTGTAGGCTACAGTCAGAGATGGCGGCATGATTTTTTGACAGGGGATGCAAAAACAAAAATGGACTACATTTGACATGTTTCTGCTCATAATTTCCAACATTTTGGTAGGCTATTTGTTAGTCAACTTGTATATAAGACATATACACGCAGCTTCTCTTCTGTTATTATATGTTGCCCTAGACTAAATACAGAATAATGTCATAGATTATAGAATGAATACTTCAATCTAGTTGACATTGGTAAAGTTTTCTCTGTCATGTCTGCTTCTTGCGCGGAGCAAAGACGTTTAGGGACCTGGGAGAAAATGGAATGACAAAACAAATGATGGGAAAGATTTTCTGTGCAAAATTAAAAATGTACAACAATTTGACTGGTTGTAAGGAAATAGAAAGCTGTGAAAGAGACCCAACATGTTTCTGATCAGATTTCAGCTTGGCTTGGATGCATATTTTATGTGGTAGAAGAGACCTTCCTTCCCGAACTTTATTTCCAAATCATCTTTAAAAAAAGCACCTTTATAATAAAGCGCTTGCAGGCTAACAATAGTATACGATTCCTAATGTGACGAGTAGCCTAATCATAGGACAATATTTGGTTACAGTATTCACTACCGCCTAAGTTAATTTACCTCATGACTGTTTGCAAAACAAAATAGACCGTTGTGAACAGGCCGTACATGTCTTTGAAATGCATTATTACAATGGGTCTGTGTGTGAGAGAGAGAGAGAATTAGATGGGTTTTGTACCTAAATTAGTAAAAACAAGATTGTTACAATTCAAACTGAGCACAAATGGACAGCTGTGCAATTCATCCTCCTTTTTTATTTTGTTCCCATTTTAGCCAAGTTTAGAATTGTAAACTTATAGAAAATATAAGTGGAAAACTATTGTGAGCATGCTCCATATCACTTAATATCCACCACAAGGGGGAGAGAAAAGAAGAGGGAGCAAAAGATGAGAGAGGAACAGAGAGGGAGAGAGACCCGACTCAACTCAAACTGAACTGTCTGTTGTACAGAGGAGCATGTTTCCGACTCCAAACCCCCACAACTGAATAGATAGATCATGAACGCACCACTTACAAAACAGAGCTGAGAACTTTCCATGTAGAGATGTTATTTTATTTAACCTTTATTTAACTAGGCAAGTGAGTTAAGAACAAATTCTTATTTACAATAACCATAACCTGGACGACGCTGGGCCAATTGTGTGCTGCCCTATGGGACTCCCAATCATGGCCAGTTATGATACAGCCTGGAATCAACCCAGGGTCTTTAGTGATGCCTCTAGCACTGAGATGCAGCGCCTTAGATTGCTGCACCACTCAGGAGCACCCCTAAGAATGGGGTCCCTATATAAATATCCCATGTTTTTTGTCTCTCCCTTACCCCAATCCTAGTACAATTTATAGCAATAGTGCAAAGGAAAAATAGTTTTGCACAAATTGTTACACCTCTTCTGCAGGGAGTGGTGCCATTTGGGGCGGCAGAGTAGCCTAGTGGTTAGAGCTTTGAACTAGTAACCGAAAGGTTGCAAAAAAAGAATATTCACCATTTCACCACAGGGGGTGCTACCCCAAGCACCACTTCCTCCCGTGGCTCTGCCTGCCTTATACATTGTTAATTTGGTGTAAAAAAAAGGTATATCTTTTAGTTTGGTCCTTTTGAAATCTTCAGTACACAGTTCAAAGCATACATAGCCTACCATTCAAAGTATATTGTAAGGACAATGCAAATTGTAAAGGACAATTTAGAAAGTGCAAAGAGCACTCTGAGTATATTTCAAGCCCTGATTTTGAAGGTGTGTCCCACCCTTTACCTGGTCTCCCCTTTTAACCTCAAACGGCCTCATTGATGTTAACCCTGTTTCTTTTTATTTTAGCTGTATCTTTCACAGTCCATGAAACCATTTTATGGATATTACAAAACACTAAGGGCTAGTTTTCCAGACCCAGAATATGCCTAGTTCTGGACTAAAATTAACTTTTAATGGAGATTCTCAATTGAGAATGTTTTTTATACCAAGACAAGACTTCATCTGTCTCTGGGAAACTGCTCCTTAGCGGATTGCCACTCACATGACAAATATTTGGGGATAATAACTTAATAACACTCTTGCCTAATTGTGAAACGTGGTGAAACATTTTTAAGAATATCAAAGGACACTAACCCTTTCTATTCCTGATCCCTCTGTGTACATTGAAAAACCTTCTCTTATGCTCAAATGTTAATGGACCTGAATGCTCACTGTCTCCGGCAGGTTTTAATTGGATGGTGGCGGTGCTTCGTAAAATACTAGCAGCAGCAACTGGTGAGAAAGCAGAGTCCCAAACCCCTCCATTGATGGAGTTCTTTGGGCCAGAAATGCAGCAGGTGTGTTATTCTGCTTGACTACCCTGTAGTTTTAGCAACACTGCAGGTTTGTCTGCCTCAAATAAATCAAAAATGTAAATAATGTAATATGCTTTGTGTGTAATAATTGGAAATGCTGTATATGTGTTGTGTGGTGTTGTATGTTTCACACATTAACACATTCCCTGTAGCATAAAGAGGTGCTGTGGTTATATTGGGAAGTTTCTAGCCCACTTTAGGTCCATAAAGGAGGTTTTAATGACACAATGTCAGGTCAGGACGCTGTTCTCTATCCTACTTATGTCACAAACGGAGAGAATATCTATACAGTCAGGTGTAAAGGATGTCACACTGCTTGCTCAGCAAGTACTGCTTCCGAATGATTCGGCTCATACAGAGGCTCCAACCCAGGACCTCTGCCTCGCAAACACATGTGATTGCACCCCTGAAGCATCTTACCCAGTCGCACCACCGAAAAACTTGCTCTTCACCAGCGCAAGTGGAGACACTTCAGGCTGAGGCGTGAGGTTTACAGATCCCCCATCTGTTACACAGGCAAACAATAATGTCATTTTACTGTTCTGGAACTAGTCACAATAATTAGATGCATGTGCTGAAATCATGCTGTGATCCAGTAAGGCCCATTAGTGAATGTTAGTGAATTACAAACATGTGCTGTGAGTGGCCTCCAATGAACGCCCTCATGAGCCCTTGTGTGTGGAAATGTTAGCATAGCTGGACCTTAAACTTCATCCAACAAGAGTGGTCTATCTACAGTATACACCCATGATTCTCCCACCGAATGCAATTAACATGGAGGATATAGTGAGATGCTATATTATAACAGTGGTTTGTATGGCCAGCTGTGTCAGGATTGAAGAGTGTGTAACTGTTTTTACATTGGTTCCCTGTGATCCCCTATGCCTAAAACAACATAACATGCCTGTATGCACAGTGTCTGTTCAGCATATGACCGTAAGAGCAACAGCATACCATGGCTCATGTAGCGTTAAATGGACGCCTTGTCTAACTTCCAGGTTATTCACAAAGCCCCGTCCCCCAGATTTCTAGGGACACACATGCACCCAGATAACATTCCTGCATCCTTCACCACAAAGAAAACAAAGGTATGTACTTTCAATCAGGTATCTAAGTGTTGTTGTGATGGAACTCACGATTACCATGTTTATTTTTCCAGCAGTGTTTTTATGCTTTGGGCCCACAGAACTTCCTCTTTTGATATGAGTGATATGAAATTCTACCACGACTTCCTCCAAACAACAACTTGCAATTCCCTTGTTATGTAATTGTGAAAGCTTTTCCTGTGCAGTGTCAGAGTTAGTGTTTCTTTTCAGACAGAGTACCACACAGACATAGATACAGTGGGGCAAAAAAGTAGTTATCCCACTTAAAAAGATGAGAGAGGCCTGTAATTTTCATCATAGGTACACTTCAACTATGACAGACAAAATGAGAAAAAAAATCCAGAAAATCACATTGTAGGATTTTTTATTTATTTATTTTCAAATTATGGTGGAAAATAAGTATTTGGTCAATAAAAAAAGTTTATCTCAATACTTTGTTATATACCCTTTGTTGGCAATGACAGAGGTCAAATGTTTTCTGTAAGTCTTCACAAGGTTTTCACACACTGTTGCTGGTATTTTGGCCCATTCCTCCATGCAGATCTCCTCTAGAGCAGTGATGTTTTGGGGCTGTTGCTGGGCAACGCAGACTTTCAACTCCCTCCAAAGATTTTCTATGGGGTTGAGATCTGGAGACTGGCTAGGCCACTCCAGGACCTTGAAATGCTTCTTACGAAGCCACTCCTTTCTTGCCCGGGCGGTGTGTTTGGGATCATTGTCATGCTGAAAGACCCAGCCACGTTTCATCTTCAATGCCCTTGCTGACGGAAGGAGGTTTTCACTCAAAATCCCATGATATATGGTCCCATTCATTCTTTCCTTTACACGGATCAGTCGTCCTGGTCCCTTTGCAGAAAAACAGCCCCAAAGCATGATGTTTCTACCCCCATGCTTCACAGTAGGTATGGTATGCTTTGGATGCAACTCAGCTATTCTTTGTCCTCCAAACACAATGAGTTGAGTTTTTACCAAAGAGTTCTATTTTGGTTTGAACTGACCATATGACATTCTCCCAATCTTCTTCTGGATCATCCAAATGCTCTCTAGCAAACTTCAGATGGGCCTGGACATGTACTGGCTTAAGCAGGGGGACATGTCTGGCACTGCAGGATTTGAGTCCCTGGCGGCGTAGTGTGTTACTGATGGTGGGCTGTGTTACATTAGTCCCAGCTCTCTGCAGGTCATTCACTAGGTCCCCCCGTGTGGTTCTGGGATTTTTGCTCACTGTTCTTGTGATCATTTTCACCCCACGGGGTGAGATCTTGCGTGGAGCCCCAGATCGAGGGAGATTATCAGTGGTCTTGTATGTCTTCCATTTCCTAATAATTGCTCCCACAGTTGATTTCTTCAAACCAAGCTGCTTACCTATTGCAGATTCAGTCTTCCCAGCCTGGTGCAGGTCTACAATTTTGTTTCTGGTGTCCTTTGACAGCTCTTTGGTCTTGGCCATAGTGGAGTTTAGAGTGTGACTGTTTGAGGTTGTGGACATGTGTCTTTTATACTGATAACAAGTTCAAACAGGTGCCATTAATACAGGTAACGAGTGGAGGACAGAGGAGCCTCTTAAAGAAGAAGTTACAGGTCTGTGAGAGCCAGAAATCTTGCTTGTTTGTCGGTGACCAAATACTTATTTTCCACCATAATTTGCAAATATATTCATTAAAAATCTGACAATGTGATTTTCTGGATTTTTTTTCTAATTTTGTCTGTCATAGTTGAAGTGTACCCATAATTAAAATTACAGGCCTCTCTCATCTTTTTAAGTGGGAGAACTTGAAGAATTGGTGTCTGACTAAATACTTTCTAGCCCCACTGTATATACACTGCAAAGAACAAACTGTACGGAGAACATGGTAGACAGAGCAAAGCACAAAACATACACACACAGGACACTATTCAGCAGACAATCACACTCCACTCAAATCTTTTTTTAAATATAAGTCGTATGATATGTTACGAATTACAATCTGTTGTGGCTAATGTTAGATAAGTAGCTAGTTGGCTAACTTTAGCTAGGCTAGGGGTAAGGGGTTAAGGTTAGGGTTAGAAGTTAGGTTAAAGGGTTAAGGTTGTGGTTAGGTAAAGGTGTAGCTAACATGCTAAGTAGTTGCAAAGTAGCTAAAAAGTAGTAACATGCAACCTTTGGATTTCTAAATGTTCGCGTTATATGCTTACCCATCCAACCACCTTCCTTTTGGTTTTTCCTGAAGTAATATTCTATAAAATATACCCTATACTCTGTAAAATAGGCTCAGAACTTTTGTGAAACAGCACGTTAAAAATATTTGGCAAATAGAAGGTGTTGCTTATTTTCCCTGGTGTATTTATCCCTGTGTTTCCTGTCTCTCTGTGCCAGTTCATCTTGTTTGTCAAGTCAACCAGCGTTCTTGTTTCTCAGCTCCTGCTTTCCCAGTCTCTCTTTTCTCTCTCTCCTGGTTTTGTCCCTTGCCTGTCCTGACTCTGAGCCCGTCTGCCTGACCACTCTGCCTGCCCCAGACCTCAAGCCTGCCTATAGCCTGGTACTGTTTGGACTCTGACCTGGTTTACGAACTCTCACCTGTACCCGACCTGCCTTTTGCCTACCCCTTTTGCCGTAATAAATATCGGAGCTCAACCATCTGCCTCCTGTGTCTGCATTTGAGTCTCGCCTTGTGCCCTTATAGTACGTACTGGCCATGACAGACCCAGCAGACTTGGACCATCCCCAATCATCTTGTCTCCCTACAGGGAGCCACCATTGGGAGGCATGAGGAGCTACTTCAGCACCTTTTGGAAGGGCTTCGTTCCCTGATCGAACGCCACGACCAAGGGTTTAAGGCGATAATGGAGCAAATCCATGAAGTAGCTCATAGGCACGCCACATCTGAGACCTCCTAACCACCCAGTAACCTTTCTACTAATTGTGGATTTGTTCAACCTACCCCGGCTCCCCGAGAACCCTGCTTACCTCCTCCGGAGCGTTATGCAGGTGATCCTGGTACCTGCCTGGCATTCCGTTCCAAGTGCTCCCTCATTTTCGAACCCCAGCCCTCTTCGTTCCGATCGAAGTTGCATCAAGACCCCGGATGGAAATGTCCAAATGGATCCTGAAAAGGTGAAAGCAGTGGTAGATTGGCCTCAACCTACGTACAGGGTGCAGTTACAACGTTTCCTGGTGTTCGCCAACTTCTACCGCCGTTTCATTCGGGGGCTACAGCACCCTGGCGGCCCCCCTCTCTGCACTCACCTCTCCCAAAGTACCTTTCACATGGTCTCCAGATGTTGACAGAGCCATTGTGGACCTGAAGCATCGGTTCACCCCAGCACCCATCCTCGTCCATCCGGACCTGTGTCGTCAATTTGTGGTAGAGGTTGATGCTTCTGATGTTGGAGTGGGTGCAGTCCTGTCCTAGCGATCTGCCCAGGATCAGCTCCATCCCTGTGCCCTCCTGTTCCATTGTCTCAATCCAGCAGAAAGGAACTACGAAGTAGGCAACCGAGAACTTCTGGCTGTCAGGATGATGCTGTAAGAGTGTAGGCACTGGCTGGAAGGAGCAGAACAGCCTTTTTTTGTTTGGACCGGCCATAAAAAAATGTAATATCTCCGTACAGCCAAGCGCCTTAACTCCAGGCAGGCCCGGTGGGCTTAGTTATTTACAAGATTGAACTTCACCCTTTCCTACCGCCCAGGGTCCAAAAATATAAGTCCTGACACCCTCTCCCGCCTATACAATTCCTCTGCCACACCCTCGGTCTAAGAAACCATTCTCCCTACCTCATATGCCTTGCGGCTTCAGTGGGTTGTGGTATTGAAACCTTGGTTCGCAAGGCCCAACGCTCCCAGCCTGATCCTGAAGGGGGCCTGGCTGAGCAGTTGTTTGCCCCAAACTCAGTCCGGTCCCGGGTCCTGGAATGGGCTCATTCCTCCAGGCTGACCTTTCATCCAGGTTCTGGTCGAACCGTAGCCTTCCTCCGACAACATTTGTGGTGGCCCACAATGGTTCCTGAAGTCTCTGCCTTTGTTGCCACATGCACTGTGTGCTCAGAACAAGACTCCACGGCAAGCTACTTCTGGCTTCCTTCAGCCACTACCTGTCCCGCGTCCCTGGTCCCATATCTCTCTGGACTTTGTCACTGGGCTCCCTCCATCTGATGGCAACACCGTCTTTCTGACGGTAGTGGATCGGTTCTCCATTTCATCCCTCTCCCCAAACTACCCTCGGCCAAGGAGCCGGCTCAGCTCATGGTGCAGCACATCTTCCAGATCCATGGACTCCCAGAGGACATTGTCTCCGACCGCGGTCCTCAGTTCTCGTCTCAGCTCTGGAAGGCGTTCTGCACTTTTAATGGGTCGTCGGCCAGCCTATCCTCCGGATTCCATCCCCAATCCAACCGCCAGTCAATTTCTCGCATGGAATAGCCATCGTTTCTCAGAGCAAGAATAGACTGGCGAGTTTCAGAAGAAAGGTCTTTGTTTCTGGCCATTTTGAGCCTGTAATCGAACCCACAAATGCTGATGCTCAAGATACTCAACTAGTCTAAAAAAGGCCCATTGTATTGCTTTTTTAATCAGCACAACAGTTTCCAGTTGTGCTAACATAATTGCAAAAGTGTTTTATAATGATCAATTAGCCTTTTAAAATTATAAACTTGTATTAGCTAACATAACGTGCCATTGGAACACAGGAGTGATGGTTGCTGATAATGGGCCTCTGTACGCCTATATAGATATTCCATACAAATCTGCCGTTTCCAGCTACAGTAGTCATTTACAACATTAACAATGTCTACACTGTATTTCTGATCAATTTGATGTTATTTTAATGGACAAAAAATGTACTTTTCTTTCAAAAACAAGGACATTTCTAAGTGACCCCAAACTTTTGAATGGTAGTATATATATTGACCAAAAAATATTTGGGGGATTGGAAATTATGCAGACAATTACATTGATGGAAGCTACAATCTATCTGCAATATAAAAGCTGATCTACCCCTTAAAATGTTTTAGATATACAGTATATATAAAAATATATATATTAACCTTTGTGTTATGTAACCACACCAAACATAGCATATCAACCATATTTGAGTGATGTTTGTTCACTACGTTGCGTCTAGTTTATGAGACCAGACTGCCTGGATCAGTTATTATTATTATGTTATGGTCTTCTGTTGATCAAAAACAGATGCTGGTGATATTCAGGAACCCGAAAGACACAGTGGTTTCCTTCTATCACTTCTCCAACAAAAACCCATTTCTACCCACTGCCGAGTCTTGGGACCGCTTCTTCTCAGAGTTTATGAGTGGAAAAGGTATCTAAAGTAAAGAGTCCTTATGAACATTGGGTTTATAGTTTGGGGTTTGCTTTACCTAAAAATACAACTTGAGTAATTGGTATTACAGTAAGAGATGTCTCTATACATTACAATGCCTCATCAGAATAGTTTGTGCCTATTCCTAGTTCCCTGGGGTTCATATTTCGACCATGTACTTGGCTGGGAGAGGAGAATGGATGACCCTAACGTGATAATAGTCACCTTTGAGGAGTTAAAACAGGTATCAAACATTCCTTGTGTTTTGGAATACAGACCATATTTTTGATAGGTTTTGCTTTTTGTCATTTACATTCTGTCTTGTTAATTGTGACCCACCCAGGACCTGAGTGAAGGTGTGCGAAGGGTCTCGGAGTTCTTTGGTTTCAGTCTCAGTGATCCTCAGATCCAGGCCATCTCAGAGGAGAGCACCTTCAACGCTATGAAGGAGAGCTCCAATGACTCACACGGCCAGATGGGCAACGTCTTGTTCAGGAAAGGTGTGTTTTTTTTGAGAGAGAGAGAGAGAGAGAGAGAGAAAGAGAGAGAGAGAGAGAGAGAGAGAGAGAGAGAGAGAGAGAGAGAGACAGAGAGAGACAGAGAGAGACAGAGAGAGAGCGAGAGAGAGAGAGAGAGAGACAGAGACAGAGACAGAGACAGAGACAGAGACAGAGAGAGAGAGAGAGAGAGACTGTGTTTGTTTAATCCCACCTACCTGAGACAGAAGATGTGGCATTATGGTGAGGCAAACATACACTTGATATGATGTCTGTCAACTAAATACAGACTCATGTCTCAGGTCTCATGTTCCTCCAAAAACAACCCTTGTCTTTTTCAGGGAGAGAAAGCTAATAACCTTTGGTAACCTCCTGTAAGTTGAATGCATGAATCAATTGCTGTCTGTCTGCCTAACAAACCATGACTCTTACCCCTAAATACAGTGCAGTATATAGTCTGTCATTCATTGACTTGTGTTGTGCCACTCTGCTGAGGCATGATATAGGTAGCATAGGAGAACATCTCTCTCTCTCTCTTTCTACATGACCTGACACAACCTTAACATGCCTGTGCTGAACAGACAGCCTCATGCTGGGCGTGTCTTTTAACATTAGGCCCGTAGTTTAACAGCTTATATGTGAAATTTGCGCATGTATAGCAGGCCAAGGGTCATATATGGCCCTCTACAGCATATGTGACATTGAGCTCACTGAAACTTATTAAGGGATACAAATACAGTTATTTTTTGTAACAAATTATAATATTATCCGTTGTGTATTAGGATTAATTGAGATCGCAAATGTGTAAATATCAAAATAAAAAACAATCCCACTTGCTAATCTAATTGCCTGCCAGTTATATAATGCAATCATATGTCAGCTTTGTCCACTGATCACAATGGATAATAGCAGCGCACACTCCATACACAATCCTAAAAGGCTGTTGCACACTTGTTTAGTTAGTTTCATACATGATTATCACACCACCAATGTTAAACTTGGTGGACTGGGATTTCTCGGTTACATTTGTGTTATTATACTGTATGTTTCATACTCGCCATGCACATTCACTACGGTATGCTGCATGTCTTAGGTGTGAGGTTGAGGTAATCTTATTATCAATCAAAGTTATGTTTTATAATATGTTGGTTACCTCACACTACCTAAAAGACTAGGTCAACTGTAATCTATGAATAACTGTAATCAAAAGATAACTTATGTCATGTACTTGCTCCACATTGTTCACGTGTTTTAGTCTTGCTCATGTGTGTTTAATGGGTATTTCCTCCCCAGGTGAAGTAGGAGACTGGAAGAACCATTTCAGCCCAGCCCAAAGCCAGGAGATGGACACAGCATTTGAGAAGCACCTGGCAGGGACTAAGCTGGGGGCTAAACTGAAGTATGACCTGTACTGCAAGTAGATAGCAGACAGGATGAGCACTGACTGAACTTGAGACAGGACGCAAGGGAAACACTGACAGATTAGGAAAGTTCAACCCCAACAGGCAGGAGAGCTGGTATGCAGTAGCTAAACTGACATAGACAATGAGGAATTTGGTGGTGTGACACTTGACTGTGGTTACTCCACTTGACTGTCTTACACTGCAGCCATTCAAGGGCATTTTTGTGAAAGTGTGAAATGAGATAGACATGATATACTTCATGTTGGATTCTTTATACACATCTTGTAATCCTTGTTTTTATACCACTGCACTTTAAGTATGTTAATTCAAGTTGGTTCAATGATTGATATCAGCCTCCTTGTCTGTATTTTATGATATTAAGCATTCAGTTCAGAGTAGCGGAATTTTACTCCAGGATCATATGTGCCACACAGTGTAGTTCCATGAATTACATGCCACATGGGGTGAACTATAATGATCATGTTCAAAGTCCTAGTAAGAATGCCTTTTGACGTTGGCACTGTCTTTTGTCGTAATGGCTATGCTTTCCAACAATGTGACAGGTTACATGCAATAAGACCATTGGATTGAAATGCATACAATACTAGAAAAATATATATACAGTGGGGAGAACAAGTATTTGATACACTGCCGATTTTGCAGGTTTTCCAAATTACAAAGCATGTAGAGGTCTGTAATTTTTATCATAGGTACACTTCAACTGTGAGAGACGGAATCTAAAACAAAAATCCAGAAAATCACTTTGTATGATTTTTAAGTAATTAAACGGAATCTAAAAACAAACCAAATATATTGTGTCCTTAAAATGTATATAGTGTATGTATGAACTGGAAGTAGAAGCCAAAATATGGTTATCCATTAGTTTATTCCAATTAGGGGAGGGGTGTAAGGGTTAGGAGAAAATAATAAAGAAGGAAAATATATTTAACAAATATATGTATAAAATAATATATATATATATTTACCTCAAAATATATATGGGGGATTGGAAATTATGCATACAATTACATTGATAGAAGCCACAATCTACTGTGTTTGCAATATTAAAGCTGATCTACTCCCTAAATAAACTGAGCAAGAAAAGAAACATCCCTCTTTGTCTTTCAAAGATAATTTGTAAAAATCCAAATAACTTCACAGATCTTCATTGTAAAGGGTTTAAACTGTTTCCCATGCTTGTTCAATGAACCATAAACAATTAATGAACATGCACCTGTGGAACGGTCGTTAAGACACTAACAGCTTACAGACGGTAGGCAATTAAGGTCACAGTTATGAAAACTTAGGACACTGAAGAGGCCTTTCTACTGACTCTGAAAAACACCAAAAGAAAGATGCCCAGGGTCCCTGCTCATCTGCGTGAAAGTGCCTTGGGCATGCTGCAAGGAGGCATGAAGACTGCAGATATGGCCAGGGAAATAAATTGCAGTGTCCATACTGTAACATGCCTAAGACAGTGCTACTGGGAGACATGATGGACAGCTGATCGTCCTCGCAGTGGCAGACCACGTGTAACAACACCTGCACAGTATCGGTACATCTGAACATCACACCTGCGGGACAGGTACAGGATGGCAACAACAACTGTCCAGGAACACACAATCCCTTCATCAGTTACACAAGGAACACACAATCCCTTCATCAGTGCTCAGACTGTCCGCAATAGACTGAGAGAGGCTTGACTGAGGGCGTGTAGGCCTGTTGTAAGGAAAGTCCTCACCAGACATCACCGGCAACAACGTAACCTATGGGCACAAACCCACCGTTGCTGGACCAGACAGTACTGGCAAAAAGTGCTCTTCCCTGAAGAGTTGCGGTTTTGTCTCACCAGGGGTGATGGTCGGATTTGCATTTATCGTCTAAGGAATGAGCGTTACACCAAGGCCTGTACTCTGGAGCGGGATCGATTTTGAGGTGGAAGGTCTGTCATGGTCTGGGGCGGTGTGTCACAGCATCATCGGACTGAGCTTGTTGTCATTGCAGGCAATCTCAACGCTGTGCGTTACAGGAAAGACATCCTCCTCCTTCATATGGTACCCTTCCTGCAGGCTCATCCTGACATGACCCTACAGCATGTCAATGCCACCTGCCATGCTGCTCGTTATGTGAGTGATTTCCTGCAAAACAGGAATGTCAGTGTTCTGCCATGGCCACCGAAGAGCCCAAATCTCAATCCCATTGAGCACGTCTGGGACCTATTGGATCGGAGGGTAAGGGCTAGGACCATTCCCCCCAGAAATGTCTGGGAACTTGCAGGTGCCTTGGTGGAAGAGTGGGGTAACATCTCACAGCAAGAACTGGCAAATCTGGTGCAGTCCATGAGGAGGTGATGCTCTGCAGTACTTAATACAGCTGGTTGCCACACCAGATACTGACTGTTACATTTGATTTTGATCCCCCCTTTATTCAGGGACACATTCCACATCATGTCTGTGGAACTTGTTCAGTTTATGTCTACGTTTTTGAATCTTGTTATGTTCATACAAATATTTACACATGTTAAGTTTGCTGAAGATAAACGCAGTTGACAGTGAGAGGACGTTTCTTTTTTTGCTGAGTTTATATACAGTACCAGTCAAAAGTTTGGACACAACTACTTATTCCAGGGTTTTGGTTTATTTTTAGTAAAATAAATGTAAAAAAAGAAAAACCCTTGAATGTGTTGGTGTGTCCAATCTTTTGACTGGTACTGTATGCATATACATATGCATTTGATGTGATTGATATTGGAATATATAATTTTCTCAGTTGTATTTCCAACTGAAAAGTAAAAGGTTCTGACAGTCATTTTAGAGGTAGCCTTTTGTACTCCCTGCTCAAGCACAATAGTTGATTTGAAGCAATTTTCATGATATGGAAACGTTCCACAAGGCCAATAGAAGTGATAGGTTAGCTCCAAACCAGCTCATCGCATAATATACTGTATGTAATACATTATGTATGTAGATGACTATATTTAAATTCAGAGCTGACCCAACTCTGTTTAATTCCTGTCAGGTGTAATATGTTTAGAATATCAACAAAACCATTAACTGCTCAAAATGGAAAGAAAACAACAGCTGGCATGAAGCATTATTTTGTTCACCTCAGAAAACAGAGTTCTTTTGACAGCCCTATAGAGTCTCTTTTTTTCTGTATCTGTTGTTGTGTTTTTGTGCATCCTCACATGTGGGTTGCGTGTGTTCTGCTGAAGTTTCCAATATGGGTGCAAATGCGTGGGTGGAGGGGAAGGGGAGGGGGAGGGTTCTCTCTGTGGTTGGTATCCCCAGAATAACCCCCATGTAGAGAGAGAGAGAGAGAAAGAGAGAAAGAGAGAAAGAGAGAAAGAGAGAAAGAGAGAAAGAAAGAAAGAAAGAAAGAAAGAAAGAAAGAAAGAAAGAAAGAAAGAAAGAAAGAAAGAAAGAAAGAAAGAAAAAGAAGGAGGGAGGCAATCACAAGGTAGATACAGGCTACTGCACATGGAGGACACATTTCCTGTTTTGTGACAAATGTTCTGTTCTGTACCTAACTGTGGTATCAGGCTTTCCATCTGGCACCATGACAAAGAACCCACAACAAAACCAAGAACCCCCACCCCACCAATGCACAACCAACACACATAGTAAAACCTTCAAAAACTTAAAGTGGGGCTAGAGGTCTTGGTATACACACACACACACACACACACACACACACACAGGGTGTATTCGGGCCATGTGCCCAGTTTTAGACATTTGTAGAGTGTCAGACATACAATCAGGGTTTCAGTGCCTTCAGAAAGTATTCACACCCCTTGACTTTTTCCACATTTTGTTGTGTTATAGCCGAAATGTAAAATTGATTAAACAGCTTTTTTCTTCTTCACTAGCTTACCCATAATACCCCTTAATGTCAAAGTGGAATTATGTTTTTCAACATTTTTACAAATGAATAATATATGAAGAGATTAAATGTTTTCAAGTCAATAAGTATTCAACCCCTTTGTTATGGCAAGCCTAAATACGTTCAGGCGTAAAAATATGCTTAACAAGTCACATAATAAGTTGCATCGACTAACTCTGTGTGCAATAATAGTGATTGACATGCTTTTTGAATGATTACCTCATCTATGTACTCCACACATGCAATTATCTGGTAAGCTCCCTCAGCCGAGCAGTACATTTCAAACACAGATTCAACCATAAAGCCAAGGGTGGTTTTTGAATGCCTCGCAAATAAGGGTAAATGGATCAAAGAAAATAGCAGACAATGAATATCCCTTTGATCATCATGAAGTTATTACTTACATTTTGGATGGTGTATCCCAGTCACTACAAAGATGCAGGCATTCTTCCTGACCCAGTTACTGGAGTGGAAGGAAACCACTCAGGGTGAATTTAAACAGTTACAGAGTTTAAGGATCGATCAACAACATTGTAGTTATTACTCCATGATACTAACCTAATTGACAGTGAAAAGAAGGAAGCTTGTACAGAATAAAGACATTCCAAAACATGCATCCTGTTTGCAGCAAGGCACTAAAATAATGAAGTACACTTTTTGTCCTGAATACAGAGAGTACCACTCTCCATATTTTCAAGACTAGTGGTAGCTGCATCATGTTATGGGAATGCCTGTAATCGTTAAGGACTGGGGAGTTTTTCCAGGATAAAAAAATGAACGGATGGAGCTAAGCACAGCCAAAATCCAAATGGAAAACCTGGTTTTAGTCTGCTTTCCAGCAGACACTGGGAAATTAATTGACCTTTCAGCATGACAATAACCCAAGAAGACAGTGAATGTTCTTGAGTGGCCGAGTTACAGTTTTGACTTAAATCTACTTTCAAATCTATGGCAAGACCCGAAAATGGTTGTCTAGCAATGGTCAACAACCAATTTGACAGAGCTTGAAGAATTCTCAAAAATATTAGGTCAGGTTTTCTCCCTGGAGTTTACTACCTGCGGTTGCCACTGGAGAGCACCGTTGGGTTACTTCTAGTATCGAGGTGGCCCTGATTGGGCTTATTGGGATCACCTGCTGGATGACAATTTAGGTTCCTCTGTGGACTGGGCCAGTTGCTCAGGTCTCAAGTTTTGGTCAGTGTTCTCGTGTGCCCTTGCGTTGTTGTTTTGCGATGAAGACCTTAAATAAATATTCTGGATTTACCCTTACCTCTGCCTGCTGTGTTTCTCTGCGCCTGGGTCCGAGTTCGTACTAGCACTAATGTCACACTTAGAGACTTACCCAGAAAGTCTTGCAGCTGTAGTCTCTGCCAAAGGTGCTTCTACAAAGTATTGACGCTTGGTTGTGATTGTGAATACTTATGTAAATGAGATATTTCTGTATTCAATTTTCAATAAATTAGCAAAAATGTCTAAAAACATCTTTTCACTTTGTCAATATGGGGTATGGTTCTTGGTAGTCAAACAAATCTATTTGAAACAAAAGTATACACCTCACACACATGGTTATGGGCTTAAAAAAGAAGACACCTGTAATATGTCAGATATAGAGTTGAAATGTATTCAATTTCGAGTTTGCGTCCCAATTTTACACTATATATTCATCACATAAGACTGAAATATAACAAAACCGTTTGGCATAGAAACACTGGATTTCTGGAATTAAAATTTTCTTTGTGTTAATTAATTAATAATTATGAAATTAAGACAAATATTAAAGCAATTCAGCTATGAGGCCACTAGAGGGCGATTTGGTCATTTTACTCCAGGAAAATGCTATCCAATTTTGAATTCAGGCTGTAACACAACAAAATAAGTCAAGGGGTATGAATAGTTTCGGAAGGCGCTGTAGCTGTGTTTGAACAGTACATTGTATAACCACTGTTAGCTTTGTCTTCAGAGTCGAGACTACTGTACTTGGAAGATAGGTTGTGGAGATGTCGTCTGTGTGAGGACTTCCCCTCTGTGTTAACACCAGGTGTGTTCTTTTCTGTGGTCTGGCATCGTGTCAAAGCAGATTGGGGACAATCCTTGACATAGTAGAAACATCTGTGTATCTTTCTGGTTAACACATCTTAGCATTAACATTGGACTGTCAATCGTACAGTTAGGGTGTACGACTTAAACAATACATCTGAAGTACATCATTTGCAGTAGTCACAGTAGCAAAAATTAGAACAGGTCAATGGAAGAAATAGTTTTAGTTACTTAGCTCCGTGGTTCTGGAATTCTCTCCTGAATATTAAAAAATGTGATGATCTAGTTTCGTTGGTGGAGTTTAAACACTTGATCGATCTAATAATCATAGAAGAGATTAATTGTCTTTAGGACAGCTGTTTTTAGTCAAGACTTCTGTGTTTTTAAAGTAATATGTAATTGTTGTACTGTATGTGTGTTTGTAGTTGTGTTTAATGTTGTTAGTGTATGTAAGTTGTTTTGTCTGAGACGTTGTTCCCTCTGCTGCTATTGGACCAGGGCTCTCTTGGAAAAGAGATGTTATCTCAATGAGAGAAACCTGTATAAATAAAGGTTAGATTTCAATTTAAACATTTGAGTGTCACATTACATGAACGTTACAGTATCTTGGTTAGTTAGCTTATGTCATCAAAGTTAGTATATTTTGTCCTTCAGTCTAGAAATCAGAAGATGAATGATAACAGTGCCTCCTTTTGAGACGGCAATATCTTCATGTACCTTGTAAACCATCCATCGCCTTTGTCTACCCAAACCCTCCCCCACTCTCCCATCTGATACACCTGTGCTGTTTTAGATATGCAGTAGTCAGAGATAAGCTTTGTAGTGCTTCCAGAGCAACAGGTGCACATCAAGGCATGTGTGTGGCGATGACCACATCTCACCACTCAACATACACTCCACAAAACTAATGTTCCACCACATCAGCATATGCATACTCACAGTACAAAACATGCACACACACCAAATGTAAGCCTCTTTCATGCTCTACTCGCTCCTCACTCTCTTTCGCTCTCCTCTCTCCTTCCAGTCGTCATTCAGTTTGGGCAGAAGGACAAGGAAGAGTTGAAGATCATTGAGCACCAGACCCAGTACCACAGACTGATGCCTCACCTGGCTGCAGCTCTGGCTCTCACCTTCACCACCAGATACTGTTGAAGAGATCCTCCGGTACTTTTGTATACTTTTCAGCCAAAAGTCGTCCCCGAAAATGGCGTATTCCATCACATATGTGCAGATATGTGCACCACGTCATTGCTCTCTCTCCCTCTTGCTCTGCTGGGGGTGCATCATGTGCTTCTTGCTAGCCGTCACTGAAATGGCAAGGGGCTGAAGCTCATTGGTTGAACAGGAATTGCTAGGGGGCTGGCCCATGTGGGAAAAAAATCTGGCAGCACAGCTTCCAGAGAAACAGTCACTTTCAAACTAGGGATTTTGTGGATAATTGAGGTAAGACAGTAATTCTGCTCAAACATTATGCATATATGAACTACACATTGACACATACAGCCCAAAGTGGGAGGTTTAAAAAATACTTAGCCAAAGTTCCGGAGCATTTCTTTAACACTACCTCTAGACACACCAATATCAGAGGAGACCATCATCAAACACCACTTAAAACTGCCTCCACTCTCAGGATCATACACTGGGCTATATAAACCGAAACACTATTCTTAAACATTTTTTCCCCTCACATACTGATTGATGGGTTTGAGATATGACTGACTTTGTGGTGAAAAGAGCACTAGTATCTGATGCCACTAGATGGCAGTCTTACTATTATGATGATGCATTATCAAATCAAATCAAATTGTATTTGTTATGCTTATTTACAAGGCCTTTCCCAACAATGCAGAGTTAAAAAGTACAAAAATATTATAATATTATAAAGTACTATAAAGAAAAAAATATTATAAAGTACAATAATATTAGCAAAACAAATAGGAATAGTTACACAGTAAAATAACAACAACGAGGCTATATACAAAGAGTACTGGTACAGAGTCAATGTGCAGGGGTACGAGCTATTTGAGGTAATATGTATATGTAGGTCGAGGTAAAAGTGACTAGGCAATCAGGATAGATAATAAACAGAGTAGCAGCAGCATATGTGAAGAGTGTGTGTGTGTTGGAGTGTCAGTGTAGTATGTGTGACTGTGTGGGTAGAGTCCAGTGAGTGTTCATAGAGCAAAAATGCAAATAGTACAGGTAGCCATTTGATTAACTGTTCATCAGTCTTATGGTTTGGAGGTAGAAGCTGTTCAGGAGCCTGTTGGTCCTAGACTTGGTGCTCTGCTATCACTTGCCGTGCGTTAGTAGAGATCACATTTTTAGGGCCTTCCTTAGACACCGCCTGGTATAGAAGTCCTGGAAGGCATGGAGCTCGGCCCCGGTGATGTACTGGGCCACACGCACTACCCTCTGTAGCACCTAGCGGTCGGATGCCAAGCAGTAGCCATACCAAGCGGTGATGCAGCCAATCAAGATGCTCTCAATGGTGCAGCTGAATACATTTTTGAGGATCTAAGCGCCCCTGACAAATCCTTTCAGCCTCCTGAGGGGGAAGAGGCGTTGTCGTGCCCTCTTCACGACTGTGTTAGTGTGTTTGGACCATGGTAGGTCCTTAGTGATGTGGACACTGAGGAACTTGAAGCTCTCAACCACGTGTAGACGTGTATGTGACATGCATTATTCCAATCTTATCTTAAATACCACTACTCCCCACTACTCATTTAAAGACCCAGGCCCATTGTCTTGTTGTGGATCTGGTCCATGAAGGAGTGCTGAGGGTTCTTGGACGATGCAGTACTGCAGTTGTAGAGGGTGGTTTCATTGTATCAAGTCTCTAATAATGTGATGAATAGGTTTGAGTGTTTCTCGTTGAGGTGATGTAAGGGCACCTTGGGAAACCACAACACTGCACCTTGTCATGTGGGAGTGCTCGCATCTCTTGAGTGTCTGATCCTACACAGACCGCACTTTGTAGTGACATCGTCTGACATTTACCTGCTCATTTCACTGCTTTCAGAAGGGAAGCCGTTGTGATTTTTTAATTAATTGTGAACATGTTTGAGTCTCATTTCTCAAAAATCTAAATATTCAAGGTTGTAATGTTGATCTATTATTTAATTTGGTCAACTACCCTGCTGGTTCCTGTACCATGATTTGCTGAATTCTAGTGCTGGACTGGATTTTCTTTTTAAACATAATCTGTGGCATTTTATGACCAGGGTTTCTGACAACTCATTTCATTTACGTACTGTACATGAATTGTACATATGAATGTGAAGCCCATCACTACTGTATGCAAATTAGGTGTGTCTTAATACCAGTAGATGACAGGTTTCTGTGTGTTCTTCTCTCTGTTAGGGTTTTATAATGGAGAATCGAATCCCAGAATCCCATATTGTACCATGGCTTCTAGACAAACATGTTGATAGAGCTCACAGAGTCTGCCATTGTCTCTCAAATGAGTGAGATGAACCTCACATTTTTGGAAAAACTATAGACTGAGATTTTCTAGAAGGTGATTGTGCTTTGAGAATAAAGGTCATTAGTGTGCATTTTCACACAATTGGATTTGCAATAAATTGATATGTGCATAGAACCATCAGCTTTATGGGATGAAGGGCATTTCTCCTTTGCGAGTTGTAGAGGGGAGCTACGCAGCAACTTGGACTGAAGTTGAAGTGATGAGTGTACCTACCACACACACACACACACACACACACACACACACACACACACACACACACACACACAAAACTCTGAGATAATAGGAACAAGGTCACCATTCAGATACAGTGCTGTCGAGGTAGAGGGAGACTCAGAAATCAGATTATTTCATTATAAGCTCATTAACTGGATAGTGAAATCATTGTCCAAGTTTGATTTCATTATGGAGGATGAGACTGTATCTCTATAGACAGGTGGTTGAATTGGTTGATGGAGTGTGTTTACAAGGGTGTGGCTGTGTGAACAAGGTGGTTTTGTGTCAGACCAACTGTTGTACAATCATACATCTAGTTGAAAGCCTTCGAAGAAGAGTGGAGGCTGTTATAACAGCAAAGGTTGGACCAACTTCATATTAATGCCCATAAATGACCAAAAGTATGTGGACACCTGTTCGTTGACCATCTCATTCCAAAATCATGGGCATTAATATGGAGTTGGTCCACCCTTTGCTATTATAACAGCCTCCACTCTTCTTCTAAGGTTTTCAACTAGATGTTGGAACATTACTGCGAGGACTTGCTTCTGTTCAGCCACAACAGCATTAGTGAGGTCGAGCACTGATGGTAGGCGATTAGGTCTGGCTCGCAGTCGTTGTTCCAATTCATCCCAATGGTGTTTCATGGAGTTGAGGTCAGGGCACTGTGCAGGACAGTCAAGTTATTCCACAATGATCTTGACAAACCATTTCTGTATGGACCTCGCTTTGTGCACAGGAAAGGGCCTTCCCCAAACTGTTGCCGCAATGTTGGAAGCACAGAATCGTCTAGAATGTCATTGTATGCTATAGCGTTAAGATTTCCCTTCACTGGAACTAAGGGGCCTTGTCCGAAAGATGAAAAACAGCCCAAGACCATTCCTCTTTACAGTTGGCACTATGCATTGGGGCAGCTAGCGTTCTCCTGGCATACACCAAAGACATCTTCACCCATCAGACTGGCAGATTGTGAAGCGTGATTCATCACCCAGGAGAACGTGTTTCCACTGCTCTACACCATTTACACCATTCCGGCCGACGGTTGGCATTGTGCACAGAAGTGTGGGGGGGACATAACCTGGTGGAGGATCTGGGGGTCCTCCCCCAGCATTTTTGGGGCATCTAAAGCTAATTTCCTGCACTTTTACACAATCAAATATGGCGTCTCTATTTAGAACAAAAAGTAAGAAAAAATGCCCACAGTCAAAGCTAGGTCAGAGATCGTTATTAAATATGTTTAAGCGATTAATAAGGCTGCGCTAGATCAAAGTTAATTCAATAATACATATTGTGTTGCACCTTTAACTAACAGCCTAACAAATGAACAACTTTTGATTGTCTTTATTAAGACATTTTCAATATCAAATTTCAGCCAGACTGACCAGCAAGGCCGAGCCACCTGCATGCATGACCCCCACCAGTCTCGTCAATAACTCAACTCTCTCCCAACACAATTTCCTTTCCAGTTCCCACCTTCAGTTTTTTTAATTCCCAAGGGAAAGGGAAACATAAGAAATAAAAACAACTCTTAACATTCATTAATACACAGAAACAGGAAATTCTACATATAATTAATCTCATAGGCATTTTACTTGCACACAAAATAGCACCATCCTATCCCTAGTGGTCCACCACTCAGCAGCGCCCCAACACACTCCACTAAGCTTTCGGATCTTAGTGAAACATTAAGTTATTGGTTTTGGGTGTGTTAGGTCAGAGAGACAACCAACAGGACAGCAGATCCCCAGGGCCAGGACTGAGCAGCCCAGCAGCTAGGGATTTCCTAAATAGATATCTCCCCTGACGTGGGCATGTTTTCAATACAAACTCCTTTAGTCATACTGTATTCTGTATAAGGCATCCAGACCTTATGAAAGTTGCCCAGTATACCCTTTAATCTGATAATAAGTCAATGCTAGTGATACATGACTTGACATTGTGGGAGGATAACCAACGTTCCAATGAATGGCAATCCATGTCTTAGCCGCTATAAATGCTTGGTTACACCGTTTCTTCAGATAAGTCTCCAGTATCAATAAGTTCCAAGCAAACAAAAACAGGGAGAAGGGAGAATCTGTAGACATGACATAAAAGAACATACTCTTTGACAGAATTCACAAGACCACAACATATGCAAATGTGTCCTCTTTGCATCTCCATAATACAATTTCTGAGTGCATGACGTTCAGTTTCATTGGCATAGGGTACGTTCTATGGATGGTCTTAAACTGCAGTAATTTATGTCTGAGATGATATGAACGTGACTGGGCATTCAAATATATCTGTATCCATTCATCATCATCAATAGCTTCAACAGATCTTCCTGAAATATTTATTTGACATGTTATGTGTCATCGGGAAAAGCCTCTCTCAAATCTTGATACAGTTTGGAAATCAACTTGAGGTTTATCAGACTGCCTTAAAATAGCATCTGGCTTGTCCAATGTTTGCTGCACAGAAAGGATAGTGTTGTATCCGTAGATATTCACCTCAACTCCGTCACAGACTGGTCTTCCCTGGCTGCCTGGCCCTGCTGAGACCCCTGTCAACATCTGATCCTCCTAAGATGAGGCCTGACAAAGAATTACCTTGGTGTACATTTATACATTATATTATGAAAGAATAGAATCAATGGTTCAATAATTGAAATGACTATTATTCCCAGATCCCAAACTGTAGCATTAAGCTTAAACTGCTGTCCTGTAGCTACTGTAGGTGTATCTATCAATTCAAGATGAAACTTTGTATCATTCACTGATATTGTTAACTTCTTGCGTCGAGCAATCCCGGATCCGGGATCCTATTTATAGCCTCAAGCTCATTAGCATAACGCAACGTTAACTATTCATGAAAATCGCAAATGAAATGAAATAAATATATTTGCTCTCAAGCTTAGACTTTTGTTAACAACACTGTCATCTCAGATTTTCAAAATATGCTTTTCAACCATAGCTAAACAAGCATTTGTGTAAGAGTATTGATAGCTAGCATAGCTATAAGCCTAGAATTCAGCCAGCAACATTTTCACAAAAACAAGAAAACCATTCAAATAAAATCATTTACCTTTGAAGAACTTCAGATGTTTTCAATGAGGAGACTCTCAGTTAGATAGCAAATGTTCAGTTTTCCAAAAAATATTATTTGTGTCAGACAAATCGCTCCGTTTTGTTCACGTTTGGCTATTAAAAAAACCTGTATCCAGTTATAGCCTCAAGCTCATTAGCATAACGTAACGTTAACTATTTATGAAAATCGCAAATGAAATTAAATGAATGTGCTAGCTCTCAAGCTTAGCCTTTTCTTAACAACACCGTCATCTCAGATTTTCAAAATATGCTTTTGAACCATAGCAAACAAGCATTTGTGTAAGAGTATTGATAGCTAGCGTAGCATTTAGCGTAGCATTTAGCGGGCAACATTTGCACAAAAACCAGAAAAGGATTCAAATAAAATCATTTACCTTTGAAGAACTTCAGATGTTTTCAATGAGGAGACTCTCAGTTACATAGCAAATGTTCAGTTTTTCATGAAAGATTCTTTGTGTAGGAGAAATCGCTCCGTTTTGTACATCACGTTTGGGTACCAAAACAAAACGAAAATTCAGTCATCAAAACGGCGAACTGTTTTCCAAATTAACTCCATAATATCGACTGAAACACGGCAAACGCTGTTTAGAATCAATCCTCAAGGTTTTTTTCACATATCTCTTCATTGATATATCGTTCGTGGATGTCTACTTTCTCCTCTGAATCGCTTGGAAAAAGACGTGCAGCCGAAGATGACGCACCAATTTCAACGGAGGACACCGGGCGGACACCTGGCAAATGTAGTCTCTTATGGTCAATCTTCCAATGATATACCTAAAAATACGTCACAATGCTGCAGACACCTTGGGGAAACGATAGATCGGGCAGGCTCATTCCTTGCGCATTCACATCCATATAAGGAGACAATGAAAAACAGAGCCTCAAAAATCCTGCTCATTTCCTGTTTGAAGTTTCATCTTGGTTTCACCTGTAGCATCAGTTCTGGGGTACTCACAGACAATATCTTTGCAGTTTTGGAAACGTCAGAGTGTTCTCTTTCCAAAGCTGTCAATTATATGCATAGTCGAGCATCTTTTTGTGACAAAATATTGAGCTTAAAACGGGCATGGTTTTTTTATCCAATAATGAAATAGCGCCCCCATAGATGTAAGAGGTTTAATAAACTGCAAAATTCACCTGAGATCCATAGGCTGGTCTTCCCTGGCTGTCTGACCCTGCTGGGACCCCTGTCACCATCTAATCCTGCTGAGACATGATGAGCAGTGTTGTGTACTGACTCTACTCTAAAGGGCGCAACGCTCGCTCAACATTTAATGACGATTACATTTTTTTGATTGCACAAAGAGTCGAAGTGCAATCAAAAAATGTAATCATCATTAAAAGACAAAGGCACAACGTGCACATAGATTAGGGTAGTATGTTGAGCGAGCGTTGCGCTTTTCATTTTCAATAAGTATTGATTACTCATTTATGTGTCTCTGCCTGTAAATCGTCCTCTTAAAAGGTAGGCTATATCCTATAGGCCTATGCAAAATGTAGCAAGTGTCACTGTCATTATTCTTGCTGCTTCCAGGTCAGAAGCCATACCTGCGTGATCAGGAGCGTGTGGTGTCTATTAAATAGAGTAGGCTATGTATGTCCGGAGAAGCACGGGGCAGTTATCTTTCCAAGGAAATGTACTTCTGAAATACTTTACTACTGTTGGGTTCTCGTTTGAAATACTTGCTACACCAAAAGTGAATGGTTATATGTAGGAGGAATTTATATGGTGGGGTCAATGGAGTATACAGCATATTGTACTTTGAATGAATTTGTTTGTGTAGTTTCTGGGTTTTCATGTTTTATGTACCATATTTTTAAGCACATGACCAAATTAATTTCCCCTGGTAGGATAATAAAGTTGATCTGAATCTCAATCTCTGGATATGAGCCAGGGGCTTAGAATGTTACTAAGTAGGGGAAAAGCCAATCACATGGTTGCGGTCACTGATAAGGGTGAGTGAGGAATGTGGGCCAAGGTCAGGTCAGGTCACATGAAGGGAGAAGGAACAGTTTACTACCCACATCACTTAACTTCCTGCCTAGCAACAAAGATGTAATGTTTAGAGAAAAAGAGGAGACTCCGTCTAAAGGAGGGTATAAAGACTTGTGCTGGTGGAAACATGTTTTTGTCTTATGCAGCTATGTGACCTAGTGGGTGAATAAACTTGGTTTGAGCTTTACTCGTCATCTGTGAGTTTTACTCTGTTTATTTAGAATCTAACAGTGAGCAGGGTTCACCACAATTTACAGTCGAACTAGAGAGTCCGAATCAGTGAAACAGGAGCCGGCACAGTTCCTACACCTGTTGCCACTCATTCTGACATCTTGGGGAGATGAGAGTCGTAGGCTGAACCAATTATAGGATACAGAGCTAGAAAGCCTGAGTATATTCAGTAGTTCCATTGTAATACGACCGGTTGTAGATTTATGGTATATGGTAAGTCCTGGAAGGTATGCCCGAGCAGGCTGGTATCTGCAGAAGGTAAGTCCTAGGAGGTAAATCCCGAGTGAGTTGGTTCCTGCTAGTACCACAAAGTATAGGGTAAGTCCCGGTAGTTAAGCCTGAGCAGGCTGATACCTGCAGAGGGCAAGTCCTAGGGGGTAAATCACGAGTGGTGTTGGTTCCCTATTAGACCCGTAAAGGGAGGGTGAAAGCCAACACCAGTACGCACACACAACTCACCGGTTATGAATATTTGTTAGTGGTGTTAATACCGTTTTTAATTTATTGTATGGGGTCTTTTTAATTTGGTTGTTGACTGGGTACGCAGAATGATGGAAATGTTTGAAATGTTGTTAAATGGTTTCTGAAGGAAAGAAAAGGGAAAGAAGCTACATAATGGCATTGATTGACCTTTGTCCTGACTTTCTGGTGAGGCCTGATCAACCTCACATTTTTTAACCTTTATTTAACTAGGCAAGTCAGTTAAGAACAAATGATTATTTACAATGATGGCCTAGAACCAGCGGGTTAACTTCTTATGGGCAGGTAGAATGGTAGCGTCCCACCTGGCCAACATCCGGTGAAATTGTAGAGCGCGAAATTCAAACGACAGTATTATAAATATTTAACTTTCATAAAATCACAAGTGTAATACATCAAAATAAAGCTTAACTTAATCCAGCCTCTGTGTCAGATTTCAAATAGGCTTTATGGCAATGGCAAACCATGCGATTATCTGAGGACAGCGCCCCGCATACAAACACATGAAAAACATATTTCAACCAGGCAGGTGCGACATGAAAGTCAGAAATAGCGATATAAAAAATGCCTTACCTTTGATGATCTTCTTCTGTTGGCACTCCAAAAGGTCCCAGTTACATCACAAATTGTAATTTTGTTTGATAATGTCCTTCTTTATATCCATAAAAACTCAGTTTAGCTGGCGCGCTTCAGTCAATAATCAACCCAGTTTCCCTCCATCAAAATGCATACAAAATTAATCCCAAACGTTACTAATAAACTTTTCTGAACAAGTCAAACAACGTTTATAATCAAACCTTAGGTACCCTCGGGGTTTCGCCTGCCATATCAGTTCTGTTATACTCAGACATAATTGTAACAGTTTTAGAAACTTTAGAGTGTTTTCTATACAAATCTACCAATTATATGCATATCTTAGCTTCTTGGCCTGAGTAACAGGCAGTTTACTTTGGGCACGCTTTTCATCCAGACGTCAAAATACTGCCCTCTACCCAAGAGAGATTAACTGCCTTGTTCCGGGGCAGAACGACAGATTTTTACCTTGTCAGCTCGGGGATTCGATCTAGCAACCTTTCAGTTACTAGCCAAACTCTCTAACCACTAGGCTACCTGCCATCCATTGGGTGAGATTTAAGTATAATATGAAGAAGTGTATAGCTGTTATTGTTTTGGTTTTAAGTTTTGTTTCGATACAAATCTCACCAGATTGGGTCTGCAGTATGGTCGGGCATTTCTCCCTAAGGGTTAGCTCTCTAACCCTCTGACCCAGTAACTCTGCGGTGAGGTCGCCTATCAGGTAGGAAGGTAAGACCCAGGTGCAGACAACATCGAATTAACAATGGTTTAATAATCCAACAGGGGCAGGCAATAAACAGATCAAGGCAGGCAGTGGTCAGTAAACCAGAGGTGGGGCAACGGTACCGGACGGCAGGCAGGTTCAGGGTCAGGGTAGGCAGAGCTCAATAATCCAGAGGTGGGGCAAAGGTGCAGGTCGGCAGGCAGGTTCAGGGTCAGGCAATAGACAGGTTAAGGCAGGCAGAGCTCAATAATCCAGAGGTGGGGCAAAGGTGCAGGTCGGCAGGCAGGCTCAGGGTCAGGGGCAGGCAGAGTGGTCAGGCAGGTGGGCTCAGAGTCAGGACAGGCAAGGCTCAAAACCAGGAGGGCGAGAAAAAGAGAGGCTGGGAAAAGCAGGAGCTGAGAACAAAAATGCTGGTTGACTTGACAAACAAGATGAACTGGCAACAGACAGACAGAGAACACAGGTATAAATACACAGGGGAAGATGGGTGACACCTGGAGCGGGGTGGAGACAATCACAACAAAAGGTGAAACAGATCAGGGTGTGACAGTACCCCCCTTCCAGGGGCACCACATGGCGTCCTACCTGGGCGCATACCTGGTTGACCGTGGTGCTAACGGTGAAAGTCGGCGATGAAGGCTGGGTCCAGGATGTCTCTAGCAGGGACCCAGCACCTCTCCTCTGTCCCCATAACCCTCCCAGTCAACCAGGTGGGGAGGAGGGGTGGGCCTGGAAACAGAAGACAAAGGGCTGTGAGAAACGGGCTTAATCCTAGACACATGGAAAGTAGGGTGAATACTGAGGGTACGGGGTAACAAAAGACGAACAGCAGTGGAGCCAATGACTCTAGAGATGGGGAACGGGCCGATGAAACGGGGGGAAACAGGACTCCACCCGGAGGGGCAGGTCCCGGGTGGAGAGCCATACCCTCTGCCCGAGCCGATAGCATGGAGCAGGGGTCCGGTGGCAATCCGCTTGTCGCATATACCTGGAAGTGATCTTCAACAGAGCGGCCCTGGCTCTCTTCCAGGTACGGTGATAGCGGCGGTTGAACATCTGGGCAGAGGGATTGCTGACTTCTTTCTCTTGCTCGGGGAAGAGAAGAGGCTGATATCCCAAGGAACACTTGAAGGGCGAGAGACCCGCGGCGGAGCAAGGAAGGGTGTTGTGGGTGTACTCAACCCATACCAGCTGCTGACTCCAGGTGGTAGAGTTGGCAGAGACTAGACAGCGAAGAGTCGTCTCTATGTCCTGATTGGCTCGCTCCGATTGGACATTGGACTAGGGGTGGAATCTGGAAGGCGTGCAGAACGACACCTGGAGGGGGGTGGAGACAATCACAAAGACAGGTGAAACAGATCAGGGTGTGACATCGCCAGTATGATAAGGGAGTATGAGTGTCTCAGGAATTTTGTATTAAGAAAATTGGGAAGGTAATCATTATCTTATGTAGCAAAATGTTAAATGGTATTGTTTACATTGGATAAAAGTAGAGACTCAGAGCTACAAAATGGTATATCATACACTACAGTTGAGGAACAATGGGAAAGTAATTTTGCTTTGAAAGTTGATCAACTTGTAAACTCACTTTTGAGAAAATGGCCTTGAATGTTTTGGTACTACTATTGGAGAACCCTTTTTGTCTACACCCATTCAGCATCGTTCACACCCTCTTAAGCTTCAGCCCCACCCATCTCTTTAAGAGTCCCAATGTACGAACAACAGCAGTCAAGCACCCAAGCTAACTTGTTAGCTACTTTAAGAATTCTAAGTGTGAGAGAACAGCTCACTGAACATTACTCGCCCTACCAAAGCTGGTTAGGCTGTTATGTTATCCAGAGTGTTGGTGACTGCAACTGTGCTTTCAGATTGTCCGTTCGTAAATTCCTTGCGTTTCGCGTTCAGAGCGCACGCTGGATGCTCTGGCCGATGAGTTTACTAACACCGGCCATATACAACGGGTCTTGAGGGTTCGTAAATTCATCAGTTATTCTGCACCCTCTGGAACACTCACACGAGAGTGCGCTGAAATCGGAGTAGGTTGCCAGACTGAATTTACAAAGGCACCCGAAATGGTTACTTGCATTGTGGAGTCTGTTGTTAAGAAATGTAGCTAGCAATAGCTCGGTAAGTAATGAACCATAACCATAACTCATGACGTTACTACCCTGCATGAAACTGCAGGTAGCTAACCAACCAGGTTCAATGTTAGCTAGATAAATTGGCCTATAGCTAGCTAAGCAAATGTCTCTGCAATACGACTAATAAGGTCATATACATAACGTTAGCTAGCGAGCCAGCCAGATAACTTTAGCTAGCTAGCTAGGTAAACAATGAACCATAGTCACAACTCATGACAATACTACCCTGCATGAATCTGCAGGTAGCTAACTGACCAGGTTCAATGTTAGCTAGCTAACATTAGGCTATAGCTAGCCAAGCAAATGGCTATTTCTGGCAAAGTTAGAAACGTGTAATATCTGAAAATATAGCTAGCTAGACTATCTTACCTGTATACATCATTCATGGTTGGACGTGTCTCCTGTCGGATGCCATGGTTGCCCTAAGTTTGAAGATGTAATCCGGAGACTAGTATTTTCTCCATCTCCTTAGCTATCCTACTCGAATTCGACTGATTTCAAAACTCCTCCAGAAAATGGAGAGAAACACTCATTAGCCAATCATGGCTAGTGGGAAGGTTGTTCACATTTTCTTTGGCTAAACCAAGTAGGCTCGTAATTTACAATTTTATTCGTATTTACAGATGGCATACACATTTGTTATTAAGGCACATGAAAATTCACATGTTTGAGAAGGCATTTCTGGCAAAAAATCTCACCCCAATTTTTTTTGATAAAAATGCAAACGGCTCTTCAAATGGCTCTCCTGTGAAGTAATGACCCATGACATGCACCTACTTTCCTGATACGGGTCACATATGGTAAATAGTTGTTTGGATTTTCTGAATCAGAAATGAATGAAACTGTTGTTTTGGTCTGGCCTCTCTTGAAGTTATGGCGATAGTGACTACTGATTGTATCTATATGCATGGAAGGAATAATACGACGAGAACAGTGAGCTTCACCCCCCCACCCGGCTGAAGAAATGGCGTTCACTAGGGCCCTGTCCTGCACCACTTCTACTGAGACCCGAGTCTGAGCCAGCAACCTGTGTACGAGCGGCAGGAGTGCGGCAGGAGTCCCGAGACCTTGCATATGGAGTGAGCATGGAGAGGGATCACGTTCAAACTCCTTTCATGCTGCTGGTGCACTGGTGGGAAAATGGACCAGACAGAATGGACTGTACAGAATGGTGGTGGCGGCTCAGGTGAGAGACTTGTGTGCTTGGGAAAATCTGATGAATTTCCCAGATATCGAAATCGGGACATTATCATGGGCCATCAACTGTGATGTCCAGGTGGGCAAGGGTGTTCCTTTTGTCCAGGTGGGAAAGGGCAGTGTGGAGTGCAATAGAGTCCTCATCATCTGTGGACCGCCCCAACAGATGCACAGATGATACAGTCTCTATTGCACTCCACACTGCACTACACAGGGTAGTGCGAACGGCCCAGTACATCACTGGGGCAAAGCTTCCTGCCATCCAGGACCTCTATACCAGGCGGTGTCAGAGGAAGGCCCTAAAAATTGTCAAAGACTCCAGCCACCCTAGTCATAGACTGTTCTCTCTGCTACCACACGGCAAGCGGTACCGGAGCGCCAAGTCTAGATCCAAAAGGCTTCTAAACAGCTTCTACCCCCAAGCCATAAGACTCCTGAACATCTAGTCAAATGGCTACCCAGACTATTCACATTACCCCCTCCCCCCTCCACACCACTGCCACTCTCTGTTGTCATCTATGCATAGTCACTTTAATTAACTCGACCTATATGTACATACTACCTCAACTAACCGGTGCACTCGCACATTGACTCTGAACCGGCACCCACCTGTATATATTGTTATTTTTTACTGCTCCTCTTTAATTCTGCTAAATCTGCTATCTGAGCAGCTAACCGATCGCTGCAACCTGTACATAGTCTATCGGTAAATAGCCCACCCAATTTTACCTACCTCATCCCCATACTGTTTATATGTATTTACTTTTCTGCTCTTTTGCACACCAATATACCTGTACATGACCATCTGATAATTTATCACTCCAGTGTTAATCTGCAAAATTGTAATTATTCGCCTACCTCCTCATGCCTTTTGCACACAATGTATATAGACTCTTTTTTTTCCTACTGTGTTACTGACTTGTTAATTGTTTACTCCATGTGTAACTCTGTGTTGTCTGTTCACACTGCTATGCTTTATCTTGGCCAGGTCGCAGTTGCAAATGAGAACTTGTTCTCAACTAGCCTACCTGGTTAAATAAAGGTGAAAATAATATATTAAAAAATGACTTGTTACTTTTATCTCTCATTCTTATCTGTATTTTTTGAAACTGCACTGTCGGTTAGGGGCTCGTAAGTAAGCATTTCACTGTAATGTCTACACCTGTTGTATTCGGCGCATGTGACTAATACAATTTGATTTGATTTTTTATTACAAATGGATTTCGCAGAACAAAGCCTCAATTCAGTTGGCGATTTAATCCAACATTACTCAATGATGAACAATTTCAATTTCATTTTGAACTATATGTCCCAGAATGATACTGCTGATGTATCCGACTTCACTTTGTGGGAGGCATTTAAGGCTGTTATGTGTGGGCATATAATATCATATAATATCATGAGGCTACCATGATAAAATGTAGGCAAAGAAGATGATTAGAAATCGAGGCCCAGCTCCAGGTGCTTGAGAGAGACTATATGGAAGAGCCCTTATCTTCCAAGTTGAATGACATAATAAAACTCAAATATGAATACAATACTATTCTCTCTAACCAAGTAAACACAGTGCTATTAAAGATTAAACAAAAACACTTAGAGTTGGGTGACAAACTGGATAAACTACTGGCGCGCCAGCTGAGAGATATACAGGCCAATAGAGCTATTCATATAATTAAATCTAGTACAGGAGCTGTTATTAGGGACCCAAAATAAATTAATGCATGTTTCACAAAGTTTTATCAAGACCTCTACACCTCAAAGACCACTGCAGATCCTGCGAAAATTTCTGATTTCCTCCATTCCCTTTCCCTACCTAAAATGGTAGGATATTCGTGATCGTACCTCGTCTAATTTATTGTCCAATGATTGCACGTTGGCGCGTAATATTGACGGTAACGGCACCTTTCCGACTCGCCTTCTGCGGATCCTGACGAGGCATCCGGCTCTTTGTCCTCTGTACCTGCGTTGCTTCCTCTTGCGAATATTTGGGATGTCTGCCCTGCCGGTTGTTTGGAGAATATCATGTGAGTCTTGCTTGTTGTTGAAAAAATATTTGTCTAATCCGAGGTGAGTGTTCGCTGTCCTGATATCCAGAAGCTTTGTGTCGAATTTGAATAACTTCAGCGCCACCCTAAAAACCCTACCTTCACAAGTAAACTGCGGCTGTCACGGCTTTTGAGAGTCATGATGGCTTACAGTGACAAAGCAACAAAATAACTATTGAATTAACTATTGATGAACTCACAAGTAATTAACTTTACACTCAATTCAAGGGGCTTTATTGGCATGGAGACATGTGTACATTGTCAAAGCAAGTGAAATAGATAATAAACGAAAGTGTGCAAAGCTGTGTGCAAAGCTGTCATCAAGGCAATGGGTGGCTATTTGAAAAATCTCAAATATAAAATATATTTTGTTATATGTTATTGTATTGTATATATCATATCACCGCCCCAACAGATCCACGCAATCACATTTGCACTGCACACTACCCTATCCCACCTGGACAAGAGGAATACCCATGTGAGAATGCTGTTCATCGACTAAAGTTCTGCCTTCAATACCTTAGTGCCCTCCAAGCTTATCACTGGGTCTGAACCCATCCCTGTGCAACTGGGTCCTTGACTTCCTGACAGGCTGACCCCAGGTGGTCATGGTAGGCAACAACACCTCCGCCACGCTGATCCTCAACACGTAGGCCCCCAGAGGTGTGTGCTCTCTTGTACTCCCTTAACCATGACAGTGGTAGCCATATGTTGATTTGTTTAACACTTCGTTTGGTTACCACATGATTCCATATGTGTTATTTCATATTTTATGTTTTCACTATTATTGTAAAATGTAGATAATAGTTTTTTTTAAAGAAAAACCCTTAAATGAGGAGGTGTTCTATAAAACTTTTGACCGGTAGTGTATGTCGTGACAGTCGTGTATATTCCCCGTCAATTACTTCACTAGACTTTGTGCAAACTGGAAATCACATATCCTGAGTCCACATTTATTAAAACTGGGGACTTTAACGAAGCAAATTTGAGGAAAACGCGAACGAAGTTCTATCAACCCATTGCCTGTAGTAGTTGTGCTTCAAAAACTCTCAAACATTGTTATTTTCCCTTCATGGATGGCTTCAAGGCCCTCCCCCGCCCTCCCTTCGGGAAATGAGATCATGACTCCATTCTGCTCCTCTCTTCCTATAGGCAGAAACTCAAACAGGAAGTACCTGTGCTGAGGTCTATTCAACTCTGGTCTGACCAATTGGAATACATGCCTCAAGATTGTTTTTGATCACGCGGACTGGGATATGTTCCAGGTTACCTTTGAGAACAACATTGATGCATACACTGACACAGTGACAGAGTTCATCAGGAGGTGTGTAGGGGATGTTGTTCCCACTGTGACTATTAAAACCTATTCAAAACAAAAAACATGGATAGATGGCAGCATCTGCGCAAAACTGAAAGCGTGAACAATTGCATTTAACCACGCCAAGGTGACTGGGAATATGGTTGAATACAAACAGTGCAGTTAGGCCCTCCGTAAGGCAATCAAACAGGCAAAACGTCAGTGCAGAGACAAAGTGGAGCCGCAATTCAACAGCTCAGACACAAGACTTTTGTGGCAGGGACACCTGACAATCACAGATTACAAAGGGAAAACCAGCCATATCGCAGACACCGACATCTTGCTCCCAGACAAGTTAAACACCTTCTTCGCCCACTTTGAGGTTAATACAGTGCCACGACACGGGCTACTCCCGAGGACTGTGGGCTCTCGTTCATTTGCAATGATTTTTTTTAAAGCAGATATTACATATCTATTAGTATCAACACACCAAGTCACTACAAAGACACAGGCGTCATTCCTAACTCAGTTGCCGCAGAGGAAGGAAACCGCTCAGGGATTTCACCATGAGGCCAATGATGACTTTAAAACAGAGAGTTTAATGGCTGTGAAAGGAGAAAACTGTTGTAGTTACTCCACAGTACTAAACTAATTGACAGGGTGAAAAGAAGGAAACCTGTAAAGAAAAAAATATTCCAAACATGCTTCCTGTTTGCAATAAGGCACTAATGTAAAACTTGAACAAATGAGGCAAAGAAATTAACTTTATGTCCTGAATACAAAGCGTTATGTTTTGGGAAAATCCAACACAGCACATCACTGAGTACCACTCTTCATATTTTCAAGCATGGTGGTGGCGGCATTATGTTATGCTTGTATGCTTGTCATCGGCAAGGGCAAGGGAGTTTATTTTAGGATAAAATAAATGGAATAGGGCTAAGCACAGGCAAAGTATTTGAGGAAAACATGGTTCAGTCTGCTTTCCAACAGACACTGGGAGACAAATTCACCTTTCATCAGGACAATAATCTAAAACACAAGGTCAAATATACACAGAAATATATACAATGTTACTTACTAAGACAACATTGAATGTTCCTGAGCGAGTTTTGATTTAAATCGTCTTGAAAATCTGTGGCAAGACTTGAAAATATCTGTCTAAAAATGAACAACAACCAACTTGACAGATCTTCAATAATTTTTTTCAATAATGATGTGCAAATATTTTACAATCTGTCACACCCTGATCTGTTTCAACTGTTTTTGTGCTCGTCTCCACCCCTCCAGTTGTCGCCCATCTTCCCCTGTGTTCTCTGTTTGTCTGTTGCCAGTTCGTTTTGTTTTGTGAAACCTACCAGCGTTTGTTCCCCTGCTCCTGTCTGTTCTTGCGCATGTTTTCTAGTCCTTCCCAG
The DNA here is from genome assembly GCF_036934945.1 of Oncorhynchus masou masou. Taxonomy (NCBI): domain Eukaryota; kingdom Metazoa; phylum Chordata; class Actinopteri; order Salmoniformes; family Salmonidae; genus Oncorhynchus; species Oncorhynchus masou. Next base: position 45,326,766 of record NC_088235.1, on the reverse strand, counting down.
TTTTGACCATTCTGCCTGCCTTGACCCTGCCTGCCATTCTATACCTTGCCCCACCTCACTGGATTATTGACCCGCCTGCCCTGAGAATACCTGCCGTTCTGGACCTTTTGCACCCTCTCTGGATTACTGACCTCTGCTTGCCTTTGACCTGTTGTTCGCCTGCAACTGTAGTAGAAATAAAATTTTGTTTCTTTGACACTGTCTGCATCTGGGTCATACCTGAAACCTGATGACAATCCAGGTCTGCAAAGCTCTTAGGTTTACACATACAATTTCACGGCTGTAATCACTGCCAAAGGTGATTCTAACATGTTTTGACTCAGGGCTGTGAATACATACTGTATGTAAATTAGACATTTCAATATTTTATTTTCAAATCATTTGCAAAAGTTTCTAAAAACATGTTTTGACTTTGTCATTATGGGGTGTAGATATGTGAAAAACAAAATAATGTAATACATTTTGAATTCAGGCTTTATCACAACAAGATATGGAATAAGAATGATATGCTACCAAACAAAAGCGACAGCTGTTTAGAGTGACGAAAACTAACTAGCTAAAGTCAGCTAACAGCTCTCTAATGTCTTGTCATAGAGCAGCCCAAAGGAGCCATTGCTATGGATACCAATGCATTTCAATAGCAGAAAAAGGGCCATACACTAGAATGGTAAAAACCTCTTTAAAAAAAATCTAGACCTGTCTTCTCTTTCACTCCAAGTCAATATTGAGATGTTCAGACTGACCTTACTTAGGTTGCTTGTCGAAATATTTTAGATACTTTATATACTTTTTGAACTATAAACATTTAAAATGTGCATAAACTAACATGGGTTTGAATGAGAACCATAGCAATACAGAGGTAGCTATTCAAAATGGTCCTGCTCCTTGGCCAATTAATGGTCCTTGGCTCCTTGGGAGCTCCCGAGTGGCGTGGCGGTCTAAGGCACTGCATCTAAGGCACTGCATCTTAATGCTAGAGGTGTCACTAAAGACACCCTGGTTTGAATCCGGCCGTGATTGGCCCAGCATCGTCCAGGTTTGGCCGGTGTAGGCCGTCATTGTAAATAAGAATTTGTTCTTCACTGACTTGCCTAGTTAAAGGTAAACAAAATGAAATAAGACCAACTGAAACATTTAGGCTATTCTAACTTCAAATTCTTTCGAATCTTTATCAGCTATAACTACATGCACTGTAGGAGGCAGGAACAAACAGGAACATTAACATCCGGAGGCTGCCTTTCTTGTCACCGGTGATTTTCATTCTGAAAGACTCCCTAAATATATGGAAGAAGGTACTCTGGTCAAATGAGACTAAAATTTAGCTTTGTGGCCATCAAGAAAAACACTATGTCTGGTGCAAACCAAACACCTCTCCTCACCGAGAACGTCATCCCCACAGTGAAGCATGGTGGTGACAGCATCATGCTGTGGGGATGTTTCTCATCGACTGGGACCGGGAAACTGGTCAGAATTAAAGGAATGATGGATGGCGCTAAATACAGGGAAATTCTTGAGGGAAACCTGTTTCAGTCTTCCAGAGATTTGAGACTGGGACGGAGGTTCATCTTCCAGCAGGACAATGACCCTAAGCATACTGCTAAAGCAACACTCAAGTGGTTTAAGGGGAAACATTTAAATGTCTTGGAATGGCATAGTCAAAGCCCAGACCTCAAACCAACTGAGAATCTGTAGTATGACTTAAAGATTGCTGTACACCAGCGGAACCCAACCAACATCAAGGAGCTGGAGTTTTGCCTTGAAGAATGGGCAAAAATCCCAGTGGCTAGATGTGCCAAGCTTATCGAGACTTACCCCAAGAGACTTGCAGCTATAATTGCTGCAAAAGGTGGCTCTACAAAGTATTGACTTTGGGGGTGAATAGTTATGCACGCTCAAGTTCTGTTTTTGTTGTCTTATTTGTTGTTTTTCAAAATAAAAATATTTTGCATCTTCAAAGTGGTAGGCATGTTGTGTAAATCAAATGATAAAATGTTTCTAAAAAAATCAACAACATAGGAAAAATACTTATTTTCCACCATAATTTGCAAATTAATTAATTAAAAATCCTACAATGTGATTTTCTGGATTTTCTTCCCTCATTTTGTCTGTCATAGTTGAAGTGTACCTATGATGAAAATTACATATTTTTAAGTGGGAGAACTTGCACAATTGGTGGCTGACTAAATACCTTTTTACCCCACTGTATTTGCATAATTAATTAATCACTACTGGTGGCTCGCACATGTGACTGACCAATACCTCACGAGGCTCTCTTTCTCCAAGTTGAGATCTTGAAACTGAAATACCTCGGTTGTTCCCATAGCAATATTCTGGGCATACTGCCAAATTGATGAACAGTGATAGTGAGGATTCCTCCATAGACGATCAGTCAGTCACCTGCATGAACCTTTGTAATTAGTTATTAGAAAGTAGCATTGATTCGATACATAACATTTACCTTCAGAATACATTTTCAAGGTGATGTATTTTTGTCTTTGTATGATGCCTCTGGTTCTATGTGAACTACTCAAACACACGGTTGGTTTTAGTGCTAGAACATTGTGTAAAACTCTCAGTCAGTCAGATGACAGTGTGTGGATGCAAAGTAGTAGCCTTTTGTAAATGTCACACACTTGGAGACAGAAAGGAGGCATCCTATGATTTCCTCTCGTTGTATTATATTTATTATGGATCCCAATTAGCTGTACTCTTCCTGGGGTCAAGCAAAATTAAGGCAGTTTATACAATTAAAAACATTTTTATTTTATTTTACTGCTTGCATCAGTTACCTGATGTGGAATAGAGTTCCATGTAGTCATGGCTCTATATAGTACTGTGCGCCTCCCATAGTCTGTTCTGGACTTGGGGACTGTAAAGAGACCTCCTGTGGCATGTCTTGTGTGGTATGCATGGGTGTCCGAGCTGTGTGCCAGTAGTTTAGACAGACAGCTCGGTACATTCAACATGTCAATACCTCTCATAAATAAAAGTAGTGATGAATGGTGATCTCTCTTCCACTTTGAGCCAGGAGAGATTGACATGCATATTATTAATATTAGCTCTCTGTGTTCAGCCAAGGGCCAGCCAGAAAAAGTTTTTTTTTTTTTGTCTCACCTGACCACACGACTCAACAGTAGTCCAGGTGCAACAAAACTAGGGCCTGTAGGACCTGCCTTGTTGACAATGTTAAGAAGGCAGAGCAGTGCTTTATTATGGACAGACTTCTCCCCATCTTAGCTACGGTTGTATCAATATGTTTTGACCATGACAGTTTATAATCCAGGGTTACTCAAAGTAGTTTAGTCATCTCAATTTGCTCAATTAACAGATTTAGCTGAGGTTTAGTGAATGATTTGTCCCAAATACAATGCTTTTAGTTTTAGAAATATTTAGGGCCAACATATTCCTTCCCACCCACTCTGAAACTAACTGCAACTCTTTAAGTGCAGTCATTTCAGTAGCTGTAGTAGCTGACGTGTATAGTGTTGAGTCATCCTCATACATAGACACTCTGGCTTTACTCAAAGTCAGTGGCATGTCGTTAGTGAAGATTGAAAAAAGCAAGGGGCCTAAAAAGCTATCCTGGGGAATTCTATCTGTATTATGTTGGAGAGGCTTCCATTAAAGAACACCTTCTGTGTTCTGTTAGACAACTAACTCTTTATCCACATTATAGCAGGGGGTGTAAAGCCATAACACACAAGTTTTTCCAGCAGCAGACTATGATCGATAATGTCAAAAGCTGCACTGAAGTCTAACAAGACAGCCCCCACAATCATTTTATCATCAATTTCTCTCAGCCAATCATCAGTCATTTGTGTAAGTGCTGTGCATCTTGAGTGTTCTTCCCTATATGTGCTGAAAGTCTGTTGTCAATTTGTTTACTGTGAAATAGCATTGTATCTGGTCCAAAACTATTTTTTCCAGAAGTTTATTAAAGGTTGGTAACAGGCTGATTGGTCGGCTATTTGTGCCAGGAAAGGGGGCTTTACTATTCCTGGGTAGCGGAATGACTTTAGCTTCTCGCCAGGCCTGAGGGCACACACTTTCTCGTAGACTTACATTTAAGATAAAATTATTGTCTTGCACCTCTTCCACACTGACTTCACGATATGCAAAAGTACAATTCTTGGACAGACAGGTTGGGCATGGTGGATGATGTCTGTATACAGCTGGTGTTTAGATACTGAAGCAGAAGTATACTGATGTCATACCTGCTCTCTATTCAATGAGCCTCGCGTTGGAAATGTTGACATTCCAACACTGCTCAAGCATCTCAGCATTGCCACAAGATCTATGGTTACATCTAATATCTTTGATAACAAGACTACTTGGAAAACACTCGTAATCCAAAAGCCTAAAAAGATTTTTACCGTGGTATTCATTAACCATGCATGCAGTAATACAGTCAAGCACATACAGAAACCACAGCTGTGGTGGATTTTCGATTACTCGGTTAGTATAATTGGGCTAAAACTTGAGCATTGTTAGAACTGTGTAAGTATTGTAAACACCTCCATTGACTCAGAAGCATAACGATTTATTGCACTAAGAGGCCTAACAGTTATTTGCTTGCGAACACCAACAGTTGCATCTGCTACACCAATCGTGTGATTAGTGTCCAGAAAACCTCAGATATTTGGAAGTACTTGGAGGTCGTAATAGGGCAACACACAGCAAGTACGTACCCTATGTTAAACTACATGGTTAGCGCATTACATATATTGGCGGTCTTAACCAATTGAATAGGGCTCAAATGCAGTCTTCCCATGCGGTTCTTATTGTAAGTCTTGTGTTGTTATTTGACAGGAATAGGTTTCAGATTGCTCCAAGCAAGGTTGCTAACAAGGTCAGACATCCAATCTGATGTTAAATAATCTCTGATGGCCCTGTGATGCTCCTATACTTACCATAAAGAGCATTTGGGGAGGATGGTCCTCGATAAGAAACTTCATGCCCCGGAGATCCATTTCTGTTCAGACCTTTTTCCCAGCTTACCAGTTTTGCATTTGAGGAAGAGAGTGGGAACAGAGAAAGAGGCCCAAGGCTTCTGTGTGCCAATAGCACATCAATGTCAACATGGCCCAGACCTCATGTTTGACAAGAGCTGCCAGACATAAACACACCCTCATCCCTATTGAACACAAATCAAACCAGGAAATTGGCACTCATTTCCCTCCGGTTGCCAAAAATGAAAATTTCTGTTCATGAACCATGGTTTATGGAACGTGTAATTTCTCATTAACTAATCTAGGTCAACCCAGAATTTGTGTAATTTGTCAGCTGTACTGCCCATGAGAGAAAACTCAGGGACAGATGCAGGTAACATAAATTGTACAGTAGCAGCATGTCAGCCATAGAGAATGATAGAGGCCTCTAGTGGCCAAATGGCCGTTTTAGCATGGGGCAGAGACATTGAGGGCTTCCACCATTTTAAAATAGTCAGAGTTGTCAACTCGGTGGGGATTCCTCAATGGTGCAGCCCATGCGGTCACGGATGCCACAATGACACAAAGTTGAGTCCTATCTATCTCTATGCTGTCAAAACTGTGCAACTACTAACGACGAACTTTGTTCAGGTATGCAGATTTTGCGTCTGTGATCATTTTGACAAATCACGATATCGCAGGTAAGGGGTGATGCTCAATGTAAAGAAAGATTGCTGGCTCACACTGTTGTCACTTTTGGCACATAAGAAAAGCAATAAATAACTGATTTATTATTATTGGAACTCGAAATGACTATGCTATATTTTGATCAGCCTATTCATTATAGAGATGGTAGACATCTATTTTGAAGCTATTACTTCATGTATTGAACCTAATGGAATCATTTAATGACCATCATTTGGAATCTGTGTCTGACTTTTGTCTTCAGGAGCTAGGTCAGGCATTGGTACTACCTACTGCTACATACAGTATGCAGAGCTGTGGGAGACCACCTCAACTGTGCCCCTGGTAGAGCCCGGGGTGGTGTTTACCATGCCACCAGGTCTTCAGCAGGCTTGAAAAGTGAGATTGATCTGTTTGATCCATTTGTTTGTTTCAGTTTTCAGTAGTTGAATCCTTTGACGCATTATTGATTTCAACATTTTTCCTTTTCAACAAAAATGCACTGGATTGGGTGAAGTTGGTCATTGGTTCCATTTGTTTAGCAATATGTTCAAATTAACTTGTGCTTTATTTATATAGCACATTTCAGACATGGATGCAACGCAATGCACTTCATAGAAAAATTAAAAAATAACTGAAATATTTACTACACAACAAACATGAGGATAAAAAAACTAAAGAATAACGATTAAAAACTGAAAGACTAACGAGCAGGAAATGCCATTAGCTAAAATAATAAGAATAGGATGCAATGTCCAACCCAAAATATAATCTTGTTTTACTCCATTGTTTGTAAACAAAATACTTGTAAAAAGTTGGTTGCATGAATAATTAAGATGACTAAATGTTACATGAAATGTAAATATGACATATCAACACCAAATGTACACCCCTTTGTTAATAGGTATTGGCAATAATTCCCTTAATGGTGAGGCATGGAATAATACAAAATATATATATTTTGCCACGCTGGATGTTTGACATGAGTAGGTGATTTGAGTCACGCTTCTTCAGAAGAGGAATAAATACAATTAGCACTTGAATGTTGTAAATAAATAGTGTGTATAAATAGAGTGATGTACGATTGTTAATACAATTGTTAATAGACCAATTTTTAAATACTCTGTCCATGTGTATAAGTTGCAAGTATTTTGAAATTAAGTTGTTTTCAAGTCATTGAAATAACAAACTGAAATATATGTATTTTCAACTTTCACTGTCAACCAAAAGTGAACGTACAATACCAGTCAAAAGTTTGGACACACCTACATTTACATTTAAGTCATTTAGCAGACGCTCTTATCCAGAGCGACTTACAAATTGGTGAATTCACCTTCTGACATCCAGTGGAACAGCCACTTTACAATAGTGCATCTAAATCATTAAGGGGGGGGGGGGTGAGAAGGATTACTTATCCTATCCTAGGTATTCCTTGGATAGGATAAGTACTACTCATTCAAGGGTTCTTCTTTGTTTTTACTATTTTCTACATTGTAGAATAATAGTAAAGACATCACAACTATGAAATAACACATATAGAAAACATATTTTATATTTGAATTTCTTCAAAGTAGCCACCCTTTGCCTTGATGACAGCTTTGCACACTCTTGGCATTCTCTCAACCAGCTTCACCTGGAATGCATTTTAATTAACAGGTGTGCCTTGTTAAAAGTTCATTTGTTGAATTTCAGTCTGCAACATTTTGGAGTAATGCGTTTAAATTTAGGGGCCGCAAAAATTAAGAGAAATGCAACACTTATGTCATTACTCATATAGATATCACATTGAAATCAGTTGCACGAGAGGGGGGAGATGAGGTTACATGTCCTGTTAAAAGTAACAGCTCAAAAACCACATGGAATCTGGGAATAATGTTTACATCACTGGTTAGAGGACAATTTGTAGAAAACATCTAGCTACATTTTGAGGTGTTGCATTTTTTTTCAAGTGGGTCCCAACACGGTAATTGTAACGCAACACTTTCTTTGTTAATCACATAAATAGTGCTCTTTCAATTCAGAGCCTGTTTTTTTGCCCTTATAAGGCTAATATCAATAGAATGGGGGGGGGACGTTTAGGGTTATACATTGTGACATTAAAATACTCCTACTACAATGTTAAAAACATTCTACATTGTGGCATTATTTAATTGAAATCATGGTACAACGTCCTCATATGTGTCTTTTCTGATGTTTAATCAGAGATTTTCTACCAGTGTATCTCTTCCCACATTGATTACAGCTATAAGGGTTCTCTCCTGTGTGTGTCCGCTGGTGCATAGTCAGATGGCTAGATGTAGTAAAACTCTTCCCACATTGATCACAGCTATATGGCTTCTCTCCTGTGTGTGTTCTCTGGTGCATAGTCAGATGGCTAGATGTAGTAAAACTATTCCCACATTGATCACAGCTATAAGGCTTCTCTCCTGTGTGTGTTCTCTGGTGTATAGTCAGACGGCTAGATGTAACAAAGCTCTTCCCACATTGGTTACAGCTATAAGGTTTCTCTCCTGTGTGTGTTCTCCGATGTACCATCAGGCAGCTTGAGTGAGTAAAACTCTTCCCACATTGATTACAGCTATAAGGCTTTTCCCCAGTGTGTGTTCTCTGGTGTGATTTTAAATGTACTGAAGAAACAAAACTCTTTCCACAGTTAGGGCAGGGGTAAGGTTTCTCTCCTGTGTGTGCTCTCTGATGTATTGTCAGCTGTCTAGATTCAGTAAAACTCTTCCCACATTGATAACAGTTATAAGGTTTCACTCCTGTATGAATTCTCTGACGTTTTTTAAGGTCCTCTGAAGGGGTGAATCTCCTCCCGCAGTCAAAGCAGCAATGAGGTTTCTCTCCAGCCTGAATTCCCTGGTGTGTTTTCACGCTGCTTGGATCATTCAAACTCTCCCCACACTGATAACAGATAAATGGTTTCTCTCCAGTGTGAATTCTCTGGTGTACTTTTAGTGAATCTGATCTTGAGTAACTCTTTCCACAGTCAGAGCAATGGTAAGATTTCTCTCCTGTGTGTGTTCTCTGGTGTATAGTCAGATGGCTAGACGTAACAAAACTCTTCTCACATTGATCACAGCTATATGGCTTCTCTCCTGTATGTGTTCTCTGGTGTATAGTCAAACGGCTAGATGTAACAAAACTCTTCCCACATTGATCACAGGTATAAGGTTTCTCTCCATTGTGAATTCTCTGGTGTACCTTTAGTGAATCTGATCTTGAGTAACTCTTCCCACAGTCGGAGCATCGGTGAAATTTCTTCCCTGTGGGTTTCCGCTGGTTTTTCTTGAGGTTGTCTGATGTGGAGAGACTCTTCTCTGCCTCGTCAGCTTCATGATATTGTTGAGGCTCTACAGAGGATCCACGATAGTCAAGTCTCTCTCCTGTGTGAACAACAAAGTCAGACAGATAGTTAAAGGCCCACAACAGCAGAAATCCCCTTTTTATTTCAGCTAAAAGGTGATGCCCATGACTGTCTAATGAACTATAAATGCTTTTACAAATGCATTTGCCAATTGTCTTAAAGACAGTCAAGTGACAACAACAGTCATATTTTATATTTTTTCACATTAGTGGTAAAGTGGATTATTCTAGGCTAGAAATAAATTAGACTTTCTGAAACCCTTCGTTCTGTGCCAGATGACTTTTGGTCACCAATATAGGCAGGCTCCCTTCTAGGTTTGCTAAACTTTGCAGCATTTTAATTTTACCTTTATTTTACCAGGCAAGTCAGTTAAGAACAAATTCTTATTTTCAATAAGGAACAGTGGGTTAACTGCCTGTTCAGGGGCAGAACGACAGATTTGTACCTTGTCGGCTCGGGGGTTTGAACTTGCAACCTTCCGGTTACTAGTCCAACGCTCTAACCACTAGGCTACCCTGCCGCCCCGGCCGGTGAGGGCAGCAAGAGGGCGGTGTGCACGCTAATGTTAGCTCCATGCTAATGCAGAAACCGCTAGTTACGGATGTAGTAGATCTGCATGGAGCAAAAATGGTGAGCTAAGATTTTATACAGAACAAAAATATAACTGCAACATGCAACAATTTAAATGTTTTTACATAGTTACAGTATATAAAGAAATTAGTGAACTGAAATAAATTCATTAGGCCCTAATCTATCCCAATTTGTAAGTCGCTCTGGATAAGAGCGTCTGCTAAATGACTTAAATGTAATGTAAATCTATGGATTTCACATGACTGGGAATACAAATATGCATCTGGATATGCGGTTGGACACACCTACTCATTAAAGGGTTCATCTTTATTTTAAATATTTTCTACATTGTAGAATAATAGTGAAGACATCAAAACTATGAAAAACACATATGGAATCATGTAGTAATCAAAAAAAGTGTTAAACAAACATGCTCATCGGATGACATGTCTGGTAAGTATGCAGGGCATGGAAGAACTAGAAAATGTTCAGCTTCCAGGAATTGTGTACAGATCCTTTCAACATTGGGCTGTGCATTATCATGCTGAATCATGAGGTGATGGAGGCAGATAAATGGCACCACAATAGGCCTCAGGATCTCGTCACGGTATCTCTGTGCATTCCAATTGCCATCGATAAAATGCAAATGTATTTGATGTCCATAGCTTATGTCTGCCCTTACCATAACCCCGCCATGGGTCACTCTGTTCACAACGTTGACATCAGCAAATCACTCGCCCACAAGATGCCATACACGTGTTCTGCAGTGTGATGCCGGTTGGACCTATTGCCAAATTCTCTAAAATGACGTTGAGATGGCTTATGTTAGAGAAATGAACATTCAATTCTCAGGCAACAGATCTGGTGGACATTCCTGCAGTCAGCATGCCAATTGCACACTCCCTCAAAAATTGAGACATCTGTGGCATTGTGTTGTGAGACAAAACTGCACAATTTAGAGTGGCCTGTTATTGTCCCCAGCACAAGATGTACCTGTGTAATGATCATGTGTCTTTTTATTAGTAATATATATATATATATATATATATATATATTATATATATATATATATATATACTTCTCAAAAAAATAAAGGGAACACGAAAATAACACACCCTAGATCTGAATGAATGAAATATTCTTATTAAATACTTTTTTCTTTACATAGTTGAATGTGCTGACAACAAAATCACACAAAAATGATCAATGGAAAACAAATGTATCAACCCATGGAGGTCTGGATTTGGAGTCACACTCACAACTAAAGTGGAAAACCACACTACACGCTGATCCAACTTTGATGTAATGTCCTTAAAACAAGTCAAAATGAGGCTCAGTAGTGTGTGTGGCCTCCACGTGTCTGTATGACCTCCCTACAACGCCTGGGCATGCTCCTGATGAGGTGCCGGATGGTCTCCTGAGGGATCTCCTCCCAGACCTGGACTAAAGCATCCGCCAACTCCTGGACAGTCTGTGGTGCAACGTGGCGTTAGTGGATGGAGCGAGACATGATGTCCCAGATGTGCTCAATTGGATTCAGGTCTGGGGAACGGGCGGGCCAGTCCATAGCATCAATGCCTTCCTCTTGCAGGAACTGCTGACACACTCCAGCCACATGAGGTCTAGCATTGTCTTGTATTAGGAGGAACCCAGGGCCAACCGCACCAACATATGGTCTCACAAGGGGTCTGAGGATCTCACCTCGGTACCTAATGGCAGTCAGGCTACTTCTGGCAAGCACATGGAGGGCTGTGCGGCCCCCCAAAGAAATGACACCCCACACCATGACTGACCCACCGCCAAACCGGTCATGCTGGAGGATGTTGCAGGCAGCAGAACGTTCTGCACCGCATCTCCAGACTCTGTTACGTCTGTCACATGTGCTCAGTGTGAACCTGCTTTCATCAGGGCGCCAGTGGCGAATTTGACAATCTTGGTGTTCGCTGGCAAATGCCAAACGTCCTGCACGGTGTTGGGCTGTAAGCACAACCCCCACCTGTGGACATCGGGCCCTCATACCAACCTCATGGAGTCTGTTTCTGACCGTTTGAGCAGACACATGCACATTTGTGGCCTGCTGGAGGTCATTTTGCAGGGCTATTGTAGTGCTCCTCCTGCTCCTCCTTGCACAAAGGCGGAGGTAGCAGTCCTGCTGCTGGGTTGTTGCCCTCCTACAGCCTCCTCCACGTCTCCTGATGTACTGGCCTGTATCCTGGTAGCGCCTCCATGCTCTGGACACTGCGCTGACAGACACAGCAAACCTTCTTGCCACAGCTCACATTGATGTGCCATCCTGGATGAGCTGCACTACCTGAGCCACTTGTGCGGGTTGTAGACTCAGTCTCAAGCTACCACAAGAGTGAAAGCACTGCCAGCATTCAAAAGTGACCAGAACATCAGCCAGGAAGCATAGGAACTGAGAAGTGGTCTGTGGTCACCACCTGCAGAACCACTCCTTTATTGGAGGTGTCTTGATAAATGCCTATAATTTCCACCTGTTGTCTATTTCATTTGCACAACAGCATGTAAAATATATTGTCAATCAGTGTTGCTTCCTAAGTGGACAGTTTGATTTCACAGAAGTGTGATTGACTTGGAGTTACATTGTGTTGTTTAAGTGTTCCCTTTATTTTTTTGAGCAGTATACAGTGGGGCAAAAAAGTATTTAGTCAGCCACCAATTGTGAAAGTTCTCCCACTTAAAAAGATGAGCGAGGCCTGTAATTTTCATCATAGGTACACTTCAACTATGACAGACAAAATGAAAAAAAAAATCCAGAAAATCACATTGTAGGATTTTTAATGAATTTATTTGCAAATTATGGTGGAAAATAAGTATTTGGTCACCTACAAACAAGCAAGATTTCTGGCTCTCACATACCTGTATCTTCTTATTTAAGAGGCTCCTCTGTCCTCCACTTGTTACCTGTATTAATGACCCCTGTTTGAACTTGTTGTCAGTATAAAAGACACCTGTCCACAACCTCAAACAGTCACACTCCAAACTCCACTATGGCCAAGACCAAAGAGCTGTCAAAGGACCCCAGAAAGAAAATTGTAGACCTGCACCAGGCTGGGAAGACTGAATCTGCAATAGGTAAGCAGCTTGGTTTGAAGAAATCAACTGTGGGAGCAATTATTAGGAAATGGAAGACATACAAGACCACTGATAATCTCCCTCGATCTGGGGCTCCACGGAAGCTCTCACTTCGTGGGGTCAACATGATCACAAGAACGGTGAGCAAAAATCCCAGAACCACAAGAGGAGGCCTAGTAAATGACCTGCAGAGAGCTGGGACCAAAGTAACAAAGCCTTCCATCAGTAACACACTACACCGCCAGGGACTCAAATCCTGCTGTGCCAGACGTGTCTCCCTGCTTAAGCCAGTACATGTCCAGGCCTGTCTGAAGTTTGCTAGAGAGCATTTGGATTATCCAAAAGAAGATTGGGAGAATGTCATATGGTCAGATGAAACCAAAATAGAACTTTTTGGTAAAAACTCAGCTCGGTGTGTTCGGAGGACAAAGAATGCTGAGTTGTATCCAAACACCACCATACCTACTGTGAAGCACGGGGGTGGAAATATCTTGCTTTGGGGCGTTTTTTCTGCAGGGACCAGGACGACTGATCCGTGTAAAGGAAAGAATGAATGGGGCCATGTATCGTGAGATTTTGAGTGAAAACCTCCTTCCATCAGCAAGGGCATTGAAGATGAAACGTGGCTGGGTCTTTCAGCATGACAATGATCCCAAACACACTGCCCGGGCAACGAAGGAGTGGCTTCGTAAAAAACATTTCAAGGTCCTGGAGTGGCCTAGCCAGTTTCCAGATCTCAACCCCATAGAAAATCTTTGGTCTTGTTCCATCGCCGCAACTCCCGTACCGACTCGGGAGAGGTGAAGGTTGAGAGCCGTGAGTCTTCCTAAACACAACCCAGCCAACCCAGACACAATGCCCACTTAACCCAGAAGCCAGCCGCACCAATGTGTCGGAGGAAACACCGTACACCTGGCGACTGTGATATGACACACCTGTCAGATGGATGGGTTACCTTGGCAAAGGATAAATGCTCTAACAGGGATGTAAATACATTTGTGCACACAATTTGCGAAATACGCTTTTTGTCCCTATGGAAATATCAGGGATCTATTACTTCGCTCATGAAACATGAGACCAACACTTTACATGTTGTGTTTATATTTTTGTTCAGTGTGGGTTTTTTCAACGTATTTCGTAAATTACCAGTACAAGATCGGGAGTGCTACTCAAGAAAACTCACATTAAGCTGTGTTGCTATTCATAATTTCCCCACCATGGGGAAAAAAACTCATGGGAGTCCCCGTAGGATGCCAGCAAAAAAATGTTGTTTGAGTGCATTTCACACTACTTTTGGATTATAATCGTAAGGTTCGTTTGAATGTCCTGCTAAAGTTTGGCACACCTGTATTTGGGGAGTTTCTCCCATTCTTCTCTGTAGATTCTCTCAAGCTGTTAGGTGTTATGGGGAGCGTTGCTCCACAGCTATTGTCAGGTCTCTCCAGAGATGTTCGATCGGGTTTAAGTCCGGGCCACTCAAGGACATTCAGAGACTTGTCCGAAGCCACTCCTGCAGTGACTTGGCTGGGTGCTTAGGGTTATTTTTCTGTTGGAAGGTGAACCTTCACCCCAGCCTGAGGTCCTGAGCGCTCTGGAGCAGGTTTTCATCAAGGATCTCTCTGTAGTTTTCTCCGTTCGTCTTTGTCTCAATGCTGAGTAGTCTCCCAGTCCCTGCTGCTGAAAAACATCCCCATAGCATGATGCTGCCACCACCTTGCTTTACCGTAGGGATGGTGCCAGGTTTCCTCCAGATATGACGCTTGGCATTCAGGCCAAGGAGTTGGTTTCATCAGACCAGACAATCCTGTTTCTCATGGTCTGAGAGTCTTTGGGTGCCTTTTGGCAAACTTCACGCAAGCTGGCATGTGCCTTTTACTGAGAAGTGGCTTCCATCTGGCGAATCTACCATAAAGGCCTGATTGTTGGAGTGCTGCAGAGATTGTTGTCCTTCTGGAAGGTTCTACCATCTCCACAGAGGAACTCTAGAGCTCTGTCAGAGTGACCATCAGGTTCTTGGTCACCTCCCTGACCAAGGCCCTTCTCCCCCAATTGCTCAGTTTGGCCGGGTGGCCAGCTCTCGTAAGATTCTTGGTGGTTCCAAACATCTTCAATTTAAGAATGGAGGCCACTGTGTTCTTGAGGACCTTCAAAGCTGCATAAATGTTTTGTTACCCTTCCCCAGATCTGAGCCTTGACACAATCCTGTCTCGGAGCTCTATGGACAAATCCTTCGGCCTTGGTTTTTGCTCTGACATACATTGTCAACTGTGGGACGTTATGTAAACAGGTGTGTGCCTTTCCAAATCATGTCCAATCAATTGAATTTACCACAAGTGGACTCCAATCAAGTTGTAGAAACATCTTAAGGATGATCAATGGAAACAGGATGCACCTGAACTCAATTTCACGTCTCATAGCAAAGGGTCTGAATACTTCTGTAAACAAGGTATCTGTTTTTATGTTTTAATAAATGTGCAAACATTTCTAAAAACCTGTTTTTGCTTCGTCATTATGGGGTATTGTGTGAAGATTGATTAAATAAAAACCAATCCTATGCAATTTTAGAATAAGGTTGTAACGTAACAAAATGTGGGAAAAGTCAAGGTGTCTGAATATTTTCCGAAGGCACTGATTGGATTTACGACGTGGTTGTAAAGTCATAAAAACTAACGGGGGGGGGGGGGTGTTCACATCTCTGCTAGTCAATTCACTGAAAGGGCTAGCGTCATGACACTAGGGATGTACGATATATCGGTGAACATATCAGAATCAGTTGATATTTGCTAAAAATACCAACATCTGTATGGGCCCGATGTGTAGTTTAATGCGATGTGCAAAACTGACGTGCATACAGTGAGGGGGAAAAAGTATTTCCCTCATTAAAATGCAAATCAATTTATAACATTTTGACATGCGTTTTTATGTTGTTGTTATTCTGCCTCTCACTGTTCAAATAAACCTACCATTAAAATTATAGACTGATCATTTCTTTGTCAGTGCGCAAACGTACAAAATCAGCAGGGGATCAAATATAACGTAGGTAAATGATGTAATGACGCCACGTAAAATGTTGCACTACATGTTCAACACAGCATTCCTAACCTAGCCCACTATGTCTGCTGTGTGGATCCAGCAATCAACAAGTCGAGCAGTCATTTGAAAGAGTAAGAACATTTCAACGAGACAACTCAAAGGCGAAATCCATTAACGTCAGGATAATGGAATTCATTGCCCTTTGCAATCAACCATTCTCTGTCGTGGGTGATGTTGGCTTTCGCCAACAAGACAAGCACCGGAACACATGTTGCCCTACCGGAGTTACACAGTAATAGCGTCACTCTTATTAGCTTCACGACATATGACATATACGTCTCTTCCAAGACGGAGTAGCAGTCAGACGCCTGTCGTGTCCCTTGTATATATCTTTTTACATCTTTTTCTTCGCATATCTTTTTAAAATATTTTCCTAAACATTAACTTCTAAATACTCTCCTGCAACACGCCTCACCCAATGTGGGGTAGATCTGCTTTTTTCTAAAGTATTTCTATTTACTTCGGATCTGGAATCCCTCAAATGAAGCTAGCCAGCTAACTACCTACCAGCTATCAGTTAGCAATCCATTGCTAGCGGTCATCAACTAACCTTTAGCTCGGAAAGCTCTCGCCAGTTCAAACAACGTGACTCAAACCAGAGCATAACGGATCTATTTCTCTCCATATTCCCGGATTCCTACGCAACCTCTGGACATTTTCATTTGGATCTTCACAACTAGCTAACCGCAATCCCGGGTGACCACTCCTGGCTAGCGTTTCCATCCCGGAGCAAGCACCATTTAGCCTGAAGCTAGCCCGGCCAGGACTCCTGTGCTACCACCGAAGCCCACTCCTGGGCTACAATATCCTGACCTCTTCTACTGCCGGTACGGGGCATGGAACCCCGCCGATCCTCTACGACTGGAATACCGACATAATCTGCCCGAGGATTCCAACAGGCCCGACGCCCGCTGAAGGCCCATTCTGCTAACCTGCTAGATGCCTAGAGCTACTTGGAACCCTATTAATTCCACGACTGGTCTATCAACACCCCCCAAAGGCTAACTTGCTAGCCCCAGTCTGCTAACTCCTAGCTTGTCTGTCCCGGTCTGCTAACTGCTAGCTTGCCTGCTAACTGCTATCTTGCCAGCCCCAGTCTGCTACCTGCTAGCTTGTTTAGCCCTGGCCTACTAACTCTTAGCATCGGCCTGCTAACGGTCTAAATCACCGTGTCCCCAGTCAGCCCAACCACTCACTGGACTCATATGTTCACTTGGCTACGCATGCCTCACTCTAATATCAATATGCCTCGTCCATTACTGTCCTGGTTTGTGATTAATGTCTAATTGCACTGAAGAGCCTCTAGCCCTGCTCAATATGCCTTAACTAACCATGTTGTCCCACCTCCTAGATATGCGATGACCTCACCTGGTTTAAATATCTCTCTCATCATTACTCAATGCCTAGATTTACCTCCAATGTAGTCGCATCCTACCTTCCCTTTGTCTGTACACTATGCCTTGAATCTATGCTTTCGTGCCCAGAAACCTGCTCCTTTTTCTCTCTGTTCCGAACGTGCTAGACGGCCAGTTCGTATAGCATTTAGCCGTACCCTTATCCTACTTCTCCTCTGTTCCTCTGGTGATGTAGAGGTTAATCCAGGTCCTGCAGTGCCTAGCTCCACTCCCACTCCCCAGGTGCTCTCATTTGTTGACTTCTGCAACCGTAAAAGCCTTGGTTTCATGCATGTTAACATTAGAAGCCTACTCACTAAGTTTGTTTTACTCACTGCTTTAGCACACTCTGCCAGCCCGGATGTCTTAGCCGTGTCTGAATCCTGGCTTAGGAAAACCACCAAAAACCCGGAAATCTCCATCGCTAACTATAAAATTTTCCGCCAAGATAGAACTGCCAAAGGGGGTGGTGTTGCAATCTACTGCAAAGATGTAATACAGAACTCTGCAGGCTTATTAAAATCTGTACGAGAGGTCGACCAATTATGATTTTTTTCAACGCGATTCCGATTATTGGAGGACCAAAAAAGCCAATACCGATTAAAATCGGCCGATTTTTATATATTTTTTATTTGTAATAATGACAATTAGAAAAATACTGAATTAACACTTATTTTAACTTAATATAAAACATCAATTAAATCAATTTAACCTCAAATAAATAATGAAACACGTTCAATTTGGTTTAAATAATGCAAAAACAAAGTGTTGGAGAAAAAAGTAATATGTGCCATGTAAAAATGTGTGCCATATAAAAAAGCTAACGTTTAAGTTCCTTGCTCAGAACATGAGAACATATGAAAGTTGGTGGTTCCTTTTAACATGAGACTTCAATATTCCAAGGTAAGAGGTTTTAGGTTGTAGTTAATATAGTATTTATAGGACTATTTCTCTCTATACCATTTGTATTTCATATACCTTTGACTATTGGATGTTATTATAGGCACTATAGTATTAACAGTGTAACAGTATTGCTTCCGTCCCCCTCCTCGCCCCTGGGCTCGAACCAGGAACACATCGACAACAGCCACACTCGAAGCATCGTTACCCATCGCCCCACAAAAGCCGCGGCCCTTGCCGCGCAAGGGGAATAACTACTCCAAATCTAAAAGCGAGTGACGTTTGAAACAGTATTAGCGCACACCCAGCTAACTAGCTAACAATTTCACGTTGGTTACACCAGCCATTAGGCTGATAGGCTTGAAATCATAAACAGCGATGTGCTTGCGAAGAGCTGCTGGCAAAACGCATGAAAGTGCTGTTTGAATGAATGATTACGGGCCTGCTGCTGCTCAGTCAGACTGCTCTATCAAATCAGACTTAATTATAACATAATAACACACAGAAATACGAGCCTTAGGTCATTAATATGATCGAATACGGAAACTATCATTTAGAAAACAAAACGTTTATTATTTCAGTGAAAGACGGAACCGTTCGGTATTTTATCTAACGGGTGGAATCCCTAAGTCTAAATATTCTTGTTACATTGCACAACCTTCAATGTATGTCATAATTACGTAAAATTCTGTCAAATTAGTTCGCAATGAGCCAAGCAGCCCAAACGGTTGCATATACCCTGACTCTGCGTGCAATGAAGGCAAGAGAAATGACACAATTTCACCTGGTTAATATTGCCTGCTAAACTGGATTAGTAGGTATAACTAGTGATTATGATTGATTGTTTTTTATAAGATAAGTTTAATGCTAGCTAGCAATTTACCTTGGCTTCTACTGCATTTGCGTAACAGGCAGGCTATTCATGGAGTGCAATGGTTAGAGCGTTGGACTAGTTAACTGTGCGGTTGCAAGATTGAAACCCCTGAGCTGACAAGGTGAAAATCTGTTGTTCTGCCCCTGAACAAGGCAGTTACCCCACAGTTCCTTGGCAGTTATTGAAAATAAGAACGTGTTCTTAACTGACTTGCCTAGTTAAATAGAAGGTATAAAAATAAAAAATATATAATAAAAAAAATATCGGAAATCGGTGCCCAAAAATACCAATTTCCGATTGTTATGAAAACCAAAATCGGCCCTAATTAAATCAGCCACACTTCTAAAAATTCACCTTTCGAGAAACAAGTCTCTCACAGTTGCCACTTGCAAGACCTCCCTCTGCCCCCAGCTGTGCCCTCGATACCATATGTGAATTGATTGCCCCCCCATCTATCTTCTGAGCTTGTGCTACTAGGTGACCTAAATTGGGACATGCTTAACACCCAGGCCATCCTACAATCCAAGCTTGATGCCCTCAATCTCACACAAATTATCAATGAACCTACCAGGTACAACTCCAAGTCCGTAAACACGGGCACCCTCATAGATGTCATCCTAAATAACTCACCCTCCAAACACACCTCTGCTGTTTTCAATCAAGATCTCAGCAATCACTGCCTCATTGCCTGCATCCGTAATGGGTCTGCGACCAATCGACCACCCCTCATCACTGTCAAACGCTACCTAAAACACTTCTGCAAGCAGGCCTTTCTAATTGACCTGGCCGGGGTATCCTGGAATGACATTGACCTCATCCCGCCAGAAGATGATACCTGGCTATTCTTTAAAAGTGCCTTCCTCACCATCTTAAATAAGCATGCCCCATTATTTTTTTAACTAGGAATAGATATAGTCCTTGGTTCACTCCAGAACCGTCTGCCCTTGACCAGCATAAAAACATCCTGTGGCGTTCTGCATTAGCATCGAATAGCCCCCGTGATATGCAACTTCTCAGGTAAGTTAGGAACAAATATACACAGGCAGTTAGGAAAGCTAAGGCTAGCTTTTTAAAAATAGACATTTGCATCCTGTAGTACAAACTCAAAAAGGTTCTGGGACACTGTAAAGTCCATGGAGAATAAGAGCACCTCCTCCCAGCTGCCCACTGCTCTGAGGCTAGGAAACACTGTCACCACCGATAAATCCACTATAATTGAGAATTTCAATAAGCATATCTCTACGGCTGGCCATGCTTTCCACCTGGCTACCCCTACCCCGGTCAACTGCCCGGCACCCTCCACAGCAACCCGCCAAAGCCCCCACCATTTCTCCTTTACCCAAATTTGGACCCTACAAATCAGCAGGGCTAGACAATCTGGACCCTCTCTTTCTAAAATTATCTGCCGAAATTGTTGCAACCGCTATTACTAGCCTATTCAACCTCTCTTTCGGGTCGCCTGAGATTCCCAAAGATTGGAAAGCTGCCGCGGTCATCCCCCTCTTCAAAGGGGGTTGACACTCGAGACCCAAACTGCTATAGACCTATATATATCCTACCCTGTCTTTCTAAGGTCTTCGAAATCCAAGTTAAAAAGATTACCGACCATTTCGAATCCCACCGTATCTTCTCTGCTATGCAATCTGGTTTCAGAGCTGGTCATGGGTGCACGTCAGCCACGCTCAAGGTCCTAAACGACATGACCACCATCGATAAGAGACATTACTGTGCAGCAGTATTCATCGACCTGGCCAAGGCTTTTGACTCTGTCAATCACCACATCCTCATCGGCAGACTCGACAGCCTTGATTTCTCAAATGATTGCCTCGCCTGGTTTACCAACTACTTCTCTGATAGAGTTCAGTGTGTCAAATCGGAGGGCCTGTTGTCCAGGCCTCTGGCAGTCTCTATGGGGGTGCCACAGGGTTCAATCCTCAGGCTGACTCTCTTTTCTGTATACATCAATGATGTTGCTCTTACTGCTGGTGATTCTCTGATACACCTCTACGCAGACGACACCATTCTGTATACTTCTGACCCCTCTTTGGACACTGTTAAATAACCACTAAACAAGCTTCAATGCCATACAACTCTCCAACTGTTCTTAAACGCAAGTAAAACTAAATGCATGCTATTCAACCGATCACTGCCCGCACCTGCTCGCCTGTCCATCACTACTCTGGACGGTTCTGACTTAGAATACGTGGACAACTACAAATACCTAGGTGTCTGGTTAGACTGTAAACTCTCCTTCCAGACTCACATTAAGCATCTCCAATCCAAAATTAAATCTAGAAATAGCTTCCTATATCGCAACAAAGCATTCTTCACTCATGCCGCCAAACATACCCTCGTAAAACTGACCATCCTACCAATCCTCGACTTCGTCATCTATAAAATAGCCTCCAACACTCTACTCAACAAACTGGATGCAGTCTATCACAGTGCCATCCGTTTTGTCACCAAAGCCACATACACTTACCCACCATTGCGACCTGTACGCACTTGTTGGTTGGCCCTCGCTTCATACTCGTCGCCAGACCCACTGGCTACAGGTTATCTACAAGTCTCTGCTAGGTAAAGCCCCGCCTTATCTCAGCTCACTGGTCACCATAGCAGCACCCACTCGTAGCACGCGCTCCAGCAGGTATATCTCACTGGTCACCCCAAAGCAAATTCCTCATTTGATCATCTTTGCTTCCAGTTCACAGCTGCCAATGACTGGAACGAATTGCAAAAATCTCTGAAGCTGGAGACTCAGATCTCCCTCACTAACTTTAAGCACCAGCTGTCAGAGCAGCTCACAGATCACTGTACCTGTAGATAGCCCAACTGTAAACAGCCCATCTATCTACCTACCTCATCCCCATACTGTATTTATTCATCTTGCTCCTTTGCACCCCAGTATCTCTACTTGCACATTCATCTTTTGCACATCTATCATTCCAGTGTTTAATTGCTATATTGTAATTACTTCACCATCATGGCCTATTTATTGCCTTAACTCCCTTATCTTACCTCATTTGCACTCACTGTATATAGACTTTTTGTTTTCTTTTGTTCTACTGTATTATTGACTATGTTTTGTTTATTCCATGTGTGACTCTGTGTTGTTGTATGTGTCGAATTGCTATGCTTTATCTTGGCCAGGTCGCAGTTGCAAATGAGAACTTGTTCTCAACTAGCCTACCTGGTTAAATAAAGGTTAAATAAATAAATAAATAAAATACTATGGAACGCTGTTTGGGTCTTTGCGTGTCAAAAAAAGATACACGTCCAATAACACTATTTGACGCATTAAATAAGCTTTTAATTTAACATGTCAAATAACACAGTTCTATTACAGAATGTTGTGTGTTCTGAATTTGCACGCACACGTGCAAGCCTAGCGCCACCACTACTATCAGTAGCATTGTCAAAGCTGTACAAAAAGGTCTGCAAACAAGCAAGCATCGGCCACGAACAATGTGTTTACAATACCGCGTTGGTAATAAAGCATTATGTTAGACCGCAACTTCTGGGGTAGCTAGCTTTAGCGTGGTACCTAGCTAGCACCAATATAACCAGCCTGAAAACAATGACCTGGAGAAACTGCAGTCATTTTCATTATTCTTAGCAATGATTTAAGAATCCTTGTGAGTAAGTATTAGCTAGGTAGACACTTGTTGTTCGCCTATTGAAATTGAAAATTCAGTTGATGAAAATAAATAGCTAGCCTGCTACTTAAACTTAGCTTCATCTGGCTAGTAATACTTGACCAGACCAGGTTATATGTTGTGAAGCTAGCCACAATAAGGATTGGCCACAATAAGGATTGGCCACAATAAGGATTGGCCACAATAAGGATTGGCCACAATAAGGATTGGCCACAATAAGTATTGGCCATAATAAGTATTGGCCATAATAAGTATTGGCCATAATAAGTATTGGCCATAATAGTGGAATTTGCAGTTTGCCTTCAAAATAAAAGTAACTCTTTGAAAGTGATGCAGAAGGATACAATTGTTGGAATCATGCCATATTTAGACTAGATAATGTTAAACAAGATTGGAATGAGAAGCAATGAAATGGGGTATCAGTCAACTTGGTGACACCCACAGAACACAACTGTGTTTAGGCAAATATTAGCATTGTCGCAGGACTGTGACTGTGTGAAATCACCTCCCCAGTCAGCCTATTGTGTGTAGTGACATTTATATTACACTGTACAGCTTTACCTAAGGATTGGGGATCAATGAAATGGGGTATCAGTCTACTCAATATATTTTTTCCCAATGTCCACCTCAGTTATCAGACTCCAAAACATCCACGCAGTAGTTTTTCCTCAAGAATAGTGTTCAAAACACATAATTTGACAATAAATGTGGCTCGATTTACTGTTGTTTAAGAGTCCCGCAATAAGAGCTACAACGCTAATGTTCTCTGGGTGTCACTGAGTAGACTGATACCCCATGTCATTGATCCACAATCCATAGGTAAGGCTGTACAGTGAAATAAGTATATCCCCAACGCAATTCTAAAGTATAATACATCCCGTGTGATTTCAACTGATTGTCAAATTAACAAATTATTGTCTTGTTGATTTTATAGAACAACACTCCAACCTTGCTTATGCAATTATGGCATAATTCTATTTGTATTAATTTGCGTCACTGTCAATTACATACTTTTATTTTGAAGGCTAAACGCAAAGTCCACTATTGTGGCTAATATTTATTGTGGTTAGCTTCACATAGATGGGTCCGACCACCATTAATCAAATAAGAACGATCTTGTAAATTAGGGTTATTTTAGATGATGTTAGCTAACTAACTAGAGCTAGTATGAGAAATCTTGGTTGAGAATGAGCCCAGCCACAGTCAAGACAACACATTTTAACCGTTACGCCAAGATGTCCTTACTTCTTGACGAGGTCGCTAGGTTTTGGGTTAAGGTTTCTACAATAGCTTTCTCTGTGGATTTGAGTGTGGTTACATTTCTCCAGCTCCCATCCCTCAGATGTTAACCAAACCAATTCTCAGGGATACCATTTTGTTGCTTTTTAAATCATTGGTTGCCCCTTTAAAAAAGACACACAAACAATCAATCAACCAACCAAACTGCAACTCCTCAACCCTTAGTCAAGAGACTGGCATACATAGCATTTATATTAGCCCTCTGATTACATTTAAGAGCAAGACCTGCAGCTCTGTTCTTGGCCAGCTGCAACTTAACTTGGTATTTCTTTGCAGTACCATATAGCTGGACAATAATCAAGCGAAGACAAAACTTTGAACTAAGTCCATGGGGCATATGTTATATTCTTCAAGAATAAATGGCTATATATAAATAATTATCAAGTTTAAATATGGATGTAACAACTGCAGATTTACCCTTTAACACCACACGTCAGTTCAACAACTGCAGAGTTTGTGCCTCTGTTTTAAGACAGTACTTACTAGTGTTAATCTGGTACGATTTTCCCAAACGCATTTTAAGGCTAACTTCATCGTTAGAACCATAGGATGCCTTAAGACCACTTTGGGAAACCGAGCCCAGATATCCAGTTTCCTCTTCCTCCTCCTTTTTCGATGTGACAGTCATCTCCCTATTCTCTTCTTTCACTCCGACAACTCCATCCTCCTCTTCTTTCACAGTAACTTCCTCCTCCACTTTCACTCTGAATTTTTCTACCTCTTCTTTTACTGTAACTTCTTTCTCTTCTTCTTTCACTCGAACAGCATCCTCCTTCTCCGTCCAGCAGACCTCTTCTTTAATAGTTGGAGAGGAGCTTAGTGAGGTCATGGTCGGCGATGTCAGCTTGCTTGCTTGGATAGTGCTTATTTAACCAGCCAGCTAGTTTACCAATAACAACACAGTAAATATTACATTAAATGGGATAACTAACTAGACAACAGACATGGGTTTAAAACATAGTGGCTAATATACACGAAAGCGTCTAACGAGCTACGGAGGTGGCTGTCTAACTGTTGCTGTGTGTAAGAAGCGTCGCGTCCACTCGATTATACGTCACCTTGGCAGCATTGCCTTAAAGCCCGACATCGCCATCTGCTCACTGGAGTGTGTAACGCAGTTGAGTCAAATTAATATTTTATTTTCAGACAAAAAAAGTTAAAGGGTATGAGGAAGCATTAGTTTTTACTCACCAATGTAACAAGACAGTGTGGTAAAATGTTTAGTTGTAATCACGATCTGGCTACCTATAAGAACAAACAAATCAAATATATTTGTATTTGTCACATACACATGTTTAAATCAAATCAAATTGTATTGGTCCCATACACGTGTTTAGCGTGTGTAGAGAAATGCTTGCGCTTCTAGTTCCGACAGTGCAGTAATATCTAACAAGTAATATCTAACAGTTTCACAACATATACCCAAAATACATGTACATCTCATTAAGGAATGGATTAAGAATATATATACATATATATCAGAGCTGCATTGGACTAAGATACAGTGGCATAGTATAGAGTACGATATATACATATGAGATGGGTCACATAATATTTACAAACAATTAAAGTAACTAAGATACCGTAGAATAGTATATAGTACAGTTTACACATATGAGATGAGTAATGAAAGATACGGAGACATTATTAAAGTGGCTAGTGTTTCATTTCCTTCAAGTGGCCAGTGATTCCTAATCTATGTCTATAGGCAGCAGCCTCTGATGGCTGTTTAACAGTCAGTGGTGTAGTATAGAATGCAATACAGCATATACATATGAAATGGGTGATGCAATATGTAAACACAATTTTAAAGTGACTAAGATACTGTAGAATAGTGTGCTGTGCAGTTTATACATACAAGATGAGTAATGCTAGATACGGAACATTATTAAAGTGGCTAGTGATCCATTATTAAAAGTGGCCAGTAATTCCTAATCTATGTCTATAAGGCAGCCCCCCCTGATGTGCTAGTGATGGCTGTTTAGCAGTCTGATGGCCTTGAGATAGATGCTGTTTTTCAGACTCTCGGTCACAGCTTTGATGCACCTGTACTGACCTCGCCTTCTGAATGATAGCTGTCCCATCGATGTGGATAGGGGGGTGCTCCTGCTGCTGTTTCCTGAAGTCCACGATCATCTGATTAGTTTTGTTGAAGTTGAGAGAGAGTTTATTTTCCTGGCATCACACTCCCAGAGCCCTCACCTCCTCCCTGTAGGCTGTTTCATTGTTGTTGGTAATCAACCCTACTACTATTGTGTCATCTGCAAACTTGATGATTGAGTTGGCCACGCAGTCATGGCTGAACAGGAAGTACAGAAGGCGGCTGAGCACGCACCCTTGTGGGGCCCCAGGTTTGAGGATCAGCGAAGAGGAGGTGTTGTTTCCTACCTTCACCACCTGAGGACGACCCGTCAGGAAGTCCAGGACCCAGTGGCACAGGGCGGGGTTCAGACCCAGGGCCTCGAGCTTGATTATGAGCTTGGAGGGTACTATGGTGTTGAATGCTGAGCTATAGTCAATGAACAGCATTCTAACATAGGTATGCCTCTTGTCCAAATGGGACTGGGCAGTGTGCAGTGTGGTGGCGATTGCATCGTCTGTAGATCTATTGGGGTGGTGAGCAAATTGAAGAAGGTCTAGGGAGGCAGGTAAGTTGGAGGTGATATGATCCTTGGCTAGTCTCTCAAAGCACTTCATGAAAACGGAGGTGAGTGCTACATGGCGATAGTCATTTAGTTCAATTACCTTTGCTTTCTTAGATACAGGGAAAATGGTGACCATCTTGAAGCATGTGGGGACAACAGACTGGGATAGGGAGAGATTGAATGTATCTGTGAACACACCAGTCAGCTGATCTGCGCATGCTCTGAGGACACGACTAGGTATACCATCTGGGCCGGCAGCCTTGCGAGGGTTATCACGCTTAAATGTATTACTCACATCGGCCACGTAGAAGGAGAGCCCACAGTCCTTGGTAGCGGGCCGCGTCGGTGGGACTGTATTATCCTCAAAGTGAGCGAAGAAGGTGTTCAGCCTATCTGGAAGCAAGACGTTGGTGTCCGCGACGTGCCTGGTTTTCCTTGTCTCTGGAGATAGTACGGTCTTCATTTAATTATGAAATATTCCAGGTCGGGTGAACAGAAGAACATGAGTTTCTGTTGTTATCACAGCTACACCATAATTCGTTAATCATAAAACATATACCTCCACCCTTCTGCCTCCCGGAGAGATGTTTGTTCCTGTCGGTGGTATGTACTGAGAACCGAACTGGCTTTACAGAGTCAGACAGTATTTAGAGAGAGAGCCATGTTTCCGTGAAGCAGAGTACATTCCAATCCCTGGTGTCCCTCTGAAAAGCAACTCTTGCCTTGAGAGCATCAATTTTATTATCCAGAGATTGGACATTAGCGAGTAAAATACTCGGGAGTGGTGGGTGTTGTGCACGCTTCCTGAGTCGGACCTGAAGACCACCTCGAGTACCTCTCCTTCGCTGGCGTTGTTTTGGGTCAGCCTCTGGAATAAGTTTGATTGCTCTAGGGAGAGCAAACAAAGGATCTGCTCCAGGGAAGTCATAATCCTGGTTGTAGTGCTGGAAATTCTGGTGAGTTACAGCCACTATAATATCCAATAGTTCTTCCCAGTATGTAATGACACAAAACAATTCCTGAGCTAATAATGTAAAAAATGGTACATGAACAAACAAAATACTGCAGAGTTGCTTAAAAGCTAGTAGCAATGCTGCCATCTCCGTCGGCGGCAGCAGGTGTTATTGCGGGTGAAGTGAAATGCTTGTGTTCCGAGCTCCAACAGTGCAGTAGTATCTAAATATTCACAACAATACACACAGATCTCAAAGTAAAATACTGGAATTGTAAATATTAGGACGATCAATGTCGGAGTGGCATTGAATAGACTACAGTACATTCAGTGCATTCGGAAAGTATTCAGACTCATTCAATTTTTCCACATTTTGTTACGTTACAGCCTAATTCTAAAATAGATTAAATTGTTTTTTCATCAATCCACACACAATACCCCATAATGGCAAAGCAAAAATAGGGTTTTAGACATTTTTGCTAATATATTGCATTGTATTACTGTACATTCAGACTTGTCCCGAAGCTAGTCCTATATTGCCTTGGCTGTGTACTTGTTGTTGTCCTGTTGGAAGGTGAACCTTCACCCCAGTCTGGGTCCTGGGCGCTCTGGAACAGGTTTTCATAAAGGATCTCTCTGTACTTTGGTCCATTCAGCTTTCCCTCGACCCTGACTAGTCTCCCAGTCCCTGCCGCTGAAAAACATCCCCCACAACATAATTTCAGGTTTCCTCCATGCTTGACATTCATGCCAAGCATGTTCAATCTTGGTATAATCAGCCTAGAGAATCTGGTTTCTCGTGGCCTGAGAGGCCTTTAGATGCCTTTTGGCAAAGAAGACTGTCATGTGCCTTTTACTGAGAAGTGGCTTCCGTCTGGCCACTCTATCATAAAGGCCTGATTGTTGGAGTGCTGCAGAGATGATTGTCCTTCTGGAAGGTTCTCCCATCTCCACAGAGGAGACTGGTCCCACGACTGGTCAGTTTGACCGGGCGGACAGCTCTAGAAAGAGTCTTGGTGGTTCAAACTTCTTCCATTTAAAATGATGGACGCAACTGTGATCATGGGGATCTTGGGAAATGTTTTGTTACCCTTCCCCAGATCTGTGACTCGACACAATCCTGTCTCTGAGCTCTAAATCAAATCAAATTTTATTTGTCACATGCTCCGAAAACAACTGTAGACCTTACAGTTAAAGTTATAATTTTCATAATATAACTTTCAGATATTTTCATATCTGATCAATAGTCTTCTGATTAATGAATTCTTCTTTACCTCATGTTAGTCACATTCCAAACGTCGTAAATTCTTGGTTATCTGCACAAACCCAGTCTTCACTATGAGTCATCCATACATCAACATCTTAAATAATTTATTTACTAACTAAGTAATTCACAGAAATGCATAAACAAACAGTAGATAGCTTCAAGGAAATAATATGAAATGCATGCTCTTCAACCGATCGCTGCCCACACCTGCCCGCCCGTCCAGCATCACTACTCTGGACGGTTCTGACTTAGAATATGTGGACAACTACAAATACCTAGGTGTCTGGTTAGACTGTAAACTCTCCTTCCAGACTCACATTAAGCATCTCCAATCCAAAATTAAATATAGAATTGGCTTCCTATTTCACAACAAAGCATCCTTCACTCATGCTGCCAAACATACCCTCATAAAACTGACTATCCTAACAATCCTTGACTTGACTTTACAAAATAGCCTCCAACACTCTACTCAACAAATTGGAGGCAGTCTATCACAGTGCCATCTGTTTTGTCACCAAAGCCCGATATATTACCCACCACTGCGACCTGTATGCTCCCCTTTGGCTGGCCCTCGCTTCATATTCGCTCCAGGTCATCTATAAGTCTTTGCTAGGTAAAGTCCCGCCTTATCTCAGCTCACTGGTCACCATAGCAGCACCCATCCGTAGCACGCGCTCCAGCAGGTATATTTCACTGGTTACTCCCAAAGCAGATTCCCCCTTTGGATGCCTTTCCTTCCAGGTCTCTGCTGCCAATGACTGGAACGAATTGCAAAAATCACTGAAGCTGGAGACTCATATCTTCCTCACTAACTTTAAGCACCAGCAATCAGAGCAGCTTACAGATAACCTATCTGTAAACAGCCCATCCAACTGCCTCATCCCCATACTGTTATTTATTTTATTTATTTTGCTCCTTTGCACCCCAGTATCTCTACTTGCACACTCATCTTCTGCACATCTATTACTCCAGTGTTTAATTGCTATATTATAATTATTTTGCCACCATGGCCTATTTATTGCCTTACCTCCCTTATCCTACCTCATTTGCACACACTGTTAATAGACGTTTTTCTATTTTATTATTGACTGTTTGTTTGTTTATTCCATGTATAACTCTGTGTTGTTGTTTGTGTTGCACTGCTTTGCTTTATCTTGGCCAGGTCGCAGTTGTAAATGAGAACTTGTTCTCAACTAGCCTACCTGGTTAAATAAAGGTGAATTTTAAAACAATTTAAAAGGCCTCCTGCTGGGATTAAAAATAAAAATAAATCAAATAAAAAATATAGGACAAATCACACATCATGACAAGAAAGACAACACAATGCTACATAAAGAGAGACCTAAGACAACAACTAAGCATGGCAGCAACACATGACAACCCAGCATGATAGCAACACAACATGACAACAACATGGTTACAACAACATTGTAGCAACACAACATGGCAGCAGCACAACATGGTAACAGCACAAAACAGGGTACAAACATTGTTGGGCACAGACAACAGCACAAAGGGCAAAAAGGTAGAGACAACAATACATCATGCAAAGCAGCCACAACTGTCAGTAAGTGTGTCCATGATTGAGTCTTTGAATGAAGAGATTGTGATAAAACTGTCCAGTTTTAGTGTTTGTTGCAGCTCATTCCAGTCGCTAGCTGCAGCGAACTGGAAAGACGAGCCACCCAGGGATTTGCTTTGGGGACCGTGTGCCGTCTAGCCATACTTCCAAGTACTTGTATGAAGTGACTACCTCAAGCTCCAAACTGTCAGAGGTAGTAATCACACCTGTGGGGAGAGGGGCATTCTTCTCATCTTTGTATTGGAGGTGTTCAGAACCAGGTTAAGGGCGGAGAAAGCTTGCTGGACACTAAGAAAACCTTTGTTGTAGAGCGTTTAACACAAAATCCGGGGAGGGGCCAGCTGAGTTTAAGACTGTATCATCTGCATATAAATGGATGAGAGAGCTTCCTACTGCCTGAGCTATGTAGTTGATGTAAATTGAGAAGTGCGTGGGGCCTTGGATCAAGACTTGGGGTACACCCTTGGTGACAGGCAGTGGCTGAGACAGCAGATGTTCTGACTTTATACACTGCACTCTTTGAGAGAGGTAGTTAGCGAACCAGGCCAAAGACCCCTCAGAGGCACCAATACTCCTTAGCCAGCCTACAAGAATGGAATGGTCTACCGCATCAAAAGCTTTGGGCAATTCAATAAAAATAGCAGCACAACATTGTTTAGAATCAAGGGCAATGGTGACATAATTGGGGACCTTTAAGGTTGCAGTGACACATCCATAGCCCGAGCGGAAACCAGATTGCATACCAGAGAGGGTTCTATAACCATCGCCAGTAATAAGCCTAAGAGCACAATAGAATATAGCATTTAGTGGTTTAAGTGTAGATTCTGCATGCATATAGATAATATCCCCATAATTGTCATGTCTTGTTATGTCTGTTCCTGTCCTTTCTCTTCACTCTGTCTCTCTCTGCTGGTCTTTTTAGGTTACCTTCTCTGTCTCTCATTCTTCAGCTGTTCTACATCTCCCCTAACTAGCTCATTCACTCCTTCCCACCTGTTCTCTCTTCCCCCTCTGATTAGGTCTCTATTTCTCTCTCTGTTCCTGCAACTTTCAGTGTCTGATTCTTGTTTGTGTTTTTGATGCCAGAAGCAAGCTGTCGTCCCGTTTGCTTCCACCTTGTCCTATCCTGTCGGAGTCTGCCTGGCAGGTGCATCCTGCATTATACTAACGTTCTTTTTGTTCCATTGACTACGTTGGAAGAGGATTTATGCCATTCCTGTTTTTCATTAAAGAACTCTGTTTTCTGTTAAAACCGCTTTTGGGTCTTCACTCAAGTACATAACAGAAGAATCAGACCAAGAATGGACCCAGCGGCTCCGGACCCTTTTCACTCCGCCGTCGAGATCCAGGGAGCGATGCTAGGCAGACACGAGGAGGAATTGTCTGCTGCTCGACATGCCGTTGAGACCCTGGCCGTCCAAGTCTCCGACCTCACAAGACAGGTTCACCAACTCCACCTCGATCCACCGCCCACTTCCAGGGTTTCCGAGTCTCCGGAGCCCAGGATCAACAACCCGCCGTGTTACTCTGGGGAGCCCACTGAGTGCCGCTCATTCCTCACTTAGTGTGATGTGGTGTTATCTCTCCAGCCCAACACTTACTCCAGGAGCGCAGCCCGCATCGCCTACGTCATTTCTCTCCTTACCGGACGGGCGCGTGAGTGGGGCACGGCAATCTGGGAGGCGAGGGCTGAGTGTATTAACCAGTATCAGGACTTTAAGGAGGAGATGATACGGGTTTTTGACCGTTCTGTTTTTGGCGAGGAGGCTTCCAGGGCCCTGTCTTCCCTATGTCAGGGGAATCGATCCATAACGGATTATTCTATTGAGTTTCGCACTCTCGCTGCCTCTAGTGACTGGAACGAGCCGGCTTTGCTCGCTCGTTTTCTGGAGGGTCTCCTCGTCGAGGTTAAGGATGAGATCCTCTCTCGGGAGGTTCCTTCCAGTCTGGACTCCTTAATAGCTCTCGCTATTCGCATAGAGCGACGGTTTGATCTTCGTCGCCGAGCTCGTGGAAAGGAGCTCGCGTTCTCCGTTGCTCCCCTCTCCACATCACTGCCACCTGCCGCATCACTGCCACCCTCCTCCGCCGGCTCGGATGCTGAGCCTATGCAGCTGGGGGGTATCCGCATATCGGCCAAGGAGAAGGAACGGAGAATCACCAATCGCCTCTGTCTCTACTGCGGCTCCGCTGGTCATTTTGTCACCTCATGTCCAGTAAAAGCCAGAGCTCATCAGTAAGAGGAGGGCTACTGGTGAGCGCAACTACTCAGGCCTCTCCTTCTGGATCACGCACTACCTTTCCGGTCCATCTCCGCTGGCCCGGTTCATCTGCTTCCTGCAGTGCCTTGATAGACTCTGGGGCGGAGGGCTGTTTTATGGACGAGACCTGGGCTCGGGAACATGACATTCCTCTCAGACAGTTAGGGAGCCCACGGCCTTGTTCGCTTTAGATGGTAGTTCTCTCCCCAAGATTCAGCGTGAGACGCTGCCTTTAACCCTCACTGTCTCTGGTAATCATAGCGAAACCATTTCTTTTTAAATTTTTCGTTCACCTTTTACACCTGTTGTTTTGGGTCATCCCTGGTTAGTGCGCCATAACCCTTCTATTAATTGGTCTAGTAATACTATCCTATCCTGGAATGTTTCTTGTCATGTGACCTGTTTAATGTCTGCTATCCCTCCTGTTTCCTCTGTCTCTTCTTCACAGGAGGAGCCTGGCGATTTGACAGGGGTGCCGGAGGAGTATCACGATCTGCGCACGGTGTTCAGTCGTTCCAAGGCCACTTCTCTCCCTCCACACCGGTCATATGACTGTAGTATTGATCTCCTTCCGGGAACTACTCCCCCGGGGTAGATTATACTCTCTGTCGGCTCCCGAACGTAAGGCTCTCGAGGATTATTTGTCGGTTTCGCTCGACGCCGGTACCATAGTCTCCTCCTCCTCTCCCGCCGGAGCGGGGTTTTTTTTGTTCAGAAGAAGGACGGGTCCCTGCGCCCATGCGTGGATTATCGAGGCTGAATGACATAACAGTTAAGAATCGTTATCCGCTTCCTCTTATGTCTTCAGCCTTCGAGATCCTGCAGGGAGCCAGGTTTTTCACCAAATTGGACCTTCGTAACGCCTACCATCTCGTGCGCATCAGGGAGGGGGGACGAGTGGAAGACGGCGTTTAACACTCCGTTAGGGCACTTTGAATACCGGGTTCTTCCTTTCGGCCTCGTTAACGCTCCAGCTGTCTTTCAGGCACTAGTTAACGACGTCCTGAGAGACATGCTGAACATTTTTGTTTTCGTTTACATGGACGATATCCTGATTTTTTCTCCGTCTCTCTCGATTCATGTTCAGCACGTGCGACGCGTCCTCCAGCGCCTTTTGGAGAACTGTCTTTATGTGAAGGCTGAGAAGTGCATTTTTCATGCCGCCTCTGTCCCTTTTCTCGGTTCCGTTATTTCCGCTGAGGGCATTAAGATGGATCCCGCTAAGGTCCAGGCTGTCATTGATTGGCCCGTTCCTAAGTCACGCGTCGAGCTGCAGCGCTTTCTGGGCTTCGCTAATTTCTATCGTCGTTTCATCCGTAATTTCGGTCAGGTGGCAGCTCCCCTCACAGCCCTTACTTCTGTTAAGACGTGCTTTAAGTGGTCCGTTTCCGCCCAGGGAGCTTTTGATCTTCTTAAGAATCGTTTTACATCCGCTCCTATTCTTGTTACACCTGACATCTCTAGACAGTTTGTTGTTGAGGTTGACGCGTCAGAGGTGGGCGTGGGAGCCATTCTTTCTCAGCGCTCTCTCTCTGACGGCAAGGTCCATCCTTGCGCGTTTTCTCTCATCGCTTATCGCCGTCAGAACGTAACTATGATGTTGGTAATCGCGAACTGCTCGCCATCCGCTTAGCCCTAGGCGAATGGCGACAGTGGTTGGAGGGGGCGACCGTTCCTTTTGTCGTTTGGACTGACCATAGGAACCTTGAGTACATCCGTTCAGCCAAACGACTTAATGCGCGTCAGGCTCGTTGGGCTCTGTTTTTCGCTCGTTTCGAGTTTGTTATTTCTTATCGTCCGGGCTCAAAAACACCAAGCCTGATGCTTTATCTCGTCTCTTCAGTTCTTCTGAGGTCTCCACCGACCCCGAGGGGATTCTCCCTGACGGGCGTGTTGTCGGGTTGACTGTCTGGGGAATTGAGAGGCAGGTAAAGCAAGCACTCGCTCACACTCCGTCGCCGCGAGCTTGTCCTAGGAACCTTCTGTTCGTTCCCGTTCCTACTCGTCCGGCCGTTCTTCAGTGGGCCCACTCTGCCAAGTTAGCCGGCCACCCCGGCGTTCGGGGTACGCTCGCTTCCATTCGCCAGCGTTTCTGGTGGCCCACTCGGGAACGTGACGCGCGTCGATTTGTCGCCGCTTGTTCGGTCTGCGCGCAGACTAAATCTGGGAACTCTCCTCCTGCCGGCCGTCTCAGACCGCTTCCCATTCCCTCTCGACCGTGGTCTCACATCGCTTTAGATTTTATCACCGGACTGCCTTCATCAGCGGGGAAGACAGTTATTCTTACGGTTGTCGATAGATTCTCTAAGGCGGCTCATTTCATTCCTCTCGCTAAGCTCCCTTCTGCTAAGGAGACGGCTCAGATCATTATCGAGAATGTTTTCCGAATTCATGGCCTTCCGTCTGACGTCGTTTCCGACAGAGGCCCGCAGTTCACGTCTCAATTTTGGAGGGAGTTTTGCCGTTTGATTGGGGCTTCCGTCAGTCTCTCGTCCGGCTTTCATCCCCAGTCTAACGGTCAAGCCGAACGGGCCAATCAGACTGTTGGTCGCATTTTACGCAGTCTTTCTTTTCGTAACCCTGCGTCTTGGTCAGAACAGCTCCCCTGGGCAGAGTACGCCCACAACTCGCTTCCCTCGTCTGCTACCGGTCTATCTCCTTTTCAGAGTAGCCTCGGGTACCAGCCTCCGCTGTTCTCATCTCAGCTCGCCGAGTCCAGCGTCCCCTCCGCTCAGGCTTTTGTCCAGCGTTGCGAGCGCACCTGGAAGGGGGTCAGGTCGGCACTTTGCCGTAATAGGGCGCAGACTGTGAGGGCCGCTAATAAGCGTAGGACCAAGAGTCCTAGATATTGTTGCGGTCAGAGAGTATGGCTCTCCACTCAGAACCTTCCCCTTAAGACAGCTTCTCGCAAGTTGGCCCCGCGGTTCATTGGTCCGTTCCGTATTTCTCAGGTCATTAATCCTGTCGCAGTGCGACTTCTTCTCCCGCGCTATCTTCGTCGCGTTCACCCGGTCTTCCATGTCTCTTGTGTTAAGCCCGTTCTTCGCGCCCCCGCTCGTCCCTCCCCCCATCCTTGTCGAGGGCGCACCCATCTACAGGGTTCGTAAGATTTTGGACATGCGCCCTCGGGGCCGTGGTCATCAGTACCTAGTGGATTGGGAGGGGTACGGTCCTGAGGAGAGGAGTTGGGTTCCCTCTCGGGACGTGCTGGACCGTTCGCTGATCGATGATTTCCTCCGTTGCCGCCAGGTTTCCTCCTCGAGTGCGCCAGGAGGCGCTCGGTGAGTGGGGGGGTACTGTCATGTCTTGTTATGTCTGTTCCTGTCCTTTCTCTTCACTCTGTCTCTCTCTGCTGGTCTTTTTAGGTTACCTTCTCTGTCTCTCATTCTTCAGCTGTTCTACATCTCCCCTAACTAGCTCATTCACTCCTTCCCACCTGTTCTCTCTTCCCCCTCTGATTAGGTCTCTATTTCTCTCTCTGTTCCTGCAACTTTCAGTGTCTGATTCTTGTTTGTGTTTTTGATGCCAGAAGCAAGCTGTCGTCCCGTTTGCTTCCACCTTGTCCTATCCTGTCGGAGTCTGCCTGGCAGGTGCATCCTGCATTATACTAACGTTCTTTTTGTTCCATTGACTACGTTGGAAGAGGATTTATGCCATTCCTGTTTTTCATTAAAGAACTCTGTTTTCTGTTAAAACCGCTTTTGGGTCTTCACTCAAGTACATAACAATAATCTAAAATAGGCATAAAAGTGGCCTGGACAAGTTCCTTCCTATTAGCAAAAGTCTGACATGCTTTGTTTCTGTAAAAGAAGCCAACCTTGAACTTCAACTTCTTCACCAGCTCAGTGACATCTTTTTTAAATAACAGTTTGTCATCAAGCTTGATACCAAGGTATTTGTAGGGAGAAATTTGCTCAATTTGTGTACCGTTCAAACTAGTAAATCTAAATCTGGGGTATGGGACCTAGAAAAAAATATGCATTTTGTTTTGTTTGAATTTAGCACTGCTTAAAAATCAGTCTTCAAAGTCTACAAACATGGCAGCACAATTCTTTTATAATCTAAGGCATTATCAATATAATTTACAACAAGCATGATAGACGTACTGGTGCTATGTTTAGGTCTGAATCCGGATGGATTATTATTAGGAATACCATTTAAAGATAGAAAATAATGTAACTGTTTGTTGACCAATGATTCTAGTATTTTCACAAAACAAAGGAGCTGTTTTCCATACTTTTGGAATATTTCCTGATACTAAAGTTAAATAAAAAATTGGCGTTACCCTCATTTCTGGCTTAGTTACACACATTTTGTATTTAATAAGCAAAGACAGGTCTAAGTTGTCAGCCCCTATTGACTTCTTGGTGTCAAAAGCTAATGAGGCAGCAAGGACGTCTGTTTCTGTAAATTGCCAAAAAGAAAAACCCTGACTATCATTTCAAAAGGCACCTGAGGTTGACTGATCATCCATAGAGGCAACTGGAGGCTGTATGTGGGAAGAACAGTCAACTGACTGGCCAAGACCAATATGACCACAATTTATTTCAAGTAGGAAGCCAGCTGAAATAAAATGCTGATTAACAGCATCACAAATCTGACATTTTTTAAATAATGATGCAGGAGTCTAAAGCTATTTGTTTAGGCAGGGAAGTAGAGCAATTTGCCCCGCTTCTGTGAATTAAACTTTTTCCAGAATTTAGAGAGATCACTAACACAGTGTGCCATAGTGCTAAGGAAGTAGTTTGATCTGGCCTGTTTAACCGAGGCAGTGGACATATTTAAGCCAGCAGCATACCTCCCTGCATATCACTGCTGGCTTGCTTCTGAAGCTAAGCAGGGTTGGTCTTGGGCAGTCCTTGGATGGGAGACCAAATGCTGCTGGAAGTGGTGTTGTAGGGCCAGTAGGAGGCATTATTTTCTCTGGTCTAAATAGCCCCAGTGCAGTGATTGGGGACACTGCCCTGTGTATGGTGCTGTCTTTCAGATGGGATGTTAAACGGTGTCCTGACTCTCTGAGGTCATTCAAGATCCCATGGCACTTATTGTAGGGGTGTTAACCCTGGTTTCCTGGCTAAATTCCTAATCTGGCCCTAAACTTTCACAGTCACCTAATAATCCCCAGTTTATGATTGGCTCATTCACCCCCTCCTGTAGCTGTTCCTCAGGTTGTTGCTGAGAATGTGTTCTCAATCAACTTACCTGGTAAAATAATGGGGGGAAAAATACTCTAATGGCATCATGCTATCTTAGCATCTCTGTTCCCAAAATGTGTGAATTGTAGAAATGGCCAAAATATGCATATATTTATTGCTGTGGTCTACCCCAAACTGCTTTGTCTGGCTGTTGGTATTATTTCTGATTATTTGAAATGATTTCTGGCATCTGAACTGGTTGTGAAAGGAGAAGTAAATCTTGATTGGATTACTCATGCCTCAGATCAGTTTACAAATATCTGTCTTGCATTCGCCTTAACTCAGTTGATTATGAAACCAACTCAGATGAATGTAAAAAAAACCTAACAAACTCCTCATTGATTGAGCTTATCCAGACTAACCATGCCAATAAGTATTTGGCTAGTGGTTTTGCAAATGATATCAGTGACCACATCCCTATTGCATTCATTAGAGATTACACATTGAAAAACTTTGACACTCGTATAATTGTGAAGAGAATTAAATAAATAAAAAGCCTGCCTTAAACATTCCTTCATGATCTACAGTACCCTACACAGGGTAATCACTGCCCCGGGGTATTTTGTTTTTGACCAGAGGAAAGAGTGCCTCCTCCTGGACCTCCAACACCATTTCCAGCAGCATCTGGACTCCCATCCAAGGACTGATCAGGACCAACCCTGCTTAGCTTCAGAAGCAAGCTAGCTGTGGTATGCAGGGTGGTATTCTGCTGGCATAAAGTTTCTTGGGAACCCATGAGTAGATCATGGGTTCCCAAACTTTTGGCGTCCAATGACTCAATCGAACAAGGACAACCATATCTACACACACAAAAAAGTATAGTTTGATCAGTATAACATAGAGCCTTCACAAAATGCCCAAAAGCATTTTCAGATCTCACCCCCCTCCCCATTCAATACACTGGAAGCTGTCATAGGGTTTATCATTCAACACACAAAGCCCAGACCTGCCTTCCACCGAGGCGATTATGTACAAAATACATCTCACTGTCCTAGAAATGCTTCGAACATGATGAAAACATGCCAAGATTCCCCTTCAACCTTAACCCTTAACTAACCCTAACCTTAACCCTTACCTTAACCATTTTAAATTTCAACTTCAATGGGTTAGGGACGTCCAATGTTAGCCGGATTTAACTGACTATGCGCAATCGAGAGGGATAGAGTAGAGAGCAGTTGCTTCGCGAGGTATCTTTACATAAAAATGCACGATCTAAGTGATTGATAGTTGGTATTCAGCAGACATAAACATATGCCTTATTTACTTTAAAGAACTACTAAAATAGTGATTTTGTTAGGCAGCAGCTCAGCTCGACACTGAGTGTACAAAACACACCTGCTCTTTACATGACAAAAATGTCAATTTATTATACTCAAATGTCCAGGGTTTGTAAGACGTGTTCCTTAATTGTTGAATGGTTAACCATGGACAGATTCCAATTGATGTTGATGCTAAAAAGGTACAACAATTATGAAGGTAAGAAATATGAAAGCCTTGCAATCAAGAAGTAAATCCAAAGGTATAATCCACAAACAAGTATGAAACACTGATATTAAACTGTTGAAAACTGTATCTTAACCCTTAAAACCCAGATCCAGTTTTACTTGCATGAAAATTAATCAATTATTAGGACTGCCCAAGGAGACCCCAAATAACATATTTATATAAAAATAAATCAACAATCCTAGCTGGCTTTCCATGACTGACCAGGTTAATCAAGTTGAAAGCTATGATCCCTTATTGATGCTACTTGTTAAATCCACTTCAATCAGTGTAGATGAAGGGGAGGAGACAGCTATTGGCAGTTTAATTCGCTGGATTTAGGAACGGGTGGACAGACACCAGAGAGCAGGCAGCAATATAAAATATTTTGTATAACTAAACCAAGACAGAACACAGCCTGTTGTTTCAAATAGGAACAAATGAGCCATAGTGGGAAGAACAAGCAAGAAGGAAGGCAGAGCTCCTGTCTTATCCGGTGTCCTGTGTGAATTTAAGTATGCTCTCGAATTCTCTCTTTCTCTCTCTCTCGGGGGACCTGAGCCCTAGGACCATGCCTCAGGACTACCTGGCATGATGACTCCTTGCTGTCCCCAGTCAACCTGGCCGTGCTGCTGCTCCAGTTTCAACTGTTCTGCCTGTGATTATTATTATTTGTCCATGCTGGTCATTTATGAAAATTTGAACATCTTGGCCATGTTCTGTTATAATCTCCACCCGGCACAGCCAGAAGAGGACTGGCCACCCCTCATAGCCTGGTTCCTCTCTAGGTTTCTTCCTAGGTTTTGGCCTTTCTAGGGAGTTTTTCCTAGCCACCGTGCTTCTACACCTGCATTGCTTGCTGTTTGGGGTTTTAGGCTGGGTTTCTGTACAGCACTTTGAGATATCAGCTGATGTACGAAGGGCTATATAAATACATTTGATTTGATTTGATTTGATTTGAGCTAAGCACGAGTTGGTGAAATCTTATTTATGTGTTCTAGAACTCATTTGCATATTTCCATTGGGGAACGCCTACTGTGAAGTGCGAGTGTGCAATAACTAAATTCGCGCTGGCACTCCTAAACAACGCAATTTTAAAAAACTTTGGCAAAGGGTAAAGTCTACAAAACTTAGTTCACTCTTTTCGTAACCGATTGTAGTTTTGTAAACAGAAAACTGTATTGACATCAAATGTTTCATTGATGAGAAATGTAGCAGAATGTTCATCGAAATACATCTCGCTCTGTCTTCTCCCACTGCTGGCCACTGGGCTTCCTCTCAACACCATATTTGGTAGTGAGTGGAAACACAAACCGGATGCTTCACATTCATACATGGGTTGGCAGGTAGTTTAGTGGTTAGAGCATTGGACTTGCAACCGGAGAGTTGCAGGATTGAATCCCTGAGCTGACAAGGTAAAAATCTGTCATTCTGCCTCTGAACCAAGGCACTGTTCCTAGGCCGTCAGCGAAAATTCGATTTTATTCTTAACTGACTTGCAAAGTTAAATAAAACAATAAATACATCTGGTGAAATATCTGTCTCTTTGTTCTATATGTAATGCTGTGGTAGCTGCTAGTTGATTCTCTTCAGACAGATCTTCAGCCAAGAGGGGAAGAAAGATTAGTTAACTATGCATGTCAGTTACACTACAGGCTCGGTGCTGGAAATAAAAAAAATGATGTTCAGTCAAACAGCTGTTACCTTGCCAGATTCATCAGTCAAATAAAGGGTAGCCAGTTCTTCCCTGTTTGATTTTACAACCTGAGAAATAGCGCAACACACAGAGACAGCAGGTGCAGACAGCAGCACTGTGCTGGTCCTATAATAATAGCATTGCCATCACACAGCCTCTCCACCCGCTCTGTGGTATCTGCATGGTCCTAAATCCAGCTGACTGAAACAGCTAAACAGCCTGCCCGATCTTTCTGAGGCATCCGCATGGTCCTAATGCACACAATGCCATATTTTGTATCACAGCGCAATGATAAAACTGGGGAGCACAAAAATTCAATTTCAAAATGTGTGTGTGTGTGGGGGGGGGGTCACAACATTCACAGTGGCGTGAATGTTGCGCCACTGTTAACCACAGACAATTATGTTGAGATAGAGTAGTATAAATGAGATTAAACTGTTCTTTGGAAACGTGCATATGGAAATCATAACCGGCATCATAACTGGTAGACATTTTTACATAAATTGTCACTCCAAATGGAAAAGGATGCCAACCGCTGGTGCAGCCAGCTTATCACCAACAACTTCCACTACCAGCAGTGGGTGAAGGAGGGTCGGGCATAGGTTTTTTCTTCTGGTTAGGCTATCTTGATCTCTGGCTCCCTCTTGAGTAATTTGTGTGTCTTAATTATTTAATCAAACAGCCTGCTTAAAGCATCAGACAAGTTCAGTACATACTGTACAAGTCAAAGGTTTGGACACCGCTCCTCATTCAAGGGTTTTTCTTTATTTCTACTATTTTCTACATTGTAGAATAATAGTGAAGACATCACAACTATCAAATAACACATATGGAATCATGTGGTAACCAAGAAAGTGTGAAATATATTTTATGTTTTATATTCTTCAAAGTAGCCACCCTTTGCCTTGATGACAGCTTTGCACACTCTTGGCATTCTCTCAACCAGCTTCACCTGGAATTATTTTCCAACAGCCTTGAAGGAGTTCCCTGATTGAAAAGATTTGTTACGGGTCCCCAGATTCTCAAAAGGTTCTACAGCTGCACCATCGAGAGCATCACCGCCTGGTATGGCAACTGCTCGGCATCTGACCGTAAGGCGCTACAGAGGGTAGTGCGAACGGCCCAGTACATCATTGGGGCCAAGCTTCCTGCCATCCAGGACCTATATAAAAGGCAGTGTCAGAGGAAAGCCCATAAAATTGTCAGAGACTCCAGTCACCCAAGTTATAGACTGTTTTATCTGCTACTGCACGGCAAGCGGTACCAGAGCGCCAAGTCTAGGACAAAAAGGCTCCTCAACAGCTTCTACCCTCAAGCCATAAGACTCCTGAACATCTAATTAAATGGCTATTTGCATTGCCCCCCCCCTTCTACGCTGCTGCGACTCTCTTTTATTATCTATGCATAGTCACTTTATCAACTCTTCATTCATTTACATATTACCTCAATTACATCGACACAGGGTGCCCCCGCACATTGACTCTGTACCAGTACCCCCTGTATATAGCCCCGCTATTGCTATTTACTGCTGCTCTTTAATTATTTGTAATTCTTATCTTTTACTTTTTTTAGGTAATTTCTTAAAACTGCATTGTTGGTTAAGGGCTTGTAAGTAAGCATTTCACTGTAAGGTCTGCACCTGTTGTATTCGGCACATGTGACAAATACAATTTGATTTGATCTGATCTGATTTCAATCCCCCCCACTGGGTACAGTCATATCTGAGGAGACAGTTATTTAACGGTGATTAACTAGATCATTGAGGTAGAACAAAGTGGTATGAAGAGTGTAAGTAGCAAGAAAAACATTGAGGTCAGAATAGTAGTAGGCTGTATTCAAATGTTTACACAGGCTTGGTTCCCACACTCCTCATAAGCTATATTTAAATATTGTTTTTATGTAATGAGCCGATCTGCTGTACCTTCCATTTCCTGCATATCTAAGCCTCATCTCCTCATCTCTCAAAGGTGAGTTCCTCTGAAGGTAGAGTGAGAGTCACTGAAAAACAGAGCAGATAAGAGTGACTGTCTTTGCTTATCACCACACAGGCAGTATGAAACAGGCCATGCAAATCACCCTGCCCACCTGACTGTACTGTGTGAGCCTGGACAGAGACAGGCTCCTATACGCTAGTCTGGGTGCGTGATGATCATCTCTCCAGATTGATCTCTATGCACACACCTGCTCTTAATGTGTGCCCACACACCCACACACTGCTGCTTGCTGTTGCTGTTCTTGTCAGTTCAATATTGGGACTGTTCCTGACGGTCTTTGTATTTTGTTTTAATACCAGTCTGCTTGAGTGAGAGCAGGATTCGAGACAGCGACCAAAACACTCGCATTTGCGACCCTTTGACTTTGAAGTGTGACACTAATGTTTTATTGGTCGATAGGGTTCCAGTGAAAGAAATGTGACTGGTCACGTACGTTTAGTATTGCATAGTATACTGAAACATTGGTACTAGAACATGAAAAATAGTTTGGTACAAACTGTTTTGTTACTTTCGGTACTTGTGTCAAATGTCTCACAGTCATCTACTGATTGAGAGAGGATTAAGTCCTTCTATGTCTCCTTATAGCGCGAGCACACCGTGCCTGCTCCACTTACTCATTGCTAGCTCTAGCCTGTCAGAAGAACCATTGCACTCACTGGGAGCCTCTGGGCTGGATCAGGTTAGCTCTCCACTCATGCTGCACAGGAGTTAATGCAACACGGCATGTGGAAGTGTTGCAAATGTTAATTACTGTTCGCAAAACATTGTCCATTTTACAGGCTAGAACACTTTACAATGCAAGAAGATACCATTAGCATCCAGCTGTGTAGGCTAACTGTTCTAGCTTACAGCTGAAGCTAACATCAGTTCACTCTCCTAGTACTTTGTTTGTGATAATATGCAAACTATAACGCAAAAATATGTTGATTTCAAAACTGATTGTCACCAAAAACCATAGTCATTGAC
Organism: Oncorhynchus masou masou; assembly: GCF_036934945.1. NCBI lineage: Eukaryota > Metazoa > Chordata > Actinopteri > Salmoniformes > Salmonidae > Oncorhynchus > Oncorhynchus masou. The sequence continues at coordinate 45,282,865 of NC_088235.1, read as the reverse complement.
AAGAACTTGATTAATTCACCTCATCTCCCTCAGGCATCACGCCTCTTCTGTCTCTCTCACTCAATGCTCTCAGTGTGTGTGAATGACGTCGTCAGGTCTAAATGAGACAGCGTACACTTTTATAAAATAAGAGATTGCTTCCCCTATGCAAATGTTGATCAGTAGGTCAATAAAATAAGTCCCAAAATGCTTTTTGTTTTTCATCTGTAGCACAATGAAATCAGCCAAAACAAGTTAAGTAACTCAATGCATGCACACACTGATAATGCATTCACCTGTATTATGTTATTATGTAGTTAAATTGTTAAAAGCAAAGTCAAATTGATTTCATGATTGTATAATTGATTGTATAAACAGACACAGGTCAGGTCATTTAAAAAACAATCTCCAATCTAGCCCCCTCTTCCTCTACTTTACAATGACTGTCTAATGAACGTTAATGAAGGAAGATGGTCTAAGGATCTGTTGTTGTTTTGAAATAATTGACTGCGGGTTAGTGTGATTGTAGTTATTTAATTACACAAATGAATGACACATACATTACATACTGTATCTGATTACAGTTTGTTAGCATGGTGGCTCCATGTGATCTTGCTTAAGGCTCACTAAGAAAATCTGTGTGTGATTGGGCGTGTGTCCCTGAGGAATATAGCAGGCACATGGGGGAGTTTTTTCTGTTGTTTGTTGAGGAGACAAAGCACAGTTGTAACACATAGATGACAGTTTCTCAACATGAGTCCAGCCCTTCAGAGTCACAGTGCCATTGTGAACAGAGCTCTCTTATTACACTGGTCAATATTGGGCCGTGGGGAGTGATATGGTTCACTGCATGGGAACCTGGGCTCTGCCAGCTACTGCTGTAGCTGTCAATAGCTAGTCGTCAATAACCCCAAACACCCACTCACGTACACAGACACATCCACACACACACCTTTGTTTTACTATCATTGTGGGGACCAAACAATTGATTCCCATTCAAAATCCTATTTTCCTTAACCCCTAACCCCTAACCCTTAACCTAATCCTAATCCTAACTTTAACCCCAAATCCCTAAACCTAATTCCTAAACCTAAACCTAAACCCTAATTCTAACCATAATACTAACCTTAATTGTAACCCTAATCTTGAACCTAAACCCAAAGCGTAAAATAGCCTTTTTCCTTGTGGGGACTGACGAAATGATAGTAAAATCAAACACACACATACATTCTTAACCTTATAGTCACTGCTCACTAGCTGAAACATAGTCCATTACAGATAACAATCCCTCTATCTCTGACTTTCTCCCTCAGTCTGCTGCTGTGTGGATGTGGCGACGGTGACCTTTCCTTTGGCTCCTCTTTCTCGCTCTGTTTGTTTAACCCTGGCGCTCCTCTTCCTTTCACCTGTCTGGGTGCTGCTCTCCTTTCATCTTTGACAAGTAGGGAGGAAAGGAGGGAATGAGGCTTCAGAGAGAGAGGGAGTGAAGAGGGATTAGGTTAAAACCAGTGACAGGTTGACACCCTGAGAACCTTTATAGGGGCGGAGGGCTCTTTAAAAAGGTGCAGACACCAGGTCAAACATGCCCAAGCATCATTTAAGGCCTAATAGAACACAGATAAGATGGGGCTACACAAATAAAACACAGAAGGATTGTTTGAATGGAAAACTTTATCACAGGCCTGGTCTATTTTGTTCTTTCAGTCAGTGAGTTACTTTTAAGAACTCAATTATATCCAAGTTGTAGTGCAGTATCCGCACAGTCTCTATAAACTTGTCCAACTTGTCCTTGTCCAGGGGTGAAATTTTAAAAAAAACACAAATGTACTGGAACAAATACCAGTTGGACAGGTAAATACTTTTAGTGTTTGGATTGCACAGTAGCTAGATTGCCTCATAGCTGACATTATGAGGTCAAATGACGTGCTATTGCTTTTCTGGTTAGGAGCCACTAGATGGCATTAAAGTGGGTTTTAGCACCACACAAACTGTGAATCTGAGGGAACAATCTCAGTTTATGAAATTAATATTCTCCACAAAATTGGAGACCTGTACGAACAGATAAACTTAATGAAATCAGAATTAAGGATATACATTTAGTCAGGCATATTATGAGCTAATACTTTTTTTAAACAGTTATGTTAATGCCTCACTTCATAAACGGAATTTCTTACTAAGTATTTAGCTGAGAAACATTCAATAAATTCATTACAGCATGTAAGGGAATAACATATTTTTCTAGTCTTAAGAAATATGTATTTGTTCACACTGTCTCAGTGATTTGTGGGGTTGGCTGCCATTACTCACCCTCTCCACTCCATTAGTTTTAATGAGTTTCTGAATGATCCACAGGTAATTATTTTCCCATGGAAACCATGGCTGTTAAGTTTACCCTCCTACTGATTGGGAACAATTACATCCTAGGCCCTCCTGAGTTTATGATTAATATGACTGTCCACACAACAGCCATGGGGAACTGGTTGGCTAATGAGGGAGGCTGCCTGCACCTATGACAGAGAGACCTGGTGTCAACTGAAACTTGTCAGAATAGCTCATCTCAATGTTTATTGCTATAATTAGGTTTGCCTGTTGCTGTGTAGTTACCTTCATGTTTAGTTGCACAGTCAATATCTCAGATTGGGTGTTGGTTCCAGCATTTTCTTAGAACAAGAGATTTTGTGTGTCAAAGCAAGAAAGTTAGACCGGTTGTTATTGCAGTTAAAGTTAGGAACACTAAGTCAGTCGGCACTATTAAGTCCCATTGAAATATTTTACAAACTTGCATAAAGCCCCCAAACTTGCAAATACACTTCGTTCTTAGGCAGTTCAATCTGATGCCAGTCTGAGCCTTGTAAAGATAATGGCAGTGGTGGAAAAAGTACTCAAATCTCATACTTGAGTAAAAGTTAAGATACATGAAAAGAAAATGACTCAAGTAAAAGTCACCCAGTAAAATGCTTGAGTAAAAGTCTCAAAGTATTTGGTTTTAAATATACTTCAGTATCAGAAGTAAATATAGTTGCTAAAATATATTTAAGTATCAAAAGTAAAAGTACGAATCACTTAAAATGTCTTATTTTAATTTCATTTAATTGTATTTTTATTTACGGATAGCTTGGGGCACACTCCAACACTCAGACATAATTTACTAAAGAACGCTTTGGATTTAGTGAGTCTGCCAAATCAGAGGCAGTATGGATGACCATGTTCTCTTGATAAGTGTTCGAATTGGACCATTTTCCAGTTCTGCTAAGCATTCAAAATGTAACGAGTACATTTAGGTGTCAGGGAAAATGTATGGAGTAAAAAGTACATTGTTTTCTTTAGGAATGTAGTGATGTAAAAGTAGTCAAAAATATACATAGGACAGTAAAGATACCCCAAAACATTACCTAAGTACTTTACACCACTGGATAATGGGCTCTGGTATATACAGTGGCAAGAAAAAGTATGTGAACCCTTTGGAAATACATGGATTTCTGCATAAATTGGTCATAAATTTGATCTGATCTTCATCTAGGTCACAACAATAGACAAACAGTCTGTTTAAACTAATAACACACAAACAATTATGTATTCATGTCTTTATTGAGCACACCATGTAAACATTCACTGTGAACCACTGGATTCAATAACTGGTTGACCCTACTTTGGCAACAATAACCTCAACTAAGCGTTTTATGTAGTTGCGGATCAGACCTGCACAACGGTCAGGAGGAATTTTGGACCATTCCTCTTTACCAAACTGTTTCAGAGCAGCAGTATTCTTGGGATGTCTGGCGTGAACTGCTCTCTTGAGGTCATGCCACAGCATCTCAATTGGGTTGAGGTCAGGACTCTGGCTGGGCCACTCCAGAAGGCGTATTTTCTTCTGTTGAAGCCATTCTGTTTTTGATATAGTTCTGCATTTTGGGTCGTTGTCCTGTTGCGTCACCTAACTTCTGTTGAGCTTCAATTGGCGGACAAATAGCCTTACATTCTCCTGCAAAATTTCTTGATAAACTTGGGAATTCATTTTTCCGTCAATGATAGCAAGGTGTCCAGGCCCTGAGGCAGCAAAGCAGCTCCAAACCATGATGTTCCCTCCACCATACTTTACAGTTGGGATGAGGTTTTGATACTGGTGTACTGTGCCTTTTTCCCTCCACACATAGTGTTGTGTGTTCCTTCCAAACAACTCAACTTTCATTTAATCTGACCACTGAATATTTTACCAGCAGCACTGTGGAACATCCAGGTGCCCTTTTGCAAACTTAAAACTTGCAGCAATGGTTTTTTTTGGACAGCAGTGGCTTCTTCCGTGGTGTCCTCCCATGAACACCATTCTTGTTTAGTGTTTTACGTATCGTAGACTCGTCAAGAGATGTTAGCACGTTCCAGAGATTTCTGTAAGTCTTTAGCGGACACTCTAGGATTCTTCTTAACCTCATTGAGCATTCTGCGCTGTGCTCTTGCAGTCATCTTTGTAGAATGCCCACTCCTTGGGAAAGTAGCAACAGTGCTGAACTTTCTCAAGTTATAGACAATTAGTCTTACCGTGGACTGATGAACATCAAGGCTTTTAGAGATACTTTTTTAACCCTTTCCAGCTTTATGCAAGTTAACAATTCTTCATTTTAGGTCTTTCGAGATCTCTTTTGTTCAAGGCATGCTTCACATCAGGCAATGCTTGTGAATAGCAAGCCCAAATTTTGTGAGTGTTTTATATAGGACAAGGCAGCGCTAACCAACATCTCCAATCTCGTCTCATTGATTGGACTCCAGGTTAGCTGACTCCTGACTCCATTTAGCTTTTGGAGAAGTCATTAGCCTAGGGGTTCACATACTTTTTTCAACGTACACTGTGCATTTTTAAATGATGTATTCAATATAGACAAGAAAAATACAATAATTTCTGTGTTATTAGTTTAAGCACACTGTGTTTGCCTATTGTTGTGACTTGGATGAAGAGCAGATCAAATGTTATGACCAATTTATTCAGAAATCCAGGTAATTCCAAAGGGCTCACATACTTTGTCTTTCCACTGTGGCTCCTTAAGTCCATCTGGACTTTGTCTGCTGCTCCTGGAACACTTACTGTAGATCCTCAGTGCAATAAAACACCTGCCATCGGTCTGCCCAGAGTTGTCTGTATCTGAATGTACTGCCAATTCATGATGGTCAATGCTGCTTACTCAAGATGCTGAATCGTTCTCTTGCTGGGGACTGTTGTGAAAATTAGTAGATTGTACAGAACTTTGACTTGAAGGTCATCACAAATCAGATCAGATTAATTTGCTATCTTTGTTTATACCCTGTCCTACAATGTTAAACATTTCAAGACATTACCTCCATTGTAAAAAAAAAAATAATTCAGCCATTGACTCATTTACAAGGCTATTCATACCAGTCTTCTTCATTACCATTTTCTCACATTCTCTTTCATTGATTGCATTGATTTATGCAAATGTAGTGTCTCTGACTCCTGTTGTGTTTGTCCTCCAGCTGTTGCAGCTGTGTAGATCAGTGAAGGATATGAGGCCCTGAAAATGGTGTCTGGCTTCAATGTTCCCTCCTGCTGCATCTTTTTTTAATACATTTTTTATTTAACCTTAATTTTACTTGGCAAGTCAGTTAAGAACAAATTCTTATTTACAATGATGGCCTACACTGGCCAAACTCAGACAAAGCTGGACCAATTGTGCGCCACCCTATGGGACTCCCAATCACAGCCAGTTGTGATACAGCCTGGATTCGAACCAGGGTGTCTGTAGTGATGCCTCTAGCACTGAGATACAGTGCCTTAGACCGCCGCTGCGCCACTCGGGAGCCCCAGGTCCCCATTGCATCTAAGTCCCCATTGCTGAGGTGGCCAACCCTCGGGCTGAGTGGGCCGTCTATTCCCCACCAGAGTACCCCATCAGAGCCTCCATGTTATGAGCCCCACTGTGCAGTATGCTGGGGCCAATCTCAGAGTGTCAGCTCACACCAGCTCACTGCTTGACTCATCACATAGTTCTCAGTGAAAAGCCATGAGCTATGTTCCAATGTCCATACTAGCATACCACTAAGAATAATGCAACATATTGGGCATGCATTCTAAGTCGCGTAGTGTAGATATGAGAACAGAGCCCGTGGTATTTTGCCTAATCTGTACCAGGTTTGCAGACTACAGGCCCAGTTGTTGTCTACACTCAGTGTTGCTTAGCGAATATGCTAATTTTGTTTGTACAAAAAAAGTTCTGAAATTAAATGTATTCATGATAGTAGTGGAACAGAACTACATTTTAACAACAAGTCTTAAGACTAATGTAATGTAACATTTGTTACTAGTTTCCCTCATGAGCTGAGACCTAGCCTTGGCCTGAGACAGTGCACCAGACCATAGGTCTATGGAAGCAGACTGTCTCAGTAGACACATGGACTGCACTGCTAACAGCATGAGGTAGCTTCACAAAGTGGACCAGTGAGCTATGTGCAATCGCCCAACAAATACAATCTCCAGTATATACAGAGACCCACTGGGCACACACTGGTTGAATCAAAGAGGTTTACACGTAATTTCACTAAAATTACGTTAAACCAATGTGGAATAGACACTGAATTGACGTCTCTGCCCAGTGGGGAACACACTTTTACTGTGAATCTCTCTGCCAGCCACTTTCTCTCATCAAGACCGAATAGGCCATTATGGCAGTTTTTTGATTCAGCGGGATACAAAAATTGTAAACACACAAGATATGTTTAGAATATATTTTATTAATATGATTAAAGTCATAGGAAATGGTTTGTGACAGAATACATGTGGGAAATGTCATACTTTTATATCCCTCAATTCACTGATCATTGGTTGCGAACCATTTATTTAATAGTGTTATATTGTGCAAATGACACATGGATGATTGTGAGAAGGTGCAGCTGACTTTTTAACACGGTCTTTGATATAGCCTTTCTTCTAACTGAGAATGTGTGGGCAAAAGCGTGATGAACCAATGCAATAACTATTTTAGGGGCTCAAATACCTGTACTAAATTACTCTAGAAAAAGACAATTCTTCTTAAAGTAGATCATCTATAAAACAATGTTTGTCTGAAATGTATTATCATCTACTGGAAGTTGTTATTTTAATAGAAAAACATCCTCCTCATAATTTATCTGACACAAATGAAATGTTGCTAGGTATAGGATCTTGATAGCTGAAGTTGCCCCTCTGAATTTGGTAGGCTGATGTACTAGTACTACAGTATTGCAAACGGTTCGCCTACAGAGAGGTTTATCTGGACACTTGAAGGGATGCTTTGAAACGAGGCTTAGATCCCACCCAGTGCAAGAGTAGGCGGGTCAGAGGCGGAGGATGGCATACAGGCGTCATCCCACTCTCGACTCAGACCAGACACTTCAACTTTTTATATCAATCGCGAGTGAACTGCTACAGCAAGGAAGTATCCTCAGCTGAGCTGAGATATCCACCCCGGAGACAAAAGAGTCGAACGCTTTCCCCCCTCCTTCAAGCAACGTATATTTTGTAGGGGATCTGTTTTTACAAGGCGGAACCACTATTCTTTCGATGTTGACATCGTAGTTTTCTGATTAAAAAGGCATTGGACTCTAAACTTTTGCGTTTAGAGCGTATGTAAGAAGTTCAAAAGCGGATTTTCAGATATTTTACCGTTATTAACAACTGTTATGTCGCGCGACTGAAGCGGTATAGGACATGTCCGATTCGTCCAGGTGAGTGCAAAATAAAAATAAGGAAATAGCATGCTTTGATGTTTTTGATAGCTATAATTTCAGAAGACTAAGAATAAACAATATAACTGAAAATCGCACCGCCGCTCTCCCAACTTTAGACTTCACTACCCAACATAGCCCCATAGGCCGAATTACTCGTTTTTAGATCATTATGCTGTCTAGTCTAAGTGCATATATTTTGTAGGCTACCATATCAAATAGGCTATTCATGTGTTTATTTAATGAAACAAAAGTGTTGTATTCGGCTCACGGCGCACGCCTAGACGCGCACGATGTAACATTAATTGGAGAAAGTTATTTTTTTGATGAAGTCCCTCCGGTGTCTGCACAACGGTTTAGCGTGGGAGAATTGTGTTTTAACAGATGTCCGTCGTTCCTGATTATCTGTAGTAGCCTATTATTTCCATAATAGTAACGCTTGAAACACTAGCCTACGCATTTCCACTGGGCACACACTGGTTGGAACAACGTTATTTCCACATCATTTCAATGATATGACAGTGAACCAACGTGGAATAGACGTTGAATTGACGTCTGTGCCTAGTAGGATTGGTATTGAATATAATAAAAAATACCATATATGCGTTTTTTCCCACGACTGCCTGGATTTAGCCTATGTTGTGTAGCCCTGTTGGTTCCAAAGCGATGGTGTCTATAATATGCCTATAGGGCCGTTTTAGGGGGATAGTAATGAGGGAAAAGCAGGCACCTGATTGTTTTGTTTCCTTTTTTGTTTTCCACATTAACCTATCTTCGTTCTTCTCAGTCTATCCAGCAGTTAATGTGCTACCTGTTGAAGTTGCACGACAATGGGGCTCCTGTTCTCGAGTGATTCAGTGAAGGCGAGGGGCCGAATTGTGTTTCCAATTTCAAGACAAAGTAAAAAGAGAGAGGCTACTACTGCAACCTGTGGGTGGCGATAATGGACCAGTTGTCCGCTAGCCTATGATTTTGGATGCTTTTTATTCGCCCGTCAATCAAAGAGGCATTAATCCAATCAGGTCTGCTTTCAACACATGTTGGTAGAATGTGTGCAGAGTCTGCCGACACTCAAGCAAAAAACTGCGTGACTCTATTGTTCGTCGGTTTGACTGCGTTTTCGTTGTCTCTCAAATATGGCATTCGATTTAACTCTGAATTTATTTGATATGAGTAAGTATTTATGATATAATAGGCTACTGAAAGTATTATCAAGTATAATAGTATTATAAAGCCGACAAGTAGACTATAGGCTTAATAGAGAAAGTGTACGCTGCCTGCGATCCTTCATGCGCAAGACATACTCCATGCGTAATTTGGAACTAATTCGAGTATGCAATACATTTTTCCAAGTAACGATCAGATTAATTTCGAAAACATGACTATAACTAGATTTGTCTTGGGGATGCACAATATGCTATTCACAACTTTCATTTAAGATAGAAGAAGTTAACTTGGCTTGGAGATGGGGCTGTGACGCAGTTACTACGACTCATAACTTTATGCCAACTGTTTCCCCCTGCTAAAAATGCTGGAATCAGCACTTCTGTCCAAACAAATAATGGATATAGGCCTACGTGGAGAGGAAGAAGTAACAGCCGAGTCAACAACTTGACTCGACCCGGCGGGATATTTAGTCGCGCGCTCTGTTTTATTAGCCTATACATTCTATAAAGTATGACTGTTTAGACTTTGAGTCCAGAAGAGCAAATCTCCAACAAATAATGACATTGCACCGACAAAATAATAAAAACAGCCTAACTCTGATACTTGATCTATCCTACAGACGACAAAATCAGTCCAATGGCTCGACCATCCTAATTGAGAGAGGGAAATACGGAGAATTGAATCCCGGTGGCGGAGCAGCCTCCGACGCCGAACCGACTGACAACCCCCAGTTCAGCGAAGGGGAGCAGCAGTCACGGGGAGGAATAATGATGCCGAATAGTCTGCTTGGTTTCCAGTCGAGGTCACCGTTGTTCAGAACACTGTCCAGGTCATCCAGTGGATATTTTTCGTTCGACAGCGATTCTATTCCAAGCTCCCCGCTATTGAAAGATAAGTCGACACAGACTCCGAGCCCATCTAGCCAAGTCATGACTCACGCACTACAGCGCATGTCTCAAGCACAGGAGACCAATCGAGATTATGGTAAGGCACACCCTTGCTTGTGTCTCACAAATAAATGTTGTTACTCACTATCCAGCTCGCGCTGGGCAGCTGCATGGCATGGCGTACATGATAAATCCTTGACGCGCTAATAATGATATGTGCCATTCCCCTGTGTCAATCGGAAGGTGCACTTTGTTTTGAACTCTTAACCCACACCAGTTCACGAAATTGTCTGTCTATTCCAAGTATTAAGGACCATTCGTTTTGTGTGTGTTGGGGGGGGGCGCTTTTACGCAAGGATGCGTCTTGGTTTATTGCATGCTATTGTTCCTTGGGCTGTCTGTAATGTCTATTGTTATATTTACTTCAGTATCGTAGTCTTTACCATATCTGCATGTGTCCAGCCAACAGAATTGCGTGACCATGAGCCAACAGTTGGATTCAACCTCAGCAGGAAGTTTCTAAAGAACAGTATCTGTCCTCTGTTTACTGAGTTGTGTCATAAGCCACCAAGGATCCACCTGGGCTCAGACAGGGTGTGTGTGTGTGTGCACGTCATAGCAAAACATGCGCGTGCATATCTGTGTTAAAGGCACCTGTGCGTGTGCACACAGATTTACACTCAACCTCAATAACATTCCCTGACAAAGCTCGTGGCCATAGAAGACAAGCTAAAGGAAATACACAGGGACAAACAGGCACAGTGCATAATAGATGTGATTGAGCAGCCTGATTCACTTGTGTCCTTTTATTTGCGCTCAGTGTTGCAAAGGCCACATGTAGCGAGTTTGAGTATAGGCCAGTCAAAATAGACCTCTGTGTCTTTTGTCAGCAGCAGACAGGGATTCCTCTCCGTTCATTCTCCTTAGGAGCCGGCTGATATAAGGGACAGATAAATCTCTATCTGTAGTGTTTCACCTCATCTCTAATCCCAGAGGCTACTCTTAATGGGGTAGAGAACAACAACTGTTCTATCTCTGATCTTGGGAAGTCAGTGAACTGGCTCCAACTCAAATCCAGTTCTTTAGATAAAGTCTGAATAGTATGTTTGTGGAGATGAACAAATGTTCTCCAGTTTTAGTTCTACCATATGTATGTTATTGCCTGAGGGAGACAGATGCTGTGGAGAAATTACTTTCTGACTATCAGATATGAGTGATCCTAGCGCACATGTAGAACACCACAGCTGTGGTTTTATATCTTCTCGGGGCATAATGCCTTTGGTGACTTAAATGGCATTTTGAATTTGACAAATTCTTAACAAATATCCATTATAACTCAGTCATAAGGTTGTCATAATATAACAGAATGCCACATTTAATAATACCAGTCCTACACTTATCTTGGGAAATGTTGTGGTGATGCATGATGCATGTCATGAATTGTCTCTGTGCTGTGTTATTGTTATGTCTCTTTTATGACAGTGATATAAAAACATTATACCAGGCCACTTGCAGTAAAGGAAAGGAAAGTGGTTGCACATTAACATATGGTTCCACTGATATTACAGGGCCCCTGAGGGATATGAGAAATATTAGACATATGTTTCATGACACCTGTGAGTCATAGAAAGAGATCAGAACACATTCATATTGACAACTTAACCACACTATAGGAACCACTTGGCATGTCTGCGAAGTGTCATACTGGCCTTTTCTTAGTAATGCTGTAGCTTGGTCTTTGTTACTAGATTGTGTTCTAATGAGTTCTGACAGCCACTTGCTCTTTGTCCACCAGACGCGTGGCCCAACCCCCTCCACCCCTATAGACCACGGCCACCGCCAACTGCAAGGGACATGTGGCCAGAGACACTGATTGGCCAGGAGCTTCAGCGCATTGGAGATGAGTTTAACGATCTCTTCATACATGGGGTGAGTAGGTACACCACACCAGCACTGAGTCTTGTAACCTACTACTGTATATACACATACAGGGTTGGAGGATCCAAAGATAAGTGATGATAAGGATGATTTATTTTATTTTAATTTTTTAACCTGTATTTAACTAGGCAAGTCAGTTAAAGAACAAATTCTTATTTTCAATGACGGCTTAGGAACAGTGGCAGGGGGGGGGGCAGAACAACAGAGTTGTAACTTGTCAGCTCGGGGATTTGAACTTGCAACCTTTCGGTTACTAGTCCAAAGCTCTAACCACTAGGCTACCCTGCTGCCCCTTACATCCTGAAGATGCAACATTTTGGGGGTGTTAGCATTTAATTAAAGGACCCTCTTCAGGGAATGGGTAGCTTCAATATCCAGGGGTAGAAATATGCTACATAGGCACCGCAAAAAAGTATTATCAGGGACTTGGTAATCACAGGTGTCACTGCAGCGCAGGGGAAAGTTAATCTTCCCATTAGATAGTGTCAATAATTTAAGTGTTGTCTCAGAGCTGCTGCCAAAATCATGGCAGCGCTGGTGAACAAAATGCCTTCGCTGCCATGTGTTTTTTTTCTTCTCTTGCTACTTGCACAGTACATTTCTGGAGGTTGCATCACCTTATTTACAAACCATATCAAGGACTGCACTGTATCAAATGGTGCTGATAAGGTGCTCAGCTCAACATGTGCCATTCTAAATTATTTCACGCTTCCATACTTTCTTTGTGTCCTTGACCTAGCATAGACGCATTCTGTGCTGTAATTTCTTATGTGCTGAGGGCTCTCTGTTTTTATAACATTATTTATAATAGATACAGGACAGATCCAATAGCCACATTGCAATTGTGGTGCATAGTGCAGAAGGCAAGATAAAGGGAAATCTGTGCAACTGCTATTGCAACATTGTACAGTAGCTTGTATGTGAGTATGGCAATTAATCAGCCAGCTGTTCATCTACAGTATAATGTCATGTCTTTGTACCTTAAACAATATCTGTGAGTTGGTGATTCATATTACCCGGGGTTATCAGTTTCCTGGTTTATTGTGTAACTCGTACACTTGAACACTAATACTCAAGGCTTGTTGTGTTCATTTTTGGAGAAAATATTTTGTTTACACTCTATGGAGAGTTTTCTCCCATGTTTCTTTCTTGTCACTCTCCATCTGAGCAGACTTTAATTGGCTGAAATGAAATATGTTTTTCTTGCCAGCTCATAACACCGGGATTTTCTTGTCGTGGACATGTATCTTTGCATCTGAAGAATGTTATGATGTGTTTTCCTCATCACCATCCCCAAGAGTCACTGCTTGGTACCCATAAAGGCGGACAGTTTGCCTGTATAACCAAAAAGATTAACTGAAGACACATTTCTTTCAAATGAGTGTGTGAGGATTTGCCGTGAGGTAAATGTTGTGTTACTAAAGGCCTCTGAATGTCTGAGGAGAAATAAATATTTATACATCTTTCAACAAATGAGGCTGTGATTCAGACTTAACACACATTGTAGAACAGAACAGGGCTTGTTTGTGTGTGTGTGGTACTGTATTGGCTGGAGGCTAGTATTGGCTAGTATGTATTTTGAGAACAATGAGCCCAATAAAAAGCAGAACATGTTGTGTTCAATGTTCCGTGTTTTGGTCTCAGGTGTTTGGTTGACATCAGAGTGAGGAATTCTGCAAGACTGTCTCTGTCCAGAATCTAGAGCTGTCTCATATGTGACCGGCCGCCTTGATTCAGTCTTATGTAGCAAAATTTGAAATGGTGTTTTTTACTTTGGATAAAAGCAGAGACACAGAGCTACAAAATGGTATATCATACACTGCATTTGAGGAACAATGGTAAAGTAACTCTGCTTTGAAAGTTGATGAACTTGAAACCTCACTTTTAAGAAAATGGTGTTTGAATATTTTGTTATCTACTGGAGAGCTCTTCTTTGTCTACACCCATTCAGCATCATTCACACCCCTTAAGCTTTAGCCCCCACCCAAACTCTGACCATTTTACTCACCCTAGCAGAGCTGGTTAGGCTGTTTTCATGTTATCCAGAGCGTTGGTGACTGTAACTGTGCTGCTGTCAAAAAATTAATTACGCTTTTTGCAGACGTTTACTGACACCGGCAATATTCAATGGGTTTTTAGCGTTCGGTAATTCATCAGTTATTCTGCGCTCTGACACACTCAGACAAGAGTGTAGAATGGTCAGACTGAATTTATGAACGCATCCGACATGGCTACTTGCATAGTGGAGTCTTTTGTTACGACATATAGCTAGCTAGCTAACGAAACAATGAACCATAATCCCAACTCATGATGTTACTACCCTGCATGAATCTGCAGGTAACTAACTAACCAGGTTCAATGTTAGCTAGCTAACATTAGGTTATAACTAGCCAAGAAAATTATTCTGAGGTATGAATAATAAGATCATACACGTAACGTTAGCTAGCTAGCTAACAGTACACTTTAACTTGAAATGAAAATACTTTGTCAAAATTAGAGATGTGTACTATCTGAAAATGTAGCTCGCTCGACTATCTTAACTGTGGTCTGAAATCGGAGTAGATAGCCAGAGCAAATTTACCAGACAACATTAACATCTCTCAACAGTTCTTTTAATGACATTCTATTGAAATGTATATTTGCATAGTGGAGTATTTTGTTAAGACATGTAGCTAGCTAGCTTGCTAAACAATGAACCATAATCCCTACTCATGACGTTACTAAACTGCATGAATCTGCAGGTAGCTAACCAACCAGGTTCAATGTTAGCTAATAGTACACTTTAACTTGAAATTAAAATTCTTTATGTCAAAATTAGAAATGTGTTATATCTGAAAATGTAGCTAGCTAGACTATCTTACCCGTAGACATCATAGATGTCACGGATGCCATGGTTTCCCTTAGTTTGAAGATGTAATCCGAAGACAGGTGTTTTCTCCATCTCTTTAGCTATCATACTCAAATTCCGCTAATGCAGTTTTACTACGCAATATATTTTTTTAAATGCAGCATTAGACAGGATTACCTACACATACTGACCAGCTCAAATAGACAGAAGCGTGCTATATGGCAGACCAATCCAAATTTATCTCTCAGCATGTCCAGCCCACTCATTATCTCAGCCAATCATGGTTGCTGGCTTTTTCTGTGGCTAAATCAACTATGCTTGTAATTGAACAATTTCTTACATATTTACAGATGGCATACGAGTTTGATATTAAGGCACTTGAAAGTTCACATGTTCGAGAAGGTATTTATGCCAAAAAAACGCATTTTGATTAAAAACATTTTTTGTACGTTCAAATGGCTCTCCTGTGAAGTAGTGACCCGCGACAGGCCTAGTTTCCTGAAACAAGTGACATATGTCTCCTATCTGTCTCAAATGTCTATTAAATAACTACACTGCCTTCAGAAAGTATTCAAACCCCTTGACTTTTTCCACATTTTGTTAGGTTTCAGCCTTATTCTAAAATTGATGAGGGAAAAAAAAATATTGAATCAATCTACACACAATACCGCATAATGACAAAGCAAAAACAGGTTTTTAGAAATTGTAGCAAATTTAGGAAAAATCTGAAACTGAAATATCACATTTACATAAGTATTCAGACCCTTTACTCAGTACTTTTTTGAAGCACCTTTGGCAGCATTGCCTTGGCTGTGTGCTTAGGGTTGTTGTCCTGTTGGAAGGTGAATCTTCGCCCCAGTCTGAGGTCCTGAGCGCTCTGGAGTAGGTTGTCATAAAGATCTCTCTCTGTACTTTGCTCTATTCAACTTTTCCTCGACCCTGACTAGTCTCCCAGTACCTGCCTCTGAAAAACATTCCCACCGCATGATGCTGGCACCACCATGTTTCACCGTAGGGATGGTGCCAGTTTAATCTTTGTTTCCCCAGACCGGAGAATCTGGTTTCCCATGGTCCGAGAGTCTTTAGGTGCCTTTTGGCACCTCGACCATTAAGGCCTGAATGGTGGAGTGCTGCAGAGATGGTTGTCCTTCTGGAAGGTTCTCCCATCTCCCTGGAGGAACTCTAGAGCTCTGTCAGAGTGACCATTGAGTTCTTGGCCACCTCCCTGACCAAGGCCCTTCTCCCCTGATTGCTCAGTTTGGCCGGGTGGCCAGCTCTAGAAAGAGTCTTGGTGGTTCCAAACTTCTTCAATTTAAGATTGATGGAGGCCACTGTGTTCTTGGTGACCTTCAATGCTGCAGAATCGTTTTGGTACCCTTCTCCATATCTGTGCCTTGACGCAATCCTGTCACGGAGCTCTACGGACAATTCCTTCGACCTCATGGCTTGGTTTTTTGCTCTGACATGCACTGTCAACTGTGAGACCTCATATAGACGGGTGTGTGCCTTTCCAAATCATGTCCAATCAATTGAATTTACCACAGGTGGACTCTAATCAAGTTGTAGAAACATTTCAGGGATGGTCAATGGAAACAGGATGCACCTTACCTCAATTTGGGGTCTGAATACTTATGAATAATTTCTGTTCATTTCTAAAAACCTGTTTTCACTTTGTTGTTATGGGGTATTGTGTGTAGATTGCTGAGGATTTTTATTTATTTAATCCATTTTGGAATACGGCTGTAACGTAACAAAATATGGAAAAGTCAAGGGGTCAGAATATTTTCCAAAGGCACTCTATATACAGGTTATTACATTGCGTGTTACTGACAAATTCAGGTGTTTCATCTGGCTTTATGTATACGTTTTCAACTGCCAATAACTGTCATAATGCTTGTATCTGGATCAGAGGTAGTTTCTCCTGGCTAGTAAGTTATTTCCTTGTAAACAAAGCGTTTGTGTGTTTTCAGGTGTCGCCTAAGGTGAATTTAAAAAACTTCTGCGCAGTATGTTCACTGATCTGCAGATCTGTGTCATTTGTCAGACTTCCCAGTTCTCACTTCGGATTGTCTCTATGGCCTCTGGCCACCCACGCAACTGACCAGTGACCTACATTATTCTCGGGATGACCTGATTTTGTTTTGCTATTACAGACACACACAGACACACACACACCCCTCCTTCTCTGCCTAATAGCCGTTATGGAAAATACTCTGGCTGTCTGAGTGCGCAATCAAGATCAAGTTTTGGGGTTAGAGAGCTCAGAGGAGGAAGGGTCAGGTTATAGTGACTGGGCAGATGGTTAGTGAGTGAGTGGTTGTGTTGCAGCATGGCAGGGCTACGTGACTGCTCAGCTTCATTATTCCTACCCTGTGGTTAAGGCTCTCAGAGAGCCCACTGTGGTCTCTAATTATCCACAGGTCCGCCTTTACAGGCCTCATTCAGCCAGCGCCATGGAGACCCACTCAGTCCAGCCCCGGCCTGGCCCTCCGGACCTGCTCTTTGACCGGCTCTTTCTCCCAGTGTGAGTTTGAACCCAGGGCTCTAGCGGTTGTCATGCTTTGTGAGAGGCACTGGAAAGAACTTTTAAGTGGAGTTGGTCCACTGTTAAGTCTTTGGGTGTGTTGTGGGTTTGGGTGTCTCCATACTCTCTTCATCTGGTTCTGGTGTTCGTTGCGTGTGTGTTTAGTGGTGGCAATGCTGTGAAGTTAACTTTGCATGTGAAGGTGCTCTGTCCTGTGGACTGAAAAGGAAGCTTTAAATTCAAGGCACTCCTCTGATACTCTGAGCGTTTAACTGAACCTTCCCAGACTGACAGATGTGCAGGGTTTTCATTTTTCGGACTATTCCATTGGTTCCATTGCACCAGGCCTGCTCAATAAAGTGCAGTTAAAGTATTAGAAAGAAATCCAAGTACTATTTGAGCCCAGGTCTGGTGAGACGTCTCTCCAGTGGTAGATATGGCAGATAGTAGCGTGAAGCAAAAAGGACAAGCACCCTGCTAATGCAAAGCAGATGTCTGGCCACAGAAACATGTTGTATTCTAAGAGAACTAATGTCTGCATTTTGCCACTCAAATTATCTGAGCATTTACATGGCAGCTGACATCTTTGTTGAGTTTCTATTCTGTTTTTAAATGGATTTTGTTTTTTAAATGATTTCCCTTAGAAAGTGGTGACACCCCATCTTATATGTGATGCAAGGTTATTTTGGCTTAGGACCAGCAGTCTTTCTCTTGTAGAAAGAGGGAGAGAGAAGTTTGTCTGTTTGGAAACTATTTTAAGCAGCTGTGTAATACCTTGTTTTGATCAAATAAAAGCACAAGCTGAGTAGCATTGAGTGTTTCAGTGACAACGTTGTTTTTCCTCAGGCAGACATCTGTGAACGTATTAGCGAGTCACTTTAATTTCATGTTGTCTATTCCAAATTCTGTCTGCTCTCCCAATTTGGTCGAATTGTTTTTCAGTGTTCTTCTGGTCTTGTAAGTAATGGCTTCTTTGTTTTGCTTGCATGTGGTGCTGCACTCTGCGTTCTCTCACCCCAGATCAATTGTCAGAGAGAGATTAGTCAGTCTGTGTGCATGCCACAACACATTTTGGGCACAGGAACAGCTGAATACTCAGACCCTGATCCATCATACTTGAGACATGGTTTAAGTGTTAATGGTTTGCAACATTGTACCAATTTGCTGGTTATCGGTGTAAAACGTTCAGTGTGTGTATTTAGTGTATTTAGTGAATTTGGGTATTAACATTATTCTTAAAGGGAAAGAGAAATTGATCTAACTTTTAAGGGAAAAAAAACATGATTCTTAAAGGGAAAGATACTTTTTTAAAGGAAACTAACAAGTGCAATACACACTAACTCCATTTAAGCTATGTGTGAAATAGCTGAAAGTCTTTGAAAGTAATATTGGAATATGTTTTCTACTGTACCCTCCCCCCAGCTAATAACATATTATTAAAGGGATCATTCACCTGTTGATTTCTCATGTTGCATGCATCGGGGTGTGAAGTGGCATGTGATTACATACTGTGTGTACTATATAATGCCATACAAAATGCAACATGTAGTCATGATACTATAATACACATCAGAGAGGTTTTACCCTCAGCCTCAATGGCCAAATCTCAGGATACAAGTCTATGTGTTTACACTGTTGAAACCACTGCCTGGAATGGCAGCATGTGTTTAATTTGTAGGGCTTACAGTAAGTATAGAAGTCATTCCTCTTTCCATCTCATTCTTTAAAATCTCTTTACCATAGGAACATACAGTATTTGTTTCACACATTGTTAAATAGTCCTAAACTTCGAATGAGGATATGTTCTAATCAAACAACCTTTCAACAGATTGTTTTAAGTTTTTGTTAAGTCTTTCGGAACCATCATTGACATCTAGCCAAACCTTCGATCTGTCAATTCTCTAATGAACTCCTCATGTTTGGCCTGAAGGAGAATGGGGTCTTACAAGGTTGCCAGTCCTGCTCTAAGTCTATCTCACAGAGGAGTTAATGCACCTCAATTTAAGTTCACTTCCTCATCACCTGTTTCCTCAGACACTATTCACAGTCACTCCAGGTTTCTGTGGTTCTTGGCACAACTCATTTAGCGTAAAACCAAGCATTAATATTCCACTTGCATTTGTTCCTAAAATCCTTTTGTTGAGAGCAGAATACCTGAGGCACAGGGCTGGTTTACAATGTCTGCATGGTATGGTTACCTGCCAAGCTGCTCTGAATCCACACACCTGCAGTGATTCACTAATGGAGCGATGCCCAAGTCATACTTCAGCACAGTTCCTGTAAGAAACAGTTGGGTTTTTTTCACCTCGAAGCACTAAGGGAAAAGTATAACTCAGACTTGGTGTTTTCTCTTCATTTTATACTTGTAAAATGAATCACGCTTCCTCCGTCCCCTCTGCCAAAGGGCCACAGGGGAAATGCTCAGCGCTTATCGCAAAAGCCCTGCCAAACTAGTGGCCTCAGGCCAAAGTGCTGGCCTGGCCAAGACAGCCACCTGTTTTCACCTCCACTATGCCAAGTCTGCAGAGGTAATTGTCTGTGAGGGGAGTAGTCCATCCATCCCTCATTATTAGGATACCATGACCTGGCCATGTCCAAGTGCACCACTGAAGACCAAATAGAATGTCTCAATCTCTTCCCTAATCTCTACATTCACCTCACAGTAAAAATGTCCCTATTTGTGTTTAGTTCATGAAGTGCCGTTTCCATTGGAGCTGAAGTAGCTGCCCTAATAATGGCCTTTATGACACTGCTGCTGCATTGTATTGCTCATTAAGAGATATGACTCATGTCGTACACCTGGTATGTTAGGGTTCTCTTCAGCCCAAGGCTGTAGGACTAGTGTGGTCGTTTGCAGGGCCTCTGACCAACATAGCAATGTTGACACAAAGATCAGAAGAGCAGAACATTAACCCTCAATTGAGAGGGTAAATACAGTTAAAGTGGTTGGTCATTTAAATAAAATCACATTTTATTTGTCACATGCTTGGTAAACAACAGGTGTAGACTAACAGTGAAATACTTACTTATGGGCAGTTCACAACAATGCAGAGAGAAAAATATACAAATAATTGAAAGATAATAATAGGAGGAATAAATGCACAATGAGTAATGATAACTTGGCTATAGACATGGGGTAACAGTACCGAGTCGATGTGCAGGGGTACGAGTTAATTGAGGTAGATATGTACACATAGGTAGGGGTAAAGTGACTAGGCAACAGGATAGATAATAAGCAGTGGCAGTAGCATACGCAATGAGTCAAAAGAGTTTGGACAAAAAGGGTCAATGCAGAAAGTCCGTGTAGCTATTTGGTTAGTTAGCAGTTTTATGGCATGGGGGTTGAAGCTGTTCAGGGTCCTGTTGGTTCCACACTTTAATGCACAATTGTGCTTCTTTAATTCAATGCTGTGTACACATCATTACCAAACTCATTCGTATACAAACACTTCATGGTACTGTATCACAGGAGCACAAACACATCATGGTACTGTATCACAGTAGCACAAACACATCATGGTACTATATTACAGGAGCACAAACACATGTAAGAACAGTATATGTATTTGTCTGGGCCTCTTGTCTGAGTGTGAAGTGAACCCACTGGTCCTAACACCTGGAGAGGTTGAAGTGGACCAGGATGTCAGGAACAAGTTGTGTTGGCCTGATTCCTGTGTTTGTAGGGCTGCATGTGTGTGATGACGAGAATCTACCCCTCATGAAAGGACTGGCACAGTTGAATTCAGCCATGTCCATAGCCATTATTATTATGCTTTCCACACACAGCACGGGTCATTATGGTTGTCAGGTGAATGGCACTATTACGCCATGTGTTATGGCAATATGTTGAATTCTTTATCCTGTATGTTTGTGTATATGTTTAGTAGTAATGTATACAGGAGTATGTGTATGTAACAGGGCTCTTTTCGCTGTGTCCTCAACAGCGCCTTGCTGTCAGAAACGGTCAAGTTGCCCAGGCAAACCTGCAGGAGATGCACCAAGAGCCCGCCTTCCTACTGTGGATGGGGCTCCTGATTGGACGACTATTACAGATCATCCTGCAGAGAAGATGATGGGTAGACAGAAGCCTCAATCCCATTCCTGCAGCACCCAGCAGACACATACTGTAGCACCTGGGAGAATTCTGTCAAAAGACCCTGTACATATGTGATTATATAAAATGCTACATTTTCAGAATGGATCCTCATGCATAAATGGACCGATACAAATTTGTCTTGATAGTTTTTAACCTTGAATTGGCTCAAGATTCCCTGATCCAGGATAAGTTGGAATAGGGAATTTGTACAGCTTTGGAGAATACTTTCTTTGGGAATTCTACAACAACTGGAATTTTGCACCTATGTTTCCTACTCAGATTTGGAAAGCTGAGCCTAATCAAACCACCAAAGATGGAGTGTCCTGTTGCAGAGCACTCACAGGGATAATGCCATGTGGATAATGCTTTGTGGAGGTTACATGTGCCTTGTACAGTTTCTCGCTTTTTTACTAAGCTGTTTTCTTTTTGTTGCAGCTATTTATTTTTCACCTATGTATATAATTTGTTTGTGAGTTTGCCCATGGTCAGATGTGTCGAGTCTGCGCTGTGTCTGTTCCTCCTGGTTCCTCACTGTTTCCTTTCCTCATCCAAACATCATCTTCAATTCTAATTTGATGCAACCAGTTCCACGGCCGGTTCCATTGACCCAGACATTTAAATCTTAATATTAAATATGAAATTATTTGTAAGCACCATTTTTTAAATGTATTTTCTTTCCAAACATATTCAGTACAATAGCAAGGATGTTCGTAATAATTGTAAGAACAACAACAGCTGAAAATATTGATAGCAAATACAATGCCTAAAGTTTTCATATTTAATTAAATTAAAGTACATGAATTAGGGCAAATAATGTAAGTTCTTGAAACAACTTATTTTACTGTTGTCTCACTTGTTTAACCCTGCCCCTTTTCAGATGTCAAACATAATTGCTGTTAGCATTTAGCTTGGACAGGCTGTTGTCGGGGCTTTCATAGCCCAGCTGACACTCATGTTGGCCCGGCCAAGTCCTTCACAGCGCTGCCAGGTCATTAGATGCTCATAGAAGCTTTGCTGGAAGAGAACCAAACTCTGAGCACCAGGGGAGCAGGGCTTTGTCAATGGAGAGTCATGAGCTAACATTAGCCAGAGGAACAGGCAGAGAGAGCCAATGGGTTCAATAGAGGTTTTAATGTATGGGATGACTTGCAGTGCTTGAGAACTTAGATCGATAGACAGGGATAAAAACCACCCAACAACCTTGAAGGATCTATATCCAAATTCTTGAAAATGTGTTGTATTTCTGATCTGTGGTAGTATGAATGTGTTTTTTAAGGCCCAGTGCAGTCAAAATCCTGTTTTCCTGTGTTTTGATGAAACTATCCCTTTAAAAGTGTGAAGGAATTTGAGGCAGTATAAGTTAATAAATATCTATAACAAAGAGTTCCAACCTCTTTGCCAATAACAGTTAGTTTTCAGATTACATACTCGGACCACTCCAACAGTCCTAACAAAATTATTGCAAGAGAAATTGTTTTTGCTAAAAAGCTATTTTTGTTTCCTTTTTACAGTTTTAATGGAAAACTATTACATTAAGGCACTTGCTTAATTGTTACCCAGAAATTATTTGATATTGAGATAAAAACAGATGCATTGGGCCTTTAAGGAAAAATAAAAATTGAAGTAGGATTACTTTGAATGTTACATGCTACCACATTGTGCACCATGGGTTGGTTGGAAATGTTATGTGTCCTCTTGTGTGAGCCAAAGATTGATTACACTGTAATTTTGCTGGTTAGATCTTATTGTATAGTACAGTATAGGCGTGGTTCAGTCCAACTGCCTTGGCCACCCTTTTGATTCCATTGCCTCATATTTGTCAGTCTGCCAGTATTTGATTTGAAAATTCATTTCACACCCACAGTTCAATAAATGTTATCCATGGAATGAAATGTTAACGGTATAAAATGTGCTGATAAAAGTCTATCTTTAAAATAACATAGCACTTACAGCTCGTTCGAGGTTTTAATTGCCAAACATCTGCCTTTTAGAATTTTTTATTTAAAAAATAATAATAATTACCGGTCATGTAGACAAAATGTAAGGTATTAGTTGATGAAATTATATGCAAACCCAGTTTTTATTGAGAAGCGTATCATTCCGTCATGTTCTTCTTTGTACCAAAATTGTACTGCTCGGCCATGTCTTTTATATATTGTATGACTGTCTTTTCTTTTTTGGTGTTGTCAAATGAAACCAAAGACCTCATTTCAAAGTTGTGTATCTCAGAAGGGTGTAGTCGAGTCTAGAGGCTTTCCAAGAGAACAACTGAAAGCTGAATTTTCACCTTCTGAAACTGATATGGAAACTTCTCAGACAGTCAGCCAATGGTTCCATGTACTCTAGATATCAATCCATTGAGTGACAGCATAGTCCATACTGTCCATACTTCTTAATGGGTAGAGACCAGACCATAGATAGAAATAGTATTTTTCCCAGACACATACAATAACTTAATTTTGATCTGCAACATTCCCAAGTTGTCCTTAGCAAGAGCCATGAATTTCAACCAGTGTCATCTTGGTGGAGGAAGTGCAGGTGTGTCCCTCTTGCACTATGATTACTGTCCCAGAATTCTGTCTGTTCAGACCCTTTTGCACTGAGCGCAGACTGACATAAACTGATTTATCTGACTCACAGGACCCAGTACATTTGTAGCAAAATGTAAATTTCTTTCAGTTTTTTTTTGCACTGAAATATTTTAAGGTTGTGATTTAAATTGTGCATAATGCTGTGCCTGTATAAAGCCTTTTTTCATCTTTTTAAAAATGTGTTTCTGGAATCTTTCATTGTTGATTAAACCACATTCTTTTTAATGATAAGTTAGTAAGCCCCTGGCATTGTTCTATAACTAGAACCACTCATATTGCAGTCATAATGGAATTAATCACAGGCAGTTCATAGAAAGTTTGACCAAAGAAAAATGTGTGGCGAAATATCTTTAGTGCAAACTTTCAGTAACATGCCTTTATTTATGTAAGTGTCATACAGTAAGTACATTCTCAAAAATGACTATTTGGGTTCAAGTGAAAATTGAAAAGACTATTTGTGTATCTGTGTAAAAAGAGGACTCTCTTCCTCTGTGTGGCGGCCACGCTTATCTCTGATCATCTGCAGGACATGGAAAGTACGGTACCTTCCCTAGCTTGGCAAAAACAGCCTGAGATAATTATACATCCCATATTCAGCCAGTCAGTGGCTGCTACACTAAGCCCCATGTGACTGTGCACAGTCCAGGGTGAATTCCAGTAATCGTATAGAGAAAACCTTTTATCCACTTAGTGGCAAGGTAAACTATTGAGAGGACAGTATGGTGGGTAGGTATTTATTCAGCCCGAGGTGTAAACATTCGGTTGAAACTTGCGTAAAAATTGTAAGATGAGTCAAATGAATCAAGAACGATCTGAACTCCTCCTCTCTATCACACACACACACACACACTTGAGCATGTGTCTGAATTCGAGCATGATGACCCCACAATATATTTCAGCTAAGTATTATTAAAGTTCAGCTGCTTGGTGAGAGTTTACATTAACTTGAGTTTCACAGCCTAACAGCAGACAACCATTGTCTTTATCCAAAACAGACAAGCTGACTATTTGAGCTTTGTAGAGATCCAAACTGAGCCCTGAATCCCACCCTCTTCACCCCTGACTCAGTGGAATACCCAAAGTGGTGGACTACTACTTGAAGGATCACTAAAGACCCAACTATATCAGCCCTATGATAAATCAAACAAGTGCATAGCGCACTTATATACAATACTATTTTATTTCTTATTCAGTTCTTCACTTGCTGGATTCAGTGGTATACACAGGACATAGCACTGTGTAATCTCTAGGAAGAGCAAATTAATTAGAATCCATTATCTGTTCAGGTCATCCCACAACACTTTCAGTGTTTCTCTTGTGACAGGGATACTGGCTCAATGGCATATTCCCTTAATTTCACCTCAGGCAGAAGAACTCATAGCACATGGGATTTTTATCTAATACAGAATGAGAATGTCTACAGGATTAGAAATTCAAATGCTAATTGACTGAATTTGAGATTACTAGAAACCATGCCATTTGTAGTGTATTGTTATAGCACAGTGGTGCTATTTCACAGTCATAGGCTTTTAGAGATGGCTGATTTTCAATGACAGCCTCTACAGCTTGAAATGCACAGTGAAAATCTTTCTGTATCTAATCAGTCTGTTTTTACCTCTCTGCGCTAAAGCCAAGAGGCAACGTGTTTAGGATACTGTGGTCAGAGACCCCAGTCAAATCTCTTCCTCTGTTGAGTGCTTTGAAATACTTAATGTGAGACTCATGTTGAACTTAACTTTAGTGTCTTCCCTTTATGCCACCCCCCTTTTGAAAATGTAATGAATTTTTAGAAATGTTGAGTAGTTTCTTTGAGCTCATCACTCGTCCCTTTGATAATCACAAGATTAAATCGTTTTTTTCCTTCTCTCCTTTCTTCTTGACACGTCAGCAGCTGGAGTCGATCTCCCGAGAGGGTGTGTGTGTGTGTGTCCGTGCGTGTGTGTGTGCGTGTGTGTGTGTGTGCGTGTGTGTGTGTCCGTGCATGCATGAGATTCATATGGCTCAGACACATAAAAGATCCAACACAGAACAAAGGACATATTCACGAGTCCTGGTTAATCTAGTGTGTGTTTTTTCACTTGTGCGTGTGTTTATGTGTTTTCAACTCATCAACACCATAGTACCCTCCAAGCTCATCATTAAGCTTGAGGCCCTGGGTCTCAACCCCGCCCTGTGAAAATGGGTCCTGGACTTTCTGACGGGCCACCCCCAGGTGGTGAAGGTAGGTATCAACATCTCCACTTCACTGACCCTCAACACTGGTGCCCCACAAGGGTGTGTGCTTAGCCCCCTCCTGTACTCCCTGTTCAGCCATGACTGTGTGACCATGCACGCCTCCAACTCAATCATCAAGTTTGCAGACAACAACAGTAGTAGGCTTGATTACCAACAACAATGAGACAGCCTACATGGAGGAGGTGAGGGCACTCGGAGTGTAGTGTTAGGAAAGCAACTTCTCACTCAACGTCAACAAACCAGATAATCGTGGACTTCAATGAACAGCAGAGGGAGAACCCCCCTATCCACATCGATGGGACAGCAGTGGAGAAGGTGGAAAGTTTTAAGTTCCTCGGCATACACATCACAGACAAACTGAAATGGTCCACCCACACAGAAAGTGTGGTGAAGAAGGCGCAACAGCGACCTCTTCAACCTCAGGAGGCTGAAGAAATTTGGCTTGTCACCTAAAACCCTCACAAACTTTTACAGATGCATAATTGAGAGCATCCTGCCGGGCTGTTTCAACAGCACCGGCCACATCCGCAAGGCTCTCCAGAGAGTGGTGCAGTCTGCACAATGCATCACCGGGGATAAACTACTTGCACTCCAGGACACCTACAGCACCCGATGTCACAGGAAGGCCAAAAAGATCATCAAAGACAACAACCACCCGAGCCACTGCCTGTTCGCTACCATCCAGAAGGTGAGGTCAGTACAGGTGCATCAAAGCTGGGACAGAAAGACTGAAAAATAGCTTCTATCTCAAGGCCCTCAGACTGTTAAACAGCCATCACGAACACAGAGAGGCTGCTGCCTACATACAGACTTGAAATTATTGGCCACTTTAATAAATTAATCATTAGTCACTTTACTAATGCCACTTTAATAATGTTTACATATCTTGCATTACTCATCCCACTGTATTTTATACCATCTATTGCATCTTGCCTATGTCGCTCGGGCATTGCTCATCCTTATATTTATATGTATATATTCTTAATCCATCCCTTACTTAGATTTGTATATATTAGGAAGTTGTTATGGAATTGTTAGATTACATGTTAGATAGTGCTGCTCTGTCGGAACTAGAAGCACAAGCATTTCGCTACACTCGCAATAACATCTGCTAACCATGTGTATGTGACCAATACAATTTGATTTGATTTAAAGTTGCAATATTTAACGATGATCTGACCAAATTCACATAGAAATATGAGTATTGATCTATCATTCTACTTGAAAGCATGTCTAAGAAGCGGTAGATCTGTTCTATGTCTGCTATTTCTCTTTTCCTTTAGCTAACATAAGCAAGCTAATGTTAGCAAATAATAGTAGTTCAATCTGGATAAACATCTAATTCACCCGTGTCTGGAAAACACTGTTACTAAAAATGGAATTGTTGATATAGCTAACTCACTCTGTTTGTGTGCTGGTAACGTTAGCAATAATGAATGTGTATAAATGGTTGGTTAGTTGGCTCTCAGACAGTCTCAGCTGAATAGCAATCTTGCTTCCAATTTAGTGAGGCTTGTTAGCTAACAACAACTACACAATATTGAAAGACAATTGAAAAAATGCATCCCATAACATTTAAACATGGAAATAGCTGTTCTGTCTTTCAGCCTACAGTAGCAGCCAATGTGTGGTGTTCAATGTCGGCCTACATTCCATGAGACTTTTGAAAAAAAAAACATGTAGGGATTGACATTATCCTGTTAATCCACTTGTCCTTCAGACAGGGAGGGGACTGAAAATGTTGTGTTATTTGATGCAAGAAACCACTTTACAAAATACAATTCATTATTATTGCCATGTCATTATTACAGAGAATCAGACAAATTATCCTACCTTCTGCCTATTGGCTACTTAGCTTATTCAAGCCTGTCTCGAAATACAACACTGCCCCTTACAGAAAAAAAAGCTCTTTAACTGACTTGCTTTTCAAAGACGGCTAGAAATGCACATGTTTTGTGCTCTTTTAGGAAGAAACCAATCCCCTATTGCTGACTAGAACTTACCTATAACTAGGCTAATAATGCTACATGCAGCTCTTGCTTTGATCTCAAAATAAGGCATCGACCACTTACACTGTAAACACAGTCCAGTTCAAAGTGAATGGCACAGATCCATATATGGCAATGATCTATTTACATATAGGGATACTGCGGCTTGATTGGTTATGGCGCACCAGTCTGTGTAGAGTATGGGCCTGAGTCATGTCTGTCAATGCAATTGAAATCTACCCCAATGCGCTCTGCCTACAAGAAAATATCTTGCATAGTTTGTTTTGTTTTGGTATGTTGCATTGAAAGTGACTAATATTGCATTGATTCGATCACAATTCACCCAGTAGAGGGAAATGTTGATAGTATTAACTAAAGTGGAAAACTAGAAAGTTGAGTGAAGTTCAGTCCAGGGAGAGCTGTTTAGAGGGAATATTGGTTACAAATGGTCAGAGGTAGCCTGAGAACCTTCCAGAACATGTCATTCATTTAGTCTACCCCTCTTCTCTTTTACCTTTTGTCTTTGTAAAACTCAGGTTATCTGGAGTCATTACACAGTGCACTGCTGAAAAATACCTCAAAGGGGTGGAATTTGTGGGTACACAAGCATGAGGGAGTAGAAACAGCTTGTGGTTATGGAGCACAACAAGATTGTGGGACAGAAACCAGCAAGGGACATTAAAATCTATAAAATCAGGACACAACCACCTCATTCTTCTCTCTGCAGATTCTTAAAACATAATGCATAGACATGCCTACAAAAATCCCCTGCAAAGGGCTACTATTGACAAGAATGATCTGTGAAAGTCAATGGGCTGGGGGAAGTTTACAGACAGTACTTTGAGATGAGGAAGGTTTTTTTGGTTGTGCAGTGTTGTGTTGTGGTTAGACAGTAAATGTATTGTTCTGTATGAGAACGATTGAGGGGACAATTCTCCTCAGTCTCCCATACACAACAATTGTTGTGTAAGAACTGCCCTCCTAAGACTTTTCACACCTTTTTGCCCCCCCCCCCCCCACCAGCCCATTCAATTTGTTGACTGATCTGTCCTCTCAAAAGTAGCACCCAATGTCCCCTCATTGTCCCTAAACAATATGCTAGCCGTCCCATTCGGTTAACACCTTTACCAACAAAGGCGTGTTGCTCTACGTTCCTTCCACAAAAAGTGTAAAATGCTAACACCACAACCATGTCTTTGCAGGAGACGTGCAGTACCAGGAAGCGTCTTAAAGGCTCAAATCAAATCACATTTTATTGGTCACAGACACCTGGTTAGCTGTTGTTATTGCGAGCATAGCAAAATGCTTGTGCTTCTAGTTCCGACTATATCTCAGCATTCAACACCATAGTACCCTCAAAGCTCATCATTAAGCTTGAGGCCATGGGTCTTAACCCCACCCTGTGCAATTGGGTCCTGGACTTCCTGACGGGCCGCCCAAGGTGGTGAAGGTAGGTAATTCTCTGTACTACACCAAACGGTAACTATCCTGTAACTCCCAGTAATGGATACCAAAAATCTTTGGTTAAATCACATTATCTGGTGTAACAATCTGTAGCTAAGAGAACTTGTGATCTTGATGAAATTGCCATTCACAAAGAAACATACAGTACTCAAATACAATAAGATCAGTGTAGTAAAGTTCAGGGAATACATGGAAAGCTGTGGGAAGAGTGTTGTCATAATCAAACTGCCATTCAGCTCCTCATGAGTCATCTGCTTGAAATACAGCATAATGTATGATCCCTCGAGAGGGATACAGATCACGGGATACAGTTCTGTGACAATGACACACACAGGTAAAGGATTTATGTTTCTGTATCTAGAATTCACTCCAGGAAGAAGCCCAGGCACCCGGTATTGTCTGTAAAACAAAATAAATGAATCAATTATACTCTATTGTAGTTTGAACGACAGTTGAACTGTGCCAGTATCAACATTAGGGTAAATGAGTTGAACATGCATTCATGTGAACAGGCACAGAGATTACATTTCCCACCATATCTAGCCTAATAGAAAGGAATATGGCATAACCCTCAACCTTTGCACAGTGACCAGATCGTAGAATAATACCTAGATAGGTAGGCATACAGTATCTACCTACATCCATGTCTATCATGCATGCAAATGCAAATATGTTTTGAGTAAAATCAGCTTCAGTTTTAGAGAATTACAACAGCAAATTGTTGTATTAGTGGTTCTCCTCATTTTTTGCTAATAAACTTAGCTAGCTATCTTGCTGGATATACAATACTTGTTATTTACATCTGTTAGGAATCATATTTTGTGTCATGCCTATAATTTTGTGAGAATTAAATGCATCCATGGTCATAATCAATGTCAAACCTCGTAAATTAAGTTACTTAGCTAGTTAGTAAAGTTATTTACATTTGCTGATGTTACATGTTTGCTAACAAGTTACAAATGCAAGGTGTGGTGCATAACAAGTTAACAGGCACCAGGCTAACTAGCTTGCCAACTTCAGTCATCTGCTAACATTTGCTGGTAAACCTAGCTTTAGTTGGCTGGTTGTAATATTGTAGCTTGCTGTTTAGTAGCCATATCTACAACTAAAAATAAGAGATTTTACAATCAAGAAACAAAAGATCTGAATGTAAAACCTCTATTTTTTTGTCATAGATATGGCTACCGGTAGTTGTTAAGCTAACTTTACTACCTTGCTAGCTAGCTACCTTGCTAAGTTAGCAAACAGATTTTTTTCCCCCTTTGATTTCCCCCCACTTTAACACAGTAATACAGTACCAGTCAAAAGTTTGGGCACACCTATTCATTGTAGGGGTTTTCTTTATTTTTACTATGTTCTACATTGTACAATAACAGTGAAGACATCAAAACTATGAAACACCAAAAAAGTATATTTTATGTTTGAGATTCTTTAAAATAGCCACCCTTTGCCTTGATGACAGCTTTGCACACAGGTAAAGCAGCCAACAAGTGCTCAGCATATGTGAGAACTCCTTCAAGACTGTTGGAAAAGCATTCCAGGTGAAGCTGGTTGAGAGAATGCCAAGCATTTGCAAAGCTGTCATCAAGTCAAAGGGTGGCTACTTTGAAGAATCAAAAATATATTTTGATTTGTTTAACAGTTTTTTGGTTACTACATGATTCCATATTTGTTATTTCATTGTTACAATGTCTTCACTATTATATTACAATGCAGAAAATAGTACAAATAAAGAAAACCTCTTGAATGAGTAGGTGTGTCCAAACTTTTGACTGGTACTGTATGTTAGCCAGCAA